>NC_072008.2:72694230-73305000 GCF_028885655.2 Pongo abelii
GAGAGATACTGGCCAAAGGGTAAAAACAAACCCTACAATTATAAGATGAATAAGTTCTGCAGACCTAATTTACAGCATGGTAACTCTAGTTAGTAATAATGTATTATATACTTGAAATTTGCTAAGAGAGTAGATCTTAAGTATTCTCATCACACAGAAAGGTAACTATGTGAAATAATAAATATGTTCATTAACTTGGTTGTGGCAATTATTTTAAAATGTATACATATATCAAATCATTACCTTCTGTATCTGGGCTAAGCTGACTACCATTGTCTGACTGAAAACTCATTCTTAAGAAGACATGCTTGGGAAAGGCTTAGGGGCCACAGGCTTATCTCCTGCTCAAGCTATTTCTACAGTCATCACTTATAAGCAGCTGAAGATGATCTCTTTCATAGGAACTTGCAAATGGCAAAAAGCAGCTAACACATACCAGTACCAGAGTTTTGGTCTCTATTAGCATGCGGTCTGGCTTTCAAAGTATCACTAGCAAAACTATTAACAAATATTCTTCCATAGCATAACTAGGGTTACTAGCTTTCTAGCCTACACTTTTTGTGTTGTTTCTGCATGCTATTCATACACTAAATCCTATAACAGTGCCTCAACTCTCATGCCAAATTCTATATTAATTAATTAATATATATAATGAGATTGATATAACAAAGAGAACCCAAAATACAATAGATTAAAAAGATAGAAGCTTATTTCTCACATAAAATTCAGGTAAGTGGAAGGTGGAAGGTGGAAGGTAGAGTAAGATGGTAAAATAGAATCCTCTAGCAATCATTCCCCCAACCCCACAGGAACACCAAATTGATTATCTACTAAAACAAACACAAGCAAACAAAAACAAAAAACTCCTTTATAAGAACCAAAAATCAGTTGAGAGATCACAGTACTTATTTTTAACACCATATTAAGAAAAGAGGCAATGGAGACATGGCATGAAGACAGAATCTGTGCTCTCTGGGGAGGGAGAGTGCAGAGCTTGTGAGACTTTGCATTGAAATTCAGTGCTGCCCTGTCACAGTGGAAAACAACATAGGCAGAACTCAGCCAGCATCCATGGTAGGAGATTTAGACCAGCCCTAATTAGAGGCAAATTGTACATCCCAGCAGTTGGAACCTGGTTTCCCACCAACTTTGCCACAGTGAACTAAACTATGCTGGGATGCTAAATAAACTTGTATGGCAGTCGAGGCCACAAGGACTGCAATTACTGTGCAAGTCCTAGTACTGTGCTGGGCTCTAACCCAGTGGACTTTGGGTACATACAAGTTAGTGAGACGCAAGCTGGGGTGGCCAAGGGAGTGCTTGCATTACCTCTCCCTCAACACTAGGGAACACAGCTCACAGCTCTGGTAGAGACTCTTTCTCTCTGCTTGAGGAGAGGAGAGAGGAGAGTAAAGAGGCCTTTGTCTCACAACTTGGATACCAGCTCAACCACAGTAGGATAAGGCACCGGGCAGAGTCTTGAGGCCCCCCATTCCTGGCCTTAGCTCCTGGATGATATTTTGAAACACATCCTGGGCCAGAATGGAACTCACTGCTTTCAAGGGAAGAACCCAGATTTTGCAGAATTCATTATGAGCTGACTAAAGAGCCCTTGGGCCCTCAATAAGCAGCAGTGGTAGATGGGCAGTATTCACTGTGGGCATTGGGTAAGACTCAAAACCATGCTGACTTCATAGCCAGCTGTGGTGGCTATGGGGAGAGACCTCTTCCACTTGGGCAAAGGAGAGAGAAGAGTAAAGGAAACTTTCTCTTGCAGTTTGGGTAACAGCTCAGCCACACTGGGGTCTTAGCTCCTGGATGGCATTTCTGGACCTGTCCTGGGACAGAGGAGAACCCATTACCCTGAAGACAGAGACTCAGTGAGGCAACAGAATAGGACCTGGAGACAGGGAACCTGAGGACTTCCTAGAATTAAATCAAATGGTAACACTTCAGCTATGAAAGGAAATATCCTCTTCATTTACACAGGGCTTACAGCAAGTAACAAATGGGAACCTTTAGAGGATATTTAATCCCCAGATAATTCTGTAACTGGGCCCTTGAGCTGCTTGCCCGGGCTTGCTGAAGAGCCCTAAGGCCTCAAGTGAACGTTGGTGATAGGCAGTACTAACTGTTGACCTGGCATGGTGGTGGCCAAGGGAGAGATGTCTCTGCTTGAAGAAAGGAGAGGAAAGAGTGGGAAGGACTCTGTCTTGTGGCTTGTGTGTCAGCTCAGCCCCAGTAGAACAGAGCACCACGTAGATTCCTACGGTATCTGACTACATGTCCTGGTCCCAGACAGATTTTTGGGACACACCCAGAACCGAGGAGAACTTGCTGCCCTGGAGGGAAGCACACAAACCTGGCTGGATTTGATAATTGTTAATTGTAGAGCTCTTGGACCTTGAGTGAACATAGGCAGTGGTCACTGTGGGCTTTGAGCAAGATCCACTGTTATGCTGGTGTAAACCAAAAAGTATCTGAGACAAGTCTCAATCAAGTTAGAAAGTTTACTTCACCAAGGTTAAGGACACATCAGTGAAACAGCCTCAGGAGGTCCTTAAAACATGTGCCTATCATGGTTGGGGTACAGCTTGCTTTTATACATTATAGGGAGACATAATAAATCAATCAATACATGTAAGATTTACATTGGTTCAATCTGGAAGGGCAGGACAACTTGAAGCAGGGACTTCCAGTTCAGAGATAGATTTAAACATATTCTCATTGGAAGTTAGTTGAGTCATTATCTAGAGAAAGGAATGTATGGGTTAAGATGAGGGTTGTGGAGACCTAGGTTTTATCATGCAGATGAAGGCTTCAAGTAGTAGGCTTTAGAGAGAATAGACTGTAAATGTTTCTAATCAGGCTTAAGGTCTTTTGTGTTGATGTTAATGCGGAAGAGTATAAAGAGACATGTCCAACCCCCACTTCCCATCATGGCCTGAACCAGTCTTTCAAGTTAAATTTTAGGGTGCCCTGGCTGAGAAGGGAAAATAAAATTTCACAGGGCCTTCAAATTTTATTTTTGGTTTACATTCTTTCACTTCTGGCCAAGAATTGCTACATCAATGGCCACCAAATTTTAATTTTGTTCCATAGTATTGCTGGGGTGGCATGCCTGCCTGCCCCAGGCCCATCCTGTCCTTCCGTGGGACTCTAAATCCCACTGCTTAGGGACTTAGAGTCAAAAAGGCTTACAGCCAATTAATTGTTCTAGGCCAGATAGGAATGGGCATGAACAGGCATTCATTACCCCTTAAATTTATTATTATTTTTTAAGTAGAAAGCCAACAAACAAAAAGCCAAAGGCGAGGTTACAAAACTGACATTTTTAATTTATATGCTTTGAGTTACTCTAATCTTGGTTTTAGCTACAGACATATAGCAATTAACTATATAAAATATACGTATTGTTCTGAAAAAATATTTTAAGAAAATATGTATCTATTGGGACAACTCCTAACTGGGAGTATTATGCTTACGAGGCTTTGTCACAAGGTATCTTTATCTTATCAGTAATTATTTTCTTCTAATTCTGCAGGAAGCAGGAAATTCTTTATGGTTGGGTAGATGCAGAGGTGCCACATAATAACAGCTCAGGAGGCAAAGTCCCTTGTTTTGCAAGCAGTTTAAACATCTTTGTATCCATCCTTGATTTGGAGGGTTTGACCTTGACCTAATTTTGCCCCTCAAAAGCAGCCCTTACAATCTCACATGACTGCCTCTTTTGCATCAGTCCCTGGGTGAAGAGGGAAGGTGCTTATACAGTCTTAGCAGTAGTGCATTTGCAGTGAAAAACAGATCAGGTCCGGTGGGATGCCAAATGAGGGAGATTCACATTTCTGGTTTTCAGAATACCACGATGTTGGTTTCCTTAGAAGTAAAACACAGAGAAATAAATAACATTAATATTTTGACAATGAAAAGAGTATTTGCATGTCAGAACAGAAAAAGAAATCAATTCCATTAGGGTACCAACTAAAAATATAAAGAAAAATTATAATCTGGTACTCTCTAGGGGATAACTGTAGCCAAGAAATAATCCATGATTCAATCTGCACTGAAAGAAAACAAAACCAAGGGCTGAAATCTCGTATCAAGTGTTACACTTCTTCTTTGAAACAATTTATTTTTCTCTCTAGCCCTCCTTTTCTATTAAATAGAAATTATAGTAAGACCAATTTGTGTACAAAATACATTTTAAGCTTATTATACTTAGTCTGATTATTCACATAAGGTGCAGCAAGAATTGATTGGCTATGTAGGCTCCTCTTAAGTTGGCTTTGCTGGAACTTTACCAAAAATGTGCTGTTTTAGTCAAAGTCTTAGTAAAATAACCAGTGTCTTCAATTGTTCTGTTCTAAAAGAAAGACTGTTACTAAACTTAGGCAAATAACTCTATTGTCATAAAATCACAATCTGGATTTTGGAGAACTCAGAGAGAAAAGTAAATTTGCTTACAAAAACATATTTTACCCAAATGCTCTAAACTATAAATAAATTAAAAGAAAAACAAATTTGACCCTTCTTTAACCAGAGCAGCAGCCTTCCAAACAAGATGTTTATTCACTTTGGAACTGCCATTCACAAGCCAAACAGCTCATGGGAGCTATCAAGTTCTATAGAATCTAGCAGCTCCTCACATAGTTAGAATCAGTACTAGGGAAAAAAGAGGCTCACTGCTCATGAGTGTCTCCTCCTTTTATCCCCAGGTAACAAGAGCCTATGTAAACCATTTTTATTTTATCATGGAACTCTTTTGGGCACCATTATTTTCATTAGCACAGGGGTAGCCTCAGTTAGCATTCCATAGCGAGACAGTAAGTGCTGCTCAAGTGGAAATTTACCAGTCGAGTGGTTGTTACTGGGAAGTACTCACAGCCTTTTGCCATAAGCCCCAATAAATGCTCCACAAAAGGCTACAAAGTGGAGAATTTGTCCTGACTAGCACTCCAGCTTCTACCCTATATTTTTAGGCTCAGACAATCTTAGTTCCCATTTAGTGTGTCCAGTGAACATTTCTCAAAAAGCAGATTTACAAATAGGGAAAACATCCCCTAGTTAGATGCAATACCCATTTTCATAAGACATTTTGGTGAAGGAATTACAATTACCTTATATAAACTCTTTTTAAATATCTCACATTTTATAGTTCTATTAACTTGTATGTTTTTTATGTTCTGGTCCCAGGAAGTTTTCTACTCCCAGATCATTTTACCTTTTCTGTTGAAAACCAGTTTTGGGTTCCCAGCAGGAAGTGAGCCTAGGAATTCGGGCTCTTTTATAAATTTTTAACTTGATTTGGCTCAGCATTGCCCCAGGCAATGTCAGCATTCTCATGATAACATACGCCTTCTGATTTTTTTTTTAAATTTTCCGATTTGGGGCAAAGAGTGAATAACCATCCAAAAACTTCTACCACCCTTCTGGGGAAAGTAATTTAACTCCCTTTTTCCGTTCCTTTTTTATTTTTTTTATTTTTGTTCATTATCCCAATGCTTTAATAAGCAACTACAAGACCCATGAGAGACAGCAAATTTGATAAGGCTTCTCAAAGAGGCATATAATTCTGTGGGAGGGGTATCCAAGTAAAAGGGGCCTGCTTAAATTTATCATGACCTCGTTATAGGCATATTCTTTATTATGATTATACTTTAAATTCTAGGGTACATGTGCACAGCATGCATGTTTGTTACATATGTACACAGGTGCCATGTTGGTGTGCTGCACCCATTAACTTGTCATTTACATTAGGTATATCTCCTAATGCTATCCCTCCCCCTCTCCCCTGACCTCACAACAGTCCCCGGAGTGTGATGTTCCCCACCCTGTGTCCAAGTGTTGTCATTGTACAGTTTCCACCTATGAGTGAGAATATGTGGTGTTTGGATTTCTCTCCTTGTGATAGTTTGCTCAGAATGACGGTTTACAGCTTCATCCATGTCCCAACAAAGGACATGAACTCATCATTTTTTATACCTGCATAGTATTCCATGGTGTATATGTGCCACATTTTCTTAATCCAATCTATTATTGATGGTCATTTGGGTTGGGTCCAAGTTTTTGCTATTGTGAATAGTGCCGCAATAAACATACGTGTGCATGTGCCTCTATAGCAGCATGATTTATAATCCTTTGGGTATATACCCAGTAATGGGATGGCTGAGTCAAATGGTATTTCTAGTTGTAGATCCTTGAGGAATCACCACACTGTCTTCCACAATGGTTGAACTAGTTTACAGTCCTACTAACAGTGTAAAAGTGTCCCTATTTCTCCACATCCTCTCCAGCACCTGTTGTTTCCTGACTTTTTAATGATCACCATTCTAACTGGTGTGAGATGGTATCTCATTGTGGTTTTGATTTGCATTTCTCTGATGGCCAGTGATAATGAACATTTTTTCATGTTTCTATTGGCTGCATAAATGTCTTCTTTTGAGAAGTGTCTGTTCATGTCCTTCATCCACTTTTTGATGGGGTTGTTTGATTTTTTTCTTGTAAATTTGTTTAAGTTCTTCATAGATTCCGGATATTAGCCCTTTACAGATGGGTAGATTGTAAAGATTTTCTCCCATTCTGGAAGTTGCCTATTCACTCTGATGGTAGTATCTTTTACTGTGCAGAAGCTCTTTAGTTGAATGAGATCCTATTTGTCAATTTTGGCTTTTGTTGCCATTTCTTTTGGTGTTTTAGACATGAAGTCCTTGCCAATGCCTATGTCCTGAATGGTATTGCCTAGGTTTTCTTCTAGGGTTTTTATGGTTTTAGGTTTAATATTTAAGTCTTTAATCCATCTTGAATTAATTTTTGTGTAAGCTGTAAGAAAGGGATCCAGTTTCAGCTTTCTACATATGGCTAGCCAGTTTTCCCTGCACCATTTATTAAATATGGAATCCTTTCCCCATTGCTTGTTTTTGTCAGGTTTGTCAAAAATCAGATGATTGTACATGGGTGGTATTATTTCTGAGGGCTGTGTTTTTTTCCATTGGTCTATATCTCTGTTTTGGTACCAGTACCATGCTGTTTTGGTTACTGTAGCCTTGTAGTATAGTTTGAAGTCAGGTAGTGTGATGCCTCCAGCTTTGTTCTTTTAGCTTAGGATTGTCTTGGCAATGCGGGCTCTTTTTTGGTTCCATATAAACTTTAAAGCAGTTTTTTCCAATCCTGTGAAGAAAGTCATTGGTAGCTTGATGGGGATGGCATTGAATCTATAAATTACCTTGGGCAGTATGGCCATTTTTCACGATATTGATTTTTCCTACCCATGAGCATGGAATGTTCTTCCATTTGTTTGTGTCCTCTTTTATTTTGTTGAGCAGTGGTTTGTAGTTCCCCTTGAAGAGATCCTTCACATCCCTTGTAAGTTGGATCCCTAGGTATTTTATTCTCTTTGAAGCAATTGTGAGTGGGAGTTCAATCATGATTTGGCTGTCTCTTTGTCTGTTATTGGTGTATAGGAATGCTTATGATTTTTGCACATTGATTTTGTATCCTGAGACTTTGCTGAAGTTGCTTATCAGCTTAAGGAGATTTTGGGCTGAGATGATGGGGTTTTCTAGATATACAATCATGTCATCTGCCAACAGGGACAATTTGACTTCCTCTTTTCCTAATTGTATGCCCTTTATTTCCTTCTCCTGCCTGATTGCCCTGGCCAGAACTTCCAACACTATGTTGAATAGGAGTGGTGAGAGAGGGCATCCCTGTCTTGTGCCAGTTTTCAAAGGGAACGCTTCCAGTTTTTGCCCATTCAGTAAGATATTGGCTGTGTGTTTGTCATAAATAGCTTTTATTATTTCGAGATATGTCCCATGAATACCTAGTTTATTGGGAGTTTTTAGCATGAAGGGTTGTTGAATTTTGTCAAAGACCTTTTCTACATCTATTGAGATAATCATGTGGTTTTTGTCTTTGGTTCTGTTTATATGATGGATTACGTTTATTGATTTGCATATGTTGAACCAGCCTTGCATTCCAGGGATGAAGCAAATTTGATCACGGTGGATAAGCTTTTTGATGTGCTGCTGGATTCAGTTTGCCAGTATTTTATTGAGGATATTTGCATCAATTTTCATTAGGGATATGGGTCTAAAATTCTCTTTTTTTTGTTGTGTCTCTGCCAGACTTTGATATCAGGATGATGCTGGCCTCATAAAATGAGTTAGGGGGGATTCCCTCTTTTTCTATTGATTGGAATTGTTTCAGAAGGAATGGTACTATATCCTTTTTGTACCTCTGGTAGAATTCGGCTGTGAATCTGTCTGGTCCTGCACTTTTTTTGGTTGGTAGGCTATTAATTATTGCCTCAATTTCAGAGCCTGTTATTAGTCTATTCAGGGATTCAACTTCTTCCTGGTTTAGTCATGGGAGGGTGTATGTGTCCAGGAATTTATCCATTTCTTCTAGATTTTCTAGTTTATTTGCATAGAGGTGTTTATAGTATTCTCTGATGATAGTTTGTATTTTCTGTGGGATCAGTGGTGATATCTCCTTTATCATTTTTTATTGCATCTATTTGATTCTTCTCTCTTCTCCTCTTTATTAGTCTTGATAGCGGTCTCTCAATTCTGTTGATCTTTTCAAAAAACCAGCTCCTGGATTCATTGATTTTTTGAAGGGTTTTTTGCATTTCTATCTCCTTCAGTTCTGCTCTGATCTCACTTATTTCTTGCCTTCTGCTGGCTTTTGAATGTGTTTGCTCTTGCTTTTCTAGTTCTTTTAATTGTGATGTTAGGGTGTCGATTTTAGATCTTTCCTGCTTTCTCTTGTGGGCATTTAGTGCTATAAATTTCCCTCTGCACACTGCTTTGAATGTGTCCCAGAGACTCTGGTATGTTGTGTCTTTGTTCTCATTGGTTTCAAAGAACATCTTTATTTCTGCCTTCATTTTGTTATGAACCCAGTAGTCATTCAGGAGCAGGTTGTTCAGTTTCCATGTAGTAGAGTGGTTTTGAGTGAGTTTCTTAATCCTGAGTTCTAGTTTGATTGCACTGTGGCCTGAGAGACAGTTTGTTATAATTTCTGTTCTTTTACTTTTGCTGAGGAGTGCTTTACTTCCAACTACATGATCAGTTTTGGAATAAGTGTGATGTGGTGCTCAGAACAATGTATATTCTGTTGATTTGGGGTGGAGAGTTCTGTAGATATCTATTGGGTCCGCTTGGTGCAGAGCTGAGTTCAATTCCTGGACATCCACGTTAACTTTCTGTCTCTGTGATCTGTGTAATGTTGACAGTGCGGTGTTAAAGACTCCCATTATTATTGTGTGGGAGTCTAAGTCTCTTTGTAAGTCTCTAAGGACTTGCTTTATGAATCTGGGTGCTCCTGTATTGGGTGCATATATATTTAGGATAGTTAGCTCTTCTTGTTGAATTGATCCCTTTACTATTATGTAATGACCTTCTTTGTCTCTTTTGATCTTTGTTGGTTTAAAGTCTGTTTTTATCAGAGACTAGGATTGCAACCCCTGCTTTTTTTTTTTTTTTTCCATTTGCTTGGTAGATCTTCCTCCATCCCTTTATTTTGAGCCTATGTGTGTCTCTGCATGTGAGATGGGTCTCCTGAATACAGCACACTGATGGGTCTTGAGTCTTTATCCAATTTTCCAGTCTGTGTCTTCTAATTGGAGCTTTTAGCCCATTTGCATTTAAGGTTAATATTGTTATGTGTGGATTTGATCCTGTCATTAAGTTAGCTGGTTGTTTTCCTCGTTACTTGATGCAGTTTCTTCCTAGCATTGATGGTCTTTACAATTTGGCATGTTTTTGCAGTGGCTGGTACCAGTTGTTCCTTTCCATGTTTAGTGCTTCCTTCAGGAGCTCTTGTAAGGTACGCCTGGTGGTGATAAAATCTCTCAGCATTTGCTTGTCTGTAAAGGATTTTATTTCACCTTCACTTATGAAGCTTAGTTTGGCTGGATATGAAATTCTGGGTTGAAATTTATTTTCTTTAAGAATGTTGAATATTGGCCCCCACTCTCTTCTTTCTGGCTTGTAGAGTTTCTACTGAGAGAACAGCTGTTAGTCTGATGGGCTTCCCTTTTTGGGTAACCTGACCTTTCTCTCTGGCTTCCCTTAACATTTTTTCCTTCATTTCAACTTTGGTGAATGTGATAATTATGTGTTCTGGAGTTGCTCTTCTCGAGGAGTATCTTTGTGGTGTTCTCTGTATTTCCTGAATCTGAATGTTGGCCTGCCTTGCTAGGTTGGGGAAGTTCTCCTGGTTAATATCCTGCAGAGTGTTTTCCTACTTGGTTCCATTCTCCCCATCACTTTCAGGTACACCAATCAGATGGAGATTTGGTCTTTTCACATAGTCCCATATTTCTTGGAAGCTTTGTTCATTTCTTTTTACTCTTTTTTCTCTAAGCTTCTCTTCTCACTTCATTTCATTCATCTGATCTTCAATCACTGATACCCTTTCTTCCACTTGATTGAATCAGCTACTGAAACTTGTACATGCATCAAATAGTTCTTGTGCCATTGTTTTCAGCTCCATCAGGTCATTTAAGGTCTTCTTTTCACTGGTTATTCTAGTTAGCCATTTGTCTAATCTTTTTTCAAGGTTTTTAGCTTCTTCACGATGGGTTCAAACATCCTCCTTTAGCTCGGGAAGTTTGTTATTACCGATCATCTGAATCCTTCTTCTCTCTACTCATCAGTCATTCTCTATCCAGCTTTGTTCCATTGCTGGTGAGGAGCTACATTCCTTTGGAGGAGAAGAGGTACTCTGATTTTTAGAATTTTCAGCTTTTCTGCTCTGGTTTCTCCCCATCTTTGTGGTTTTATCTACCTTTGGTCTTCGATGATGGTGACGTACAGATGGGGTTTTGGTGTAGATGTCCTTTCTGTTTGTTAATTTTCCTTCTAACAGTACCCTCAGCTGCAGGTCTGTTAGAGTTTGCTGGATGTCCACTGCAGACCCTGTTTGCCTGGGTATCACCAGCAGAGGCTGCAGAAAAGCAAATATTGCAGAATGGCAAATGTTGCTGCCTGATTGTTCCTCTGGAAGCTTCATCTCAAAGGGGCACCCTGCTGTACGACGTGTCAGTTGGCCCATACTGGGTGGTGTCTCCCAGTTAGGGTACTCAGGGGTCAGGGACCCATGTGAGGAGGCAGTTTGTCCGTTCTCAGATCTCAAACTCCGTGCTTGGAGAACCACTTCTCTCTTCCAAGCTGTCAGACAGGGACGTTTAAGTCTGCAGAAGTTTCTGCTGCCTTCTGTTCAGCTATGCCCTGCCCCCAGAGGTGGAGTCTACAGAGGCAGGCAGGCCTCCTTGAGCTGCATTGGACTCCACCCAGTTTGAGCTTCCCAGACTCTTTGTTTTCCTACTCAAGCCTCTGCAATGGTGGACCCCCTCCCCCAGCTTCACTGCTGCCTTACAGTTCAATCTCAGACTGCTGTGTTAGCAGTGAGCAAGGCTTTGTGGGTGTGGAACCCTCCAAGTCAGGTGTGGGATATAATCACCTGGTGTGCTGTTTGCTAAGACCGTTGGAAAAGTGCAGTATTTGGGTGGGAGTGTCCCGATTTTCCAGACACTGTCTGTCATGGCTTCCCTTGGCTAAGAAAGTGAATTCCCTGACCCCTTGCACTTCCCAGGTGAGGCAATGCCCCGCCCTGCTTCGGCTCACACTCCATGGGCTGCACCCACTGTCCAACAAGCCCCAGTGAGATGAACCTGGTACCTCAGTTGGAAATGCAGAAATCCCCCATCTTCTGCATTGTTCACACTGGGAGCTGAGAGCTGTAGACTGGAGCTGTCCCTATTCGGCCATCTTGGATGGTTACAGGCATATTCTGTAGGAGAATATCCCAGTCATCATAAAATCAGTCCCACATGACTTGCATATGAAGCACATCAACTGCTTCATCTGGGGAGCTCCACTTGGTATTTTTAAAGAAGAATCAGACAGACCCCTTCTCAGTGTAAACAGACCTTACTGTGGTGTAAATCCAGCCTACTAGGCTGGGTATTCTCTCAGGAATAACCACCTGTGCATTCATATTATATATGTTCATCAGTAATTGTTCAATAGTGAGCTGTAGGCCCTGCATCAACTCAAACACGCTGTTTCATTCTGCACAATTTAAAATTGAGAATTCTGTTCTTAAAACGTTTATTTTTACAATCCATTATTGTAAGGGTTTCTCAAGAAGCTGATGATATCTGATATGGTTTGGATTTCTGTCCCCACCCAAATCTCATATCAAATTATAATCTCCAATGTTGGAGGAGGGACCTGGTGAGAGGTAATTATATCATAGGGGTGATTTTCCTCCTTGCTGTTCTTGTGATAGTGAGTAAGTTCTCTTGAGATCTGCTTGTTTAAAAGTGTATAGCACCTCCCACCATGATTGAAGTTTTCTGAGGCCTCCCTAGCCAGGCTTCCTGTACAGCCTGTGGAACTGTGAGCCAATTAAACCTCTTTTCTTTATAAATTACTGAGCCTCAGGTAGTTCTTGATAGCAATATGAGAACAAACTAATACCAAAGAATGGTACTGGAAGGCAGGCATGACCATAAAGATGCCTGAAAATGTGGAAGCAGCTTTGGAACTGGGTAGTAAAAAGGTTGACACAGTTTGGAGGGCTGAGAAGAAGAGAGAAAGATGAGAGAATGTTTAGAACTTCCTAGAAACTTGCTGAATGGTTGTGACCAAAATGTTGATGGTGATATGGACAGTGAAGTCCAGGCTAAGGTGGTCTCAAATGGAGATGTGTAACTATTTGGGAACTGGAGCAAAGGTCACTCTTGCTGTGCCTTAGCAAGGAGACTGGAAGGATTGTGCCCCTGGTCTAGGGATCTGTGGAGTTTTGAACTTCAGACAGATGATTTAGGGTATCTGGCAGAAGAAATTTTTAAGCAGTAAAGAATTAAAGATGTGGCCTGAGTACTTCTAACAGTGTATGATCATATGTGTGAGCAAAGAGATAATCTGAACTTGGAACCTATATTTAAAAGTGAAGCAGAGCATAAAAGTTTACAAAATTTGCAGCCTGACCATGTGGTACAAAAAAAAAAAAAAAAAAAAAACTGTTTTCAGGAGAGGAATTCCAGTCAGCTGCAGAAATTCACATAAGTAGAGGAGCCAAATATTGATAGCCAAGATAATGGGGAAAATGCCTTGAAGGCATTATAAAGACCTTTGTGTCAGCCCCTTCTATCACAGGATAGGAGGCCTAGGAGAGAAGAATGGTGTCCTCAGCTGGGCCCAGGGCCCTAATGCCCTGTGCAGCATCAGGAAATGTTGCCCTGCATCACGGTTGATCCAGCTCCAACCATGGCTAAAAGGGGCCAAGGTACAGCTTAGGCCATTGATTCAGAAGTTGCAAGCCACAAGCCTTGGTGGCTTCCACGTGGTGTTAAGTCTGCAGGTGCACAGAGTGCAAGAGTTGGGGCTTGAGAGCCTCTGCCTAGATTTCAGAGGATATATGAAAATGCCTGGATGTTCCAGGAAGAAGTTTGTTGTGTGGAGCCCTCATGGAGAACTTCTACTAGAGGAGTGTGGAGGGAAAATGTGGGCTTGGAGCCCCCACAGAGAGTCCCCACTGGGGCACTGCCTAGTGGAGCTATGAGAAAAGGGCCACCATCTTCCAGACTGCAGAATAGTAGATCCACCAGCAGCTTACACCATGCACCTGGAAAAACCACAGGCACTCAATGACATCCCTTCAGAGGAGCCATGAGAGCTGAGCCCTGTGGAGGCAGAGCTTCCAAAGGCCTTGGGAGCCCTCCCCTTGTATCAACGTGGCCTGGATGTGAAACATGGAGTCAAAGGAGATTATTTTGGAGCATTAATATTAATAGCTGCCCTGCTGGGTTCAGACTTGCCTGGGGCCTGTAGCCCCTTTTTTTTTGGCTGATTTCTTCCTTTTGGAATGGGTATATTTACCTGATGCCTGTACCTCCATTGTGTCTTAGAAATAAATAACTTGTTTTTAATTTTTCAGGCTCATGGGCAGAAGGGACGTGCCTTGTCTTGATGAGACTTTGGACTATGAACTTTTGTGTTAATGCTGAAGTGAGTTAAGCCTTGGCAGTCTGTTGAAAAGGGATAATCATATTTTTCAATGTGAGAAGGATATGAGATTTGGGAGGGGCCAGATGTGGAATATGATTTGGATTTGTGTCTCCACCCAAACCTCCTGTTGAATTTTAATCCCCAGTGTTGGAGAAGGAGCCTGGTGGGTGGTGATTGGATCATGAGGGCAGATTTATCCCTTTCTGTTGCCATAACAGTGAGTGAGTTCTCACAAGATCTACTTGTTTAAATGTATATAGCGACTCCCCCTTCACTCTCTTCCTCCTGCTCTGGTCATATAAGATGTGCCTCCTTCCTCTTTGCCTGATAGCATGATTGTAAATTTCTTGAGGCCTCCCCAGCCATGCTTCCTGTACAGCCTGAAGAACCATGAGCCAATTAAAACACTTTTATTTATAAATTATACAGTCTCAGGTAATTCTTCACAGCAATATGAGAACAGACTAATACAATACCAATCTACAAATGGAAAAATTCCTTTATATTATTGCCTCTGATTTTAATAGTTATTTGGTCCTGCCCTTCCCCCACAAACTATCTTATTGGTAACCACATGTCATAGATGTAACTTTTGTTGCCCTGGTTTAATTTTTTCTTTTACCCGTTTAGTTTTCTTTATATAACTTTTTATTTAATTTAAATTGACTCAAATAGTTTCTTAACTAGGAAAAAAATATATTTTCTTCAGCAAAAACCACATCCTTGTGTTTTATAACTTTACCAAAAACACCTATTATGCTCCTACTATTTTAATTCTTAGCAACCCAAATTCCCAGTGCCAGGAAATGAAACTCAGGTTACTTAATTTAACATAACATGATTTTAAGATTTTAAAATATTGCAGAGAATTTTGAAATTAAATTTACCTAATTAATCTTACCAAAGATAGCCAAAGTCATCTGAATTAAAAGGCATCTTAGTTAGCATTTATCAGTCTGATAAGCCCTTAATTTTAAGTCAAATGATTTGAGCTCTGTCATAGAGTTTAATAGTGAAATATTACTTTAACATGACACATAAACATAGTTATAACAGACATGCAGAAAAAAAGCAGATCCAAAAGATTTTTTACTTGCTTGTTTTTAAAAATTTCCTTATTTACTTTGGATTATTAATAAATAAAATGTTACAACAAAAGTTGAAGGAGAGAGTTACCATCCCAGGTCTTCTCAAGAGAGACAAGGAGCTGAAGCAGCACATTACAGTTTGTGAGAAGTAAATCTGAATACTTTCAAGAAAAAAACAGATTAAAGAATTTAAAATTAAAAACTTCTTGCATTAAAAATAACTCCATTTTTTTGAGACAGAGACTCACTCTGTCACCCAGGCTGGAGTGCAGTGGCACGATCTTGACTCACTGCAACCTCTGCCTCCTGAGTTCAAGCGATTCTCCTGTCTCACTATCCTGCATATCTGGGATTACAGATATGCACCACCCTGCCTGGCTAATTTTTTGTATTTTTAGTAGAGATGAAGTTTCACCATGTTGGCCAGGATGGTCTTGAACTCCTGACCTCAGGTAATCTGCCCACTTTGGCCTTCCAAAGTGCTGGGATTACAGGTATGAGCCACCACATCCAGCCAAGAATAACTCAATATTTTTAATGAAGTCTTTTTTCAAGCAATTATTTGGTTTTTGTTTAAGTGTACTTTTAATACTATAGTCCAATATAATAAATAGTGCAATTATTTATTATAATTTCCTTAATTGTAGCCAATTAATCATGTAACATTTTCGTAAATTACTTTTTTTACTAATCTTATTATGACAGACTATTCACGTCATGCTTGGACTTTCTCGTTTATCCTAAATATCCTGTTCTTTAACAATCCATTTTATTTTAGGAAAAAATTCACCATACAGACTCTTTCTCATATAAATTACTTTTTTAAAGCTTTCTTACCAAAAATACCTCTTTAATTCTGTAACTCTCTTTATATCTCTCTTATTTCCTGGTTCCTTTTGCCCTGTTTTATACATAAAATTTAAATAAGCTTCTAATTATACAATATTATTTAACTTTTAACAAGAGCACACAATTTTTAGAGTATTTTCTACAATATATTTTTTATTAGAATATGCCAAGGCATTTAATGAAATATTTATTAATTATATTTATTAATTTAATATAACTTTATGTACTTTTTTTTGAGACAGAGTTTTGCTCTTGTTGCCCAGGCTAGAGTGCAATGGCATGATCTTGGCTCACCACAACTGCCACCTCTGGGGTTTAAGTGATTCTCCTGCCTCAGCCTCCCGAGTAGCTGGGATTACAGGCATGCACCACCATACCCAGCTAATTTTGTATTTTTAGTAGAGATGGGGTTTCTCCATGTTGGTCAGGCTGGTCTCAAACTCCTGACCTCAGGTGATTCACCTGTCTTGGCCTCCCAAAGTGCTGGGATTACAGGTGTGAGCCACTGCACCTGGCCTAGATTCTAAATTATGACAAGTTTGTCTGCAAGTATTTATACCATTACATTTATCTAATCATTTTATTTTAATAGTTTACCTAGACTATTTATAAAAACTGCAATAGTCATCATTTAAACTTATGTCCCTTTCAACAATTTTATAGCCTGAATTTCAGGTGCTTACTTAAGTAAGACCCTTAAGTATATGATTTTTTAACAAATAATTCAAGATTTACTTGTTTTCATTAAACCAATATTAATGTCATATTTATCAAAAATTACAGAAGCAAAGATTATTCTGTTTTGGGCTGGGGTTATAGTTTAACAACCCTTATGCCAAATTTTGACACCTTCTCATATTTGGCAAGGATAAGTGTGAAATCTCATGATCAATAAATGCAAACAAAAATGTATGCTGAAAATTCTTAAGAAATTTATAATATTATTTTACCAATAATTTTAAAGCTAGCTTATTAAGGATTTTACTTAGTTCATGTGAACTTGGAAAGCATCTGAGCTTATTATTTAATTTATGAGTACTCTTTAAGCCAAATTTCACACATTGTGACCAAAAACACATAACAAAATACATATGTGTACATATAAACACACACATACACACTCATACAAACAAAGATTCTATAGATTCTACTTCAGAATTATGGCCATGAGATATAAATACAAATTCATTGGTTTTCAAAAGCAATAACCAAAAATAGGTTGAATGCAAGCAGTGGATTTTATCTCAGTAGAAAAGTAACCACAGACTTAAAGCAACCTGAAAAGAAAGCAGAGAGAGAAAGAACTCAGGAGCTTTATAGCTGCAGTTTAACCTTTGGGCTCTGAATTTTCCTTGATGTAATTTTGCACAAAAAGTCCATAATATGACCATTTTATACAAACACTTGAATGGAGAGATGCCATAAAACCAACAGAGCCCCTGAAATGGAGTCACTCACCTTGAATTTTCTCATTCTTAGATTATTAACATTCTTTATTTCTTACCTTTTCTTTTTTTAAAAAGAGAAACTATGCTGTGGTGTAGGGTTTAGTGGAGTGAGTTGAAGTGTGCTGGCTGTGAGTGGGACTCCCTAGTATATCATCACTGAGTTATTTCCACCTTCTTATGTGTCTCTGTTTCTATCTCTGGAGGACTAGCACCTCTGAGAGGGCTCAAAATGTGGAGTGACCAGCTCCTGTCTGTTCCCTGGATAAGCCTTTTAAAACTAACTTTGTTGGGGGATCCCTGTAGGGCCACTGCACATCATGAGGGGGTCAACCCCTCAGACACTCCCACTCAGCCCCCAGTCACACAGGGTGCCTTTCATCTGGAAGGAGCAAAGTGCCCTTTCTCTTCAGAGCTGAGAAAACTCAGTCTCATTTATCTATGAAAACAATGGTTGAGTTCCACATGCAAATGCACAGAGAAGCCAGTTGAGATTAATTTCAGGAGGAAAGACAATGGAGAAGACTCTTTAGAATGCACCTTTAAATTAGAGTTAGGATCCTAAACAACAATTTCCTAGGAGGAAAAAAGACCACTTCCTGTAAACTGTCGGCAGCCACCTTTAACTTTGCAGTTCACGTCCACAATTACACCAAGGTCAAATCATCTTATATACAAGGTCATCTCTGGTACCTCCAAAAGCCAAAGAGATCAGGTAATGCAATATAGAAAAGCAGAGCTGTAGGCCTAAGAAGAACCTGCCCATGACTCTTAAAACTCCACAAGGAAAATGGAACACCCTCAAAAGGGTCAAAGTGAGAGACACCTTTGTCTGAGTTCTTTAAGAAGATCCAGTCATTAGAAGCCTTCTCTAGATTTTCCTTGGTACCAAAGATAGCAAAAGGCAAAGGAGAAATAGGGTGGAAGAAAAGTAAATGAGAGAACAATTTTTCTAAGATGGGAAGCAAATACAGAAACCTAGTGCGTAGTTTTGTTTGTTTTGTTTTGTTTTGTTTTTCTCTTTTGCAGCTGTGAGGAATTTTAGCTAATTCAGAGAGTTCTTGTTCCCCATAATTTGGAATTCTCATTTAGATTTGGCCAAGTCAGGTAAAGTTGGTCATGTCTAATGGGAGAAAAAACAGAACAAATAACCCCTACAAGAAACCCCTACAATATGATTACTGAGCACTCTAATGGTAAGAATAAATTAAGACCAGCTGGTTGTTAATTGTAACTTTAGCCAAAACAAAACCTCAATTCAGCTACTTACCTAGGAATTGGTCTCAGGCTGAAGAATCCTCTCTACCATTATAGAAGCAGAAAAATCTCAAACTCTCCTTCACTGTTGGAAGTGAGCTCAAATTCCAGAAAGAAATTACCTGCCTTCCATCATCATGGAAGCAGGAAAACTTGCCTTCCTTGTTAGAAGCAAGTAAAACTCCAGAAAAGGAGTTGTACAGCACAACAAACTGTAGATCTCAACCACATTTTGGGAGATCAGGGGTTCTCTGAAAGGAAGAGAGCTCCCAGACCTCAGAAAAGTATCCCACTGGTTAGAGTCATAAAGATAGCTCAAACTGGCATCAAGCACTAATAGGAGATTTGTCAAAAGTCAGGGCCACCTCCACTCAGTCACTTCATGGTCACCAATTTGTAAACCAAATGTTTCTGAGACAAATCTCAATTAATTTGGAAAGTTTACTTTGCCAAGGTTAAGGATGCATCTGTGACACAGCCTCAGGAGGGCTTGATGACATGTACCCAAGGTGATCAGAGCACAGTTTGGTTTTATACATTTTAGGGAGATATGAGACATCAATTACCATATGTAAGATGAACATCCATTTGGTCCAGAAAGGTGGGACTTGCCAAACCCAGAGAAGACTACCTGAAGGCATTTAATAATCAAACTCCCAAGGTCAAGGATAAAGAAAGGCTTCTAACAGCAGCAAGAGAAAAATAAATAGTATACAATAGAGCATCAATATGTCTGGCAGCAGACTTTTTAATGAAAATCTTACAGGCCAGGGGAGAGTGGCATGGCATGTTTAAAGTGCTGAAGCATAAAACATTTTACCCTAGAATAGTATAACTGGGAAAATATCCTGTATGCATGAAGGAGAAATAAATAGCTTCCCAGACAAATAAAACCTGAAGGATTTCATGAACAGTAGACCTGTCCTAAAAGAAATGCTAAAGGGAGATGTTTAATCAGAAATAAAAGGATGTTAACAAGCAATAAGAAATTATCTGAAGGTACAAAACCCACTGGTAAAAATAAGTACTCAGAGAAATGGAATATGATGACATTGTAGTGGCATTGTGTAAACTACTCTTACCTTAAGTAGAAAGACTAAATGATGAACTAAGCAAAAAGAATGGCTACAACAATTTTTCAAGACATAGTATAATAAGAAATAAAGTGAAACAAAAAAAAGTTTGAAAGTGGGGCAATAAGTTTAAAGTGTAGAGCTTTTAGTAGTTTACTTTCTGCATGTTTGTTTCTTTGCTTGTTTATGTAATCAGCGTTAAGTTGTCATCATTTCAAAGTAATGGGTTATAAAATAATATTTGCAAACCTTGGGGTAGCCTCAAATCAAAAAACATACAATGGGATACAAAAAAAAATACAAAGCAAGAAATTAAAGTATATCAGCACAGAAAAAAATACCTTCATTTAAAGGAAGATAGGAAGAAAGAAATGAAAAAAAGAGAAGACCACAAAACAACTAGAAAACACACTTCAAAATGGCAGATCTGAGTCTCTACTTATCATTAATAACATTAAATATAAATGGATCTCCAATAAAAAGATATAGAGTTGCTGAATGAATGATAAAACAAGACCCCATGATCTCTTCTTTGCAAGAAACACTCTTCTTCTATAAAGATATACATAGACTAAAAATAAAGGGTTGAAGAAAGATACTCAATGCCAGTGGAAACCAAAAGAAAGCAGGAATATGTATACCTATATTAGAAAAATAGATTTCAAGACAAAACATGTAAGAAGAGACAAAGAAGGACATAACATAATGATACATCCCGAAACATCACATGATTGTGGGTATATATGTACCCAACACAGGAGCACCCAGATATATAAAGCAAATACTATTAGAGCCAAGGATAGACCCCAGTACAATAATAGCTGGAGACTTCAAAACCCAATTTTCAGCATTAGACAGATAACCCAGCAGAAACTCAACAACAACAAAGAAAATTGGATTTAATCTGCACTATCGACCAAATGGACCTAATAGATATTTACAGAATATTTCATCCAACAGCTGCAGAATACACATTCTTCTCCACAGTACATGAATCATTTATGACATGGTCACTTCTTCCTTACAGGCCAGTAGAGAGTGGTGTGGCATGTTTAAAGTGCTGAAAGAAAAGAAAACATTTTATCCTAGAATAGTATAACTGGGAAAATAATCCTGCAAGTATGAAGGAGAAATTAATATCTTCCCAAAAAAATAAAACCTGAGAGATTTTATGAAATGTAGACCTGTCATACAAGAAATGCCAAGATAGACCAAATGTTAGGCCACAAAATAAGTATTAAACATTCCAAAACCTTTAAATAATACCAAGCATCTCCTCTGATCACAATAAAATAAAACTAAAATCAACAACAAGAAAAATGTTAGAAACTATACAGATACTTAGAAATTCAATGATATGCTCCTGAATGACCATGAGTCACTAAAAAAATTAAGAAGAAAATGTAAAAATTTCTTCAAACAAATGATAATGGAAACACAACATACCAAATCCTATTGGATACAGTAAAAACAGTACAGGGAAATTTGGTGTTGGCTGTGAGTTTGTCATAAATGGCTCCTATTATTTTGAAGTATATTCCTTCAATACCTAGTTTATTGAGAGCTTTTAACATGAAGGGTGTTGAATTTTATCAAATGTCTTTTCTGCATCTATTGAGATAATCATGTGGTTTTTGTCTTTAGTTCTTTGTATGATGGATCACATTTATTGATTTGTACATGTTGAACCAACCTTGCATTCCAGAAATAAAGCCTACTTGATCATGGTAGATTAGCTTTTTTATGTGCTGCTGGATTTTATTTGCAAGTATTTTGTTGAGGATTTTTGCATCAATGTTTATCAAGGCTATTGACCTGAAGTTTCGTTTTTTTGTTGTATCTCTGCCAGGTTCTGGTATCAGGATGATGCTGGCCTCATAGAATGAGCTGGTGAGGAGTTCCTCCTCCTCAATTTTTTAAAATAGTTTCTGTAGGAATAGTATCAGCTCTTCTTAGTACATCTGGTAGAATTTGACTATGAATCTGTCTGGTCCTGGGCTTTCATTGGTTGGTAGTCCATTTTGTCACTAATTCAATTTCAGTGCTTATTATTGGTCTGTTTAGGAATTCAATGTCTTCCTGGTTGAGTCTTGGGAGGGTGTATGTTCCAGGAATTTATTCCTTTTTTCTAGGTTTTCTAGTTTGTGTGCATAGAGGTATTCATAGTAGTTTCTGAAGGTTATTTGTATTTCAGTGGCATCAGTAATAACATTCCATTAATTATGTCTGATTGCATTTATTTTTATTTTCTGTTTTCCTTATTAGTCTAGGTAGTGGTTTATCTATCCTATTAATTTGTTCAAACAACAAACTCCCAGATTTGTTGATCTTTTGAATGGTTTTTGTGTCTCCATCTCCTTCAATTCATCTCTGATTTTGGTTATTTCTTGTCTTCTGCTAGCTTGGGGGTTGACTTACTCTTGGTTCTCTAGTTCTTTTAGTTGTAATATTAGGTTGTAAACTAGAGGTCTTTCTTACTTTTTGATGTGTACACTTAGTGCCATAAGTTTATCGCTTAAGACTGCCTTAGTTGTTTCCCAGAGATTCTGATATGTATTATCTTTGTTCTCATTTGTTTCAGAGAACTTCTGGATTTCTGCCTTAATTTCATTATTTACTCAAAAATCATTCAGGAGCAGGTAATTCAATTATCATGTATTGCATGGTTTTGAGAGTTTTTTTAAGTTTTTATTTTTATTTTATTCTGCTATGGTCCAAGAGTGTGTTTGGTATGATTTTGGTTATTTTGTATTTGGTGATGATTGTTTTATGTCTGATTATGTGGTTCATCTTAAAGTATGTGCCATGTGACAATGAGAAGAATGTATATTGTGCTGCTTTGGGGTGGAGAGTTGCAAAGATGTGTATCAGATCCATTTGGTCCAACGTTGAGTTCAGGTTCTGAATATCTTTGTTAATTTTCTGCCTTGATGATCTGTCCGATACTGTCAGTGGAGTGTTGAAGTCTCCTAATATTTCTGTGTGGGAATCAATGTCCTTTTGTAGGTCTCTAAGAACTTGCTTTATGAACCTGTGTGCTCTTGTGTTGAGTGCATATATACTTAGAATCGTTAGGCCTTCTTGTTGAATTAAACTCTTTACCATTATGTAATGCCCTTCTTTGTCTTGGTAAACATTTGTTGGTTTAAAGTCTGTTTTCCCTAAAATCAGGATTGCAACCCCTGCTTTGTACTGATTTCCATGTGCTTGGTAGATTTTTCTCCATAAGTTTATTTTAAGTCTACGTTGGTGGGGGGTGGCCATTGAATGTGAGATGGGTCTCATAAAAACTCCATATCCTTGAGTATTGCTTTTTTATCTAGCTTGACACTCTGTGCCTTTTAAATGGCACATTGAGCCTGTTTACATTCAAGATTTGTATTGACATGTGTGGATTTGATCCTGTCATTTTGTTGTTAGCTGGTTATTATGCCAGCATGTTTGTGTGTTTGTATTATAGTGTCACTGTTCTGTGTACTTAAATGTGCTTTTGTATTGGCTGAAAATGGTCTTTCCCTTCCATATTTAGTTATTCTTTCAAAATGTCTTGTAGGGCAGATATGGTGATAACAAACTCCCTCAGCATTTGCCTATCTGAGAAAAAAATTATTTCTCCTTCGCTGAAGAAGATGTGTTTGGCTGGTGATATGGTTTTGATCTGTGTCCCCACCCAAATCTCATGTTTGATTTTAATTCCCAGTGTAGGAGCTAGGGCCTGGTGAGAGGTGATTGGATCATGGGGGTGGTTTCTAATGGTTTAGCACCATTTTCCTGGACCATTGCTGTTCTTGTGATAGAGTTTTCATGCGATATGGTTATTTAAAAGTGTGTGGCACCTTCTCCCTCTCTCTTTTCCTCCTGCTCTGACCACGTAAGATGCTGTAACAGGAGGAAGAGATTCACCTATCACCATGATTGTAAGTTTCCTGAGGCCTCCAAGAAGCTGTGCAGAAGTCATCATTCCTCCTGAAGAGCCTGTGAAACCATGAGCCAATTAAACCTCTTTTCTTATAAATTAGCCAGTCTCAGGTATTTCTTTATAGCTATACAAGAACCAACTAATACAACTGGACATGACATTGTTGGTTGAAGATTTTTTTTCTCTTTAAGAATGTTGAATATAGGCCCCCAACTTCTTCTGGCTTATAGTGTTTCTGCTGAAAGATTCATGGTTAGCCTGATATGGTTCCTTTCCTAGGTGACGTGCCCTTTTAACATTCTTTTTCTCAATTCCAACCTTGGAAAATCAGATGACTGTTTCTTGGGGATAATCTTGTGTAAAATCTTGCAGGTGTTCTCTGTATTTTCTGAATTTGACTGTTGGCCTCTCTAGCAAGGTTGGGAAAGTTTTTATAGATAATATCCTGAAGTATGTTTTCCAAGTTGTTTACATTCTTCCTGTCCATTTCAGGGATGCCAATGATTCATAGATTTGGTCTTTTTATATAACCTCATTTTTTCTCATGGATTTTGTTTGTTCCTTTTCATTATCTTTTTTTTTTTTTTCTGACTGTCTTATTTCAGAGAGCCAGTCTTCACATTCTGACATTCTTCCCTCAGCTTGGTCTATTATGCTATTAATATTTGCAATGGCATTGTAAAATTCTTATAGTGTAGTTTTCAGCTTGATCAGATCAGTTAGATTCTATATTATACTGGCTATTTTGTCTGTCAGCTCCTGTATAATTTTATTATGATTCTTCATTTCCTTGGATTGGATTTTGCCATTCTAGTGAATCCTCATGATCTTGTTCCTATCTATATTCTGAATTCTATTTCTGTCATTTTAGTCAACTCATCTTGGTTAAGAACCCTTGTTGGAGAACTAGTCCCACTGTTTGGAGGACATAAGACACTCTGGCATTTGAGAGCCAGAGTTCATGCATTGGTTCTTTCTCACCTCTGCATGTGGGTGTTTCTTTAACTGCTGGGCTGGGTTTGTTTGTTGTTTTTGAGATGAAGTCTCACTCTGTCACACAGGCTGGAGTGCATTGGCATGATCTTGGCTCAATGCAACCTCTGCCTCCCAGGTTCAAGCGATTCTCTTGCCTCAGCCTCCAGAGTAGCTGGGATTATAGGCATGTGCCACAATGCCTGGCTAATTTTTGTATTTTTTTTTTTTTTGGTAGAGATAGGGTTTCGCCATGTTGGCTAGGCTGGTCTTGAACTCCTGACCTCAAGTAATCCACCTGCCTCAGCCTTCCAAAGTCCTGGGATTATAGGCATGCACCACCATGCCTGGCTAATATATATATATATATATATATATATTTTTTTTTTTTTTTAGTAGAGATGGGGTTTCACCATGTTGGCCAGGCTGCTCTCAAACTCCTGACCCCAAGTGATCCATCTGCCTTGGCTTCCCAAATTGCTGGGATTACAGGCATGAGCCACCACACCCAGCCAAACTACCAGGCTGTTTCTGATTGAAGTGGTCATGTAGGGGCAGAATGGTTTTCCTGGCATCCCAGGTCAGGCAGCCCTGCCCAGTGAGGGGAATTGAGGACTGGAACCTGTGTGGAGAACAGTCTGACCACTTTTCCACGAGATGGGTGCTCTTCTGGGCCTCCAGACAAGCCCTTGGGCCTTCAGACTCTCCAGACCGTGGAAACATCAAGGGCAAGAGCTGCAAGACAGCAAAGATGGCAACCCACCTCTCCCACTGGGAGTTCTGTCCCAGGGAATTACAGAAATTCTACTGGCTTGATAGTCCCAAGGGGTGGGTGAAGACCCAAGCCACAAAGATCCTCCCAGTGAGAAGATATGGGATTCGGGACCCTCATAACAAACTGTCTGGCCAGGTTTTTTGTAGGGCTGCTGCAGTATGCTGAGGATCTGCTCTAGTTCCCAGTCACCTGGGATTTTTCAGTACCTGAAGGTATCAACAATGAAGGCTGCAAAACAGCAAAGACTGTAGCATGCCTCTCCATCTGGGAGCTCTGTCCCAGAGAGGTCTGAACCTGTTGCCAGTCCAAACACACTGATGGGAGTGGCTGGGGGCCATGGTCAGGAGGTCCCACACCGTGAGGAGGAACGGGCCCAGGGAACTGCATTAAAAAGCAATCTGGCTGCATTTTCATAGAGCAGCTGTGCTGTGTTGGTTGTCTACTTCAGCCCTCAGTCACCTTGGACCCTCCAAAGCCGAAAGGAAACTACCGCTAAGGCTGCAAAACAGCAAAGATGGTGGCCTGCCCCTCCCTCTGGGAGTTCTGTCCCAGGGAGTTTTGGAACTACTGCTGGCTGGAAAACACCAGCAGGGGTAGCTCTAGACCTTGGTCAGAAGGTTCTTCCCAGTGAAGAGAAATGGGATCCAGGACACAAGTGAAAAAGCAGTCTGGTTGCCTCTTTGTAGAGATGCTGCACTGTGCTGGGGGGCCACTCCAGTCCCTAGTCAGCTCAGACTCCCAGGAGCCTGAAGGCATCAATAGCTAAGGATGTAAAACAGCAAAGATGATGGCCTTTCCCTCCCTCTGGGAGCTCCATCTCAGTGGGGTGTAACAGTGCTACCCATGGCTGGCTGGAGTTCCAAGTCAGTGGGTCTTATCCTTAGAGATGCCATGGAAGTGGGGCTGGCAGAACATCACTGCTCAGCTCCCTGGGTTCAGCACCTTTTTTATAAGTATGTATTCAGCCACTTTTGCTGGGAAGCCTGGGTATCTAAAGCTTCCAGGGCTTTGTACATGCCTAAGCTGATGCTCTGCCAAGACTCCATGCAGCTCTGCATGTCAGACTGAAGGCCCTGGTGGGGTGGGATCGCAACAGGATCACCTCACCCAACGGTTGCAAAGATTCATCGATGAAGCATGGGGTCCCTGGGGTCACTCACTCACCACTTACCTGGGCAGGGGAGACTTCACTGGCTTTGTGTTGCTCCCAAGTGGGCAATTATCCAGCCTTGCTTTCTCTGTTCTCCTTGGGTCAAGTTGTTTTCTTAATTAATGTCAGTGCATGTAACTGGGTGTTTCAGTTGAAGGTGCTGTATTTACTTGCACCTTTTATTTCTCTCCATCAGAGTGGCACACACTAGGTGCTTCTAGTCAACTAATTTAGCCAGTAATTGTTTTTTAAAAAATATGAACAAAATTGACAAACCTGTAGCTATTCTAAGAAAAAAGAGAGAGGAACTAACTAACTAAATAAATACAGAGATTAAAAAGAAGACATTACAACTGATATTGCAGGAATTCAAAAGATCATTAGTAACTACTATGAGCAAGTATATGCCAATAAATTGGAAAACCTAGAAAAAATAGATAAATTCCTGGACACCTACCACCTACAAAGATTGGACTGTGAAGAAATCCAAAAACTGAACAGACCAATAACAAATAACAAGATCAAAGCTGTAATAAAGAGTCTTTTGGTAAAGAAAATCCCAGAATCCAATGGCTTCAGTGCTGAATTCTACCAAATATTTAAGAAGAACTGACACCAATTCTACTCAAACTCTTCCAAAAAATAAAAAAGTAGGAAAGTTAAAAAGCTTCTGCACAGCAAAAGATATGATCAATAAAGTGAAGATACAGCCCATAGAATGGGAGGAAATCTTTGCAAACTATCCATCTGACCAAAATATAGAAGGAGCTCAAACCAGTCTATAGGAAAAGAAATTCAATAATCCAATCAAAAATGGGGGAAAATTTGAATAGACATCTCTCAAAAGAAGACATACAACTGGCAAACAAAGCATAAGAAAAGATGCTTAACATCATTAATCATCAGAAAAATGCAAATCAAATCTACCATGAAACATCATCTCAACCCAGATAAAATGGTTTATATCCAAAAGACAGGCAATCACAAATGCTGGCGAGAATGTGGAGAAAACGTAATCCTCATATACTGGTGGAGGGAAGTAAATTAGTACAACCACTACAGAGAATAGTTTGGAAGTTCCTCAAACATCTAAAAATGAGCTACCATATGATCCAGCAATCCCACTGCTTAGTAAATATCCAAAAGAAAGTAAATCAGTATATTGAAGAGATATCTTTACTCTTATGATTGTTGCAGCACTGTTTACAATAGCTAAGTTTTGGAAGAAACCTAAGTGTCTGTTGACATATGAATAGATTAAAAAAATGTGGAACAGACACAAAATGGAGTACTATTTAGCCATAAAAAGAATGAGATCCAGTCACTTGCAACAACATGAATGGAAATGGAGATCATCACGTTCAGTGAAATAATCCAGGCACAGATAGACAAACATTGCATGTTCTCATTATTTGTGTGATCTAAGAATTAAAAGAATAAAACTCATGGACATAAAGAGTAGAACAATAATTACCAGAGGCTGGAAAGTGTAGTGGGGTCCTTGGGTGGGGGGCGGAGGAGTGAGGATTGTTAATCAGTACAAAAAAATAGTAAAAATGGGGGAGGAGCTAAGATGGCCGAATAGGAAGAGCTCCGGTCTACAGCTCCCAGCGCAAGCGATGCAGAAAACGGGTGATTTCTGCATTTCCATCTGAGGTACCATGTTCATCTCACTAGGGAGTGCCAGACAGTGGGTGCAGGTCAGTGGGTGAGTGCACCGTGCACCAGCCAAAGCAGGGGCGAGGCATTGCCTCACTCGGGAAGCGCAAGGGGTCAGGGAGTTCCCTTTCCAGGGGTGACAGATGGCACCTGGAAAATCGGGCCACTCCCACCCGAATACTGTGCTTTTCCGATGGGCTTAGGAAATGGTGCCCCAGGAGAGTATAGCCCACACCTGGCTCAGAGGGTCCTACGCCCACGGAGTCTCGCTGATTGCTAGCACAGCAGTCTGAGATCAAACAGCAAGTCGGCAGCGAGGCTGGGGGAGGGGTGCCCGCCATTGCCCAGGCTCGCTTAGGTAAACAAAGCAGCCTGGAAGCTTGAACTGGGTGGAGCCCACCACAGCTCAAGGAGGCCTGCCTGCCTCTGTAGGCTCCACCTCTGGGGGCAGGGCACAGACAAACAAAAAGACAGCAGTAATCTCTGCAGACTTAAATGTCCCTGTCTCACAGCTTTGAGGAGAGCAGTGGTTCTCCCAGCACGCAGCTGGAGATCTGAGAACGGGCTGACTGCCTCCTCAAATGGGTCCTTGACCCCTGACCCCCGAGCAGCCTAACTGGGAGGCACCCCCCAGCAGGGGCAGACTGACACCTCACACGGCCGACCAGGTACTCCAACAGACCTGCAGCATCTGTACATCACCATCATCAAAGACCAAAAGTAGATAAAACCACAAAGATGGGGAAAAAACAGAGCAGGAAAACTGGAAACTCTAAAAAGCAGAGTACCTTTCCTCCTCCAAAGGAACGCACTTCCTCACCAGCAATGGAACAAAGCTGGACGGAGAATGACTTTGACGAGCTGAGAGAAGAAGGCTTCAGACGATCAAATTACTCCGAGCTATGGGAGGATATTCAAACCAAAGGCAAAGAAGTTGAAAACTTGGAAAAAATTTAGAAGAATGTATAACTAGAATAACCAATACAGAGAAGTGCTTAAAGGAGCTGATGGAGCTGAAAACCAAGGCTAGAGAACTACGTGAAGAATGCAGAAGCCTCAGGAGCCGATGCGATCAAATGGAAGAAAGGGTATCAGCCCTGGAAGATGAAATGAATGAAATGAAGCAAGAAGGGAAGTTTAGAGAAAAAAGAATAAAAAGAAATGAGCAAAGCCTCCAAGAAATATGGGACTCTGTGAAAAGACCAAATCTACGTCTGATTGGTGTACCTGAAAGTGATGGGGAGAATGGAAACAAGTTGTAAAACACTCTGGATATTATCCAGGAGAACTTCCCCAATCTAGCAAGGCAGGCCAACATTCAGATTCAGGAAATACAGAGAACGCCACAAAGATAGTCCTCGAGAAGAGCAACTCCAAGACACATAATTGTCAGATTCACCAAAGTTGAAATGAAGGAAAAAATGTTAAGGGCAGCCAGAGAGAAAGGTCGGGTTACCATCAAAGGGAAGCCCATCAGACTAACAGCGGATCTCTTGGCAGAAACCCTACAAGCCAGAAGAGAGTGGGGGCCAATATTCAACATTCTTAAAGAAAAGATTTTCAACCCAGAATTTCATATCCTGCCAAACTAAGCTTCATAAGTGAAGGAGAAATAAAATACTTTACAGACAAGCAAATGCTGAGAGATTTTGTCACCACCAGGCCTGCCCTAAAAGAGCTCCTGAAGGAAGTGCTAAACATGGAAAGGCACAACCGGTACCAGCCACTGCAAAATCATACCGAAATGTAAAGACCATCGAGACTAGGAAGAGACTGCATCAACTAACGAGCAAAATAACCAGCTAACATCATAATGACAGGATCAGATTCACACATAACAATATTAACTTTAAATGTAAATGGACTAAATGCTCCAATTAAAAGACACAGACTGGCAAATTGGATAAAGGCTCAAGACCCATCAGTGTGCTGTATTCAGGAAACCCATCTCACATGCAGAGACACACATAGGCTCAGAATAAAAGGATGGAGGAAGATCTACCAAGCAAATGGAAAACAAAAAAAGGCAGGGGTAGGAATCCTAGTCTCTGATAAAACAGACTTTAAACCAACAAAGATCAAAAGAGACAAAGAAGGCCATTACATAATGGTAAAGGGATTAATTCAACAAGAAGAGCTAACTATCCATATACTTGGAAGTAAAGATCTCCTCAATAAATGTAAAAGAACAGAAATTATAACAAACTATCTCTCAGATCACAGTGCAATCAAGCTAGAACTCAGGATTAAGAGTCTCACTCAAAACCACTCTACTACATGGAAACTGAACAACCTGCTCCTGAATGACTACTGGGTACATAACGAAATGAAGGCAGAAATAAAGATGTTGTTTGAAACCAACAAGAACCAAGACACAACATACCAGAATCTCTGGGATGCATTCAAAGCAGTGTGTAGAGGGAAATTTATAGCACTAAATGCCCACAAGAGAAAGCAGGAAAGATCCAAAATTGACACCCTAACATCACAATTAAAAGAACTAGAAAAGCAAGAGCAAACACATTCAAAAGCTAGCAGAAGGCAAGAAATAACCAAAATCAGAGCAGAACTGAAGGAAATAGAGACACAAAAAACCCTTCAAAAAATTAATGAATCCAGGAGCTGGTTTTTTGAAAGGATCAACAAAATTGATAGACCGCTAGCAAGATTAATAAAGAAAAAAAGAGAGAAGAATCAAATAGATGCAATAAAAAATGATAAAGGGGATATCACCACCGATCCCACAGAAATACAAACTACCATCAGAGAATATTACAAACACCTCTACGCAAATAAACTAGAAAATCTAGAAGAAATGGATAAATTCCTCAACACATACACCCTCCCAAGACTAAACCAGGAAGAAGTCGAATCTCTGAATAGACCAATAACAGGAGCTGAAATTATGGCAATAATCAATAGCTTACCAACCAAAAAAAGTCCAGGACCAGATGGGTTCACAGCCGAATTCTACAAGAGGTACAAGGAGGAGTTGGTACCATTCCTTCTGAAACTATTCCAATCAATAGAAAAAGAGGGAATCCTCCCTAACTCATTTTATGAGGCCAGCATCATCCTGATACCAAAGCCTGGCAGAGACACAACAAAAAAAGAGAATTTTAGACCAATATCCTTGATGAACATTGATGCAAAAATCCTCAATAAAATACTGGCAAACCAAATCCAGCAGCACATCAAAAAGCTTATCCACCATGATCAAGTGGGCTTCATCCCTGGGATGCAAGGCTGGTTCAATATACACAAATCAATAAATGTAATCCAGCATATAAACAGAACCAAAGACAAAAACCACATGATTATCTCAATAGATGCAGAAAAGGCCTTTGACAAAATTCAACAACTCTTCATGCTAAAAACTCTCAATAAATTAGGTATTGATGGGACGTATCTCAAAATAATAAGAGCTATTTATGACAAACCCACAGCCAATATTATACTGAATGGGCAAAAACTGGAAGCATTCCCTTTGAAAACTGGCACAAGGCAGGGATGCCCTCTCTCACCACTTCTATTCAACATAGTGTTGGAAGTTCTGGCCAGGACAATTAGGCAAGAGAAGGAAATCAAGGGTATTCAATTAGGAAAAGAGGAAGTCAAATTGTCCCTGTTTGCAGATGACATGATAGTATATCTAGAAAACCCCATTGTCTCAGCCCAAAATCTCCTTAAGCTGATAAGCAACTTCAGCAAAGTCTCAGGATACAAAATCAATGTGCAAAAATCACAAGCATTCTTATACATCAATAACAGACAAACAGAGAGCCAAATCATGAGTGAACTCCCATTCACAATTGCTTCAAAGAGAATAAAATACCTAGGAATCCAACTTACAAGGGATGTGAAGGACCTCTTCAAGGAGAACTACAAACCACTGCTCAAGGAAATAAAAGAGGATACAAACAAATGGAAGAACATTCCATGCTCATGGGTAGGAAGAATCAATATCATGAAAATGGCCATCCTTCCCAAGGTAATTTACAGATTCAATGCCATCCCCATCAAGTTACCAATGACTTTCTTCACAGAATTGGAAAAAACTACTTTAAAGTTCATATGGAACCAAAAAAGAGCCCGCATCGCCAAGTCAATCCTAAGCCAAAAGAACAAAGCTGGAGGCATCACACTACCTGACTTCAAACTATACTACAAGGCTACAGTAACCAAAACAGCATGGTACTGGTACCAAAACAGAGATATAGATCAATGGAACAGAACAGAGCCCTCAGAAATAATGCCACATATCTACAACTATCTGATCTTTGACAAACCTGAGAAAAACAAGCAATGGGGAAAGGATTCCCTATTTAATAAATGGTGCTGGGAAAACTGGCTAGCCATATGTAGAAAGCTGAAACTGGATCCCTTCCTTACACCTTATACAAAAATCAATTCAAGATGGATTAAAGACTTAAATGTTAGACCTAAAGCCATAAAAACCCTAGAAGAAAACCTAGGCATTACCATTCAGGACATAGGCATGGGCAAGGACTTCATGTCTAAAACACCAAAAGCAATGGCAACAAAAGCCAAAATTGACAAATGGGATCTAATTAAACTAAAGAGCTTCTGCACAGCAAAGGAAACTACCATCAGAGTGAACAGGCAACCTACAAAATGGGAGAAAATTTTCGCAACCTACTCATCTGACAAAGGGCTAATATCCAGAATCTACAATGAACTCCAACAAATTTACAAGAAAAAAACAAACAACTCCATCAAAAAGTGGGCAAAGGACATGAACAGACACTTCTCAAAAGAAGACATTTATGCAGCCAAAAAACACATGAAAAAATGCTCACCATCACTGGCCATCAGAGAAATGCAAATCAAAACCACAATGAGATACCATCTCACACCAGTTAGAATGGTGATCATTAAAATGTCAGGAAACAACAGGTGCTGGAGAGGATGTGGATAAATAGGAACACTTTTACACTGTTGGTGGGACTCTAAACTAGTTCAACCCTTGTGGAAGTCAGTGTGGTGATTCCTCAGGGATCTAGAACTAGAAATTCCATTTGACCCAGCCATCCCATTACTGGGTATATACCCAAAGGACTATAAATCATGCTGCTATAAAGACACATGCACACGTATGTTTATTGTGGCATTATTCACAATAGCAAAGACTTGGAACCAACCCAAATGTCCAACAATGATAGACTGGATTAAGAAAATGTGGCACATATACACCATGGAATACTATGCAGCCATAAAAAATGATGAGTTCATGTCCTTTGTAGGGACATGGATGAAATTGGAAATCATCATTCTCAGTAAACTATCGCAAGAACAAAAAACCAAACACCGCATATTCTCACTCATAGGTGGGAATTGAACAATGAGAACACATGGACACAGGAAGGGGAACATCACACTTCGGGGACTGTTGTGGGGTGGGGGGAGGGGGGAGGGATAGCATTGGGAGATATACCTAATGCTAGATGACGAGTTGTTGGGTGCAGCGCACCAGCATGGCACATGTTTACATATGTGACTTACCTGCACGTTGCGCACATGTACTATAGAGCCTAAAGTATAATAGTAATAATAATAATGATAATAATAAAAAGAAAAAAAAGTAAAAATGAATAAGACCTATTATTTGGTAGCATAATACAGTGACTATAGTAAATAATAATTGTACATTTGAACATAGTTTAGAGTGCAATTGGATTGTTTATAATTCAAAAAATAAATGTTTGAGGGTATAAGCACCCCATTCTCCATGATGTGCTTATTTCACATTGCATGCCTGCATCAAAATATCTCAGTTACCCCATAAATATATACACCTACTATATATGGTACACACAAAAACTAAAAATTATAATTAAAAAAAAAAACTGAAGGTATCACATTACCTGACTTCAAATTATACTACAGAGCTATAGAAATCAAAACAGCATAATACTGGCATAAAAACACACACACAGGTGAACAGAACAGAGAACCCAGAAACAAATCTACACACCTACAGTGAACTCATTTTTGACAAATGTGCCAAAAATATACACTGAGGAAAAGAGAGTTTCCTTAATTAATGGTGTTGGGATAACTGAACATCCATAGGCAAGAGAACAAAACTAGAAGCCTACCTCTCACCATATATAAAAATCAAAATAAGCTGGATTAAAGACTTAAATCTAAGACCCCAAACTGCGAGAAAACATTGGGGAAACTCTCCAGGACATTGATGTGGGCAAAAATTTCTTGAGCAATAATTCTCAAGCACAGGCAACCAAGGCAAAAATGGACAAATGGAATCAGAAGATATTAAAAAGTTTCTGCGCTGCAAAGAACACAATCAACAAATTGAAGAGACAACCCACAGAATGGGAGAAAATATTTGCAAACTATCCATCTGACAAAGAATTAATAACCAGAATATATAGGAGCTCAGACAACCCTCAAGAAACAAAATCTAATAGTCCAATTAAGAAATGGTCAAAAAATCTGAATAGACAGTTCTCAAAAGAAGACATACAGATGGCAAACAGGCATATGAAAAGGTGCTCAACATCATTGATAGTCAGAGAAACGCAAATGAAACCTACAGTAAGATATCATCTCACTCCAGTTAAAATGCCTTATATCTGAAAGACAGGCAATAACAAATGCTGAGAGAATATTCAGAAAGGATAACGCTCATACACTATTCGCAGCAATGTAAATTAGTACAGCTACTATGAAGAATGGTTTAGGGATTTCTCAAAAAACTAAAAATAGGGCTACTATATGATCCAGCAATCCCACTGCTGAGTATATAATCAGGAGAATGGAAATTAGTGTACCAAAGAGGTATCTACACTCCCATGTTTGTTGCAGCACTCTTCACAATAGCTAAGATTTGAAAATAACCTAAGTGTCCATGAATAGATGAATGGATAAGGAAAATGTGGCACTTATACACAATGGAGTACTATTCAACCATAAAAAAAGAATGAGAGCCTGTCATTTGCAAGCACACTGATGGAACTGATGGTTATTGTTAAATGAAATAACGCTGGCACGGAAAGACAAGTGTCACATGTTCTCACTTATTTGTGGGATCTAAAAATGAAAACAATTAAACTCATGGAGATAGAGAATAGAAGGATGGTTACCAGAGACTGAGAAAGGTAGTGGCAGGGAGAAGGTGGGAATGGTTAATGGGTACAGAAAAAAATAATTAGAAAGATTGACTAAGACCTAGTATTTACTAGCACAACAGTCACCTGACTTAAATTATTTTAGTCAAAATAATTTAATTTTACAATTTTAAATAACTAAAAGAGTATAATTTGATTATTTGTAACACAAAGGATAAGTGCTTGAGGGGATGGATATCTCATTTTCCATGATGAGATTATTATGTATCACATACCTGTATCAAAATATCTCATGTACCTCATAAATATATACACCTACTATGTACCCACAAAAATTAAAAATAACAAAATAAACTTAAATCCTTTCTGAGACTTCTCCTGAACCCATCATGTACAAACAATTCTAACACATTTCCTCTCTCCTACCACATATTTATTCTCTACCTCAGTATTTGCTTATGTTTATCGCACTTCAAATTTTGTACATATGTTTTATTTATTCATTTGTTTACTTGCATATTCTCTGTTTTCCCTATTAGACTATAAACTCAATAACGACAGAGATATTTTCCCACTCACAAATATACACTCAACTTCTGACATATTTCTGTCATATTCTAGGCCGACAACTAATGCTTCTCAAGGAATGGAATCAATCTATCAGTTCAAATATCATCATTGCTCATCTACCCAGGTGAGAGATAGAACTTGTAGTCTAAGGATCCTTCCTATTCTCACATGCTATGACACTGTAATTTTGTTATTACATTCCATTAAATTTTCTAGGCTCCTTGGTGTGAATTTATTTAATTATGTTTATTCCAAAAGGAATTGACCCAAGAACTGTGATTGCAGACATATACCACTGGGTAGGTAGACAGAGCTTCCCTGCTGTTAGGTATCAACTCTCAAGCTAGAACTCATATTCCTTACTCTCTATTATAAAACCGAGAAGAAAAACAGGAGAAAAGATCATTACCTACTATTTTTTCAGCCACATGCTGGCCATATTCACATCCAGAAATTCACTTGATCTCCCCAAATGTTTTTCATTCTTCACTGGAAGGGAGATTTTTCTCTAATATTCCCCAACTGGTTAATTATCCTCTGGATAGAGCCCCATTCAGAAATGTAAGAATCCAGTCTTTTCTTTTTCCAGGGAAAAGACATGGGGAAGAAAATTTTTTCATATTTATTCTTCATGGAGATAGATGGCTGGATGCTGACTTATTCCGGCAGTCTGCCCAGCTATACCTGGTCAAAGTAAAGCTGTGGCAGCACTTTGGAGTTTATGAAGTACTTTTACCTGTGGTTCTTGTCACAGCCCAGTGAGATAGATGAGCTGAGCCTTATCATCCCTGTTTCTTAAGTTGAAGAAACTGAGGCCCAGGAACCATAAGGGATTCCAACAAGCAGCAATGATAACTACCTTTTTTTAGTTATGTATTTTTCTAGACACTTTGTGTACATTACCTCACTTGAGCCTCACAACAACCCTAGAAAGTGAGTATTACTAGACTCTTCATTGCACAGATATGAAAACTGAGGCTCTGAGAAACTTGCCAAAGCTCACACAGCTACTAAGCTACTAAGCCAGGACACCATGGTGTGTCTAATCATAAATCCCATGCTCTTAAAATCACTCTACAATAAGAAAGGTTAAGATTGGAATTCAGACCTCCATCCTGCCAAATCCATTGTTCAGCTTTTCCTTTTATACTAGATGGCCACTCTGCCCCAACTCTGAGAGGACGAGTAGGGCCAGGTCCTGCCATCACTGCCTTCCCAGTCAGTGTTGCCCTCCACTCTCTACTATGGAGAGTGAACTCCTCTTTACATTGTTGCCAATTGCTTGTTTCATTGCTGGGAGTGTAAAATGTTTTACAATTATGAGCCTTTGATGATAGACTTCTAAATGGCCTGTCTGAGGGAGAGGTGTGGGGAAGCTGGTAACCATAAGGGGGAAGTAAGATCACTCAGGAAGATTCACTGGAATAGGCAGGTAGTGGCCCTCATATGAGAGAGGCAAGAGCCTAACACCTCTGAAGCAGATATACAGAGTATAAGGAAGAGGCTGTAAATTCAACCTAGATGCTGTGCTTTAAAATCAGGTCATCTGAGTCCAGGCTGACTAGGGACCTCACAGGGATGCCGTGGCTGGGTAAAATAATAAAAATAAAATAAGATCAGCTCATCTTACCAAGGAAAAGAAAAAAACAAGGCCAACCCATCCACAAAACTATCAATAAAATGAAACTTGGACACTACTGTGATCCCATTCAAGGCCATTATTTTGCCCTCTTATTTTATTTTTGCCATCTTTGCTTGTGACTCCCTTATAGAGTCTATCTGGCGTGTAATTTTTTGTCTTTTCCTCTCATCACTGGCTTGTGCTCATTCATTGGATTTCATGATAGAATATGTCTTCCCACATGTATGTTTGGGGTAATGGATATCTCAATTATCCTGTAATGATTTGATCATTGCACATTGTATGCACATATCAAAAATATCACATGCACCCCATAAATATGTACAATTATTGTGTACCAATTAAAAAAATCAAGAATATATCTTTCCAGGTTTGACTGCTGGCCTTTCTCAGATGAATGTTGTGCTTGCTTTTCTATGGCTTTTCTCCATGAAGCTGTAGTAGCATGCTAGGCAAACCAGCTCTTCTCTAGGGACTCCAGACCAATATTTGGAGCTTTCCATGGAGGATGTCTTGGTTACGAAGTTAGAAAGGGCAAACCCATCAGCTGCAATCAGCAGGTGAAGGAGTCCAGTTTCACAGAGGGACAGCAGAGCCTTAATACAAAGGAGTTAATGTATATCAGGCAAATGGAGATCCCCCTAAAGACCTGGCCCCAGATAGAAAATCAGGTTTCTGGGAAATGAAGCCTTTTAGGCCCTCCAGAGGAAGAGCACCAGGAGCTGGATGCCCAGTCAGTAATGGTCATCCACCAAGATCCCAAGTGAGAGAAATATCTCTCCTGAGATATTTCTTAAGAGGGTGAGGGTAGCCTTGGGTCTTAGCAGTTGCAGGACAAGAGGGTAGCACAAGCCTCAAACAAAGGGGACTGACTAGTAATTGGGGCTAATTTCCAAAGACTTAGCACAACAGCCTGCATGAATCTACCTTGGGCTAAATTCTGGACATCTTTGGCACCACTACAATCCAATATTTCCATCTTGAGGCAAAGAATGAGAATTGGGACCAGATGCCTTGTAAGCTGTGAGTCAGCCAGGCCATGCAGCAGCTAGATTTGAATTTAAAACTATGTTCTCTATTAACATCACTCTGCTTTTGTGATTGTTTCCTCTTCCTTTAATTTCCTCATAAATGTTTCTTTTGGAAAATTTCAATCCTGCCATAGCTGAGCTAAGGGGAAAGGGATTTGGACAGATTTCAACTGACCAAAGAGAGGGATGAGACCAGATGTTCAGCATCTTGGAAAGAACTAGTGAACTTGGGCACAGAAAGAAGTGTAAATCCAGGAGAGGTAAAACTGTGAACATCAATTCCATCCTGTCCAGGGTTTTCTCTCCCAAGAGTCCTCAGTAGTTGGCTATATGACTCTCTTCCTGAGCCTGATGATCCACATACACCTTATGTGTACTACTTGGACATGGGGCTGTCAGAACCACTAAGAATAAAAGATGACCTCAATGTTAGTCTCTCACAATGCATAGGGTCTCAAATATCAGAATTGGAAGGCTTCCATAGAGATCAATTAGTTTAGTGGTTCTCGGCCCTGATTTAACAGCAGAGTCTCCTGGGGGTTGGGAGGGAGGTAGTAAACCTTTACAAAAATACCAGTCCCCTTGGCCTTATCTGCAGAGATTCATATTTAATTGCTTATGGGCAGGCCCAGGCATCAGTAGTTTTAAAATCTCCCAGAAAATTCCAATATGCAGCCAGGGTTGAGAAGCATGGTTTTAATCCAAACTTTTCATTGTATAGATGGGGAAAATGAGGTTCACAGAGCAGAAAGAAGTGTTCCAGGTATCATAACAGGTCAGTGAAATAATCTAGAATATGGGGCTTCTGATTTCTAATCTCATATTCTTTCTAGTGCTCCACACTGTTTCTCAAGGTAGAAAGCTAGGATGGTTCTGAGTTCCCTCTAAACATCAAACATATCTAGTTCTGTGTGGCATAAAGTCTACCATAACCATTTCACTTAACCATCTTGATACACATTCTATATAACCCTAGACTATGAAAACTGTTAAAAAGGTATTAAAGGTTGCTTCTTATGTGAAGTGAAATACCATTGTGTCTCGCCACTCCAAAGCCAAAAAATCCTTAACATCAGCTTATGAAAAACATCTTTAATGGGATAATTCTGGACATTTATATCTGCTTTTTATGAGTATTTTCCTCAGTAATTGAATATGGCTGCAGAGTATACTTATTAGCAAATCTGATTTAATTAACAATCCCACACTATTATAAACACAGGTGGTTTCTAGTTGTTTTGCTATTACATACAGTATTTCAATGAACGACTAGCAGTTAAATGTTGGCTGACATATATGATAATTCCTTCTGGAAGTATAAAAGCAAACTATAATAATACAAATGATAATATATTTTTAAGCTCCAACTTGTCCTTCAGAATGAGTGTGCTGATTTATACTATCATGGAGTGTATGTAGAAACGACCAATTCATATTCTGCCCAATAACATACTATCAAAGAGAAAAATGGTACTTTTAAACTTAGTGGGTTTAAAATATTTTTGTTGTTTTTATTTTTCCATACTTTATTGGGGTACAGGTAGTGTTTGGTTACATTAGTAAGTTCTTTTTCTTTCTCTTTTTCTTTTTTTTTTTTTTTTTTTTTTTAGATGCAGTCTCACTCTGTCACCCAGGCTGGAATGCAATGGCATTGTCTCAGCTCACCGCAACCTCTGCCTTCCGGGTTCAACCAATTCTCCCACCTCAGCCTCCTGAGTAGCTGGGACTACAGGTGTGTGCCACCACACTTGGATAATTTTTGTATTTTTAGTAGAGATGGGGTTTCACTATGTTGGCCAGGCTGGTCTCGAACTCCTGACCTCGTGATCCACCCACCTTGGCTTCCCAAAACGCTGAGATTACAGGTGTGAGCCACCGCCCAGCCGAGTAAGTTCTTTAGTGGTGACTTGTGAGATTTTGGTCCACCCATCACCTAAGCAGTATACACTGCACCCTGTTTGTAGTCTTTTGTCCCTTGCCCCACTTCCAACCTTCCCCTCAAGTCCCCAAAGTCCATTTTGTCATTCTTATGCCTTTGCATCCTCAAAACTTACCTCCCACATATCAGTGTGAACATACGATGTTTGGTTTTCCATTCCAGAGTTACTTCACTTAGAATAATAGTCTCCAGTCTCATCCAGGATGCTGTGAATGCCATTAATTCAATGCTATTTATGGCTGAGTAGTATTCCATCATATAAATATATATATATATACAGTAGTATTCCATCATGTATACATACCACAGTTTCTTTATCCACTTCGTTGAGTGATGGGCATTTGGGTTGGTTCCATGATTTTGCAATTGCAAATTCTGCTGCTATAAACATGGATGTGCAAGTATCTTTTTTGTATAATGACTTATTTTCCTCTGGGTAGATACCCAGTAGTGGGACTGCTGGATCAAATGGTAGTTTTAATTTTAGTTCTTTAAGGAATCTCCACACTGTCTTCCATAGTGGCGGAATTAGTTTACATTCCCACCAGCAGTGTAGACGCGTTCCTGGATCACTGCATCCACACCAACATCTACTGTTTTTTTAATTTTTTGATTACAGCCATTCTTGCAGGAGTAAGGTGGTATTGCATTGTGGTTTTGATTTGTATTTCCCTGATCGTTAGTGATGTTGAGCATTTTTTCATATGTTTGCTGGCCATTTGTATATTCTGTTTTGCGAATTGTCTATTCATGTCCTTAGCCCACTTTTTGATGGGATTGTTCCTTTTTTTTCTTACTAATTTGTTTGAGTTCGTCGTAGATTCTCGATACTAGTCCTTTGTCAGATGTATAAATTGTGAAGGTTTTCTCCCACTGTGTGGGACGTCTGTTTGCTCTGCTGACTGTTCCTTTTGCCATGTAAAAGCTCTTTAGTTTAATTAATTCACGGCTATTTATCTTTGTTTTTATTGCATTTGCTTTTGGGTTCTTGGTCATGAAATCCTTGTCTGAGCCAATGTCCAGAAGGGTTTTTCAATGTTATCTTCTAGAATTTTTAAAGTTTCAGGTGTTAGATTTTAAGACCTTGATCCATCTTGAGTTGATTTTTGTATAAGATGAGATACGAGGATCCAGTTTCATTCTCCTATATGTGGCTAGCCCATTATCCCAGCACTATTTGTTGAAAAGGATGTCCTTTCCCCATTTTATATTTTTGTTTGCTTTGTCAAAGATCAGCTGGCTGTAAGTATTTGGGTTTATTCCTGGGTTTTCTATTCTGTTCCATTGGTCTACATGCCTATTTTTATACCTATACCATGCTGTTTTGGTGACTATGGCCTTATAGTATAGTTTCAAATCAGGTAGTGTGATGCCTCCAGATTTGTTCTTTTTGCTTAGTCTTGTGTTGGCTCTGTGGGCTCTTTTTTGGTTCCATGTGAATTTTAGAATTGTTTTTCCTAATTATGTGAAGAATGATGGTGGTATTTTGATAGGGATTGCATGGAATTTGTAGATTGCTTTTGGCAGTGTGGTCATTTTCACAATATTGATTCTACCCATCTATGAGCATGGGATGTGTTTCCATTTGTTTGTGTCATCTATGATTCCTTTCAGCAGTGTTTTGTAGTTTTCCTTGTAGAGGTATTTTGCCTGCTTGGTTAGGTACATTCCTACGTATTTTATTTTTCTTTTTTTGCAGCTATTTTAAAAGGAGTTGAGATCTTGACTTGATTCTCAGCTTGGTCGCTGTTGGTGTATAGAAGAGCTACTGATTTGTGTACATTAATCTTGTATCTGGGTCAGGCACAGTGGCTCATGCCTGTAATCCCAGCTTTGGGAAGCTGAGGTGGGAGGATCACTTGAGGTAAGGAGTTTGAGACCAGCCTGGCCAACATGGCAATACCCCATGTCTACTAAAAATACAGAAATTAGCTGGACATGATGGTGGGTGCCTGTAATCCCAGCTACTTGGGAGGCTGAGGCAGAAAAATCACTAGAACCCAGGAGGCAGAGGTTGCAGTGAGCTGAGATTGTGCCACTGCACTACAGCTTGGGTGACAGAGCAAGGCTCCATGTCAAAGAAAAAAAAAAAAAAAAAAAAAAAAAACCTTGTATCTGGAAACTTTGCTGAATTCTTTTATCAGTTCTATGAGCTTTCTGGAGGAGTATTTAGGGTTTTTGAGGTAAACAATCATATCATCAGCAAACAGTGACAGCTGACTTCCTCTTTACCGGTTTGGATGATTTTATTTCTTTCTCTTGTCTGATTGCTCTGTCTAGGACTTCCAGTACTATGTTGAAGGGGAGTTGTGAAATTAGGCATCCTTGTCTTGTTCCAGTTCTCGGTGGGAATGCTTTCGACTTTTCCCCATTCAGCATTATGTTGGCTGTGGGTTTGTCATAGATGGCTTTTATTATATTGAAGTATGTCCCTTGTATGCCAATTTTGCTAAGAGTTTTAATCATAAAGAGATGCTTGATTTTGTTGAATGATTTTTCTGCATCTATTGAAATCATCATGTGATTTTTGTTTTTAATTCTGTTTATGTGGTGTATCACATTTATTGACTTGCATATGTTAAACCATCCCAGCATCACTGGTATGAAACCCACTTAATCATGGTGGATTATCTTTTTGATATATTGTTGGATTTGGTTAGCTAGCATTTTGTTAAGGATTTTAACATCTATGTTCATCAGGGATATCAGTCTGTAGTTTTCTTTTTTGGTTATGTCCTTTCCTGGTTTTGGTATTAAGGTGATGCCAACTTTATAGAATAAATCAGGTAGGATTCCCTCTTTCTCTGTCTTGTGGAATAGTGTCAAAAGGGTTGGTACCAATTCTTCTTTGAATGTCTGGTAGAATTCTGCTCTGAATCTGTCTAGTCCCGGACTTTTTTTTTCGTTGGTAATTTTTTAATTACCATTTCAATCTTACTGCTTGTTATTGGTCTGTTCAGGGTATCTAATTCTTCCTGATTTAAGCTAAGAGGGTTGTATTTTTCCAGGAATTTATCCATCTCTTCTAGGTTTTCTAGTTTATGCACGTAAAGATGTTATAGTAGCATTGAATAATCTTTTGTATTTCAGTGGTGTCAATTGTAATATCTCCAATTTCGTTTCTTAATGAGGTTATTTGGATTTTCTCTGCTCTTTTCTTGGTTAATCTTGCTAATGGTCTATCAATTTTGTTTATCTTTTCAAAGAACCAGGTTTTTGTTTCATTTATCTTTTGTATTTTTTGTATGTTTGTTTCAATTTCATTTAGTTCTGCTGTGATCTTGGTTATTTCCTTTCTTCTGCTGGGTTTGAGTTTGGTTTGTTCTTGTTTCTCTAGTTCCTTGAGGTGTGACCTTAGAATGTCAGTTTATGCTCTTTCAGTCTTTTTGATGTAGGCATTTAGGGGTATGAACTTTCCTCTTAGCACTGTCTTTGCTGTATCCCAGAAGTTTTGATAGCTTGTATTATTATTTCTGTTCAATTAGAAGAATGTTTTAATTCCCATCTTGATTTTGTTTTTGACCCAGTGATTATTCATGGGAAGGTTATTTAATTTCCATGTACTTGCATGTTTCTGAAGGTTCCTTTTGGAGTTGATTTCCAGTTTTTTTCCACTGTGGTGTGAGAGAGTGCTTGATATAATTTCAATTTTCTTAAATTTATTGAGGCTCACTTTGTGACCTATCATATGTTCTATCTTGGAGAAAGTTCCATGTGCTGTTATATAGGTTACCTGGTGCTTTTGTCTCACAGCTTTTAAGAATTTTTCTTCATCTTAACTTTAGATAACCTGATGACAATGTGCCTAGGTGATGATCTTTTTGCAATAAATTTTTCAGGTGCTTCTTGTATTTGGATGTCTAGGTCTCTAGCAAGGTCAGGGAAGTTTTCCTTGAGTATTCCACCAAATATGTTTTCCAAACTTTTAGATTTCTTTTCTTCCTCTGAACACTAATTATTCTTAGGTTTGGTCATTTAGCATAATCCCAGACTTCTTGGTGGCTTTGTTCATATTTTCTTTTTCTTTATCTTTGTTGGATTGGATTAATTCAAAGACCTTGTCTTCAAGCTCTGAATTTCTTTCTTCTGCTTGTTCAATTCTATTGCTGAGACTTTCCAGAGCATTTTGCATTTCTATAAGTGTGTCTGATGTTTCCTGAAGATTTGATTGTTTTTTCTTTATGCTATCTATTTCCTTGAATATTTGTTCATTCACTTATTATATCATTTGTTGGATTTCCTTGCATTGGGCTTCACCTTTCTCTGGTGCCTCTGGTTAGCTTAATAACTAACCTCCTGAATACTTTTTCAGGTAAATCAGGGAATTCTTCTTGATTTGGATTCATTGCTGGTGAGCTAGTGTGATATTCTGTGGGTGTTAAAGAGCCTTGTTATGCCATATTAGCAGAGTTGGTTTTCTGGTTCCTTCTCATTTCTGTCGGCTCTGTCAGAGGTAAGGTCTAGAGCTGAAGGCTGTTGTTCAGATTCTTTTGTCCCACATGGTTTCCCCTGATGTAGTACGCTTCCCCTTTTCCTATGTATGTGGCTTCCTGAAAGCCAAGCTGCAGTGATTGTTATCTCTCTTCTGGGTCTGGCCACCCAGCAAGTCTATCAGGCTCTGGCTGGTACTGGGAGTTGTCTGCACAGAGTCCTGTGATGTGAACTAACTATGGGTCTCTCAGCTGTGGATACCAGCACCTGTTCCAGTGGAAGTGGCATGGGTGTGAAATGGACTCTGTGAGGGTTCTTAGCTTTGGTGGTTTAATGTTCTATTTTAGCTCTGGTTGGCCTCCTGCTGGGAGGTGGCACTTTCCAGAGAGCATCAGCTATGGTAGTATGGAGAAGAACTGGTGGTGGGCAAGGCCCTAGAACTCCCAAGAGTATATGCCCTTTGTCTTCAGTTACCAGGGTGGGTAGAGAAGGACCACTGGGTGGGGGCAGGGCTAGGTGTGTTTGAGCTCAGACTCTCCTTGGGCGCGTCTTGCTGTGGCTGCTGTGGGGGATGGGGTGAGGTTCCCAGATCAATCGAGATGTGTGCCTAGGAGGACTATGGCTGCATCTGCTGAGTCACGCAGGTTGTCAGGGAAGTGGGAGAAAGCTGGCAGCCACAGGCCTCACCAAGCTCCCATGAAATCCAAAGGGCCAGTCTCACTCCCACCATGCTCTCCCTAACAGCACCGAGTCCGTTTCCAGGCAGTGGGTGAGCAGGGCTTGAGAACTTTCTCCAGGCTACCTGCTTCCCAGCTGTGACAGAAAAGGGCTTTGGTTCTTCCCCCACCTGTGGAGTCCATACACTGGATTCATGCCCTCCCCAAGTTCTGGCCAGGAGGTTTCTTGCCCCTTTCAAATTGTTACAAAGTTCAGCTGGAGACTTTCTTCTCCCTGTGGCATTTTCCCTGCCCCTCTGGCCACCCTCCTGAAGGATCCCTGTGATGCCAATCAAGAATGACCTGCTTGGGGACCCAACAAGCTCCCAGGGGCTTTCCTGTTGCTTCCCCTACCCCTGTATTTCTCTTGGCTCTCTAAATTGACTCAGCTCCAGGGTAAGATCAGAAACTTCTCCCTCAAACTAGACCTTCAGTTTCCCTAGTGGGGGTGTGTGTTCGGGAGTGGAAGAGCTCCCTTTCCCACTTCCCCAGTTTGGGTACTCAAAGTATTTGGGGTGTCTCCCAGGTCCTGCAGGAGCAGTCCACTTCCTTTGGAGGGTCTGTGGGTCCTCTTGGGATTCCTGGTTTGAACTTGCAGTTGTTCTGGACCTAAAATTCATGATGCGAGCCTCCACACGCGGCTCTGTCTGTCCGAGTCAGGGCTGCAATATAGTCCTGCCTCCCATTCTGTATGATGATCAAGTCTCCTAAACTTAGCTGTAAATTGAGTTTAATTTTATTTTTTAATATCATTTTGCATGTATTTAGTGGCCATTTGTATTTCTTATGGTTTCCCTGTTCATGCCCTTTGCCCACTGTGATAGGCAGTATTCTAAAATAACTTTGAAGATTCCCAACCCCTGGTGTACATGGCCTTCCATAGACTATGGCTAGAACTTATGAATATGATGGGATATTCACTCTTGATTATGTTATGTTATAAGGCAAGGGTGGGATTGACTATCATGACCACGTTATGTTATATAAGACTTTGACATAAAATACTGAAAGCAATTATCCTACTTTGAAGAAGTAAGCTACCATGTTGTGAGAGGACCACTTAGCTGGGACCAGAGGGTGGTCTCTAAGAGCAGAGAGCAGCCCATCCTTCCCCAATTGAAAGACAGAAAGAAAATAGAAACTAAGTCCTATGACCTCAAGGAAATGAATTCTGTTAATAACCTCCATGACATTGGAAGAAGACCCTGAGAGCCAGTGAAAGTGATATTCTAGGACTTCAAAAGCTAAGTAATGAGAAGCCTTGCCCGGGTGCGGTGGCTCACTCCTGTAATCCCAGCACTTTGGGAGGCCAATGAGAGTGGATCACGAGGTCAGGAGTTCTAGACCAGCCTGGCCAACATAATGAAATCCCGTCTCTACTAAAAATACAAAAATTAGCTGGGCATAGTGGCATGTGCCTGTAGTCCCAGCTGCTTGGGAGGCTGAAGCAGGAGAATTGCTTGAACCTGGGAGGCAGAGGTTGCGGTGAGCCAAGATCATCCCAGTGCACTCCAGCCTGGGCAACAGAGTGAGACTCTGTCTCAAAAATAATAATAATAATAATAAAATAATAATAATAAAAAAGCCTTGTGGCTTCTACCTGGGTTTCTTGCAATGCTCTTTTTTTGGACTCTTCATCAAACCCAGTCTCCAGGCTGAAAGAAGCCCAAGCCACATAAACTATGTGTAGCCACTCTGACGACAGCTTCAGCTGTTCCAGCATCAACTCCCTGCCATATTAGTGAGCTATCTTGGACATTTCAGGCCCAGTGTGCTCCCAGATGACTGACAATCCAATGTGTAGGAAGAGAACTATTCAACTGAGCCCATATAATTACAAGACATGATAAAAGTGACTCTTGTTTTAAGCCTCTAAATTTTGTGATTTTTTTATGCAGCAACCGATAACAGGAACAAATTGGCAATTGGTGGGTTTTAAACCAAAGCAAATATACGCCCATTGGATTTGTTATGCAACAATAGATAACCAGAACATACATTAACATATTTAATCCTCTTGATAACAAAATGGAATAGGTACTATTATAATCTCTATTTTACAAATAAGAAAAAGAGAATGTTAAGTAATTTGTCTAAGAGCACATTGCTAGTAAGTGATTGAGCCATAATTCAAACTCAGGTAGTTTGACTTTAGAGTTTCTATTCCTGATTAATATGTTATACTGCTGATTATGAATGCAAAAACTTTAAATAGAATATTGACAAATTAAATCCAAAAGCACATTTAAAGAATAGTACAGCATAACTAGGTGGAGTTTATCTCAGCAATGAAAAATGGCACATTAGAAAGCCTTTCTTGAACAGATTAAAGAACAAAATATAACCATCTCACTAGATGTGGAAAAAGTGATTGGTAAGAACCTCACATCCATTATTTCATGGAAAAAAAAATCTTAGCAAACTAGCATTATCAAGGAACATCCTTAAGTTGAAAAATATTCTTCCAGAAACTTGCAGGACATAAAATACATAATTTTAAGATAATAAAATCATTTCCATTAAAGTCAGGAAAAAATATCTAAATAAACCTAAAGCACAAATCTTAATGGTGAAACAGTGGAAGCATAACCATTAATGTCAGAAAAAAGACGAAGATGCCCACTATCACCACTACTATACAACTTTATTCTGTCAATTTTATGCAATAAAATAACCCAAGAAGACAAAATAAGAGACATAAAGATTGAAAAAGAAGAAAGATATGTCTTAAGAGGAACAACTAATTATTAAATTAAGAAATGACAACCACAAAATACTACTTTAATAGCCCTCCTATAAATCACTCATCACCAAATTAAAAACATAACAGCAAGCCCAGAATGGTCCAAGTACCCACTATAGGCCCAGTTACCTGGGAGACTGAAGTGGAAGGATCTCTTGAGCCCCGGAGTTTGACGCTATAGTGAGCTATGATCACGTCATTACCCTCCAGCCTGGCCCACAGAGTGAGACTCCATTTCTAAATAAACAAATAAATAAAGTACATAAAAATGTTAGAGGAACATAAATTATAAATCACAATAACAACATAAAAATAAATCACTTAGAAATAAGGATAATAAAAAATATTCATGACCTTTGAGGAGAAAACTATAAAATTTTATTGATGGATATAAAAGATGACCCAGATAAATGGAGAGATATACCATGCTCATGAATGAAAAACTAAATATTTTAAAGTTATTCTATATGCATATTAATTCAAATTCATTAATTATTTCAAACCATTTTGTGACATATATATTTGGACTACTTGCTATGAAAATTTTTAAACTTAATATTTGCACAATTCAGTGGGTCCTGGAAAACAACATTTAGTCTCTGCTTATAGGGTAAAAAGCTCAATATATAATTTATTAAATTGTTCCTCATAATTATGTGGCTCACAGAAATACCATTTGACCCAGCAACCCCATTACTGGATATATACCCAAAGGAATATAAATCATTCTACTATGAAGACACATGCACACGTATGTTTACTGCAATACTATTTACTTTCTTCTCAACAGGAGAAGAAAGACATGGAACCAACCCAAATGTCCATCAGTGATAGACTGGATAAAGAAAATGTAGTACATATACACCATGGAAAACTATGCAGCCATAAAAAGAATGAGATCAGGCCCTTTGCAGGGACATGGATGAAGCTGGAAACCATAATTCTCAGCAAACTAACACAGGAACAGAAAACCAAACACTGCATGTTCTCATTCATATGTGGGAGTTGAACATTGAGAACACATGGACACATAGAGGGGAAAAACACACACCAGGACCTGTTGGGTGCTGCGGGGTCAGGGTAGGGAACTTAGAGGACAGGTCAATAGGTGCAGCAAACCACCACAGCACATGTATACCTATGTAAAAAACCTGAATGTTCTGCACATGTATCCTGTTTCTTTTTTTTTTTTTAGAAAAAAATAAAGAAAAAAGGCTCATATAAAAAAATAATAATAATAGTTATGTGGTTCAAAGGCTCTGTATTCTTAATCACATTTGCCTACTTGATCTGCCAAAAAATGAGTTATAGTAGAATTTCACAGTACAATTTTTTTGGGGAAGTTTACTTTTAAAGAAATTTTGCTTTATGTACTCGAATACATTAGGAATTAACATGTAAACATTACTGATAGTTACATCTTCATCTACTAGTAGAAGTATCCATTAAAAGTGCCTTCACACAGTGAAGAGGGTAGGAAAGACAGTCTTGAGTTGCATACGCCATCTCTCCCCCATTCCCAGCAGTGGCTGCATGGTAAAGAGAGAGTATGTGTGCTTGAGGGAGAGAGAGTGTAGTGGTTGTGGGACTTTGCATTGGAACTCAGTACTGCCTTGTCACAGTGGAACGCATGGGGCAGAATTCAGCTGGTGACCGTGGAGAGAGCATTTAGACCAGTCCCACACAGAGCCAAATTGTACATCTCAGCAATTGGAACCTGAGTTCTGGCAAGCTCCGCCACCATGAACTAAATTGTTCTGGGGTTCTAAATGAACTTGAAAGGCAGTTGAGGCCACAGGACTGCAATTCCTTGGCAAGTCCTGATGCTATGCTGGGTTCAGAACCAGCGGATTTGGGGTACATGCAACCTAGTGAGACACCAGCTGGGGTAGCCAAGGAGGTACTTGCATCACACCTCCTACAACCCCAGGCAGAAGCGCTCATAGCTCTGGGAGACACTCCTTCCTTCTGCTTGAGGAGAGGAGAGGAGAGAGTAAAGAAAATTTAAGTCTTGCAACTTGATACCAGCTCAGCCACAGTAGAACAGGACATCAGACAGAGTCCTGAGGTCCTCCACGCCAGGCCCTAGTTCCCAGATGATATTTCTAGACACGCACTGAACCAGAAGGGATACTGCTGCCTTGAAGGAAATAACCCAGTCCTGGTAAGATTCATCATCTGCTGACTAGAGAGCCCTTGGGTCTTAGTTAATCAGCAGTAGTCATTGGGCAATACTTGCCATGGGCTTTGGGTGAGACTCAGAGCCATGCTGGCTTTGGGTGTGACCCAGCACATTCCCAGCTATAGTGCTTATGGGGAGAGACTCCTTCTGCTTGAGCAAAAGAGAAGGAAGAGTAAAGGGGACTTTGTCTTGCAGCTTGGAAACCTGCTTGGCCACAGTAAGGTAGAACACCAAGCAGGCTCCTGGGGTCCCAGATTCCTAGCCTTGGCTTCTAGGAGGCATTTCTGGACCTGTCTTGGGTGAGGGGAGAGCCCCCTCTGCCCTGAAGGGAGAGACTCAGGACTGGCAGTGATCACCACAAGCTGACTGAAGATTCCTGGGGCCTTCAGTGAACATCAGCAGTAGCCAGGCAGTAGTCACCATGGGCCCGGCATGGTAGTAGCCATGGAGAGAGATGCCTCTGCTTGATGAAAGGGGAGAGAAAAGTGGGAAAGGCCGTCTTGTGGCTTGTGTGTCAGCTCAGCCACAGTAGAATAGAACTGCAGGTAGATTCCTATGGTTCCCATCTCAAGGCCCTGGCTCCAAGACAGCATCTACAGACTCACCCAGACCTGGAAGGAACTTGCAGGGAGGGGAACATCACACACTGGGGCCTGTCTAGGGGTGTGGGGCAAGGGGAGAGATAGCTTTAGGAGAAATACTTAATGTAGATGGCGGGTTGATGTGTGCAGCAAACCACCATGGCACATGTATACCTATGTAACAAATCTGCACGTTCTGCACATGTATCCCAGAAATTAAAGTATAATAATAAAAAAAAGTTTGGGGAAAAAAAGAATCCTCCAGAGAATTATGCAATAATTAACTGGTTAATTTTCTGAATTTTAACTTTCATTTAAATGTGTAAAGATGGCCTGACTTTTTTTAGCCCAGTTAAGTTTTTCTATGCTAAGCTTCACATTTCCTGTTAGAAGATCATTTGGGTTCTGTTGAAAAAAAAAAAGACTGTTCAAAGGATGAGGATTTGTACAGCCAATCACATATATTAAAAACAATAACTTTATAAATATTTAAAATCAAATAAATAAATAAATAACTAAGAGTTCCAATATGTCTGGCAGCAGACTTTTTAGTGAAAACCTTATTGACCATGAAAAAGTGACTTGACATATCTAAAGTGCTAAAGGAAAAAAAGCTTTTATCCTGGAATAGTATATCCATCAAAATATCCTTCAAATGTGATAGAGAAACAAAGACACTCTCAAACAAACAAATTCATCAACACCAGACCTGTCCTACAAGAAATGCTAAAGAGAGTTCTTCAATCTTAAGGAAAAAACTATTAACGAGTAATAAAAAATCATTTAAAGGTACAAAACCCACTGGTAATAGTAAGTACACAGAAAAACATACAATACCTATAACACATTAATTATCATGTGCAAACTGCTCATATCTTGAAGAACAAAAGATTAACTGCTCAAAAATAGCTACAGCAAATTTTCAAGACACAGACAATATAATACAATATACATAGAAACAACAAAAAGCTAATAGATAAATTAAATTATAGAGCTTATATTAGTTTTCTCTTGACTTGTTTGTTCATGCAATCAGTGTTAAGTTGTCAATAGTTTAAAAAATAGGTTATGAGATATTATTTGCAAGCCTCAAGGTAACCTCAAATCAAAAAACATACAACAGAAACACAAAAAATAAAGAGCAAGAAATTTAACATAGCACCACAGAAAATCACCTTCACTAAAAGGGAGACAGCAAGGAAGGAAAGAAGAAACAGAGGACCACAAAACAACCAGAAATCAGCTAACAAAATAGCAGAAGGAAGTTTTTACTTATAAATGACAACATTGACTGTAATGGACTAAACTCTCCAATAAAGACATATTTGGCTGAATGGATAAAAAACAAGACTCAACAATCTATTGTCTATCAAAAACATACTTCACCTATTAAGACACACAAACTGAAAATAAAGTGATAGAAAGATATTCCATGCAAATAGAAATTGAAAAGGAGCATTTCATTAAAAATGAAAGCCCTATATGAAGATCCACAGCTAGTATCATACTAAATGGGGACAAACTGAAAGCCTTTTCTCTAAGGTCTGTAATACAACAAGGATGCCCACTTTCACCATTATTATGAAATTATGATATTATTATGAAATTATATTATTATGATATTAGCAATACTTATATCAAACAAAATAGATTTCAAGCCAAAACTATAAAAACAGATGAAGAAGACTGTTATACAGTGATAAATGGGGTCAACTTGGCAAGAGAATATAACAATTGGAAATATATATACACCAAACACTGGAGGACATAGATATATAAAGCAAAGATTATTAAAGGTAAAAAGGAAGATAGACCTCAATACAATAATAGCTGGAGACTTCAACACTCTACTTTCAGTATTGGACAGATCATCCAGGCAGATGATCAACAAAGAAACATTGAACTTAATCTGCACTATAGACCAAATAGACCAAATGGATATTTAAGGAATGTTTCATCAAACAACTGCAGAATACAATTTTGTCTCATCAACTCATGGATCATTCTCAAGGATAGACCATATGTTAGGCCAAAAAACAAGTCTTTAAAAAGTCAAAAAAAAATTGAAATAGTATTTTCTCTGATTAGAGTGGAATAAAACTACAAATCAATAGCAAGAAGAATTTTGGAAACTATGCAAACATGGAAATTAAACAATATGCTCCTGAATGACCAGTAGATCAATAAATAAATTAAGAGGAAAATGTAAAAATTCCTTGAAACAACTGAAAATGGAAAGACAAAATACCAAAACCTATGAGGTACAACAAAATCAATACTAAGGGGAAAGTGTAGAGCAATAACCATCTACATCAAAAAGGTAGAAGAACTTCACATAAACAATTTAATGATGCATCTTTAAAAATTAGAAAAGCAATAGCAAACCAAACCCAAAATTAGAAGAGAAAAAAAAATAAAGACCATAGAAGAAATGAGTGATATTAAAATTTAAAAATAAAAAATAACTAAATAAAAATTGGATGTTTTAAAAACATAAACAAAATTGACAACCTTTAGCCTGATTAAAAAGAGAGAAGATACAAATGAATAAAATGAGAGATGAAGAGAGACATTACAACTAATACTGCAGAAATTCAAAGGATCGTTAGTAGCTACTATGAACAACTATATGCCACTAAATTGGTAAACCTACAAGAAATTGATAAATTCCTAGACACATACAACAAGACTGAGCCATGAAGAAAATATGAACAGACCAATAATAAAGTAATTCGATTAAAGCCATAACAAGTCTCCCAGAAAAAAAAAAAAAAAAAAAAAGCCCAGTGGGGGTTTCACAGGTGAATTTTGCTGTACATTTCAAGAAGAACTAATCATAATCCTACTCAAACTATTCTGAAAAATAGAGGAGGGGAGAATACTTTCAAACTCATTCTATAAGGCCAGTATAACCCTGATACCAAAACCAGAAAAATATACATCAAGAAAAAAAAAAGAAAAATGATCATTGAATATCCCTGATAAACAATGATGCAAAAATCCTCAACAAAATACTAGCCAACCAAATTCAACAACACTTTAGAGTGATTATTCATCATGAAAAAGTGAAATTTATCCCTGGGATGAAAAGATGGTTCAATATATGCAAATCAATCAATGTGCTATGCCATGTAAACAGAATGAAGAACAAAAAAAATGATTCTTTTCGTTGATGCTGAAAAAACATTTGATAAAATTCAACATCCCTTCATAATAAAAGTCCTCAAAAAACTAGGAATAGAAGGAACATACCTCAACACAATGAAAGCCTTATATGAAGACCCACAGCTAGTATCATACTAAATGGGGAAAAACTGAAAGCCTTTTCTCTAAGGTCTGTAATACAACAAGGATGCCCAGTTTCACCATTATTATTCAACATATTAGTGGAAGTCCTACTTAAAGTAATAAGATAAGAGAAAAAATTAAAAGGCATCCAAATTGGAAATAAAGAAGTCAAATTATCCCTGTTTGCAGATGGTATGATCTTATATTTGAAAAAGCTTAAAGACTCCACCCAAAAACTATCAGAACTGATAAACGAATTCAGTAAAGTTTCAAGAAGCAAAATCAACATATGCAAGTTAATAACATTTCTATATGCAAGTAGTGAGCAATATAAAAAAGAAGTCATAAAAGTAATTCCATTTACAATAGCTATGAATAAAACACAATGTCAAAAAATAAACTTAACCAAAGAAGTGAAAGATCTCTGCAATGAAAACCATAAAACATTGATGCAAGTAATAGAAAAGGACACAAAAAAATGGAAAGATATTCCATGTTTGTGGACTGGAAGAATTAATATTGTTCAAATATCCCTACTACCCAAAGCAATCTACAGATTAGATGATATTCTTATCAAAGTAACAATGACATTCTTCACAGAAATAGACAAAAAATAATCCTAAAATTTATATAAAATCACAAAAGACACAGAGTACCCAAACTGATCCTGAGCAAAAAGAACAAAAACACATTACCTTCAAATTATCCTACAAAGCTGTAATAACTAAAACACCATGATACTGGCATAAAAGCAGATGCATAGATCAATGAAATAGAGTAGAGAACCAAGAAATAAATCAATACATCTACAGTAAATTCATTTTTGACAATAGAGCTAGGAATATACATTGGGGAAAGTACAGTCTTTTCAATAATTGATGCTAAGAAAACTAGATATCCATATGTAAAAAAGTGAAACTAGACCCCTAGCTCTCATCATATACAAAACATCAAATCGAAATAGATTAAAGACTTAAATCTAAGACCTCAAACTGTGAAACCACATAAAGAAAATACTAGGAAAATTCTCTAGGACATTGGACTGGGCAAAGATTTCTTGAGTAGTACCCCACAAGCACAGGCAAACAAAGTAAAAATTGACAAATGGGATCATATCAAGTCAAAAAGCTTCTGCACAGCAAAGAAAACAAAAAAATGAAGAGACAACCCACAGAATGGGAGAAAATATTTGCAAACTTCCCATCTGACAAGGGAAAACTTAAAGACTCCACCAAAAAACTATCAGGAGTGATAAACAAATTCAGTAAAATTGCAGGATACAAAATCAACATACACAAATCAGTAACATTTCTATATGCAAACAGTGAGAAATATAAAAAGGAATATAGAATGAGCTCAAACAACTCTCAAAGAAAAACAATCTAATAATCTAATCAGAAGAATAGGCAAAAGATCTGAATAGACGTCTCTCAAAAGAAGATATACAAATGGCGAATAGGCATATCAAAAGGTGTTCAACATCACTGATCATCAGAGAAATGCAAATCAAACCTACATAAGATGTCATCTCACCCCAGTTAAAATGGCTTATATTAAGAAAACAGGCAACAACACATGCTGGCAAGGATGTGGAGAAAGGGAAACCCTCTTACATTATTGGTGGGAATGTAAATTATTATTACAACTACTATGGAGAACAATTTGTCTGTTCCTTAAAAAACTAAAAGTAGGTCAGGCCCAGTGGCTCCTGCCTGTAATCTTAGCACTTTGGGAGGCCGAGGTGGGTGGATCACCTGAGGTCAGGAATTTGAGACCAGCCTGGCCAATGTGGTGAAACCCCGTCTCTACTAAAAACACAAAAATCAGCTGGGCATGGTGGTGGGTGCCTGTAATCCCAGCTACTTGGGAGTCTGAGGCAGGAGAATTGCTTCAACCCGGGAGGCAGAGGTTGCAGTGAGCCAAGATCATATCATTGCACTCCAGCCTGATGACAAGAGCAAAACTCCATATATATACGTAAAAAAAAATAAAAAATAAAAATAGAGCTACCACATGATCCAGCAATCCCACTGCTTGGTATATAAGCAAAAGAAAAACAATCAGTATATCAAAGGAATATCTGTACTCCTATGTTTGTTGCAGCACTCTTCTCAACAGCCATAATTTAGAAGCAACATAAGTGTCCATCAACATATTAATGGAAGAAGAAATTATAGTAGTCATACACAATAGAGTACTATTCAGCCACAAAAAGTAATGAGATCCTATCATTTGCAACAACATGAATGAAACTGGAGGTCATTATGTTAAGTGAAATAAGGCTGGTACAAAAAGACAAACATCACATGTTCTCACTTATTTCTGGGATCGAAAAATCAAAATAATTAAACTCATGGACATAGAGAGTAGAAGCATTGTTACCAGAGCCTAGGAAAGGTATTGGGGTTGAAGGAGAGGTGGGGATGGTTAATGGGTACAAAGAAAATAGAAAGGATAAAGAAGGCCTGGTATTTGCTAGCACAGCAGGATGACTATAGTCAAAAATAATTTAATTGTACATCTAAAAATAACTAAAAGAGGATAATTGGATTGCTAGTAACACAAAGGATAAATGCTTGAAAAGGTGGATACCCTATTTTCCATAATGTGATTATTATGTATTCCATGCCTGTATCAAAACATCTCGTGTACTCCATAAATAAATGCACCTACTGTATATCCACAAAAAATTAAAATTAAAAATAGAAGATATACAAATGGCAAGCAGGTGTATGAAAAGGTGCTCAATGTCATTGATCATAAGAGAAATGCAAATGAAAACCACAGTATCATCTGACTCAAGTTAAGATGGCTTATATCCAAAAGACAGGCAATAACAAGTGCTAACAAGATTCTGGAGAAAACGGAACCCTTGTACACAGTTGGTGGGAATGTAATTTAGTACAACAACTGTGGAGGATACTTTGGAGGTTCCTCAAAAAAATAGAAAAAGGACTATCATATGATTCAGCAATCACACTGCTAGATATATACCCCAAAAAGGAAATCAGTATATCTAAGGATTATCTGCACTTTCATGTTTCTTGCAACATTATTCACAATAGCCAAAATTTGGAGGCAGCCAAAATGCCCATCAACTGAAGAATAAACTATATTTGGTACATATGCACAATAGAGTACTATGGAGCCATAAACAAGAGTGAGATCCTGCCATTTGCAACAACATGGATGGAACTGGAGATCAGTGTGTTAAGTAAAATAAGCCAGGCACAGAAAGACAAACATTGCATGTTCTCACTTATTTGTGGGATCTAAAAATTGAAACAATTGAACCCATGAACATAGAGAGTAAAAGAATGGTTATCAGAAATTGGGAAGGGTAGTAGGCAGGTGAGGAGGAGGTGGGAAGGTTAATGAGAACACAAATAATAGAAAAAATCAGTATGAGCTATTATTTGATAGCACAACAGAGTGAGTATAGTCAAAATAATTTAATTGTACATAATAAAATATTTAAAAGAGTATAACTGGATTGTTTGTAACATAAAGGTTAAATGCTTGAGGGGAAGAATACCCCATTTTTCATGATGTGATTATTACTTATTGCATGTCTGTATCAAAGTATCTCATGTACCCCATAAATATACACATCAACTATGTATCCACAAAATAAAAAGTAAATTAAAAAATGAGATTCTGCCATTTACAACAATAAGAATGGAACTGGAAGTCATTCTTTAAGTGAAATAAGCCAGGTACAGAAAGACGAACTTCACACATTTTCAGTTATTCCTGGAGCTAAAAATTAAAACAATTGAACTTATAGAGATAGAGAGTAGAACAATATTTACCAGAGGCTGGGAAGGGCAGTATGAGGTTGGTGGGGAAACGAGGAAGGTTAATGAGAACAAAAGATAGTTAGAAAGAATGGGTAAGATCTAATATTTGATAGCACAGCAGGATGACTGCAGTCAATAATAATTTATTGTACATTTCAAAATAACTAAAACAGTATAGTTGGATTTTTTGTAACAAAACAAAAGGATAAATGTTTGAGGTGATGAATTCCCCTATTTACCCTAATGTGATTATTATGCATTGATTGCCTGTATCAAAATATCTCATGTACCCAATGAATATATACACCTACTATGTCCCCACAAAAATCAAATATTTAAAAATATCTTACATCACAAAACAAGACTTAAAACATTCAAAAACTAAAATAATATCAAGCAACTTCTCTGACCACAATGGGACAAAACTAGAAATCAATAACAAGAGGAATTTTGGAACTATACAAATACATGGAAATTAAACAATATGCTCCTGAATGACAAATGGGTCCATAAAGAAATTAAGAAGGAAACTGAAAAATTTCTTGAAACAAATAATAATAGAAACACAACATACCAGAATCGATGGGATAGAACAAAAGCAGCACTAAGAGGGAAGTTTAAAACAATGAGTGCCTGTATAAAAAAAAAAGAAAAAAACTTCAGATAAACAATTTAATAATGCATCTCAAAGAACTAGAAAAGCAAGAGCAAAGCAAACCCAAAATAAGGTGAAGAAAAGAAATAGTAGAGATCTGAGCAGAAATAAATGAAATTGAAACAAAAAAATCAGTGTAACTAATGGTTGGTTTTTTGAAACGTTAAACAAAATTGACAAAATTTTAGCCATACTAAGAAAAACAGAGAGCATATCCCAATAAATATTATCACACATGAAAAAAGAGACATTACAACTGGTACCATAGAAATTCAAAGGATCATTAGTGTCTACTATGAGCAACTATATGCCAATAAATTGGAAAATCTAAAAGAAACAGGCAAATTCCTAGACACATATAACCTAACAAGATTGAACCAGGAAGAAATCGAAAACCTGAAGAGACCAATAACAAGTAACAAGATCAAAACTGTAATAAAAAGTATCCTGGGAAATAAAAGCCCAGGACCCAATGGCTTCACTGCTCAATTCTAACACGTTTAAAGAATCAATCCTACCCAAACTTTCCCAAAAAATAGAAGAAGAGGAAATACTTCTAAACTCACTCTACAAGGCCAGTATTACCCTGATACCAAAACCAGACAAAGACACGTCAAAAAAAATTGAAACAAAAGAACAAACAAACACACACAAAAAGCTACAAGCCAGTATCTCTGCTGAATATCGGTACAAAAATCCTCAATAAAATACTAGGAAACCAAACTCAACAATACATTAGAAAGATCACTCATAATGACTAAGTAGGATTTATCCCTGGCAAACCAGTCAACGTGATACATCATATCAACAGAATGAAGAACATAATCTATATAACAATTTCAATTGATGCTGAAAAGCATTTGATAAAATTTAACATTCCTTCATAATAAAAACTTCTAACAAACTGAGAATAGGAGGAGCATACCTCAACAAGATAAAAGCCGTGTATGACAGACCCACATCTAGTATCATTGAATGGGGAAAAACTGAAAGCCTTTCCTCTGAGATCTGGAACATGACAAGGATGCCCATTTTCACCACCGTTATTCAACATAGCACTAGAAGTCCTGGCTGGAGCAATCAGACAAGAGAAAGAAAGAAAGAAAGAAAGGGCATCAAAATAGGAAATGAAGAAGTCAAATTATTCTTAATTGCAGATGATATGATCTTACATTTGGAACAACCTAATGACTTTACCAAAAAAAAACTAGAGCTAATAAAAAATCAGTCAAGTGGCAGAATACAAAATCAATACATAAAATTAGTAGCATTTCTATATGATAAGTAAACAATCTGAAAAAGAAATAAAAAAGCAATCCCATTTACAATAGCCACTAATAAAATTAAATACCCAGGAAATAACCAAAGAAGTGAAGGATCTCTATAATGAAAACTTTAAAAAGCTGATGAAAGAAATTGAAAAGGACACCAAAATATGGAAAGATATTCCATGTTCATGGATTACAAGAATCAATATTGTTAAAATGTCCATACTACCCAAAGCAGTCTATAGATTCAATGTAATCCCTAGCAAAATACCAATGACATTCTTCACAGAAATAGAAAAAAAATTGTAAAATTTATATGGAACCACAAAAGACACAGAATACCCAAAGCTATCCTGAGCAAAATTTTTTAAAACTGGAGGAATCACATTACCTGACTTCAAACTCAGAGCTATAATAACCAAAACATCTAGTACAGTCGCAGAAACAGACACACAGACCAATAGAACAGAATAGAGAATCCAGAAACAAATCCACACACCTACAGTGAACTCATTTTCAACAAAGATGCCAAGACCATACACTAAGAAGAAGAGAGTCTTCAATAAATGGTGCTGGGAAAACTGGAAATTCATATGCAGAAGAATGACACTAGAGCTCTATTTCTCACAATATACAAAAATCAAATTAAAATGGATTAAAGGCTAAAATCTGAGACCTCAAACTATGAAACTACTAAAAGAAAACATTGGGGATGCTCTCCAGGACATTGGTCTGGGCTAAAATTCCTTGAGCAATACCCTGCAAACACAGGCAACCAAAGCAAAAATGAACAAATGGGATTGCATCATGTTTAAAAGCTTCAGCACAGCAAAGGAAACAGTTTAAAAAGGGAAGAGACAACTCACAGAATGGAAGAAAATATTTGCAAACTACCCATCTGACGAGTGATTAATAACCAGAATATAGAAGGAGCTCAAACAATTCTAGAGGAAAGAATCTAATAATCCAATCAAAAATAAGCAAAAATTTGAATAGACATTTCTCAAAAGAAGACATATACATGGCAAACAGGCATATGAAAAGGTGCTCAACATCATTGATCATCAGAGAAATGCAAATCAAAACTACAATGAGATATTTCAACCCTGTTAAAATGACTTATATCCAAAAGATAGGCAATAACAAATGCTGGTAATGATGTGGAGAAAAGGGAACATTCATACACTGTTGGTGGTAATGTAAATGAGTACAACCACTATGGGAAACAGTTCAGAGGTTCCTCAAAATCTAAAAATAGAGCTACCATATGATCCAGCAATTCCACTGCTCAGTATATACCCAAAAGAAAGGAAATCAGTATATCAGAGAGATATCTGCACTCCCATGTTTGTTGCAGCTCTCTTCACAATAGCCAAGATTTGGAAACAACCTAAGCATCCATGAACAGATGACCAGATAAAGAACATGTGGTACATATACACATTGAAGTACTATTCAGCCAATAAAAATGAATAAAAATCTGTCATTTGCAACAACATGAATGGAACTGGAGATCATTATGTTAAGTGAAACAAGCCAGGCAACAGAAAGACAAACATTGCATGTTCTCATTTATTTGTGGGATGTTAAAATCAAAACAATTGAACTCATGGACATGGATAGTAGAAGAATGGTTACCAGAGGTGGGGAAAGGTAGTGGGTGTTTGAGGGGAAGTGGGGATTGTTAACGGGTACGAAAAAAAAGTTAGAAGAATGAATAATAATAAGATCTCGTGTTTGGCAGCACAACAGGTTGACTATAGTCAATAATAATTTAATTGTCCATTTTAAAATAACTAAAAGAGTATAATTGGGTTATTTGTAACACAAAGGATAAATGCTTGGGGGGATAAATACCTCATTTTCATTATGTGACTATTACAGTTTCCATAACTATATCAAAACATCTCTTGTACCTCATAAATATATATACCTACTATGTACCCACAAAAATTTAAACAAATAATTTTAAAATTTATTTTTAAATTAACATGGGGAAATTCTCAACATCATTAGTGGTCAGGAAAATATAAACTAAAACAATGTTTCCATTTCTTACCTGTCAGATAGACAAATACTACAAAAACTACCATTTCAAGTGTTGGCAAGAATGTGGAGAATTGGAAACCTTCATACACTGCTGGTGGAGATGTAAATTACTATAACCACTTTGGAAATCTATTTGACTGTAAATGGAAAAATTACAAATCAACATATCTTAGGATCCAGAAATTGAATTTCTTTATTCCTTAGCAAAACTCTTGTGCTCTAAGACACACATAAAAATATGTTTATTCCAGTAATATTTATAATGGAGAATACTTGGCAAAAATACAAATGTTTACCTATAGATGTGATATATTTATATAGCAGACTATGAAATCATGGTAGAAAAATAAATGTAGTATAGTTTTATAAACATAAAACCATTTCAACATAGAAATACATCATATCAATAGATCTCAATAATATAACATGTAGTCATCCCTTGGTATCTCTGGGGGATTTGTTCCCCCACAGACACCAAATCTCATGAATGCTCAAGTCCCTTATATAAAATGGTGTAGTATTTGCATATAACCTACACACATCCTTCCGTTTACTTTAAATCATCTCTAGATTACTTATAATACCTAATGCAATGTAAATGCTATATAAATCGTTGTTATAGTGCCTTGTTCAGGGAATAATGACAAGAAGTCTAACCATGCCCAGTACAGATGCAACCATTCTTTTTTTTCTAATATTTTCAGTCTGTGCTTGGATGAATCCAGGGGTATGGAATTCATAGATATGGAGGGCCAATTGTAAATCAAATGATATTATTTGTGTACATTTATAAAGTACACACAAAACATTATTTATTTTCATAGATGCATAGCTATTAATATAAAAAGCAAAACCAGGAAAGCATACATATTAAATTGATTATTGTAGTTCCATCTGGAAAGGAAAAAGTGAAATTGGAATGAGGATATAGAGAAAGAAAAATTTAACTTCACCTGAAATAATGTACTTTAAGTACTTTTTAATAAAAAATTCTTGAAGCAAATATGATGAAATATTAATATGAAATATTCATTGCTACAGAGGTGTTTGTTCTATTGTTCATGTAGCTTTAATTTTTTTCCATTAAGTATTCCATAAAGTTAATTTTTCCTAAAAGTTATAACCAAAAAGCATAAAATATGTCGTTTTAATATAACACAACAAAGAATTAAAAGAAGATCAACCTAACTCAAAGTCCATTCTTTTTGCTTTTTCCTTCTCTGTGACACGTTTAGTCCTTCGGTGAGTACACTATACCCAGAGGATATAGAGAATAGCAGAAGGTAGTAACCCAAATGATCAATTGATTCCAAAAGGTCCAGCAGTTTGTAATGGAAGGGCTACTGGGCAAATGTAATGCAGTGATGGAGAGACCTGGAATAGGACTTACCCAGAGATCCAGGCAACATCTTAGAGGTCTGTCCATAGGCAGCAGGGAATCACGGGTGAGAGTGATTGTGAGGATCAGTGAACCTATTGGGAAGTGGGCTGGGATCTGAACAGCTGAGTTCTCAACATCCGTGACCCTTTCCTATAGTGTTCAACTATGGTGGACACATTTCTGAACTTCGAGATAATCACTAAAAATAAAGTGAATGTCTGCCCACATCTACCAGCAATTAAACAGATATTGGCCCTGACTATAGTTATGCTTCTGATAGGAAAATATGTTGGCTGGAACCCCAAAACCCTGATTTCTTGGAACAGCTGCAGACCATGATGCTAAGTCCTCAAAGAACATACTTCTCAGAGGACAGACAGACACTCCAGGCTTTCATGTCATAGGTCTAGACCCAAGCCCCTGTGTTGCTTCTTAATCCCAGGATGAAGCTGGGACTGTCAGGAACCAGAGACAGTGCTATGCAGCCTACCCTAAGGCCTGCTCCCACATTGGTTCCTCAGAATCTTACGGAGATTGTGGTCCTCTCGATCTTATTTCTCCAATTACCAGCAGGGCCCCTGAAAAATAAGCCTAAAGAAAGACCCTCTGATCAATTCATATATCCTTGATTTTCTGAATCCAGTAACTTCCTTTTTGTGTCTTAGATGGCTCCATTTTGCTCTTGTCTTTTTGATGAAAAAGGGAAGAGTAGCAGTCTTAGATTGTCCCTAGTGGTTAGAGAATGCCACTACTACTCTTAACATCATGTGGAGCTCCTGCTGGACAGGGAATTTGGAGCTAATTCATTTGGGTATTTGAGTGCTCTTTTGGATTATACTTTATTTTTAAAATATGGCCATGTGAGATGTAAAAACAAGGGAACCAATATTTCGAGAGAATTTTCTTTGTGTCAAAAGCCAGAAACACAGCATTCTGAGAATAAGCTAGAGTATCCCAGAAAGGCATGAGGCAAAAATATATAAAACACCAGCAGCAGTGGACATCTCCTTCCTCCATGAAAAAGGCCAACAGAGCAAAGTCAAGGCAATGAGCTTCAGTGAAAACCCAACAGGCATCATGATCCAAAGGGGTTTAGTGTGGTAGAATGCCACATGAATGGGGAAAGGAGAAAGATACTATCAGCCACTAGTCGTTCTTAGAATCAACTGCAGCCCAGGTTTCTTTCCAAAGGAGAGAGAAGAGGGCTAAAAAGAGCTGAGCCAAGATTTTGGCCCACCAGCTAACTGAAAGAACTTCACTCACCTCAGACATTTGGCTAAGTACGTGAGGGCTTAAAAAACTGAGCATCATAGGCCTGGTCAGAGTTCAGATTCAACATCAACATACATCAGAAGTTACCAATTTTAAAATGTTACAGGAAAAAATATAATACTTGTTAACACGGAACAAAAGCTGGAAAAAACATTACTTATGAATATTTTTTAAACCTGAATAAGTGGACATATATGCCATTGACATGGATAGAATGATGCAGTATTAGACAGATGACCATTCTCTCCAACTTGCTCTATAAATTTGAAGGGACTGCAATAAAATCTAATATGTTTTATATAAACAAAAATAACAAGCTTATTTTAAAATTTATTTAGAAAAGAAAGTGCGCAAATATAGCCAAGGTATTTTTGGAAATAACAACAACAAAGAAAGGTTTGTCCTAACAAATATCAAAACATGTTATGAAACTATAATTTTTGAAATTACATAATTGGTATAAGAATAAAAAAAGCAATGGACAAAATGGAGACCAGGAACATACTATAGATACACAGATGTATAGATATAGATGCAAATGGATATATGACAATAGTGATATTTCATATTCTTGTGGAAAGGATGGTTGAGTTTAATGCATAGATAGGAAACAATTGGCTATCCTTTTAGAAAGAAGATAAAGTTAGACCCCTATCTGACAGTATTTACAAAAGTAAATTTGACATTAATTAAAGAGTTAATTAAAGTTTAATTAAAGACATTAATTAATTAAAGAAATGAGGCTCAAATGTCACTTATAATCTTGACAATTCTAATTTAATAAAAATGGGATTTTTTTCTATCAAAATAGCAAAAATTTTTAATGCTGATAATACCAATGTTGAAGCTGTGAGGAAAAATTCTCTCATACACTGTTGATGAATATATAAATTGGTAAAGGCTACTTTGGACTGCAATTTGCATTCAGAGAAATTCAAAATAGATGCATAACTTAATGAAATAAGTAATTGTGCTAATTTACATTCCCATCAGCAGTATATAAGAGTTTCAATTCTCCCACATCACAACCAACACTTGGTATATTCAGTCTTTTTTATTTTAGTTATTCTAATGCATAAGTGGCTTTTAATGGTGGTTTTAACTTGCATTATCTTGATGGGTGGTGATGATGAGTGTCTTTTCATGTGCTTATTGGCCTTTCATATAAAGTCATGTGCCACATACACTGTTTCAGTCAACAATGGACCAAATTCTTAAAGGTTATTTTCACTATAGATCTCTAAATTAACTACATTTCCTTAGCACTTTAATGATGCTGTCCCACTCACTTCTGGCCTTCATGAATTCTGATGAAAGTGTAGGATAATTTGAATTATTCTCCTCTATATAAGGTATCATTTTTCATGGGCTGCTTTCCAGATTTCTTTCAATCTTCTGTTGCCAGCACTTTGATTCTGATGTAATCAGGCATGCTTTTGTTTATCCTCTTTAGGGACTGATGTGGTAAATGAATCTGTAACTCGGTGTGTTTTACCAAATTTTGAAAGTTTTGAGTCATTTTCTATTCTAGTAATTTTTTCTGTCCAGTTTTCTCTCTCCTCTTCTTCTAAAACTATCATTACCCATCTGTTAAAATTTTTGTATTGTTTCACTGGTCCCAGAGGCTCTGTTCATTTTTAAATATCTGTTGTTTTTTTCTCTCCTGGCTCTCATATTAGATAATTACCATTGATCTTTCCTCAAGTTTGGTCACTTTTTATTATATCATCTCCATTTTACTATTAAGTCACCTGTATAGTGTGTTTTATGCTGCTGTGTTTTGCTTTATGACAAAACACCTGAGACTGAGTAAATTATAAAGAACAGAAATTTATTTCTCACAGTTTTGAAGGCTGAGAAGTCCACAATCAAGGCTCTGGCATCTTGTGAGGACCTTCTTTCTGTGTCCTCACATGACAAGAAGCAGAAAGGGGCAAATCCATTCCAGCAAGCCTTGTTTATACTGGCATCAATTCATTAATGAGAGCAGAGTCCTCATGACTGAAATCTCCCATTGGGCTCCACCTCCCAACACTGTTGCATTGAGAATTAACTTTCTAACATATGAATTCTGGGGGACACATTCAGACCACAGCATCTCTCTAGTGATTTCTGTTTCAGAAATTGGGTTTCCCAATAAATTTATCATTTAGGGGCTTCTTTACATTTTCTACTTCTCTGCTAATATTGCCTAGCTTACCATTTATTATGAGAATGCATACTTTTTAAAACTCACCAAGCATAGTTATAACAGCTGCTCCAAAGTACTTGTCTAATAATTCCAACGTCTGAGTCATCTTGGAATTGCCATCTTTACTCTTGAGAGTGGCTCACATTTTCCTGGCCCTTTATATGTAGACTAATGTTAGGTTGTTTCTAACATTAGACATGGCAAATGTTATGTTGTAGGGACTCTGACCTCCCTTATATTCCTCCTAAAAGTGTTGATACTTTTGTTTTAGCAGCCAATTAACTCAGTTAGATTCAAATTTTAAGCTCTGTCATACCTGCTGTGGGAGGCAGCTCATATCTCAGTTCAGGTTGCTTTCAAACTGTTTCACACATGCATAGCTTAGCCAGTGACTTGGCAGAGTTTTTACACAGAATGTAGGGTTTGCCGTTTCTGGATCTCTTCTTTTTGGATCCCCTCCCCTAAGTCTCTATAGCCCTCATTACCCCCAGCTCCTTTCTCCAGCTCTTCTATCCAGAAAGACAGCAGACTTTTGATGAGAATTTTCTCTATCCCATGCTGTGATGCAACTGTGGCTTCCCCCAGGGAAAAGTAATAAAAATGGGAAACTTACCCCATGTTGGTCACTTCTTCCAAATCTAGATTCTCCTACAAAATATAACTTTTTTTTTAGAGACAATGTCTCACTCTGTCACCCAGGATGGAGTGCAGTGGCATGATCATAGCTCACTGCAGTCTCAACCTCCTAAGCTGAAGCAATCCTCCCACCTCAGCCTCCCAAGGAACTGGGACTACAGGTGCCCATCACCACACCGAGTTAATTTTTAAAATTTTTATAAAGACAGGGTCTCATTATGTTGCCCAGGCTGGTCTCAAACTCCTGGCTCAAACTCAAGTGATCCTCTTACCTCAGCATCCCAAGTAGCTAGGATTATAGGTGTGAGCTACCATACCTGACCTAAATAACACTTCTTTTCTTTGCTCCCCAGAGACTTTGGGAGTTGTTCTATTATATTTTGCTCAGAGCTTATTGTTGTTACTTCAGGAAGATTGATTTGTTAGAAACGCATTCCTCCATAAATGTATAAGTCCATTCTTGCACTGCTATGAAGAAATACTTGAGACTGAGTAATTTACAAAGAAAAGAGGTTTAATTGGCTCACAGTTCCACAGGGTGTACAGGAAGCATGGCTGGGGAGGCCTTAGGAAATTTACAATCATGGCAGAAGGTGAAGGGAAAGCAAGCACAACTTACACAGTCAGAGCAGGAGGAAGAGAGACGGGAGGAGGTGCTACACACTTTTAAACAACTAGATGTCATGAGCACTCACTCACCATCATGAGAGCAACATCAAGGGGGAAATGTGCCCCCATGATCCAATCACCTCCCACCAGGCTTCACCTCCAACATTGAGGATGACAATTTGACAGATTTGGGTGGGGACAGAGATCCAAACCATATTATTTCACCCCAGCCCCTCCCAAATCTCATGTCCTTCTCACATTACAAAATACAATCATGCCTTCACAACAGTCCCTCAAAGACTTAACTCATTCCAGCATTAACTCAAAAGTCTAAAGTCTCATCTGAGACAAGGCTAATCCCTTCCACTTATGAGCCTGCAAAATTAAAAACAAGTTCATTACTTCCAAGATACAATGGAGGTATAGGCATTGGATAAATACACCCACCCCAAATGGAAGACGTTGGCCAACAGAAAGGAGGTACAGGCCCCATGCAAGTTCAAAACCCAGCAGGGCAGTCATTTAGTTTTAAAGCTCCCAAAATAATCCCTTTGACGCCATATCTCACATCGAGGGCATACTGGTGCAAGGTGTGGTCTCCCAAGGCCTTGAATAGCTCTGCTTCTCTGGCATTACAGGGTACAGCCCCTGTGGCTGCTTTCATAGGTAGTTTTTCCAGGTGCACAGTGCAAGTTGTCAGTGGATCTACCATTCTAGGGTCTGAAGGATGGTGGCCCTCTTCTCACAGCTTCACTAGGTAGTGCTCCAGTGGGGACTCTGTGTGGGGACTCCAACCTTACATTTGCCCTTGACACTACCCTAGTAGAGGTTCTTCATGAGGGACCCACCCCTGTAGCAGGCTTTTGCCTGGACAGACAGGGATTTCCATACATCTTCTGAAATCTAGGTGGGGGCTTCCAAGCCTCAACTTTTACACTGTGTGTGCTTGCAGGCTTAACACCATATGGAAGCCACCAAGGCTTATGGTTTGCACCCTCTGAAGAATCAGCCTGAACTGTACCTTGGCCCCTTTTAACCACAACTTGAGCTGGAACAGGTGGGATGCAGGGCACTGTGTCCCAAGGCTGCACAGAGCAGCAGAGCCCTGGGCCTGGCCAAGGAAAACTTTCTTCCTTCACATGCTTCCAGGCCTGTGATTGGAGGGGATGCTGTGCAGAGGTCTCCGAAATGCCTCTGAGGCTTTTTTCCTATTGTCTTGCACTGACTCCTGTAAATTAGCAATTGACTCCTCTTTACTTAGGCAAATTTTTGCACTCAGATTGAATTCAAGCCTTGAAAATGGGTCTTTCTTTTCTACCGCATGGCTGAGCTGCAAATTTTCCAAACTTTTATGTTTTGCTTCCCTTTGCTCACATATGTGAGAATATGCTGTTAGAAGCAACAAGGCCACATCTTGAATGCTTTGCTGCTTAGAAATTTCTTCCATTAGCTCTCTTGCTCTTCTGCCTAGTGCTATATAAGGATAGAGCTTTTCTCTCCTTCAGAGGACATAGCAAGATGCAATCTTGGAAACAGAAAATAGCCCTCACCCCATAACTGAGCCTACCAGCACCTTGATTTTTGATCTCCCAGCCTCCAAAATGATTCAGGGGAGAGGAGCCAAGATGGCCAAATAGGAACAGCTCTGGTCTACAGCTCCCAGCATTAGCGATGCAGAAGATGGGTGATTTCTGCATTTCCAACTGAGGTACTGGGTTCAACTCACTGGGGAGTGCCAGACAGTAGGTGCAGGACAGTGGGTGCAGCGCACCATGCATGAGCCGAAGCAGGGTGAAGCATTGCCTCACCCGGGAAGTGAAAGGGGTCAGGGAATTCCCTTTCCTGCTCAAAGAAAGGGGTGACAGATGGCACCTGGAAAATTGGTTAACACCCACCTTAATACTGCACTTTTCCAACGGGCTTAAAAAACGAGACACCAGGAGATTATATCTCGCACCTGGTTCGGAGGGTCCTATGCCCACGAAGTCTTAATCACTGCTGGCACAGCAGTCCAAGATCAAACTGCAAGGCGGCAGTGAGGCTGGGGGAGGGGTGCCCGCCATTGCCAAGTTAGTTGATTGATTAGGTAAACAAAGAGGCCAGGAAGCTCGAACTGGGTGGAACCCACCACAGCTTAAGGAGGCCGGCCTTCCTCTGTAGGCTCCACCCCTGGGGGTAGGGCACAGACAAACAAACAGACAGCAATAACCTCTGCAGACTTAAATGTCCTTCTCTGACAGCTTTGAAGAGAGTAGTGGTTCTCCCAGCATGCAGCTTGAGATCTGAGAACGGACAGACTGCCTCCTCAAGTGGGTCCCTGACCCCTGGGTAGCCTAACTGGGAGGCACCCCCCAGTAGGGGCAGACTGACACCTCACATGGCTGGGTACTCCTCTGAGACAAAACTTTCAGAGGAACAATCAGGCAGCAGCATTTGTGGTTCACCAATACACGCTGTTCTACAGCCACGGCTGCTGAGATCCAGGCAAACAGGGTCTGGAGTGGACCTCTAGCAAACTCCAACAGACTTTCAGCTGAGGGGTCCTGTCTGTTAGAAGGAAAACTAACAAACAGAAAGGACATCCACACCAAAAACCCATCTGTACATCACCATCATCAAAGACCAGACGTAGATAAAACCACAAAGATGGGAAAAAAAACAGAGCAGAAAAACTGGAAACTGTAAAAATCAGAGTACCTCTCCTCCTCCAAAGCAATGCAGCTCCTCACCAGCAACGGAACAAAGCTGGACGGAGAATGACTTTGATGAGTTGAGAGAAAAAGTCTTCCGACGATCAAACTACTCCGAGCTACAGGAGGAAATTTGAACCAATGGCAAAGAAGTTAAAAGCATTTAAAAAAAAAGATGAATGGATAACTAGAAAAACCAATGCAGAGAAGTCCTTAAAGGACCTGATGGAGCTGAAAACCAAGGCACGAGAGCTACGTGAAGAATGCAGAAGCCTCAGGAGCCGATGCAATCAACTGGAAGAAAGTGTATCAGTGATGGAAGATGAAATGAAGCGAGAAGAGAAGTTTAGAGAAAAAAGAATAAAAAGAAATGAACAAAGCCTCCAAGAAATATGGGACTACGTGAAAAGACCAAATCTACATCCGATTGCTGTACCTGAAAGTGACGGGGAGAATGGAACCAAGTTGGAAAACACTCTGCAGGATATTATCCAGGAGAACTTCCCCAATCTAGCAAGGTAGGCCAACATTCACATTAAGGAAATACAGAGAACGCCACAAGGATATTCCTCAAGAGGAGCAACTGCAAGACACATAATTGTCAGATTCACCAAAGTTGAAATGAAGGAAAAAATGTTAAGGGCAGCCAGAGAGAAAGGTCGGGTTCCCCACAAAGGGAAGCCCATCAGACTAACAGCTGATCTCTCGGCAGAAACTCTACAAGCCAGAAGAGAGTGGGTACCAATATTCAACAATCTTAAAGAAAAGAATTTTCAACCTAGAATTTCATATCCAGCCAAACTAAGCTTCATAAGTGAAGAAGAAATAAAATCCTTTACAGACAAACAAAGGCTGAGAGATTTTGTCACCACCACATCTCCCCTAAAAGAGCTCCTGAAGGAAGCACTAAACATGGAAAGGAACAACCAGTACGAGCCACTGCAAAAACATGCCAAATTGCAAAGGCCATCAAGGCTAGGAAGAAACTGCAACAACTAGTGAGCAAAAATAACCAGCTAACATCATAATGACAGGATCAAATTCACACATAACAATATTAACTTTAAATGTAAATGGGCTAAATGCTTCAATTAAAAGACACAGACTGGCAAATTGGATAAAGAGTCAAGACCCATCAGTGTGCTGTATTCAGGAAACCCATCTCACATGCAGAGACACAAATAGGCTCAAAATAAAAGGATGGAGGAATATCTACCAAGCAAATGGAAAACAGAAAAAGGCAGGGTTTGCAATCCTAGTCTCAGATAAAACAGATTTTAAACTAACAAAAACCAAAAGAGACAAAGAAGGCCATTACATAATGGCAAAGGGATCAATTCAACAAGAAGAGCTAATTATCCTAAATATATATGCACCCAATACAGGAGCACCCAGATTTATAAAGCAAGTCCTTAGTGACCTACAAAGAGACTTAGACTCCCACACAATAATAATGGGAGACTTTAACACCCCACTGTCAACATTAGACAGATCAACCAGACAGAAAGTTAACGAGCATACCCAGGAATTGAACTCAGCTCTGAACCAAGCAGACCTAATAGACATCTACAGAACTCACCACCCCAAATCAACAGAATACACATTCTTTTCAGCATCACACCTCACCTATTCCAAAATTGACCACATAGTTAGAAGTAAAGCACTCCTCAGCAAAAGTAAAAGAACAGAAATTATAACAAACTGTCTCTCAGACCACAGTGCAATCAAACTAGAACTCAGGATTAAGAAACTCACTCAAAACCACTCAACTACATGGAAACTGAACAACCTGCTCCTGAATGACTACTGGGTAAATAATGAAATGAAGGCAGAAATAAAGATGTTCTTTGAAACCAATGCGAAAAAAGACACAACATACCAGAATCTCTGGGACACATTCAAAGCAGTGTGTAGAGGGAAATTTATAGCACTAAATGCCCACAAGAGAAATCAGGAAAGATCTAAAATTGACACCCTAACATCACAATTAAAAGAACTAGAAAAGCAAGAGCAAACACATTCAAAAGCTAGCAGGAGGCAAGAAATAACTAAGATCAGAGCAGAACTGAAGGAAATAGAGACACAAAAAACCCTCCAAAAAATTAATGAATCCAGGAGCTGGTTTTTTGAAAGGATCAACAAAATTGATAGACTGCTAGCAAGACTAAAAGAAGAAAAGAGAAAAGAATCAAACAGATGCAATAAAAATGATAAAGGGGATATCACCACTGATCCCACAGAAATACAAACTACCATCAGAGAATACTATAAACACCTCTATGCAAATAAACGAGAAAATCTAGAACAAATGGATAAATTCCTCGACACATACATCCTCCCAAGACTAAGCCAGGAAGAAGTTGAATCTCTGAATAGACCAACAACAGGATCTGAAATTGAGACAATAATCAATAGCTTACCAACCAAAAAAAGTCCAGGACCAGATGGGTTCACAGCCGAATTCTACCAGAGGTACAAACAGGAGCTGGTATCATTCCTTCTGAAACTATTCCAATCAATAAAAAAAGAGGGAATCCTCCCTAACTCATTTTATGAGGCCAGCATCATCCTGATACCAAAGCCTGGCAGAGACACAACCAAAAAAGAGAATTTTAGACCAATATCCTTGACGAACCTCAATGCAAAAATCCTCAGTAAAATACTGGCAAGCCGAAACCAGCAGCATATCAAAAAGCTTATCCACCATGGTCAAGTAGACTTCATCCCTGGGATGCAAGGCTGGTTCAATATATGCAAATCAATAAATGTAATCCAGCATATAAACAGAACCAAAGACAAAAACCACATGATTATCTCAATAGATGCAGAAAAGGCCTTTAACAAAATTCAACAACCTTCATGCTAAAAACTCTCAATAAATTAGGTATTGATGGGACGTATCTCAAAATAATAAGAGCTATCTATGACAAACTCACAGCCAATATCATACCGAATGGGCAAAAACTGGAAGCATTCCCTTTGAAAACTGGCACAAGACAGGGATGCCCTCTCTCACCACTCCTATTCAACATAGTGTTGGAAGTTCTGGCCAGGGCAATCAGGCAGGGGAAAGAAATAAAGGGTATTCAATTAGGAAAAGAGGAAGTCAAATTGTCCCTGTTTGCAGATGACATGATTGTATATCTAGAAAATCCAATTGTCTCAGTCCAAAATCTCCTTAAGCTGATAAGCAACTTCAGCAAAGTCTCAGGATACAAAATCAATGTACAAAAATCACAAGCTTTCTTATATACACCAATAACAGTCAGAGAGCAAAATCATGAGTGAACTCCAATTCACAATTGCTTCAAAGAGAATAAAATATCTAGGAATCCAAATTACAAGAGATGTGAAGGACCTCTTCAAGGACAACTACAAACCACTGCTCAATGAAATAAAAGAGGATACAAACAAATGGAAGAATATTCCATGCTCATGGGTAGGAAGAATCAATATTGTAAAAATGGTCATACTGCCCAAGGTAATTTATAGATTCAATGCCATCCCCATCAAGCTACCAATGACTTTCTTCACAGAGTTGGAAAAAACTACTTTAAAGTTCATATGGAACCAAAAAAGAGCCCGCATTACCAAGTCAATCCTAAGCCAAAGAACAAAGCTGGAGGCATCATGCTACCTGACTTCAAACTATACTACAAGGCTACAGTAACCAAAACAGCATGGTACTGGTACCAAAACAGAGATATAGACCAATAGAACAGAACAGAGCCCTCAAAAATAATGCTACATATCTACAACTATCTGATCTTTGACAAACCTGACAAAAACAAGCAATGGGGATAGGATTCCCTATTTAATACATGGTGCTGGGAAAACTGGCTAGTCATATGTAGAAAGCTGAAACTGGATCCCTTCTTTACACCTTATACAAAAATTAATTCAAGATGGATTAAAAACTTAAATGTTAGACCTAAAACCATAAAAACCCTAGAAGAAAACCTAGGCAATACCATTCAGGACATAGGCACGGACAAGGACTTCATGTCTAAAACACCAAAAGCAATGGCAACAAAAGCCAAAATTGACAAATGAGATCTAATTAAACTAAAGAGCTTCTGCACAGCAAAAGAAACTACCATCAGAGTGAACAGGCAACCTGCAGAATGGGAGAAAATTTTTGCCATCTACTCATCTCACAAAGGGCTAATATCCAGAATCTACAATGAACTCAAGCAAATTTACAAGAAAAAAACAAACAACCCCACCAAAAAGGGGGTGAAGGACATGAACAGACACTTCTCAAAAGAAGACATTTATGCAGCCAAAAAACACATGAAAAAATGCTCATCATCACGGCCATCAGAGAAATGCAAATCAAAACCACAATGAGATACCATCTCACACCAGTTAGAATGGTGATCATTAAAATGTCAGGAAACAACAGGTGCTGGAGAGGATGTGGAAAAATAGGAACACTTTTACATTGTTGGTGGGACTGTAAACTAGTTCAACCATTGTGGAAGGCAGTGTGGTGATTCCTCAGGGATCCAGAACTGGAAATACCATTTGACCCAGCCATCCCATTACTGGGTATATACTCAAAGATTATAAATCATGCTGCTATAAAGACACATGCACACGTATGTTTATTGCAGCACTATTCACAATGGCAAAGACTTGGAACCAACCCAAATGTCCAACAACGTTAGACTGAATTAAGAAAATGTGGCATATATACACCATGGAATACTATGTAGCCATAAAAAATGATGAGTTCATGTCCTTTTTAGGGACATGGATGAAACTGGAAACCATCATTCTCAGCAAACTATCGCAAGGCCAAAAAACCAAACACCACATGTTCTCACTCATAGGTGGGAATTGAACAATGAGGACACATGGACATGGGAAGGGGAACATCACACACCGGGGATTGTTGTGGGGTGGGGGCAGGGGGGAGGGATAGCATTAGGAGATATACCTAATGCTAAATGACGAGTTAATGGGTGCAGCACACCAACATGGCACATGTATACATATGTAACAAACCTGCACATTGTGCACATGTACCCTAAAACTTAAAGTATAATAATAATAAAATAAAAAATATATATAAAATTAAAAAAAAGATTCAGGGGGTACAAGTTCAGGGGGTATATTATGTAATGCTGGGGTTTGGGCTTCTAGTGAATCCATCATGCAAATATTGAACATAGTACCCACTACATAGTTTTTCAACCCTCATAACACTTCCAACCTTTCTTTTTTGGAATTCCCTGTGTCTTTTGTTTCCATCTTTCTGTTCATGTGTACCCATTGATTAGCTCCCACTTATGAGTGAGAACATGTGGTATTTGATTTCTGTTTCTGAGTTATTTCACTTAGGATAATGTTCTCCAGCTGCATCCTTGTTGGTGTGAAGAACAGGATTTCATTTTTTATGGACGTGTGGTATTCCTAGATGTTTATGTCCTAAATTTTCTTTATCTAATCCACCAGTGATGGACACTTGGGTTGATGCCATGACTTGGTATTGTGAATAGTGCAACGATAAACTTACCAGTGCAAGTGTCTTTTTGATAAAACAGTTTATTTTTCTTTGGATAGATACTCAGCAGTGGGATTTTTAGTTCTTTGAGAAATCTAAGTATTAAATACAGAGGAAATGAAAGTTTCACCTAAATTTTTATTTTCATTTTTTATTTTTTATTTGAGACAAGATCTCTGTCATCCAGACTGGAGTGCAGTAGCATGACCACTTGCTACACTCTAGACCTCCTGGGCTCAAGCAGTCCTTCTACATCAGCCTTCTGAGTAGCTGCGACTGCAGGCATGCATCACCACACCAGCTAGTTTTTAATTTTTTGTAGAGACGGGACCTCCTTATGCTGCCCAGGCTTGTCTGGAGCTCCTGGGCTCAAACAGTTCTCTCATGTTGACCTTCCAAAGTGCTGGAATTACAGGCATGAGCCACTGTGCCAAGTCTTTGACCTAATTTTTTAAAGCACAGGAATATAATGCTACTTTCATCATTTTCATTCAGTTAGAACAATTATGGTAAACAAGGTCTGAAACTTAGACATTTCTCAAAGACCTAAACCATTTAAAATGATATTTACATTTCATACTTTTTCCTTTTTCCTAATAGTTTCCTTTCCTTTGTAATATTATAGCTGAAAAGAATTCAAGTGAATAAAATGAGATTCTTCTATAGTCATAAAAGGCATAGTTATGATTTTCTGATTTATAATTAACAATTTACTTTTGGCAGCAATTAAATATTGAAGCTTTATTTTGTACCAACTAAAAAAAAAAAAAGAAAGAAATTTCTTCCACCAGAAACTCTAAATCTTCACTTGCAAATTCAAAGTTCCACATATCCCTAGAGCAGGAACACAATCCAACTAGGCTCTTCCCAAAGCATAGCAAGAGTGACCATTACTTCAGTTCCCATAAGCTCCCATTTCCATCTGAGATCTCTTCAGCCTGGACTTAACTGTCAATATCACTGTCAGCATTTTGGTCAGAATGATTCAACAAGTCTCTAGAAAGTTCTAAACTTTCTCTCACCTTCATGTCTTTTTCTGAGCCCTCCAAACTGTTCCAACCTCTGCCCATTACCCAGTTCCAAAGCTGCTTCCACATTTTAAGGTATCTTTATAGCAATGTCCCACACCTTGATGCCAATTTTCTGTATTAGTTTATTCTTGTACTTCTATAAAGAAATACCTGAGACAGGGTAATTTATAAAGAAAGGAGGTTTAATTGGATCACAGTTCCACAGGCTGTATGGGAAGTACGGCTGGGGAGGCTTCAGGAAATTTAAAATTATGGTGGAAGGCAAAGGGAAAGCAGGCGCTTCTCACATGGCTGGAGCAGGAGGAAGGAGAGAGGAGGTGCTACACCCTTTCAAACAAGTAGTTCCTATGAGTCCTCAATCATTATTATGAGAGCAGCACCGAGAAGGAAATCTGCTCCTATGATCCAGTCATCTCCCACTAGGCCTAGCCTCCAACACTGGGGATGACATTTGACATGAGATTTGGTTGGAGACACAGACACAAAACATATCAATACGGAAAGCAGTACTGCATAAATTAGAAATGAATTTTTATAAATGAAGGCTACACTTAAGGTCATGTATTTATTACACGGCCCTGCCCTCAAAACCATTCTTTTTTCCATGACACAATATTTATTTTTTCTTTTTTGGTTTTATGATTTTTTCTTATATTATTTTTAGTTTTACTTTATTTTTGATTGACACATAATAATACTACCTGCTAATTACACTGATTTGATAATTACACAATGTATACACATACTGAAGCATCAAATTTTACCCCATATTCTTTCTTTAATTTTTTTAACTTTTATTTTAGGTTCAGGAGTACATGTGCAGGTTTGATATATAGGTAAGTTGCATGTCACAGGAGTTTGGTATACAGATTATTTTGTCACCCAGGTAATAAACATAGTACCTGATAGGTAGATTTCTTTATCCCCTCCCTTCTCCCATCCTCCACCCTCAAGTAGGCCCCAGTGTCTTTTTCTATTCTTTATGTCTATGACTTCACAATAATTTTAAAACAATACTCACAAAGAGGAATATACACTATTGCTAATAAAATGAATTTTGAAGTAAATTTTCATGATATTTCTATCTTGAATGAATTTCTCAAATGTCTTCTTGAGACCTTCTGGGACAAAGCCTGCCACTGAGTACGGTAAGGTGATCAAGCCATGGCTGAACTGCCACTAAATTACTTTCCCTTTGGATAACACATCCATCCTGAGAGCTTACCTTAAAGTTTTATAGATTCATAAACATCCTTGCCTCAGCTTCTCTGGGGGTGAATTGCTCTGAATAATTGATTTATATTCACTGAGGCACCAGAGACTAATTTATAAACTGCCATTTATTAATTTTCTGTAAGCAATACCACTCCTGAGCAGACTGAGGACTCATGTCAGCTTATTGTCTTCTCTGTAGGAAAACACACTTGGGAAAGCAAATCAAGATCAAAAGTCCCTGAGTGAACAATCAGGGCAAAGAGAGCACATGCTTTGAAGGAGAATATTCATCAAATCCTAACAGCTGTTATCTTCTGTCCTTTCTAGACGCTTCTAGCTGAAATCATAAATGCCTTCTGCCTACCTTGCCCAGTCCTGAACTGGGGATAAAAATTTCAATTCAGCAGTAGGTTGGAGTGTGAGATTAGTCTTCCTTCTTGCATTGGTTTTGATAGTTTTTAGTCCAGTTTCTTGTTGAATCTGAGACTCTGCTCAGACTGACCTGATCTGTCTTGCCATGCCCCTGCTCCAGAGCTTTCCCTACTGTTCTTTTCCCCACTCCAGCCATATAGAGCCTTGATGATATGACCTGTCTGAAACCTAGGTTCTCACTACTGGCAACTATCCACTCATCAACTAAGACTACACAAATTATGTTAAAGGTCTATTAAATCATCTTTCTCCACTGTTATCATCATCATCATCATAATTTCATGCTAGGAGTTTCAGTTAAAAGGCTTTTACTTCCTTTATCTCATGCTATCCTCTTATTAGTTCTGTGAGGTAGAAAAGGCAGGTACAATTATTTTCACTTTATAATTGAGAAACCTGGAGCTCAGAGAAGTTATTTTGAAAACAGAACTGGGATTCACATTTACTTTCCATCCTCAAACTCTTTTTCCTATAATAGTGTTTCATCCAAGATGCTCATTATAATGCAGATTCTTAAGCCCCAACACAGACTTCTTTTATCAGGTTCCCCAAGGAGGAATTTTTGTAAGTAATTTTTAAAGGTCCTCCCAGGTGTTTCTTATGAATTGATAAAATAGCAAATGCCACACAGTACCCTGGCTACCTTTAAGTGTTGGCCAGTTAGTATTTGATCTCCTCTGTATAGTGCTGGAAATATCCTGGAAACATGTTGTCTTCATCTATTTTGTGCTGCTATGACAGGATACCATAGACTGGGTAATTTATAATTAACAGAAATTTATTGATTCACATTTCTGAAGACTGGGAAGATCAAGGGGCCAGCATCTGGCAAGGACCCTCGTGCTGCATCATCTCATGGTTGAAGAGCAAAGACAGGGGAAGAGAGAGAAAAGGGGAGCACACTTGTTCTTGTATAATGGACTCACTTGTGATAATAAATGCACTCCTGTGATAACATTAATTCATTCATAAGGACAGAGCCCTTGCAGCCTAATTACCTCCCATTAGGTCTCACCTCCCAATATTGTTGCACTGTGAGTTAAGTTTCCAATACAGGCTTTTGCAGGGACACATTCAAACTATAGTGCATGTTCATGTGGTCCTAGGCCTTTGCATCATGTCATTTTAAGAGCTTCTATTTCTTGAGATGGGCCACTTCAGATAGGGAATCATACCAGGTTGAATGTTAATTCCAGAGGTATTTGGCTACAATTTTTATACACTTTACTTCCTGCAACTTTACTTCTAGGAAACTCCAACCCTTGTGATTCCTTTAAACTTTTTTTTTATATTATTTTTTGAGTCTTGCTCTGTTGCCTAGGCTGGAGTGCAGTGGCATGATCTTGGCTCACTGCAACCTCCACCTCTCAGGTTCAAGTGATTCTAGTGCTTCAGCCTCCCAAATAGCTGGAACCACAGGCATGCACCACCATGCCCGGCTAACTTTTTTTTTCTTTTTTAAGTAGAGATTGGGTTTCACCATGTTGCTAGTCTCAAACTCCTGGCCTCAAGTTATCTGCTTGCCTCATCTCCCAAAGTGCTGGGTTTACAAGCCTAAGCCACCGTACCTAGCCCCCTTCAACTTTTTTTTTACATGAGTCCCAAATAATTCATGCTGTTGTGTCTTTTTTTCCACCAATACAAAGCTAATTTTCACTCCAAATGTAATAGGTATTGCAGCTAACTATTGTTTTATCATGCAAGGATTTGGTTTCTCTGTAAAACTAGGGACTTTCCATTGCCTCCATGGATTAAAAAATTCAGAAAAGTTAGAATAGCTGCCATCACTTTAGGGAGAATCTGCATATCAGCAATTGCAAAACATTGCTTGAAGTCCCCTTCAAGTCTGGATGTTCTAGCTTTACAGCTTCTTCTTTAAGGAAACATACACTCTTCTACTTTGGAAATCAGTTGCTTATTCTGACTCTTTTAGAAAGCCAAGTGGGGAACTAGCAACAGGACTATGGGAAAGGAGGCTACTTAGATCTGCCTAGTCTAGGGAAAATATGGAGTCCTCTTGGCTCTGTCAGGTTTAGCCTAGCTCACTAGGACTAGAGTTCAACAGTAAGATTTGGTCATCAGGCCTTTCATTTCCTCACACTATTCCCTCTGCATGTATTTCCCTCTTGGACTTCACAGGCTGACTGAGAATAGGATTTTAGGATCTTGTGTGTAGGCGCTCCTCTGTTCTCTTCTCTTTTGTCCTTTTCTCTTCCTTATTCCATTTCTTTCCCTTCTCTGACATCTCCTCACCTCCCCTCCCTTCCACACTTCTCCTTTCCTCATTTTTCTTCTCTTCCCCTTTGCTCTTTCACCTTTTTCTCTCTACTCCTTTCTCTTCCATTTGTTCTTATTACAGCAGCGGCATGTTAACACATCCTTGTCTTGAATAGAGGTCCTTGACTTCTTGAGACTATTCTCCAAAAATAGAACAGATTCCAAGATCTTATCACTCCCTTTCTACTCCGTACCACGGCCACATCTTTCCAACTCCTAAAAATAAATTCCCCAGTGGTAGATCCCTGCACTCTGTGGCTTAAGGAGGCAGCTGGCTAAACTGAGGTCTAAGTTAAGCTTTACGTTAATGAGGAATGGTCAACTGGTGAAGGAGAAAATGGATAAAATTGACTATGCCACTTTCTAAATCTATGACCTTAGCTGTGTCACTTAACCTTTCTGGATCTTACTTTCCTCATATGATAGACAGACAGACAGACAGACAGACAGATAGATAGATAGATAGATAGATGATAGATAGATAGATAGAGAGAGAGAGAGAGAGATAGATTCCCTATACTTCCTGGATCTATGATCTTAGCTATGCCACTTAACCTTTCTGGATCTTACTTTCCTCATATGATAGATAGGGAAGGGGGATTTGGCAACAACAACAAAAACCTCTAAGTGGTTTTCTAACTGTGGTCTACAGATCTCTGGAGCCAGCACACTTCACTTCAATTTGTTTTTTGTTTATCTGTTGTATAAAGAGGTTCTAAGTAAAACTACATTGGAGCCAAAGGTATAACCACTAAAAACATTTTTAACTACTTACCGAGATAGTTTTTGAGGGCCAATCCAATCCCAACATGTTTTCATCAGGGAATAGAAGCTGATTTCAGAAGAATGAGCACATTTTTGGTTGACTTATCCAAAGGATAAATTTAATAAGTGTGAATTTCTGTCTGAGTAACCCAGTCAAGCAATGACTGGAACGACTGGTGAGAAATATATTTGAGGGTCAGTCTGTGGTCATTAACAAATCATCCTAAGCCTATGACCTCTCTTGCCCTTGTGTGATGCATTTCATAGATACTGAGCTGATCATAAGTTGTCTCCCTCACATTGTATAGTCATTTGTGAGGGCCTCATATGTGATAGGCTCATGGGTCAGGGGTAGAGGTGATTTTACAAAAAGTTCATAGATTGACTCAGTTATTAAAAGAACACATTGAGGTATCACAGTCTTACTTTACAGTAAGAAAAGTAAAGCTCAGAGTGATGAAGAGATTTGCCTAAATCACATTTATTTCTTTGTAATTTATTCAACACACAAATTCACACCACTGGTAAGTGGTGGATCTGAGACGCAAATCTATTTCTGCCTTGCCTGACAACATCATTTGTTATCTGATAAGTTCTCTGATTTTCACTTGCCTAGATCTCTTATCTATCCCTTTCTCCCTGTTCCTACAGCTACTGTCTTAATTCAGACTCTCATAATTTATCTTCTGGACCCTTCCAATTGCCTATTCCAAATGCCAAACAAGAGTTCTTGGCATCTTGTCTCTCACTTCTCCAATCTATTCTTCACCTAGTTCAGTAATCTATATAACAAAAAATCTAACCATGTCACTTCCCTTCCTAAACATTCTCAAAATCTCCCATTGTCTTTAGAGAGAAGTCCAAACTCAACATGAAACATAATACTACCCAGTTGCTTTAATGCCCAAAGCCTTAGAGTCATTCTTGATTTCTCTTTTTCCTTTACCACCATATCCGTCAGTAAGTTCTGTCAACTGGATATTTAAAACATATTCTGAATCTGTGCACATCACACCACATTCATGGCTATGACCTCTGGCTGAGCTGCTACAATATCTGCCACCTAGACTGTTGCAATAGCCTCCAGACTGGTCACCCTGCTTCAATCTGCCTCCTTAGCATCTACTCTGCACACAATAGCCAGAGTAGTCTTTTTATTATTTTTAAATTTTTTACAGAGTATTCTTTTTTAAATGCAAACCAGATCATGATATTCACTGGCTCAATACCTCTAATGACTTCCTTTTAAATTCAGAGAAAATAAACTACAAGATCTTAAATAATCTGCCCCTTCTTCCTGCTCTCTTTGCTGTTCCTCAAACACACTAAGTTTATTCCCATCTTAGGGCTTACCCTGAGCAGTTACCTCTGTCAATAAATGGTCTTATACCCTAATGTCCTATGACTGGTTTCTTTTCATCATTTAGGTCTCAGCTTAAATGTCACTTCCTCAGCGTCTTCCTGGACTATCCAAGTTAAGGTTCACCCAGTCAGTCCACCATGTCACATGATTTCATTCTTTGAACGTTTTCCACTGCAGAATTTGCCAGGAGTAGTTAACTATTCTTCTCTAGCCAGAATTTCTTCTTCCAAGCAACTGGAGACTCACTATTTATGGTTGTGTAAAGTTAGCAGATGTACTCAAGGCTGTAGTACATCAGAGCCAAATATCTAACTGATGACATAGATCCAGCCATCTTCCATCCCTTCCTCCTTTGCATGGCCCACCAAGACCTTGTTATTTACTCCATAGCACCATGCCCAACCCCATAAGCACAATAAGGAATACTGGACCACATTGTGGAAGAACTTCTCTACTTCTATAAGCATCCATGGGCAACACCAATATCCAGTTCAATTGATATATGTAGGAGAATGATCATGGAAAGCTGTCCCCTCCCAACTCAACAACATCCGGAAAAATGTTAAGACTTTCCAATAGGTAAATTCAGGGACACTCCTATCTTGATCCTCCAGAGGGATAGAGTAATTGTGGTGCAGTAGTAGAGAGATGTGTTTATTCTACCTCAGGTTCTTTAAGCTGAGTCATCCTATCCATCCATCGTATATCCCTACAAGGTCATAAAGCAAACTTCCAGCCCAATTTGGTTCTAAGGAATCACTCAGCACTTAATACTGTCTCCTCTCCACTGTTTCTGAATTTGTCTCATGTTCTGATAACTTCAGTACCGGCTCTGGCCCTCTTCACCAGTGGTAGTAAATTTCTACAACCAAAGAAACCACATCTTCTGCCAGGCTAGCTCCTTTTCATTTTCAGATAAATTGGGCTGCAAGGTTTAATTTATAAATCATGCCCGGGGCTTGGCAACATATAAAGTGATCAGCAATCTGCATAATTAACTTGACTTCCAAATCATGCTAACCTCACATTCCCTGGAATACTATATAGCCTTATGGTCAGACTGAGCTGAGTTCAAATTCTTGCTCTGCCACTAACTAGCCATGTGCCTGTGGGCAAGTGACTTAACCTCTCTGAGCCTCAATTTACTCATCTATAAGATGTGAATTCAATAGAAAAACAAAGTTGAACTGTGTTGTTATGCACTATAAGCCTTCCTTCCTCTCATGCTAACCATTGACTTGACAGCAACTCTATTTAATATACACAACTGGGTCCAGTAATGGCAACTCTCATCCAGCCCCAGGAGGCTGGTATCAAACAGACCCTGGCTCATTATTCTCCTCCATCTCTTCCCGCAATCAGTTTGTGAATGCTGAGCTCTGAAGACAGTACTGAATTACATCTAGGAACCAGAGTTCTCCCCTAACTTTCCCAATAAGACCAGCCAAAGATGCTCCTATCTCACATACAATATAAGGAAATTATCCAGGGTGACGATATCTACCATCTATTTGACAATTGTTCTTCTGGCCTGTATGTATTTTTAGGTCTAGATGCTGGGACTTCAGCATGTGAGAGGCCCTGTGGCACACCGAGAAGATCATAGAAACTTTAGAGTAAGAGAGCCCTGATTAAAATCCTGTCATAATAGCTATAGGATAAGAAGCAAGAGTAATTTCTTACCCTCTTTAAAACTTAGTTTCCTCTAAGATTCCAGTGATTTAGCCCTTAATATGTTCGTAATAAATACTAGGTTTCTCCTCATCCCTCCTCTCAAGGAGGAAATGGTTGGCATTAATCTAAATTTTGGAAGATGGGGTGATGGGAGGTGGTTGGTGAATTTGCCCTTAGAAATATAAGGAGAACTTCTGGAATTTAAAGAGGCTGCCAGAAGAATTACAATAGGAGTCAGAGTGTGAAACAAGGACCCAGGTATACACAAAACAATTAGATTCCTTTGGCCATCTTTGCATAATTCCTTTCTGGTTTCCTTGCAATGTCCCTTCTTTCTTTGTCCTACAGTGTTCTCTCATTTTGACTCCCTGTTTCCAAAGAACTCCCTGCCCTCCCCCACCCACACACACATACAATGAATAACAGTAAAACCCTACAAGCACAAAACTTTCTCTTGAAGAAAACAACAAATAAAGAGAAGGATCATCTCACTCCCAACTCTGGGAGAGTGGTGCCTTGAGAGACAGAGTGGTAGAGGAAGTTTGAAAAAGAGAAAAGCAAGCTAAGTCCTTAGGGCCTGTAACAAGGAAGAGAAGGGGAGTATGACTAAGGAAGTGGTGGCTGAGGGCAGTCAATCTGATTTAAAATACGTTGTGTCCTCCCTGCCTACATGTGGACCACAGAGCAACAGACCAAAAGATACTCATATCTTTGGCCAGAAACCACAGTTTAACATATTTATTCATATTCATGAGGCAAAACCACTCCACAACACACTGTATTCTTATTCCTATTGGAGTAGTAAGTATGTGTTCCCTTCCCATTTCTCCTGCTGATACCTCAGCCAATTCCTGAGCCTTTTTTCCACGCTACAATTCAACCCAGAAAGACAACTTTAATTGCCAATTTATCTCAGACAACATCTCTCTACTCAGCTATAGAAGGCAACAACATTTAGTGAAAATATTTGAATAATGAGACTTTGCCTCAAATCTAAGCTTTGTTGCTTAGTAGGTATATAAACTTGGGCCAGATCCTTCACCTCTCTAAACCTTCATTTCTGGTTTATAAAATTGGAATTTTGGTATATTCTTTACAGAGTTGTTGTAAGGACCTAATAAAATGGGGCTTATAAATGATTTGGCAAATGATGAATGACTGAATGAATACATGTTAATTTATCTCTCCATCACACAGAGGAGTTGTGAAACTTCAGAACACAGGCTACCATAGTTTGTGACTCAATCAGCCAAGCCCTATGGTTAAAGCATAGCATTTGCACCCAGTATACCTGGGTTTGAATCCTAACCTTGTTGCTTATTAGTTTTTTCAACTCTTAAACAGGGATGATGATTATGATGATAATACTAGTAGCTATCCCATGTGAGATTTAAATGAATTAATATGTGTTAATGCTTAGAATGGTATAAAGCACATAGTATGTAATCAATAATTGTCACTGTTCTCATTCTCCTACTAGAATGTAAACTCCATAAGAGTAGGAATTTTTGTCTGCTTTATTCACCACTGTTTCCCAGCAAATGAAACATCGTGGGTACTTGGTATATATTTATTGAATGAATGAGTGAGTCACACTCACTTGATCTCCTCCACCCCCTCCCAAGTTTGTTGACTAGATTTCAGTATTTGATACAGACTAGTAATATGAAAGTTCAGAGCAACAGAAGGCATCCCAGTCCCTAGCCCTTCTCCCACTTCCAGCTTAGCCAACATGCACCTGTCCACATCCCTCACTGGGTCCTCTTTTTGACAAGGTAGATTGCTTCTAGTTTGGGTATCAGGATATTTCAAAAGTTATTGTGTTTCCCTTTCTCTGGGTATTAACTGGGAGTTAGTAGGCTAAGACTCTGTCCTGGACATATCAATTATAATGTCTCTCACACATGTAAACTTTCTTAGGAAAACTGCCTTGCTGAAAGCCTTAATGAGGGGCATCGTTAGGTGGCCATGCTTTGAACTACATGATGTGCCCCCTCCAACTTCAGCCACAAATAATAGGACAAAAGTAAACACTTATCTAAGGGAAGACAATCCATACATAGTCTGACTGGTGACAAGTCATTAATGATGAAATCTAGAATTATGAGATAATCTAACACAATCACATTCTCTCATAGGAATTTGAGTTGAGAAGTTCCTGCTGATAACTGCCATTTTGCTCTGCCTCTCCGTCACTTACAGTTTTGCAGGCTGCATAGGAAGTATGGTGCCGGAATCTGCTTCTGGTGAGGGCTTCATGAAGCTTACAATCACGGTAGAAGATGAAGGGGAAACTGGTATACCACGTGACAAGAGAGGGAGCAAGCAAGAGAGTCAGGAGAGAGGTGCCATAATCTTTTAAACAACCAGATCTTGTGTGAACTCATTACCACTCATTACTCCAAGGAGGGCACCAAGCCATTTATGAGGAATCCACCCCATGACTAAAAGACCTCCCACCAGACCCCACTTTCAACATTGGGAGTCACCTTTCAACATGAGATTTGGAGGGGACAAATACCCAAACCTTATTAAGAGAAGAAAGCAGTCAGCAGCAGAAACTAAGGATGAAAGGCCATTGTGTAGACAGATTCAAAGGGCTATGGCAGGCCAAGTAATCTAGTTAGGAGAGAGTACAGAATATGAGAAAGTAAAAGCTAGTAGTAAAGAAAATGTGTAGAAAAAAGGAAAATGGAGCAGATACTAGGTCATATTCATAGCAGCACACAGCAGATCATATTATCTAGTGCTTCTATAAAGAATGACTAGAAAAGGTAGTTAGAACAAAATCATCTGTTTGAAAACAACAGAGAACTGCTGAGGCAACAAAAACTAGAGGTGCTAATACTACAGAGGAAAAAGTGCTTTGAAGAGGTAAGCAGAATTTTTTTTCTGCTTTTATCTCGAGATAAATTTGTTTTATCCCAACTTTGTTATCCACTTTTATCTTGGGATACATGCCTATTCTGGACATTCACAGAAGAATGGGAATCCAGGATTTTCATAGTAGGGAGTTTCTTCTAGACATGATATGGTTTGGATATTTGTCCCCTTCAGATCATGTTGAAATGCGACTAACAGTGTTGGAGGTGAGGTCTGGTGGAAGGTGTTTGGGTCATGGGGGTGGATCGCTCATAAATGGCTTCGTGCCCTACCCAGAGTAATGAGTGCTAATGAGTTCATGCAAGAGCTGTTGTTTTAAAATTATGGCACCTCCCTCCTCTCTCTCTTGTTCCCACTCTCACCATGTGACATGCCAGCTTCCTGTACAGCTTTCAAAACTGTGAGTGATGGAGAGGCAGAGCAAGATGGCATAATAAAAGGCTTCACCTCTTGTCACCCCCCCCCCACCCTGTAAGGACACCAGTTTAACAACGATCTACACACACACACACACACACACACACACACACAAACACCTTCATCAGAACCAAAAGTCAGGAGAGCACTCACAGTAGCTGGTTTTAACTTCACATCACTGAAAAAGGCACTGAAGAGGTAGAAAAAACAGTTTTGAATTACTAGTTCTATGCCTCCCCCACCCCTTAGCAGTGACAGCATGGTGCAGAGCATCTCACTGTGCTGAGGGAGGGAGAGTGCAGTAATTGTGAGGCATTGAATTCAGTGCTGTCCTGTTAGAACAGAAAGGAAAACCAGACCAAATTCAGCTGATGCCTGCCCACAAAAGAAGCATTTAAGTCAGCCCTAGCCAGAAAAAAATTGCCGATTCTGATAGTCCAATATTGACTTTCATAAGCATCACACTGTGGGCTAATGAGCTCTGGGGCTCCAAATAAACACAAAAGGCAGTCTAGGCCATAGGGACTGCACCACCTGGGTAAGTCCTAGTGCTGAACTGGGCCCAGAGACAGTGGAATGAGGGGCACACAACCTATTGAGAGACAAGTTGGGGCTGCTAAGACAGTGATGGCATCACCCTTCCCTAACTCCAGGCTGTATAGCTTGCAGCTCTAAAGGAGACCCTTCCTTCTGCCTGAGGAGAGGAGAGGGTAGAGTGGGGAGGACTTTGTCTTACCTCTTGGATGCCAGCTCAGCCACAGCAGGATGGGGCACCAGTTACAGTCCTTGAGCCCCTGTTCCAAGCCCTAGTTCCTGGACAACAATACTAGACACACCCTGAGACAGAAGGGAAACCACTGCCTTAAAGGGAAAGAATCAGTCCTGGCAGCATTCATCACTGCAAACTGAAGAGCTCTTGGGCCCTGAATAATGAGCAGCCATATCCAGGTACTACATCAAGGGCTTTGGGTGAGAGCCTGAGGCTTGCTGGCTTAAGGCAAGACTCAGCACATTCATGTAAGTGCTGGCTATGGGATGAGACTCCTTCTGCTTGCAAAAAGCAGAGGAAAAAGTAAAAGAGACTTTCTCTTGCACCTCAGGTACCAGCTCAGCCATAGGGTGGTAGAGCACTAAGAGGGCTCTTGGGATCCCTGATTCCAGGATTTGGCTCTTGGATGGTATTTCTGGACCTGCGCTGGGCCAGAGGGGAACCTAACATCCTGAAATGGGAGTCCCAGGCAAGGCATCATTCACCACAACCTGACTGAAGAGCCCTTGGAAGTATTCCTTATTGGCCTGTGGTGGTGGTTCTGCCTTCAGAAAGGGGAGAAAAGAGTAGGAAGGACCGCATCTAGTGGTTTAGTGTCAGCTCAGCCATAGTAAAATAGAACACCAGGTATACTTCTATAATTTTTGAATCTAGTCCCTGGCTTGCAGACGTCACCGATGGACCCACGTAAGGACTTGGGGACTCACCACTCTAAAGGGAAGGACACAGGCCTGGCCAGCCTTGGAGCCTTGGAACCTGCTGGTTGTAGAGTCCCAGGACCTTGAGCAAACATAGGAGGTAACCAGGGAGTATTTACAGCAGACCTTTGGCAAGACTTGGTGCTGTGCTGGCTTCAGGTCTGAACCAGTGCAGTCTTAGTGGTGATGGCCACAGGTGTGCTTGCGTCCCTCCACTCACAGGTTTACGTGGCTCAGAACAAGGGGGGAGAGATGACAACTGGAAGAAAGCAAGGGAAGAGAATAAGAGTCTTGGCCTGGTAATCCAGAGACTTCTCCTGAATCCTGTCCAAGACAATCAAGAGAGTACCTCTAAGAGTCTGCAAGAACCACTGTGTTACTGGGCTGAGGGTGCCTTCTAAAGCAGACACACTTCAGATTACAACATCCAAGTCCTTTTGAATATCTGGAAAGCTTTCACAAGTAGGATGAGTATAAACAAGCCAAGACAGTGAAAACAACAATAAATACCTAACTCTTCAATTCCCAGACACTGAAGAACATCAACTAGTAGAAACACCATCCAGGAAAACACGGCTTCACCAAACGAACTGAATAAGGTGCCACAAATGAATCCTGGGAAATAGAGATATCTGACCTTTCAGATAGAATTCATAATAGCTGTTTTGAGGAAATTCCAAGAAATAAAACATAACACAGAGAAGAAATTTAGAATTCTATGTGATAACTTTAACAAAGAGATTGAAATAATTAAAAAGAATCAAGCAGAAACTCTGGAGCTGAAAAATCGAATAGGCGTACTGAAAAATGTGTCACAGTCTCTTAATAGCAGAATGGATTAAGCAGAAGAAAAAATTAGTGAGCTTGAAGACAGGGCTATTTGAAAATGCACAGTCAGAGGAGACAAGAGGAAAAAAAGAATACCAAACAAATGAGACACACTAACAGGATCTAGGAAATAGCCTCAAAAGGGCAAATCTAAGAGTTATTGGCCTTACAAAGGAGGCAGAGAAAGAGATAGGGTTAGAAAGTTTATTCAAAGGCATAATAACAGAGAACTTCTCAAACCTAGGAAAAAATATATCAATATGCAAGTACAAGACAGATATAGAACACCAAGCAGATTTAACCCAAAGAAGACTACCTCAAGTCCTTTAATAATAAAACTTCCAAAGATCAAGGATAAAGAAAGGATACTAAAAGTAGCAGGACAAAAGAAACAAATAATATACAATAGAGCTCCAATATTTCTGGCAGAAGACTTTTCAGTGGAAACCTAATAGGCCAGAATAGAGTGGCATGACATATTTACAATACTGAAGAAGAAAACTTTCTCCCTAGAATAGTATATCTGGTGAAAATATCCTTCAAACATGAAGGAGAAATAAAGACTTTCCCAGCCAAACAAAAGATAAGGGATTTCACAAATATCAGACTGTCCTACAAGAAATGCTAAAGGGAGTACTTCAACCACAAAGAAAAGGACATTAATGAGCAATAAGAAATCACCTGAAGGTACAAAACTCACTGGTAAGTAATAGTAAGTACAGAAAAACACAGAATATTATAACACTGTAAATGTGGTGTGTAAACTATCTTATTGTAAGCAGAAAGACTAAACACTAAACCAATCAAAAATAACAATCACAACTTTTCAAGAAATAGTACATTAAGATATAAATAGAATCAACAACATGCAAAAAGCAACATGATGGTGCTAAGTTGTAGATTTTTTATTAGTTTTTCTTTTGCTTCCTTATTTGTTTGTTTGTTTAGGCAAAACGTGTTAAGTTGTTATCAGTTTAAAATAATAGGTTATAAAATAGTATTTCCCCAACCAAAAAAAGTCCAGAATCAGATGGATTCACAGCCGAATTCTACCAGAGGTACAAGGCGGAGCTGGTACCATTCCTTCTGAAACTATTCCAATCAATAGAAAAAGAGGGACTCCTCCCTAGCTCATTTCATGAGGCCAGCATCATCCTGATACCAAAGCATGGCAGAGACACAACAAAAAAAGAGAATTTTAGACCAATATCCCTGATGAACATCAATGCAAAAATCCTCAAAAAAATACTGGCAAACCGAATCCAGCAGGACATCAAAAAACTTATCCGCCATGATCAAGTGGGCTTCATCTCTGGGATGCAAGGCTGGTTCAACATACACAAATCAATAAACATAATCCAGCATGTAAACAGAACCAATGACAAAAACCACATGATTATCTCAATAGATGCAGAAAAGGCCTTCGACAAAATTCAACAGCCCTTCATGCTAAAAGCTCTCAATAAATTAGGTACTGATGGGACATATCTCAAAATAATAAGAGCTATCTATGACAAACCCACAGCCAATATCATACTGAATGGGCAAAAACTGGAAGCATTCCCTTTGAAAACTGGCACAAGACAGGAGTGCCCTCTCTCACCACTCCTATTCAACATACTGTTGGAAGTTCTGGCCAGGGCAATGAGGCAGGAGAAGGAAATAAAAGGCATTCAATTAGGAAAAGAGGAAGTCAAATTGTCCCTGTTTGCAGATGACATGATTGTATATCTAGAAAACCCAATCGTCTAAGCCCAAAATCTCCTTAAGCTGATAGGCACTTCAGCAAAGTCTCAGGATGCAAAATCAATGTGCAAAAATCACAAGCATTCTTATACACCACTAAGAGACAAACAGAGAGCCAAATCATGAGTGAACTAACATTCACAATTGCTACAAAGGGAATAAAACACCTAGGAATCCAACTCACAAGGGACATGAAGGAACTCTTCAAGGAGAACTACAAACCACTGCTCAATGAAATAAAAGAGGATACAAACAAATGGAAGAACATTCCATGATCATGGGTAGGAAGAATTAATATCATGAAAATGGCCATACTGCCCAAGGTAATTTATAGATTCAATGCCATCCCCATCAAGCTACCAATGACTTTCTTCACAGAATTGGAAAAAACTACTTTAAAGTTCATATGGAACCAAAAAAGAGCCCACATTGCCAAGTCAATCCTAAGCCAAAAGAACAAAGCTGGAGGTATAATTCTACCTGACTTCAAACTATACTACAAGGCTACAGTAACCAAAACAACATGATACTGGTACCAAAACAGACATATAGACCAATGGAACAGAACAGAGCCCTCAGAAATAATGCTGCATATCTACAAATATCTGATCTTTGACAAACCTGACAAAAACAAGAAATGGGGAAGGGATTCCCTATTTAATAAATGGTGCTGAGAAAACTGGCTAGCCATATGTAGAAAGCTGAAACTGGATCCCTTCCTTACACCTTATACAAAAATTAATTCAAGATGGATTAAAGACTTACACGTTAGACCTAAAACCATAAAAACCCTAGAAGAAAACCTAGGCAATACCATTCAGGACATAGGCATGGGCAAGGACTTCATGTCTAAAACACCAAAAGCAATGGCAATAAAAGCCAAAATTGACAAATGGGATCTAATTAAACTAAAGAGCTTCTGCACAGCAAAAGAAACTACCAAGAGAGTGAGGAGACAACCTACAGAATGGGAGGAAATTTTTGCAATCTATTCACCTGACAAAGGGCTAATATCCAGAATCTACAATGAACTCCAACAAATTTACAAGAAAAAAACAAACAACCTCATCAAACAGTGGGCAAAGGATACAAGCAGACACTTCTCAAAAGAAGACATTTATGCAGCCAAAAAAACATGAAAAAAGGCTCATCATCACTGGCCATCAGAGAAATGCAAATCAAAACCGCAATGAGATACCATCTCACACCAGTTAGAATGGTGATCATTAAAAAGTCAGGAAACAACAGGTGCTGGAGAGGATGTGGAGAAATAGGAACACTTTTACACTGTTGGTGGGATGGTAAACAAGTTCAACCCTTGTGGAAGTCAGTGTGGTGATTCCTCAGGGATCTAGAACTAGAAATGCCATTTGACCCAGCCATCCCATTACTGGGTATATACCCAAAGGATTATAAGTCATGCTGCTATAAAGACACATGCACATGTATGTTTATTGTGGCACTATTCACAATAGCAAAGACTTGAAACCAACCCAAATGTCCAACAATGATAGACTGGATTAAGAAAAGTGGCATATATACACCATGAAATACTATGCATCCATAAAAAATGATGAGTTCATGTCCTTTGTAGGGACATGGATGAAGCTGGAAACCATCATTCTCAGCAAACTATCGCAAAGACAAAAAAAACAAACACCGCATGTTCTCACTCATAGATGGGAATTGAACAATGAGAACACATGGACACAGGAAAAGGAACATCACACTCTGGGGACTATTGTGGGGTGGGGGGAGGGGGGAGGGATAGCATTAGGAGATATACCTAATGCTAAATGACGAGTTAATGGGTGCAGCACACCAACATGGCACATGTATACATATGTAACAAACCTGCACGTTGTGCACAGATACCCTAAAACTTAAAGTATAATAAAAAAATAAAAATAAATAAAATAAAATAAAATAGTACTTCCAAGCCTCATGGTAACCTCAAGCAAAAAAAAAAAAAAAAAAACACAATGGTGACAAAAGAACTGAAAAGTAAGAAACTAACTTCTATCACCAGAGAAAATTATCTTCACTAAAGAAAGACAGGAAGCAAAGAAAGAAAGAAACGAAAAACACAAAACAACCAGAAAACAAATAACAAAATGGCAGGAATAACTCCTTACTTACCAACAATAGCATTTAATGCAAATGAACTAAACTCCATATAGACTGGCTGAATAGATGAAAAAAAAAGAGATGCATTGATTTGTTGCTTTCAAGAAACACACTTTACCTGTAAAGACACCCATAGACTAAAAACAAATGGATGGAAAAAGATAGTCCATGTTAATGGAAATCCAAAAAAGCAGGAGACATTATACATATATCAGACAAATAGATTTTAAAACAAAAACTCTAAGAAGAGATAAACAAGGTCACTATACAATGATAAAGGGGTCAATTCAGCAAGAAAGTATAACAATTTTAAATGTATATGCATCCAACACTGGAGCACCCAGATATAATAAGGAAATATTATTAGAGCTAAAAAGAAAGATAGGCCCCAATGCAATAGCAGCTGGAGACTCCAACACTGCACTCTCAGCATTGGACAGATATCCAGACAGAAAATCAACAAAGAAAGATGAGATTTAATCTGCACTATAGACCAAATGCATCTAACACATATTCACAGAATATTTTGTACAATGGCTACAGAATACACATTCTTTGCCTCAGCATATGGATCATTCTAAAGGATGGACCATATGTTAGGTCACAAAACAAGGTATAAAACATTTAAAAAATGTAAATAATATCAAGCATCTTCTCTGACTATAATGGAATAAAACTAGAAAGCAATAATAAGAGGAGTTTGAAAACTGTAATAAACACATAAAAATCAAACAATATGTTCCTGAATGTCCAGGGAGACAGTGAACAAATTAAGAAAGAAATTGAAAAAATTCTTGAAACAAATGATAATGGAAACACAACATACCAAAACCTATGATATACAGCAAAAACAATACTGAGGTAACTTTATAGCTATGAGTACTTACATCAAAAAACAAGAATAACTGCAAATAAACAATCTAATGATGCGACTCAAAGCATTTGACAAAGTTCAGCATTACTTTATGATTAAAACTGTCAGCAAAATTGACACACAAGGGACATATCTCAATGTAATAAAAGCCATCTAAGGAAAACACACAGCCAAGATAATACTGAATGGGGGAAAGCTGAAAGCATTCCTTCTGAGAACTGAAACAAGACAAAGATCCCCACTCTCACCACTTCTCTGCAACATAGTACTGGAAGTCCTCCCCAGAGCAATGAGACAAGAGAAAAAAAGTGAAGGGCATCCAAATCAGTAAAGAGGAAGTCAAACTGTCACTGTTTGCTGATGATATGATTGTTTACCTAGCAAACACTAAATACTCCTCCAGAAAGCTCCTAGAACTGATAAAAGAATTCAGCAGTTTCCAGATACAAAGTTAATGTACACAAATCAGTAGCTCTTCTATACACCAACAGCACCAAGCTGAGAATCAAATAGAAAACTCAACTCCTTTTAAAACAGCTGCAAAAAAAAAAAAACCTTAGGAATATACCCAACCAAGGAGGTGAAAGACCTCTAAAAGGAAAACTATAAAACACTGCTGAAAGAAATCATAGATGACACAAACAAATGGAAACACAGCCCATGCTCATGGATGGGTAGAATCAATATTGTGAGAATAGCCATACTGCCAAAAGCAATCTACAAATTCAATGCAATCCCCATTAAAATACCACCACCATCATTCTTCACAGAATTAGGAAAAACAATTCTAATATTCACATGGAACCAAGAAGAGCCCACAGAGCCAAAGAAAGACTAAGCAAAAAGAACAAATCTGGAGGCATCACACCAATTGATTTCAAACTATTTATAAGGCCTTACTCACGAAAACAGCATGGTACTGGTATAAAAATAGGCACATAGATCAATGGAACAGAATAGAGAACCCAGGACTAAACCCACATACTTACAGCCAACTGATCTTTGACAAAGCAAACAAAAACAAAATGCGGAAAGGACACCCTTTTAAACACAAGATGTATCAAGGTCTTAAAATCTAAGACCTGAAACTATAAAAATTCTAGAAGATAACATTGAAAAACCCTTCTAGATATTGGCTTAGGCAAGAATTTAATGACCAAGAACCCAAATGCAAATGCAATAAAAACAAAGATAAATAGCTGGGACTTAATTAAACTAAAGAGCTTTTGCATAGCAAAAAGAACAGTCAGCAGAGCAAACAGACAGCCCACAGAGTGGGAGAAAATCTTCACAATTTATACATCTGACAAAGGAATAATATCCAGAATCTATGATGAACTTAAACAAATCAGTAAGAAAAAAATGAGCAATCCCATCAAAAAGTGGGCTAAGGACATGAATAGACAATTCTCAAAAGAGAATACACAAATGGCCAACAAACATATGAAAAAATGCTCAACATCACTAATGATCAGCGAAATACAAATCAAAACCACGATGCAATACAACCTTACCCCTGCAAGAATGGCCATAAAAAAGAAATCAAAAAACAGTAGATGTTGGCATGGATGTGGTGATCAGGGAACACTTCTACACTGCTGGTGGGGATGTAAACTAGTACAGCCACTGCGGAAAACAGTGTGGGGATTCCTTGAAAACTAAAAGTAGAACTACCATTTGATCCAGCAATCCCACTACTGGGTATCTACCCAGAAGAAAAGAAGTCATCATACAAAAAACATACTTGCACATACATGTTTATAGCAGCACAATTCACAATTGCAAAAGGGTGGAACCAACCCAAACGCCCATGAATCAATGAGTGGATAAAGAAACTGTAATATATATATATATATATATATATATATATATATATATATATGAAACTGTAATATATATATGAAACTGTAATATATATATGAAACTGTAATTTACATGTATATGTATACACATATATATGTAATATATATATGTGTATACACACACACACTCACAATGGAATATGACTCAGCTATAAATAAAAATGAGTTAATGGCATTGACAGTGATCTGGATGAGATTGGAGACTATTATTTTGAGTAAAGTAACTCAGGAATGGAAAATCAAACATCATATGTTCTCACTCATAAGTGGGAGCTAAGCTATGAGGATGAAAAGGCTTAAGAATGACACAATGAGGCCTGGCAAAGTGGCTCAGGCCTGTAATCCTAGCACTTTGGGAGGCTGAAGCAGGTGGATCACAAGGTCAGGAGTTGGAGAGCAGCCTGGCCAATATAGTGAAACCCCGTCTCTACTAAAAATACAAAAATTAGCCAGGCATGGTGGCACGTGCCTATGGTCCCAGCTACTCAGGAAACTGAGGAAGAAGAATCAGTTGAACCCGGGAGGTGGAGCTGCAGTGAGCCAAGATTACACCACTGTACTCCAGCCTGGGTAAAAGAGAAACACCCCATCTCAAAAAAAAAAAAAAAAAAAAAGACACAATGAACTTTGGGGACTCAAGGGAGAAGGGTGGGAAAGGGGTGACAAAAGACTACACATTGTGTGCAGTGTATATTGTATATTGCTCAGGTAATGGGTACACCAAAATCTCACAAATCACCACTAAAGAACTTACTTATGTCACCAAACACCACCTGTTTCCCAATAGCCTATGGAAATTAAAAAGTTTTTAAAAAGAACTAGAGAAGCAAGAGCAATCCAGATTCAAAATTAGTAAAAGAAAAAGAAATAATAAAGATCAGAGCAGAAATAAACTGAAATTGAAATAAAAAAATACAAAAGATCAATGAAACAAAAACTTTTTTGAAAAGTTAAATAAAATTGACAAAACTTTAGCTTGACTATCAGAAAGAAAATTGGAATAAATAGGATCAGATATGAAAAAGGAGATATTACAATTGAGGCTGCAGAAATTCAAAGGAACATTAGTGGCTAGTGGCTACTGTGAGCAACTATATGTCAATAAATTGGAAAATGTAGAAAAAATGAACAAACTCATAGACACATACAACCTAACAAGATTGAACCAAGAAGAAATCCAAAACCTAAACAGACCCATAAAAAGTAACAAGATTGAAGCCATAATAAAGTCTCTGCCAGGAAAGAAATGCCCAGAACCCAATGGCTTTACTGCTGAATTCTACCAAACATATAAAGAACTAATAGCAATTTCACTCAAACTATTCCAAAAAATAGAGGAAGAGGGAATACTTTCAAACTCATTCTATGAGGCCAGTATTACACTGATATCAAAACCAGACAAAGGCATATAAAAAAAAAAACCCACAGGCCAACAATATCTCTGATGAATGTTGATATGAAAATTCTCAACAAAATACTAGCAAACTGAATTCAATTACACATTAGAAAGATCATTCATTTTGACCAAGTGAGATTTATCTCTGGAATGTAAGGATGGTTCAACATACATAAATCTGTCAATGTGATACATCATATTGATAGAATAAAGGACAAATTCCATATGATCCTTTCAATTGCTGCTGAAAAGCATTTGATAAAATTGAATATTTCTTCATGATAAAAACCCTCAAAACCTGGGGATAGAAGGAAAATACCTCAACATAATAAAGGCCCTATATGACAGATTCATAACTAGTATCACGCTGAATGGGGAAAAATGGAAAGTCTTTTTTCTAAGATCTGGAACATGACAAGGATGCCCACTTTCACCACTGTTATTCATCATAGTACTGAAAGTCCTGGCTAGAGGAATCAGACAAGAGAAAGAAATATAGGAAATCCAAATTAGAAAGGAAGAAGTCAAGTTACCCTTGTTAGCAGATGATATTATATTAAATTTGGAAAAAATCTAAAAACACCATTAAAAAACTATTTAGACAATGGTTGAAGGATCTAGCATCAGAAATACCATTTGATCCAACAATCTCATTACTGGGTATATACACAAAGGATTATAAATTATTCTACTATAAAGACACATGCACACGTATGTTTATTGCAGCACTATTCACAATAGCAAATACTTGGAACCAACACAAATGCCCATCAGTGATAGACTGGATAAAGAATATGTGGCACATATACACCATGGAACACTATGCAGCCATAAAATGGATGAGTTAATGTCCTTTGCGTGGACATGGATGAAGCTGGAAACCATCATTCTCAGCAAACTACCACAGGAACAGAAAACCAAACACCACATGTTCTCACTCATAAGCGGGAGTTGAGAAATGAGAACACATGGACACAAGGAAGGGTACATTACACACTGGGGCCTGTCAGGGGGTACAGGGCTAGGAGAGGGATAGCAATAGGAGAGATACCTAATGTAGATGACAGGTTGATGGGTGCAGCAAACCACCATGGCACATGTATACCTATGTAACAAAATTAACAACTTCTATATGACAACAGTAAATAATCTGAAAAAGCAATCAAAAAAGTAATCCCATTTACAATAGCCATACACAAAATGAAATAACCAGGAATTAACCCAAAAAGAGAAAGAGCTCCACAAGAAAAACATTAAAACAGTGATGAAAAAAATGAAGAGGACATCAAAATATGAAAACATATTTCATGTTCATGAATTACAAGAATTGATATTGTTAAAATATCCATACTACCCAAAGCAATCAACAGATTCAATGAAATTCCTATTAAAATACCAATAACATTCTTCAGAGGAATAGAAAAAACAATCCTAAAATTTGTATGGAATTACAAAAGTCACAGAATAGCCAAAGCTATCCTGAGTAAGAAGACCAAAACTCGAGCAATTACATTTCCTGACTTCAAATTATACTAAAGAGCTATAGTAATCAAAACAGCATGGTACTGGCATAGAAACACACACATAGACCAATGGAATGGAATAGAGAATGCAGAAACAAATCCACACTTTTACAGTGAACTCATTTTTAACAAAGGTGCCAAGAACATACACTGGGGAAAAGACAGTCTCTTCAATAAATAGTGCTAGGAAAAGTGGACATCCATATAAAGAAGAATAAATCTAGACCCCTATCTCTGGCCATGTACCAAAATCACATCAAAATGAATTAAAGATTTAAATACAGGACCTCAAACTATGAAACTACTACAAGAAAATGTTGGGGAAACTCTCCATGCCATTGGTCCTGGCAAAAATTTCTTGAGCAATTCCCAACAAGCACAGGCAAACAAAGCAAAAATGGACAAATAAAATTACATCAAGTAAAAGCTTTAGCCTAGCAAAGGATACAATCAACAAAGGGAAGAGACAACCCCCAGAATGGGAGAAAATATTTGTAAACTACCCATCTGACAAGGGATTAATAGCTAGAATATAGAAGGAGCAAAAACAACTCTATAGCAAAAAATCTAGTGTTCCAATTTAAAAAAATGGGCAAAAGATTTTAATAGACATTTCCCAAAAGTAGACATGGACATGGCAAACAAGCATATGAAAAAGCATCAACATCGTTGATCATCAGAGAAATGCAAATCAAAACTACAATAAGGTATCATCTCACCCAAGTTAAAATGGCTTATATCCAAAAGACAGTCAATAACAAAGGTCGGCAAGGATGTGGAGAAAAGGAAACCTTCGTACACTTTTGATGGGAATGTAAATTAGTACAACCACTCTAAAGAACAGTTTGGAACTTCCTCAGAAATCTTGAAATTGAGCTACTATATGGTTCAGCATTTTCACTGCTGAGTATATACCAAAAATAATGGAAATCAGTATATTGAAGAGATATCTGCACTTTTGTGTCTGTTGCAGCACTCTTCACAATAACCAATAATTGGAAGCAACCCAAGTGTCCATCAACATATGAACAGATTAAGAAAACATGGTACATATACACAATAGAATACTATTCAACCATAAAAAAGAATGAGATCCAGTCATTTGCAACAATATGGATGGAACTGGAGATCATTATGTTAAATGAAATAAGCCAGGCACAGAAAGACAAACATGGCATATTCTCACATATTTGTGGGATCTAAAAATTAAAACAATTGAACTCATGGAGATAGGGAGTAGAAGGATGGTTATTAGAGAATAGGCAGAGTAGTGGGGGAATAGGGTAGGTGGAACAGTTAGTGGGTACAACAAAAATTTAAAAAATGTGTAAGACCTATTATTCAATAGTACAACAGTGTGACTATAATTAATAATAATTTAATTATACATTTTAAAAAACTAAAAGTGTAAAATTTGATTTTTTAGTATAAAGGGTAAATCCTTGAGGGGATGGATATCCCATTCTCCATGATGTGATTTTTATGCATTGCATGCCTGTATTGAAACATCTCCTGTGCCCCATAAATATTTAAACCTACCATGTACCCAAAAAAATTACAAACTAAAAAAAAATCTGTGAGCCAATATAAACGTAATATAAATTACCCAGTGCCAGGTATTTCTTCATAGCAATGCTCAAGAAAGGAGAGGGAAAAGTAATAAAAAATAGATTTTAAAAGAAGAATTTCTCCAGATATTTGAAATAGATAAAAAAGAATCACAAGGAAAATTTAAAACTGAAAAATATAAATCCTAAATATACAAATGAATTTGATGGGTTTAGCTGAGGATCCCTTGCACATGATATGACAACTGGATATCCATATGAGCTATGGTTTGAATGTGTTCCCTAAAGTTCATGTGTGAGAAACTCAATCTTCAACAATATTGAGAGATGAGACCTTGAAGGGGTGAGGAGGTCATGAGGGTTCTGCCCTCATGAATGGATTAATGCCATTATCCCATTATCATAGGAGTGTGATAGTTATCATGGGAGTAGATTTCTGATCAAAAGAATGAGTTTGGCTGTCTTTCTCTTTCTCATGCACATGCTGTCTTGCCTTTCTGCCTTCCATAATGAGATGGTGCTTAAAGAAGGTCCTCGAAAGATACTGGTACCATGAAGTTGGACTTCTCAGCCTCCAGAACTGTGAGAAATAAATTTCTCTTCTTTAAACATAAATTACTCAGTCTGTGATATTCTGTTATAGTAACACAGAAAAAAATAACACAATATGCAAAAGCATACCTGACTATAAGACAAATTATTCTCATGCTGCTCTCAAGATTTTCTCCTTTTCTTTGGCTTTCAGCATTTTTACTATGATGTGTCTGTTTGTGGATATCTTTTTGTTTATCTTACTTGGAGTTTGTTGAGCTTTCTGGATGTGTAGGGAAACTCAGTAATATTAACAACTGACTTCTCAGCAGAAATAATTGAAGCCAGAGGGATCGGGATAACATATTCAAAGACCAAACGGGGAAAAATTATCAGCCAAAAAATCTATGTTCAGAAAAGCTACTTCAAAAATTAAGTCAAAATAATGACATTCCCAGGTAAACAAGCAGTGAGAATTTATTGCTAACAGACCAGTAGTGAAGCAAATTCTTCAGGCTGAGAGCAAATGGTAATTCAAACACACACACACACACACACACACACACACACAAATAAAAAGCACTAATAAATGTACTATGTAAATAAAAAAGATAGTATGAATGCATATTATTTTCTTCTTTCTTCTATTGACTGATGTAAGAAAAAAATTGATAAAACTATGTATATAATGTATTCTTGGGACTGGACATGGTGGCTCACACCTATAATCCCATCACTTTGGGAGGCCAAGACAGGAGGATTGCTTGAACCCAGGAGATCAATACCAGCCTGGGCAACGAAGTGAGGCCCCATCTCTACCAAAAATTTAAAAATTAGCTGAACATGGTGGCATGCACCTGTAGCCCCCACTGCTTGGAAGGCTGAGATGGGAGGATCATTTCAGCCCAGAAGGTTGAGGCTGCAGTGTGCCATGATCATACCACTGCACTCCAGCCTGTGTGATATAGTGAGACCCTGCCTCAAAAATAAATAAAAATAAGAAATAAAAAGTAAAATGCATTGTTGGGCCTATAACATATGAAAATGTAATGCATTTGACAGTTGCAGCACAAAGGAGGTGAGTGGGTGAAAAATGTGTATTGAGCTAATTAAGTGTAGATGGTAACTCACATACAAACGAACAAATGAGGAGAACAAAAATTGGTAAAATTTAAAAGTTAATATAACAAAAACTAAAACTGTATTCTTGTTCTTCAATTCATATGAGACATAAAATTATACAAAATAACAATTATAACCAGTGCAATGTTGAGTTTTAAACACTTATAGGTATAATATGTATAACAATAATATCACAAAATGGGGGAAAGTGAAACAGTGCTATGTAGGAATAACATTTTTCTATCTCACTGGAATTAAATTGGTGTAAAACCAAGCTTAACTCTGAGAAGTGTAAATGTACATTGTAAGCTCTAGAGCAACAACTAAGGAAATAATTTAAATATGCATAGTGAAATAATCATTAAAGAAATTAAAGTGCTACTTAGAAAATATTTATTTAATTCAAGAGAAAGCAGAAAAGGAGGAATAGAGAAAAAAAGGCACAAAAACATGGAACACAAAAAATAAAATGGCAGATAAAAATCCAACTACATCAATAATAACATTAAAGGTGAATGGATTAAATAATCCAGCCAAAAGACAGAAGTTGTCAAAGTGGATAAACAAACAAAAAATGATCCAACTATATATTGCACGCAGGAGATGCATTACAAATTCAAAGATACAAATACATTGAAGATAAAAAAATGAAAAAGGATGTGTCATACATATAGCAAACAAAAGAAAACTGTAGTGGCTACACTAGTATCAGACAAAATAGGCTACAACAAAAAGTATTACTAGACATAAAATGTTACATTTTATAAAGATAAAAGGGTTAATTCATCAATAAGATATAGCAATTATAAATATATATTCATCTAGCAATTGAGTATTAAAGTGCTTGAAGCAAAAACTGACAAAAATGAAGCAAAAAATAGGTACTTCCAATGAACTAGTTGGAGATTTCAATATTCCACTTTTAGTAATGTGTATAAAACTACACAGAAGGTGACCTAAGGAAATAAAAGACTTGGACAACCCTATAAACCAACTAGAACTAACAGACATCTATGGAACACTCCACCTAAAAACCAAGGTCTATATATTCTTTTCAAGTACACATAGAACATTCTACGTGATAGACAATATGCTAGGCCATAAAGTGCATGCCTCAAAAAATGTAGAACAGAAATAATACGAAGTATATTATGCAATCACAATGGAATGAAATTAGAAATGAGTGAGAAAGAAATATGGGAAATTCACAAATATGTGAAAATTAAACAATATCCTCTCAAATAACCAATAAGCCAAAAGAGAAATCAAAACAGAAATTAGAAAATATTTTCAGAGGAATGAAAATGAAGACACAACATACTTATATGATGTGGCTAAAGCAGAACTTAGAGAGAAAACTACAGTTGTATATGCCTATATTAAGAAAAAATAATTATTTCAAATCAATAACCTAACCTTCCACAAAATGCATTGTAAAAAGAAATGCAGATCAAACCCAAGGCAGGAAAACAGACCAATAATACAGAATATGGAAGAAATTAACTAAGTATAACATACAAATACAATAGAGAAAATCAATGAAATCAAAAGCTGGTTCTTAGAAATAATCAACAAAATTGAAAAAACTTTGGTTATATTGACCAAGAAAAAAATAAAGAAGACTCAATTACTGGAACCAAAAGTAAAATAGCTGATATTACTACTGGCCTTATGGAAATGTAAATGATTATAAAGGAATATTATGAACAATTTTATGCCAATAAATTAGATAAATGAAATGGAAAAGTTCCTAGGAAGACACAAACTAGCAACACTGACTCAAGAAGAAATAGAAAATCTGAATAGATGTATATAACATGTGAAGGTATTGAACTAATTTTCAAAACTGCCTACAGAAAAACGCTCAGGTTCATATGGTTTTGAATTCTACCAAATGTTTTAAAAATACGTAATATCAATGTTTCACAACAATTTTCAAAATATAGATGAGAAGGGAACACTTTCCAACTAATTCTATGAGGCCAGTATAACCTTGATACCAAAAGCAAAAACATCACAAGATATGAAAACAAAAAACAGTATCTCTTACAAATATAAGTGCAAAAGCTCAACTAAATATTAATAAACCAAATCCAGCAACATACAAAACACTATACAATATGACCAAGTGGGCTTCATCCCAGGAATGAAAAGTTGGCTCAATATCTGAAAATCAGCTAATGTAATACCCATATCATTAGAATAAAAAAAAAAAAAAACCACATGATCATCTCAATACCTGCAGGGAAACATTTGACAAAATCTACTACCCTTTCCTTATAAAAATACTCAATAAACTAAGAATAAAAAGGAACTTCTTCAACTAGATAAAGCACATCTATGAAAATTCTCGCTCCTCTTTCTCCTCCTCCTCCTCCTCTCTCTCTCTTTCTCTCTCTCTCTCTCGTTTCTTTCCTCCTGTATCCACAGCCTTTCTTTCTACTTATTTCTTTTCCTCAGCCTATAAAAAAAATCAAGTGCCTTCCATTCCTTCTAACACATAAGTCATGTCATTTCTTTGCTCAGAAACACTAATGGCTTCCCAACCCACTGCAGAGGAAAGTCAAAGTTATTACAATGTCCACAGTAGCTCTCTGATCTCATCTTCTACTATGTTCCCCCTCACTCACTCCATTCTAACCACACTGTCTTGTTTTTTGGTCTTCACCAAGTATATGCCCCACTCAGCGTCTTTGCATGGATCATTCCAGGTTCTTTCTACCTGGAATTACCTTCAATACCCATGTCTTACTCTTTCACTTTCTTCCCATCTACACTCAAATGTATTCTTCTTATAGAGGACTTCCCTGGTCACTCTATTTAACATAGTACTGCCACCCTCATATTTCCTCTTTTCCTTATCCAGCTTTATTTCTCTGCCTATCTCCACCACAGAAATTTGGGCTCCATGAGGATGGAGACTTTATCACTATGTGCCAGCATATTGAATAATACTTGGCACTGCTCAAGTAAAAGCTGACCCTGATGTCCAGAACTGATCTGATATTCACAGTTAGACCTCACTCACAGCCAGACCATTTTGTTATCCTGTTGGACATAAACAATGTCACAGAAAACAACCTCAGACAAGGTTACTCTGAGATTATGACAAGTGAATCAAACAAAACAAGGCTTTCTTCATAATTTTGTCTAAGTACAGACAAAAATCTAGATGACTGTGCCGCCCATAAAACACCGAATCACAAAATTACCTCTGCTTACTGACAGCGTTTAATCTAAAGCTAACCTCCACTTTCTTTGACTGTCTCCAAAATAATTCAAAAAGCCCATATCCTATAATACATTCTCTTTAACAGCCTCTTACTGAAACACCCAACAGTTCCCCATGGTGTATGTTTTCTCATGCTGTGATGAGCAATAAACTCAACTTGTTTAACTAAAAGGTGTCCCTGGTGGTCTTTGGTTGAAGGGTCTTGACAGAATTGGAGATTCGAGTAAGGTTCAGTTGAGACTCTCACTGCCTTGACTGGGATCCTTAGTGAGTAACAGTGTGCACAACTGAGATCCCTTGTATCTCTGTCTGCTTAAGGTGCCACATGCCTGTGGCTGAAAAGGAAATTTATGCTGAATTGGGCTCTTACTACTTCACTGAAGCCCATCAGGATTGGCTTTATTTTGTTTTCCTAGAAATAAATTCCTTTGAGAGATTTTTGTTTATCTGAACAGATTCGTATTCTTTGGTGAATTTTTCTTCTAGTATCTAATATCTGCTTGTCTAATTCATTGTCCATCTGTATGCTTGTCTAGTTTCATCAACGTTGTTTGTTCATAAGATGAAGAGTCTACAGGGAGAGAAGGGACATTGGCTCAATAAGTCTGTCCTCAAGCTAGCCTTGGGAGCTGAGATGCTCAGAAAGTTTCTTATCAGACAAGTGTCCTTTGGACAAACTTTCCCCCAGGTCATTATAGGGCTTCTTCAGTCTTGTTTTTGTGTCCTTGAGAACTTCTGGTATTTTAGTTTTGTCTGCCCAGCATCAGGAGGTTTCTTCAGCCCCTAATCAGGGACTGCTGGTCCTTTAACCAAACTCTGGAGACACAGATCATACAAGCACCATTTTTAGACATAGTGCAGTTCTCATGGGGTCTTTTTGAGCTAAAATGGCACCTCTTTCAGGAAAAACACCCATTTTATTTTTGTTTTCTCATTGTAATGTTAACTCCTTGCATACCTTTCAAACTGGCACACTCTCACCAAGAAAAATTGGGAATGACAGTGGCCACATTGGGGAGCTTTGATATGGACAAACTGTTTTTTAAAAGATGCCTTAAAACAAAAGAAAACAAAATTCTGACTGTTTAATAGTCTGCTCTGATTAACTGGTGTGAGGAGGCTTCTAAATGCAAATCAAAATAAAAAATTGCTTCCCTAAAATGTTCTTTAGTAAAACAAATGCAAAACTTAAGAAACTGTCTCCTTAATCAGCACTTTCAGACAATACTTAAGATTAACTTCTGATATTGACATACTCAATGTCCTTTCCACATTTTCATTGATTATTGAAAGTCTGAAATTGTAGATATGAGATGTAAGCAAAAATTGACTCAGAGGTTGCCCCAATATATGAAATCCAACTTTTGGCTGAACATTTTAAAGATAATGTAGACACCTGGAAGATAGAAAGAACAAAACCTCATAAAAAAAAGTGTTATCTAAAAGAGAGATTATTTGGTTTAATGTGAAAAACATCCCCTTCTTTGTTGTTTTCATACTTTGAGGTTTAATAAGTACAGGCTTTTTTATTATACAACTCGATAAAATTGTCAAGGACCCAAATTATATCAAAATGTGTATGATACTTTCTCTTTCATGCATATGCATCAAAGTATCATTTATTGCATCTAAATTTTCTTCTCTTTCCTTACAGAAGGAAAACAATTAGCTATTTGTTCAAAGCTGGCTCCCTCTCATTTTTCTATACTATTTTCTCTTTTTCTCCTCTCTTATAAGGCTTGAAAGATTAACTGATTTAAAAATCATTCAGTTGTTAGGTACATAGAGTAGAAATATTTAGTTTAGATAGTCAAAATTGTTGAAAGAAAGAAAAGTAGATTGAACTATGCTTTTCATGGAAACTAAAAAGTATATTTATATGATAGCTTTTATAACTATAGCTAGGACATCATAAGAAAATACTTAAATTTCAAGATAAAGTTTTATATGATTTCATCAATAATTGAATTACAAAAAAAGTTACCATAATATTTAGGTTTGTTTAGGACCAAGGTTAAATTATTCAAATTTTGTAATAGCCCAGATTTAGTTTTGAGTTAAATTAGTTCTCAGTGTTTCTACAGTTTTTTTTAATTAAAAATTATATTTTTAAAATTATGTTTACCAGACTATCTACAGGCTTTTCTGTGTCCCAGAACTTCTTCCCTGTAGAAAGTCTCTTTCAGCAAAGGCACAGACACAGTGCTGGGCTCAGTGGGGAAGTCTGTGGTTCTGTCTCAGCAGCTGAGCAACCCAAGTTCTTATGAAGGGACTTGGAGAAAGTGACTTCTTCTCCCCCTTGCCCACCACTGCAGACACAGCTAGGGCTTCTCCCACAGGACCTCAGCCCAGGTGCACCTGTAGACAACTTTTTTGGAGCACTTCAGGGTGACTGCATCCCCATGGGAGGCGTAACCCCTGGGTTCACACCTACAAGAGAGATATAGTTCCACTCTTTATGTACATAGAATATTGGCATTATTTCAGATGGACAGAGGTGTCTCTCTAATCTAATATCTGGAACAATAGGACAGGGGCATGAAGGGGGAGGTGGAATGCTTTCCTTCCAGCTTGGTAGTGGAGCTGAGGGGGCTCCCTCCCTTCCTTCTGTGAAAACTGCAGCACATTTCACTAGGAGCTCCCCCAGCTACCTCTGTAAGGGCTGGGACTTTTGCCCACCATTGGGGTATTGAATATACCCATCTGCTTCAGCTACAGCCAGTTCTTACTTGTGAACACCTCCTACTTGCCTGAAGACTGAATTGTTTAATCCAGTGGAAAAAAAATACTGGGGAGGAAAAAGTGCACACAACTGGGGAATGAGACATCTGCCATTCTGACCCCACAAGAGACAGTGAATCTGCTGTCACACCCAGTACATCACTACTACAAGCAGCATCTGAGAAAGCCATTGCACAAAAATTCTCTATAACCAAGGAATTTATACAGACTGACACTGAAAGAACCCAGAGTCTAACCTAGGTGATCATAAACTATATATATTAATGTCACATTTTCTTCAATGGGAAAACACCCCAGCTGAAAAAAATGAATTCAAAAATAATAAGAAATAGTCTATGTAGATGAGAAGGAAGAAGAAAAATAATTCTGGTAATATGAAAAAACAAAGTTTTACAATACTCCCAAAAGATCACATAAATTCTCTAGTGATGAATTCAAACCAGAATGAAATCTTTGAAATTCAAGACAAAGAATTCAAAAGACTGATTATAAAATTGCTCAGGGAGATCCAACAGATAGCTGAAAACCAATATAAAGAGATCAAAAAAAAATGGCCAGGCATAGTGGTTCATGCCTGCAATCCCATTGCTTTGGGAGGCAAAGGTGGGAGGATCATTGGAGCCTCCAAAATAAATTTTAGAAAAAGAAATTAAAAAATTTAGATTATGAATAAAAATTTTTCCAAAGAAATCGACTTTTTTAAAAAAATAGAACTTCTGGAAATTAAAGACTGTTTTAGGGAATTACAAAATGCAGGGGAAAATTTTAACAATAGTCTAGACAAAATAAAGGATAGAATTTCAGAGCTTGAAGATAAGGTCTTTGAATTAACCAAATAAGACAAAAATAAAGAAAAACAATAAAAGAAATGAACAAAGTCTCTGAGAAATATGGGATTCTGTAAGCCATCCAAACCTAAGAATCATAGGCGTTCCTGAGAGAGAAGAAAAAGCCAAAATTTGAAAAACCTATTTGAGGGAATAATTGAGAAAATCTTCACTGGTCTTGCTGGATATTTAGACATCCAGATACAAACAGCTCAAAGAACTGCTGGAAGACTCATTGTAAAAAGAATCTTTATATTGAAAAAAGAATTTTACATTATAAAAAGAGTCTTTGGTGGCTTAAACATCATCAAAGCATATAGTTATCAGGCTATCTAAAGTCAATGTAAAGGAATGAATTCTAAAAGCAGTGAGACAAAAGCAACAAATAACTTATAAAGAAAAACCTAGCAGAGTAATAGAAGACTTCTCAGCAGAAATCTTACAATCCAGAAAAGATTGGGGGCTTATCTTCAGTCTCTTCAAATAGAATACCTGTCAGCCAAGAATTTTGTATTTTGCAAAACTAAGTGTCACAAATGAAGGAGAAATAAAGTCTTTCCCAGACAAAAAAAAAAAAAAAAAAAAGAAGAAAAAGTTGATGGAATTTGCCACCACTAGACCAAACCTACAAGAAATAATCAAAGGAGCTCTAAATATCAAAATGAAAGATTGATACACACCAATATAAAAAATGACAGGGCTTAGAAAACAGTAACACAATGGGAAAAGCAAAGGAAATACGTAATAGCAAACTTGATGACTGGAACAGTACCTCACGTATAAAGATTAACTTTGAATGTAAATGGTATAAATGCCCCAATTAAAAGATATAGATTGACAGAATGGATTAAAAACCATAATTCAAATAGCTGCTGACTTCAAGAGAACCACTTAACTCTTAGAGATTCTTACAGACCCAAGGTAAAGGAGTGGAAAAAAATATTCCATACACATGAAATCAAAATTAAGCAGAAGTATCTATTAGATAAAACAGATTTCAAATTTAAAAAAAAGACAAAGAAGGTCATTATATAATGATAAATAAATAAATTCAACAAGAAGATATAACAATCTTAAGTATACATAAACCTAACACCAGAGTTCCAGATTCACAGGACAAATACTGCTAGACCTAAGAAAAGAGATAGATAGTAATACAATAATAGTTGGGGACTTCCAGACTCCACTGACAACACTGGATGGATTATTGAAACAGAAAATTAACCAATAAAAAAAATGCTGGACTTAAACTTGACTCTAGTGAGGGAAGAGAGAGACCCTCTCATATTGTTTTATACTCAGTACCTGTTTTAAGAAAAAAACAAGGAAGTGAAATCAAAGACAGGCAGCCCAGCGCCAGGCCCAAAACCATACCTAGGCCTGCCTGGCCTAAACCTAGTAGTTAAAAATCAACTCATGACTTAGAAACCGATGTTATTCATAGATTCCAGACATTGTATAGAAGAACATTGTGAAACTCCCTGCCCTGTTCTGTTTCTCTCTGACCACCGGTGCATGCAGCCTCTGTCACGTACCCTTTGCTTGCTCAAATCAATCACGACCCTTTCATGTGAAATCTTTAGTGTTGTGAGCCCTTAAAAGGGACAGAAATTGTGCATTTGGAGAGTTTGGATTTTAAGGCAGTAGCTTGCCGATGCTCCCAGCTGAATAAAGCCCTTCCTTCTACAGCTTGGTGTCTGAGAGGTTTTGTCTGCTTCTCATCCTGCTCATTTCTTGGTTGCCTGACTGGGAAGCGAGATGACTGAAGGACAGCTGAGGCAGCCCCTTAGGCAGCTTAAGTCTGCCCTGTGGAGCATCCCTGCGGGGGACTCTGACCAGCCTGAATGATGCTATCCAAAGAGTGCTCCAGGGTAGGAAATTGTCCCAGTGGAATGCCTCACCAGAGCAGTGTGTAGCAGGCCCCCACAGAGGATTAACACAGTGGCTGAACACTGGGAAGGAACTGGCACTTGCAGTCTGGACATCTGAAACTTGGTAAGACTAGTCTTTTGAACTTGCCCCACTCCACCTGAGTGGAAGTGTGGCCTGATCACCCACGGTGTGCCTGTATTGGCACCTTTGTTCTGGTTTTGACTTGACTTGAATTGCTGGATATTTTGGTTTCGGTTTTTGACCTGGCTTGGATTTCTGGATACTCTGATTTGGGTTTTGATTTTGGTTTGGTGTAAACTCCAAAAGTGTGTGTGTGCCCTTTTACCTGTTCTTTGTTTTGTGGTGTGTGTGTGTGTGGTGTGAGCGTGGTGTTTTGTCTTGAAAAAACATGGATCTGGTGCAAAGTAAGCCCACCCCACTGGCAACTATGTTAAAAAAAAATTTCAAGAAAGAATTTAAGGGAGATTGCGGTGTTACTATGACACCAGGAAAACTTAGAACTTTGTGTGAAATAGACTGGCTAGCATTAGAGGTAGGTTGACCATCAGGAGGAAGCCTGGACAGGTCCCTTGTTTCAAAGGTATGACACAAGGTAACCTGAAAGCCAAACCACCCAGACCGGTTTCTGTACATAGACAGTTCAGCTGGTTTTAGATCCCCTTTCCCCCCGCCACACATAAGCAGCTGGCAAAGGCAAGGAAAGACCAGCAGAGGAAAAAAAAAAAAAGGCCATCTATACCAATTCTAAGTTAATTTATTTAGACTAAACAAGGTCTTATTAATAGCAAAGGATAATTGAAATCCCAAACTTACAAGGTTTTCAATAAAAGTGAAGTTTGCTAAAAGTTAATATTGTAACATGTATTATGGTAACTTCTAATCTTGTGGCCTTAGACAGTCTAGTCCAAAGACATAAAGAAATTTGGCTTAAAAAAAAAAAGGAAAAAAGTGGGGGAAGGCAGAATTTATGTAAAAAAAAAAAAAGTGTTTTATGTATGGTAAATTCTTGTCCTGAAATAAATTAACTGGTTGTTTAGAAGAAAAATGTTTGTAATAAGTCAAAAAGTTGACATATATTGAAATATTGTCGGCAAAAGTCATGAAAGAAAAAATGTTATAAAAAATTTTATGCAAAAAATGTTGTATAATTTAAAAGTAATAAGGCCTAAGTACTATTGAAGAAACAGTTTATGTACAAGGTGTATAAAAAAAGTAAAATATACCTTTAGTAAAAGATTATAAGGAGGTATAAGAATGTGGATTTTTACCTATATTGAAAGTTTAAAAAAATTATTGTTTTGGAAGTTTAAGCAAGTTTTAAAATGTTAATTGTAAAGAAAATTCTGTGTGTAAACATATTAGCTGAAGTTAAAAAGGTATCATCCAGTTTTTCTGTGAACTGGACACTAAAGTAAAACTGCAACAGGTTTTTCTTAAAGCATCAACCTGCTCTTTAACAAAAATTATAAATGGTTAAAAAGAGTCCACAAAATCTTACCTTATGGTCAAACATGAAAAATTGGATAAATATGTCTGCAAGGTTTTATTAAAATTAAGTTTAACATTAATAACACACTAATATAAAGGTAAAATTTAACTTACCTGGTATAAAAATCATACAAGAAACATTATTCAATATAAAATGGTGTTTAGCTTTCTTTGGTCTAAAAACTAATAAAAATAGGTGCTAAAGGAAACATTCATTTTACTAGAGGATCATAGAAGTTAAAGACTTAAAATAAACTTTGGCAATTAAGACAGCATACCAAGATGCAAATGCCTGTTTGAAATGGATCAAATATTCCATCTGCATGTTAAACAAAAGTAATTGTTATGCTTGTGCACATGGCAGGCCAGAGGCCCTGATTGTCCCCCTTCCACTAAGGTGGTCCTCTAATCGACCAGGCATGGGCTGCATGGTATCTCTTTTCCAGGATTCTACAGCCTGGAGTAATAAGTCATGCCAAGCTCTCTCTGCTATATCCCGAAGTCCCTGCGGGTCAGCCCCCGAGGGCCATCCATCTTCCATCTCCCAACACTAAGTTCAATTCGTGTCTCTCACGGCAGGGAGGAGACTTAGCATTCCTTGGAGACCTGAAGGGATGCAGTGAGCTTAAGAGTTTTCAAGAGCTTATTAATCAGTCAGCCCTTGTTCATCCGTGAGTGGATGTGTGGTGGTATTGTGGTGGACCTTTACTGGGCACTCTGCCGAATAATTAGAGTGGCACTTGTGCTTTAGTCCATTTGGCTATCCCTTTCACCCTGGCATTTCATCAACCAGAGGAAGGAAAAAAAAATAAGACATCGTAAAGCGAGAGAAGCCCCTTATAGGTCTTTCAACTCTCACATCTATTTAGATGCAATTGGAGCCCTGCAAGGAACACCAGATCAATTTAAAGCTTAAAATCAAATAGTTACAAGATTTAAGTCAATATTTTGGTAGATGACAGTCAATAAAAACGTAGATTAGATAAACTACATCTATTACAACCAACAGCAGTGAGCTTTTCATGAGTTAAAAAGAAAAACTCATGTTGGCCCCAGCCCTGAGGCTACCTGACCTGACAAAACTCTTTACACTCTATGTGTCAGAAAGAAAAAAAAAATGGCAGTTGGAGTTTTAACCCAGACTGTAGGGCCCTGGCCAAGGCCAGTGGCCTATCTCTCAAAACAACAAGACGGGGTTTCCAAAGGCTGGCCCCCATGTCCAAGGGCCCTGGCAGCAATGGCCCTGTTAGCACAAGAAGCAGATAAGCTAACTCTTAGACAAAACCTAAACATAAAGTCCCCCCATGCTGTGGTGACTTTAATAAATACCAAAGACATCATTAGTTAATGAATGCTAGACTAACTAGATACCAAAGCTTGCTCTGTGAAAATCCCCACATAACCATTGAAGTTTGCAACACCCTAAACCCCTCCACCTTGCTCCTGGTATCAGAGAACCCAGTTAAACATAACTGTGTAAAAGTATTGGACTCGGTTTATTCTAGTAGGCCCAACCACCAAGACCACCCTTAAACATCAGTAGACTGGGAGCTGTACGTGGATGGAAGCAGCTTCGCCAACCCCTGCAAAGTGACTCTGAAGAAGACGACAAGCCCTGCTCCAGTCACACCGGAAGCTGACTGGTCCACACACGGCCGAAGCATAAGGAAACTCATCGTGGGACTCATTTTCCTTAAAATTTGGACTTGTACAGTAAGGACTTCAACTGACCTTCCTCAGACTGAGAACTGTTTCCAGTATATACATCAAGTCACTGAGGTAGGACAAAAGATTGCTACAGTTCTATTATTTTATGGTTATTATAAGTGTACTAGGACTCTAAAAGAAACTTGTTTGTATAATGCTATTCTATCCAAGGTATGTAGCCGAGGAAATAACCAACCTGATGCGTGTTATGACGAATTTTGAGCCTCCCATGATCACAGTTTTTAAAATAAAATTAAGGACTGGTCCTTTTCTAGGTGACACAAGTAAGTTAATAGCTAGAACAGAAAAAAGAGGGGTCCCCAAAAATGCAACCTTAAAATTTGATGCTTGTACCACTATTGATAGTAATCAGCAAGAAATAGGGTGCGGTTCTCTAGATTGGGAAAAAAGTTACACAACAAAAAATAAGTATATCTGTCAAGAATCATAATTATGTGAGATGTGTTAATACTGGTCTTGTGTCATTTGGACTACTACAAAAGAAAGATTTAAAAAGATCCTGTTTGCCTCCAAAAAGGAAAAGTCAGCCCCTCCTGCATGAGTGGGAGCTGCAACCTTTTAGAATTGATAATCACAAACCCCTCTGACCCAAAGTAAAATAAAAAAAAAAAAGTAACATTAGGCATTGATGAAAAAGGACTAGATCCTAGAATAAGCATCCTAATAAAAGGAGAGGTTCAAAAACGCTCTCCAGAACAAGTATTTCAGACTTTCTATGATGAACTAAATGTGCCAGTACCAGAGACTCCAGGAAAACCCAGAAATTTGTTTTTGCAATTAGCCGAGCATGTAGCCCAGTCTCTAAATGTCACTTCATGTTATGTTTGTAAAAAAACTGTAATAAGAAATCAATGGCCATAAAAAGCCTGAGAATTAGTGCCTGCAGACCGAGTTCCTGATGAATTCCCAGCCCAAAAGAACCATCCTGACAATTTTTGGATTCTAAAAGTCTCAATTATTGGACAGTATTGCATAGCTAGAGAAGAAAAAGATTCACTCATCCTGTAGGGTGGCTTAGTTGTCTTGGGCAAAAGCTGTATGATGGTACCACAAAAAGAGTTACATGGTGGAGTTCCAATTACACAGAAAGAAATCCATTCAGTAAATTCCCAAGGTTGCAGACTGTCTGGGACCACCCAGAATTCCACCGGGACTGGACTGCCCACACTGGGTTATACTGAATATGTAGACATAGAGCCTATGCTAAGCTACTTGACCAGTAGACAGGTAGTTGTGTTATTGGCACCATTAAACCATCTTTCTTTTTCTGCCCATAAAAACAGGTGAACTCCTGGGCATTCCCTGTCTATGCTTTCCGTGAAAAATGAAGCATAGCCATAAGTAATTAAAAACATGATAAATGGCCCCCTAAAAAAAATTATACAATGCTATAGGCCTGCCACTTAGACACAAGATGGCTCATGGGAATACTGGACCCCCATTTACATGCTCAACAGAATCATATGGTTGCAAGCTGTTTTAAAAATCATCACTAATAAAACCGGTCAAGCCTTGACTGTTCTTGCCTGACAAAAGACTCTGATGAGAAATGCTATCTATCAAAATAAACTAGCTCTTGACTACTTGCTAGCAGCTAAAGGAGAAGTTTGTAAAAAATTTAACCTTACTAATTGTTGTCTACACATAGTTGATCATGGGCAAGTAGTTAAGGACATAGTTAAAGATATAACACAACTAACCCATGTACCCATGCAAGTGTGGCACGGACTCAATCCAGGAGCCATGTTTAAAATTGGTTCCCAGCAGTAAGAGGATTTAAAACTCTTATAATAGGAGTTATAATAGTAATAAAAACCTGCTTACTGCTCCCTTGTTTGCTACCTCTACTTCTTCAAATGATAAAAAGCTCCATCGTTACCTTAGTTCACCAAAATGCTTCAGCACAAGTGTACTATATGAATCACTATAAATCTATTGCACAAAAAGACATAAATAGCAAAAATAAAAGTGAGAACTCCCACTAAGAAAAAGTGAGAGTCTCAAAAGGGGAGAATGAGGGAAGAGAGAGACCCTCTCATATTGTTTTATATTGTTTTATACTCAGTACCTGTTTTAAGAAAAAAACAAGGAAGTGAAATCAAAGACAGGCAGCCCAGCGCCAGGCCCAAAACCACACCTGGGCCTGCCTGGCCTAAACTTAGTAGTTAAAAATCAACTCATGACTTAGAAACCGATGTTATTCATAGATTCCAGACATTGTATAGAAGAACATTGTGAAACTCCCTGCCCTGTTCTGTTTCTCTCTGACCACCGGTGCATGCAGCCTCTGTCACATACCCCTTGCTTGCTCAAATCAATCACGACCCTTTCATGTGAAATCTTTAGTGTTGTGAGCCCTTAAAAGGGACAGAAATTGTGCATTCGGAGAGCTCGGATTTTAAGGCAGTAGCTTGCTGATGCTCCCAGCTGAATAAAGCCCTTCCTTCTACAGCTCAGTGTCTGAGAGGTTTTGTCTGCAGCTCATCCCACTACACTAGAACAAATGAACCTAACAAACATTTATATAACATTCTATCAAAAAAATTGTAGAACATACATGTCACACACGTCCATGTGAAGAGACCACCAAAGAGGCTTTGTGTCAGCAATAAAGCTTTTTAATCACTTGGGTGCAGGCAGGCTGTGTTTGAAAAAAGAGTCAGCGAAGGGAGATGGAGTGGGGCTGTTTTATAGGATTTGGGTAGGTAGTGGAAAATTACAGTCAAAGGGGGTTGTTCTCTTGTGGGCAGGGGCAGGGGTCACAAGGTGCTCAGTTGGGGAGCTTCTGAGCCAGGAGAAGGAATTTCACAAGGTTAATCAATCAGTTAAGGTGGGGCAGGAACAAATTACAATGGTGGAATGTCATCAGTTAAGGCAGGAACCGGCTATTTTCACTTCTTTTGTGATCCTTCAGTTGCTTCAGGCCATCTGGATGTATATGTGCAAGTCACAGGGGATATGATGGCTTAGCTTGGGCTCAGAGGCCTGACAATACATTCTTCTCATCATCACATAGAACATTTTCCAAGATACACCACATGATAGGTCATAAAACTAGTCTCAATAAATTTTTTAAAAATGATATCAAGTACTTTCTCAGACCACAACAGAATAAAGTTAGAAATCAATTCCAAGAGGAACTCTCAAAACTATACAAATATACAAAAATTAAACAATCTGCTTTTGAATTATCTTTGGGTCAGTGATGAAATCAAGATGAAAATTTAAATGCTTTTCAAAATCAATGATAACAGCAACATGAGTTATCAATATATTGGGGATACGGCAAAAGCGCTGATAAAAGCAAAGTTCATTGCACTAAGTACCTACGTCAAAAAGACACAAAGTCTACAATTTGACAACCTAACATCACATTTCATGGAAATAGAAAATAACAGAACAAACCCAAAGCGAGCAGAAGAAAATAAATAATACCAGAGCAGGACTAAGTTGAAATAAAACAAAAAAATTACAAAAAATCAATTTTTTAAAATTTGTGTTTTGAAAAGATAAACAAAATTTATACACTACTAGCTAGATTAGCCAAGCAGAGGAGAGAAAATTCAAATAAGCTGTATTAGAAAGGAAAATGGAGACATTACAATCAATACCACAGAAATAAAAAAGATCATCCAAGACTTCTATGAATACAAATTAGAAAATCTAGAGAAAATTGATAAATTCCTGGAAAGATACACCCCCAGGCTTGAATCAGGAGGAAATTGAAATCCTGAGCTGAACAAGAAGAAGTGATTTTGAATTAGTAATTAAAAATATTCCCGCAAATAAATGCCAAGTATCAGATAGGTTCACAGCCAAATTCTACTAGACAAGCCACTTACCAACCCTACTGAAACTATTCCAAAAGATAAAATAGGAAGGAATCCTCCCTAATCAATGTAGCCAGTATCACCCTGACATCAAAGAAGGAAAGGATACAAGAAGAAAAGAAAACCAAGATCCCTGATGAACATAAATGCAAAAATTCTCAACAAACTACTAGCAAATCAAATCCAACAACACATCAAAAAGAATTCATCATGATAAAGTGGGCTTCATTCCAGTGTGCAAGGATGACTAAACATACACAAATCAACAAACATGATTCCCCACATAAACAGAATTTAAAAAACAAAAACCATATGATTTTTCAATAGATGCAGAACAAGGATATTATGAAATCCAGCCTCTCTTCATGATAAAAACAAAAAGCCCTCAACAAATTAGGCATAGAAGGAACATACCTCAAAAACTGAAAGCCATATATGAGAAACCCACAGCCAACATCAAAAAGAATGAAGAAAAGTTGAAAGCATTCCCCTTTGGAGCTGGAACAACATAAGGATGCCCACTTTCACAACTCCTATTCAGCATAGTACCTGAAGTCACAGCCAGAGCAATCAGGCAAGAGAAAGAAATGAAGGGCATCCAAATTGGAAAAGTGAAAGTCAAACTATCTCTTCTTGCCAAAGATAAAATCTTATACCTTTAAAACCCTTAGGATTCCTCCAAAAGACTCCTAGGTTTGACATATGAATTCAGTAAAGTCTCAGTTACAAAATTCAAATACAAAAATCAGTAGCACTACTATATACAAATTACAACCATGCTGAAAATAAATCAAGAACTCAATACCATTTACAATAGCTAAAATAAAACAAAATACCTAGGAATATACTTAACAAAGGACATGAAAGATCTATATAAGGAGAACAACAAAACACAGATGAAATAAATTATAGATTACAAAAACAAATGGAAAAGCATTCCATGCTCATCGATTCAAAGAGTGAATATTGTGAAAATGACCATACTGCCCAAAGCAATCTATGATTCAATGCAATTTTTATCAAAATACAAATATCATTTTTCACAGAATTAGAAAAAAAATTCTAAAATTTGTATGGAACAGAAAAGAGCCCACACAGCAAAAGTAATCCTAAGCAAAACAAACAAATAAATATGGAAGCATCACAATACCTGACTTCAAATTATGCTACACAGCTACAGTAACCAAAATAGCATGGTACTAGTATAAAAGTAGACACATAGACCAATGAAACAGTATAGAGAACCCAGAAATGAAGCTAAATGCCTACAACCAACTGATCTTCAACAAAGCAGACAAAAACATAAACAGGGAAAAGGACACACTATCCAATAAGTGGTGCTGGAAAAATTGGATAGCCACATGCGGAAGAATGAAACTGGATCCATGTCTTTCACCATACACAAAAATTAACTCAAGATGTATTAAATACTTAAATCTAAGACCTGAAACCCTACCTAAAAGAAAACCTAGGTAAAACTATTGTAGACGTTGGCCTAGGCAAAAAATTTATGAACAAGATCTCAAAAATAAATGCAACAAAAACAAAAATAGATGAATGGGACTTAAACTAAAAAGCTTCTGCATAACAAAAGAAATAATCAACACAGTAAACAGACAACCTACAGAATGGGAGAGAATACTCACAAACTATGCATCTGACAAAAGAGTAATATCCAGAATTTACAAGGAAGTTAAACAAATCAACAAGAATAAAAAGCAAATAATTCCATTAAAAACTGGGTAAGTGACATGAATAAATATTTCCTAAGTTACACAGATGGCCAACAAGCATACGAAACAATGCTCAACATCACTAATTACAAAAGAAATACAAATTAAAACCAAAGTGAAATACCACCTTACTCTTGTCAGAATGACCACCTTTTTAAGTTAAAAAAAAAAAAAGGGGGTTACCACAGATGCAGAGAAAAGGCAACCATACAGGTATACACTGCCGGTGGGAATGTACAACCTCCATGGAAAGCATAATAATTTCTTAAAGAACTAAAAATAGAACTATCATTCAACCCAGCAATCCCCCACTGGATATCTACCCAAAGGAAAAATAATCATTATATAAAAAAAGACACTCATATGTTTATTGCAGCATAATTCACAATTGCGAAGATACAGAATTGACCTAAGTGCCTATATATATATATATATTCATATGTTGATATTTATATGTACACCTATATATGTATGTGTATATGGAGAGAGGTATATACATAGAGGTACCTAAGTGCATATATATATGTGTGTGTGTATACACCAACATATGTACACACACACACTAAACACACACATATACACACCATGGAATACTACTAAGCCATAAAAAAGAATAAAATAAATTATTTTGCAACAACCTGCATGGACCTGGAGGCTATTATCCTAAGTGAAGTAACTCAGAAATAGAAAACCAAATATCACAGGTTCTCACTTATAAGTCAAGGCTAAGCTATGGCTATACAGAGGCATACAGAGTGGGGTAATGAACACTGAAAACTCAGAAGAGGAATGGAAGGAGGGGAGTGAAGGATAAAAAAGTCACCTGTTGGGTGCAATGTACACTATTCAGATAATGGGTACACTAAAAGCCCAGAATTTACCACTGTACAATCCATCCATGTAACCCAAAACCACCTGAGCCCCTAAAGCTATTGAAATTTTTAAAAAAATGAAATTGTATTCAACTAAATAAAATAAATATAAGGGCTATTGTTAACGGGTTTAGTTATAAAATTCATACAATGCTGCACTTCATAAAGATTTAATGTGTGAATTAAATTGTATTGTCTAGATTTTTAACTAACTTCAAACACTTAGACCCAAGTTAATTAATAAGTAACCTTAAAATGTCAGTATAGTTTCCAAAAAGAAAAAATATATATGTGCAAAAACATATTATTAAACATAATTTATATTTGTCTTTAATTATTAAAATACCAGTAGATTAAATATGTAAATGCTTTGGGTTAACAATGTATGTATATCTAATTTTGCTCCTCAAATTTTTAAAATAACATGAGATAAATGCAGCTGGAAAAAAATAGCTGGATAATTTTTAACCCCCTGTCTTCTGGGTTTCTTTCGTGGGTAAAGAAAAAAAAAAAAGAACAAATTGGTTTCTATAAAGGCAGGGGGATGAAGACAGTTGGTTAATGGGTACAAAAATACAGTTTGAAGAAATAAGTTCTTTGGCCGGGCACAGTGGCTCAAGCCTGTAATCCCAGCACTTTGGGAGGCTGAGGCAGGAGGATCACTTGAGGGTAGGAGTTTGAGACCAGCCTGGCCAACATAGTGAAACCCCATCTTTACTAAAAAATGTTTTAAAAATTAGCCAGGTGTGATGGTGTGTGCCTGTATTCCAGCTACTTGGCAGGCTGAGTGGAGAGGATTGCTTGAGTAAAGGAGGTGGAGGCTGCAGTCAGCTGTGACCCCACCACTACACTCCAGCCTGGGTGACAGAGCAAGACACTGTCTCAAAAATAAAAATGAAGAAGAAGAGGAAAAAGAAGAAGCAGAAGGAGGAGGAGGAGAAGGAGGAAGAGGAAGAAGAGGAGGAGGAGGAGGAGGAAGAAGAAAAGGAGAAAGAGAAATAAGTTCTAGTGTTTAATAGCACAGTAAGCTTATCATAGTTAAAAACAAATTATTGCATGTTTCAAAATAGCTAGAAGTTTTGAATTGTTCCCAAAGCAAAGAAATAATGAATACTTGAGGTGATGTATACCTTAATTACCCTGATTTGTTCATTACGCACTGCATGCATGTATCAAAATAATAAATACGTGCAATAATCTGTGTCAATGTTTAAAAATTAATTTAAAAATTGGTTACTTTTTTCAAACACTCCTCATCAAATGCAAATGAATGGAAATCATAACAAACCATCTCTCAGACCACAATGCAATCAAATTAGAACACAGGATTTTTTTAATGATCGTCATTCTAACTGGCATGAGATGGTATCTCATTGTGGTTTTGATTTGCATTTCTCTAATGAACAGAGATGATGAGCTTTTTTACTATGTTTCTAGGCCACATAAATGTCTTTTTTTGAGAAGTGTCTGATCATAACCTTCACCCACTTTTTAATGGGGTTGTTTGTTTTTTTTTCTGGTAAATATGTTTATGTTCTTTACATTAAAAAGTCTGGAAATAACAGATGCTGGAGACAATGTGAAGAAATAGGAACACTTTTACACTGTTGGTGGGAGTGTAAATTAGTTCAACCATTGTGGAAGACAGTGTGGTGATTCCTCAAAAATCTAGAACCAGAAATATTATTTAACCCAGCAATCCCATTATTGGGTATATAACTAAAGGATTATAAATCATTCTACTATAAAGACACAGGCACACATATGTTTATCAGAGTACTGTTCACAAGTACTTGGAACCAACCCAAATGTCCGTCAATGATAGACTGGATAAAGAAAATGTGGCAAATATATGCCATGGAATATAGTACAGCCATAAAAAAGGATGAGTTCATGCCTTTTACAAGGACATGGATGAAGCTGGAAACCATCATTCTCAGCAAACTATCACAGGAACAGAAAACCAAACACTGCATGTTCTCACTTATAGGTGGAAGTTGAACAATGAGAATACATGGAGAAAGAGAGGGGAATATTATGCACTGGGGCCTGTTGGGGGTTGGGGGATAGGGGAGGGATAGCATTAGGAGAAATACCTTATGTAGATGATGGGTTGATAGGTGCAGCAAACCACCATGGCACCTGTACACCTATGTAACAAACCTGCATGTTCTGCACATGTACTCCAGAACTTAAAGTATAATAATAATAAAATGTCATTGCCTCAGCCATCCCCAATTCCTCTGAGTTATAGGATTCCCATATCCTCTCAGAATTTCTCCAATACCATATGTAACCAACACAGAGGGAGTGAAGCAAGTGTCAAGTTGCTTATTAAAATATAACACTTTTTTTAAGGAACTCAGGATTAAGAAACTCACTGAAAATCACACAACTACATGGAAACTGAACAACCTGCTCCTGAATGACTACTGTATAAATAACAAAATTAAGTCAGAAATAAATAAGTTCTTTGAAACCAATGAGAACAAAGGAACAACATATCAGAATCTCTGGGACACAGCTAAAGCAGTGTTAAGAGGGAAATTTATAGCACTAAATGCCCACATCAGAAAGTGGAAAAGATATAAAATTGACACCATAACATCACAATTAAGATAACTAGAGAAGCAAGAGCAAACAAATTCAAAAGCTAGCAGAAGACAAGAAATAACTATGATCAGAGCAGAACTGAAGGCGATAGAGACACAAAAATTCATTGAATCAAGGAGCTGGGTTTTTTTTTTTTTTTTTGAAAAGATTAACAAAATAGATAGACCACTAGCTGGAGTAATAAAGAAGAATAGAGAGAAGAATCAAATAGACACAATAAAAAATGATAAAGGGAATATCACCACTGATCCCACAGAAATAAAAACTACAATCATAGACTACTATAAACACCTCTATGCAAATAAACTAGAAAAATCTAGAAGAAATTGATAAATTCCTGGACACATACACCCTTCCAAGACTAAACCAAAAAGAAGTCAAATCCCTGAATAGACCAATAACAAGCTCTGAAATTGAGGCAGTAATTAACAGCCAACCAACAACAACAACAACAAAAAAAGCCCAGGACCAGATAGACTCACGGCCGAATTCTACCAGAGGTACAAAGAGGAGGTGGTACCATTCCTTCTGAAACTATTCCAAACAATAGAAAAAGAGGGACTCCTTCCTAATTCATTTTATGAGGCCAGCATCATCCTGATATCAAAACCTGGCAGAGACAAAACAAAAAAAGAAAATTTCAGGCACCACTCCTATTCAACAAAGTATTGGAAGTTATGGCCAGGGCAATCAGGCAAGAGAAAGAAATAAAGCGTATTCAAATAGGAAGAGAGGAAGTAAAATTGTCTCTGTTTGCAGACGACATGATTGTATATTTAGAAAACCCCATTGTCTCAACCCAAAACCTCCTTAAGCTAATAAGCAACTTCAGCAAAGACTCAGGATACAAAATCAATGTGAAAAAATCACAAGCATTCCTATACACCGATAATAGACAAACAGAGAGCCAAATCATGAGTGAATTCCCATTCACAATTGCTACAAAGAGAATACAATATCTAGGAATACAACTTACAAGGGACATGAAGGACCTCTTTAAGGAGAACTACAAACCACTGCTCAAAGAAATAAGAGAGAACACAAGCAAATGGAAAAAAAATTATGTTCATGGATAGGAAGAACCAATATCATAAAAATGGCCATACTGCCCAAAGTAATTTATAGATTCAATGCTATTTCCATCAAGCTACCATTTACTTTCTTTACAGAACTAGAAAAAACTACATTCAGTTTCATATGGAACCAAAAAAAGAGCCTGTATAGCCAAGACAAACCTAAGCAAAAAGAACAAAACTGGAGGCATCATGCTACCTGACATCAAACTATACTGCAAGGCTACAGTAACCGAAACAGCAAGGTACTGGTACCAAAATAGATATATAGACCAATGGAATAGAATGGAGACCTCAGAAATAGCACCACACATCTATAACCATCTGATCTTTGACAAACCTGCCAAAAACAAGCAACGGGGAAAGGATTCCCTATTTAATAAATGGTTCTGGGAGAACAGGCAGCCATATACACAAAACAGAAACTGGACCCCTGTCTCACATCTTATATGAAAATTAACTCAAGATGAATTAAAGACTTAAATGTAAAATCTAAAACCATAAAAACCCTAGAAGAAAATCTAGGCAATACCATTCAGGATACAGGCATGGGCAAAACTTCATGTCTAAAACACCAAAAGCAAAGGCAACAAAAGCCAAAATTGACAAATGGGATCTAGTTAAATGAAAGGCACAGCAAAAAGAAATGATCATCAGAGTGAATAGGCAACCTACAGAATGGGAGGAAATTTTTGCAATCTATCCATCTGACAAAGGGCTAATATCTACAATCTGCAAAGAACTTAAACAAATTTACAAGAAAAAAACAAACAACCCCATCAAAAAGTGGGTGAAAGATGTGAATAGACACTTCTCAAAAGAAGACATTTATGTGGCCAACAAACATATGAAAAAAAGTTCATCATCACTTGTCATTAGAGAAATGCAAATCAAAACCACAATGAGATACCATCTCAAGCAAATTAGAATGGCAATCACTAAAAAGTAAGGAAACAACAAATTCTGGCAAGGCTGTGGAGAAATAGGAACGCTTTTACACTGTTGGTGAGAGTGTAACTTAGTTCAATCATTATGGAATACAGTGTCGAGATTCCTCATGGATCTAGAACCAGGAATAACATTTGACCCAGCAATCCCACTATTGGGTATATACCCAAAGGATTACAAATCATTCTACGATAAAGACACATGCACATGTATGTTTATTGCAGCACAATTTACAATAGGAAAGACTTGGCACCAACCCAAATGCCCATCAGTGATATACTAGATGAAGAAAATGTGGCATATATATACCACGGAATACTATGTAGCCATAAAAAAAGAATAAGAGTTCATGTCCTTTGCAGGGACATGGATGAAGCTGGAAACCATCATTCTCAGCAAACTACCATAGAAACAGAAAACCAAACACATGTTCTCACTCATAAGTGGGAGCTGAACAATCAGAACACATGGACACAGAGAAGGGAACATCACACACTGGGGCCTGTTGGGGGGTGAGGGGCAAGGGGAGGGAGAACATTAGGACAAATACCTAATGCATGAGGTACTTAAAACCTAGATGACGGGTTGATAGGTGCAGCAAACCACCATGGCACGTGTGTACCTATGTAATAAATCTGCACATTCTGCACATGTATCCCAGAACTTAAGGTAAAATTTTTAAAAAATTGGTTAGTTTTTTCCCTCTATTGTAGGTTCAGGGGTATATTTGCAGGTTTGTTATATAGGTAAATTGCATGTCACAGGGATTTGGTGTACAGATAATTGCATCACCCATGTAATAAACATATGCAAACTATAGAAAGCATAGTACCTGATAGGTAGTTTTTCAAAATTCACCCTCCTGCCTCCCTCCACCCTCAAGTACATTCCAATGTCTACTATTCCCTTCTTTGTGTCCATATGTACTCAATGTTTAGCTCCCACTCACAACATGCAGTATTTGCTTTTCTGTTCCTGCATTAACTCACTTAGAATAATGGCCTCCAGCTTCCTCCATGTTGCTGCAAAGGACGTAATTTCTTTTTCATGAATGTGTAGCATTCCATGGTACACATTCCCTTTATCCAGTCTACCAGTGATGGGCATTTAGGTTGATTCCATGTTTTTGCTATTGTGACTAGTGCTGCGTTGAACATACGCATGCATGTGTCTTTGTGGTAGAACTATTTCTATTCCTTTGGGTATATACCCAATAATGGGATTGGTGTGTTGAGTAGTGGTTCCATTTTAAGTTCTTTGAAAAATTGTCAAACTGCTTTCCACAATGGATTAACTAATTTACATTCCCACCAGCAGTTTATAAGCATTCCTTTTTCTCTGCAACCATGCCAGCATCTGTTATTTTTTGACTTTTTAATAATAGCCATTCTTACTGGTGTGAGATGGTACCTCGTTGTGGTTTTGATTTGCATTTCTCTAATGACTAGTGATGTTCAGCATTTTTTATACGCCTGTTGGCCACATGTATGTCTTTTGGAAAGTGTCTGTTCATGTTCTTTGCTCACTTTTAAATGGGTTGCTTTGCTTCTTGCTTATTAATTTAAGTTCTTTATGGTTTCTGGATATCCTTAGTAGGATGCATAGCTTGCAAATATTTTCTCCCGTTCTGTAGATTGTCTGTTTACTCTGTTCATACTTTCTTTTGCTGTGCAGAAGCTCTTTAGTTTCATTAAGTCTTTTTCAACTTTTTTTTTGTTGCAATTGCTTATGCCATCTTCGTCATGAACTCTTTGCCAGGCCTATGTCCAGAATGGTATTTCCTAGATTTTCTTCCAGGGCTTTTATAGTTGTGGATTTTATATTTAAGTCTTTAATCCATGTTGAATTGATTTTTGTAGATGGTGTAAGGAAAGGGTCAGTTTTAATCTTGCATATGGGTAGCCAGTTATCCCAGAACCATTTATTTAATAGGGAATCCTTTCTTCATTTCCTGTTTTTGTTGACTTTTTTAAAGATCAGATGGTTGTAGATGTTCATCTTTATTTCTGGATTCTCTATTCTGTTTCATCAGTCTATCTATTTGCTTTTGTACCAGTACCATGATGTTTCAGTTACTGCAGCCTTGTAGTATAGTCTGAAGTCAGGTAATGGTGATACCTCCAGCTTTATCCTTTTTGCTTAGCCTCTTTTGCAATAGGATCTTGGCTATTTGAGCTCTTTATTTGTTCCATATGAATTTTAAAATAGTTCTTCTAATTTTGTGGAGAACGTCATTGGTAGTTTGACAGGAATAGTATTGAATATATAAATTGCTTTGGGCAATATGACTATTTTAGCAATATTGACTCTTCCTATCCTTGAGCATGAAATGTTTTTGCATTCGTTTGTGTCATCTCTATTTTCTTTCATCAATGTTTTTCATTCTCATTGTAGAGCTCTTTCACCTTCCTGGATAGCTGTATTCCTAGGCATTTTATTGTTTTGTGGTTATTGTAAATGGGATTATGTTCCTGATTTGGCACTCAACATGGATATTGTTGATGTATAGAAAGGCTACTGACCTTTCTTGCTTGCTTGCTTTCTTCTTTCTTTGTTTTATTTTCTTTCTTTTTTCTTTCTTTCTTTCTTCTTTCTTTCTTTCTTTCACTCTCTCTTTCTCTCTCTCTTTCCTTCTTTCCTTTTTCTGAGACAGGGTCTCACTTTGTCACCCAGGCTGGAGTGCAGTGTCACAAACGCCAATCACTGTATCCTTGAACCCTGGGCTCAAGCAATCCTCCTGCCTCAGCCCCACCAAGTATCTGGGACTACAGGCATGCACCACCAGACCCAGATAAATTTGGTAATTTTTGTAGAGATGGTGTTTCACCATGTTTCCCAGGCTGTAGTTCCTGAGCTCAAACAATCTGCTCACCTCGGCCTTCCAAAGTGCTGGGATTACAGGCCTGAGCTACTGCGTCTGTCCAGCCACTGACTTCTCTACATTGATATGGTGTCCTGAAACCTTGCTACAGTTGCTAGGAGCTTTTGGGTAGAGACTATGGGGTTTTCTAGGTAAAGAATCATATCATCTGCAAAAAGAGATAGTTTTACTTCTTCTCTTCCTGGTTGGATGCCTTTCATTTCTTTCTCTTGACTGATTGATCTGGCTAGGACTCCCAGTACTATGTTGAATAGGAGCTGTGAGAGAGGACATCCTTGTCTTGTTCCAGCTCTCAAGGGAAATGTTTTCACCTTTTCCCCATTTAGTACAATGTTGGCTGTGGGTTTGTCATAGATAGCTCTTATTATTTTGAGATATGCTCTTTCAATGTAGAGTTTGTTGAGGGTTTTTAGTGAACAATGAAGAGATGGTGAATTTCATCAAAAACGTTTTTTGCATCTATTGAGATAATCATGTAGTTTTTCTTGTTTTAGTTCTGTTTATGTGATTAATCACATTTATTGATTTTCATATGTTGAACCAACCTTGCATTCCATGGATAAAACCTTCTTAATCATGCTGGATTAGCTTCTTTATGTGCTGCTGGATTCAGTTTGCTAGTATTTTTTTAGGATATTTGCATCTATGTTCATTAAGGATATTAGCCAGTTTTCTGTTGTTGTTATGTCTCTACCAGGTTTTGGCATCAGAAAAATGCTTGCTTCATAGAAGGAGTTAGAGAGGAGTCCCTCCTAATTTTTTTTTTTAGAATAGTTTTAGTAGGAATGGTATCAGCTCTTCTTTACATGTCTAGTATAATTTAGCTGTGATTCCAGCTGGTCCTGAGCTTTTTCTTGCTGGTACACTTTTTATTACAGATTCAATTTTGGAAGCCGTTATCGGTCTGTTCAGGGTTTCAATATCTTCCTGGTTCAATCTTGGAAAGTTATATATTTCCAGGAATTTATCCATTTCTTGTAAGTTTTCTAGTTTTTTTTTTTGGGCATAGAGATGTTCATAATACTCTCTCAGGGTTTTTTGTATTTCTGTGGAGTCAATGATAATGTTCCCTTTGTCATTTCTGATGGCTTTATTTGGAACTTCTCCCCTTTTTTTCTTTATTAGTCTAGCTAGTGGTCTATCAATCCTATTTATTCTTTCAAAAAATCAACATAATATTGTTGATCTTTTGTACAGCTTTTTGTGTCTCAATTTCATTCAGTTTCATTCTGGTTTTGGTTATTTCTTGTCTTCTGCTAGCTTTGGAATTGGTTTGTCCTTTTTCTAGTTCCTTTAAGTATCATGCTAGGTTGTTAATTTTAGATCTTTCCAACTTCCTGATGTGGGCATTTAGTGCTGTAAACTTTCTTCTTAACAATGCTTAGGCTGTGTCCCAGAGATTCTGGTAGTTTGTATCTTTGTTCTCATTAATTTCAAAAAAATTTATTGATTTCTGCCTTAATTTCATTATTTGCTCAAAAGTCATTCAGGAGCAGGTTGTTTAATGTTCATGTAATTGTATAGTTTTGATTGATATTCTTAATATTGATTTCTATTTATTGTGCTGTGGTCTGAGAACATGGTTGGTATGATTTTTTTAAATTTGCTAACCATTGTTTTATGGCCGATTGTGTGGTTGATTTTAGAATATGTGACATGTGCATATGAGAAAAATATATATTCTGTTCATTTTGCATGGAGAGTTCTACAGATGCCTGTTAGGTCCATTTGGTCAAGTGTCAAGTTCAGGTTCCTTGTTAGTTTTCTGCCTCAATGATCTAATGCTGTCAGTGAGGGTGTGATTGTCTAAGTCTATTCATAGATCTCTAAGGTCTTGTTTTACGAATTTGGGTGCTCCTGTGTTGGGTCCATATACATTTAGGATAGGTAGGATAGTTAATTCTTGTTGAATTAAACTCTTTGTCATTATTAATGCACTTCTTTGTGTTTTTGACCATTGCTGGTTTAAAGTCTGTTTTTTTAATCTTGAAATTAGCAACCCTTGCACTTTTTTGTTTTCTGTTTGCTTGGTAGTCATTTCTCCATCCCTTTACTTTGAGCTTATAGGTGTCATTGCTTGTCAGATGGGTCTGTTGAAGACAGCATACAGTTGTGGCTTGCTTCTGTATACAACTTGCCACCCTGTGCCTTTTAATTGAGGCATTTAGCCTGTTTACATTCAAGGTTAGTATTGATATGTGCAGATTTGGTCCTCCCACCATGTTGTTGGCTGGTTGTTATGCAGACTTGATTGTGTAGTTGCTTTATGGTGTCAATGATCTATGTATCTAAGGGTTTTTGTGGTGGCAAACCCTCATCTTCATTTTCCATATTTAGCACTCCCTTGAGTACCTCTTGTAAGTCAGGTCTGATGGTAACAAATTCCCTTAGCATTTGCTTATCTGAAAAGGATTTTATTTCTCCTTTGCTTAGGAAGCATAGTTTAGTTGGATATGAAATTCTTGGTTGGAATTTCTTTTCCTTGAAAATGCTTAATATAGGCCCCCATCTCTTTTGGCTTGTAGGATTTCTTCTGAAAGGTCCACTGTTAGCCTGATAGGCTGCCTTTTATAGGTGACTTGTCCCTTCTCTCTAGCTGCCTTTAATATTTTTTCTTTCATTTTGATGTTGGAGAATTTGATGACTATGTGTTTTGCAGATGATCTCTTGTATCATATCTCACAGGGGTTTTCCACCTTTCCTAAATTTAAATATTGGCCTCTCTAGCAAGGTTGGGCAAATTTTCATTGACAATATCCTCAAATATGTTTTTTGAAGTTTCTTGCTTTCACTTTTCTTTCAGAGATGCCAATGAGTTGTAGATTTTGTCTCTTTACATAATCTCATATTTCTCAGACGTTTTGTTCATTTTTTTTCTTTATTTTTGTCTGAGAGTAAATTTGAAGAACTTGTCTTCAAGCTCTATGAGTCTTTCTTCAGCTTGGTACATTCTGCTGTTAATACTTGCAATTTTGTTATGAAATTATTGTAGTGAGTTTTTCAGCTCTACTAAATCAGTTTGGTACAATGGTCATTTTTCTTTTAGCTCCTGTATCATTTTATTGTGTTCATTAGCTTCTTTGGATTGGGTTTTGAATATCTCCTGAATTTCCATGATCTTCATTCCTATTCATATTCTGAATTCTATGTCTGTCATTTCAGTCATTTCAGCCTGGTTAAGAAGCATTGCTGGGAAGGTAGTGTTGTCATTTGGAGGTAAGAATACACTGGCTTTTAGAGTTTTCAGAGTTCTTGCACTGGTTCTTTCTCATTTATGTGGACTAACTTTCCTTTCATGTTTGAAGTTGCTGTCCTTTGGATGGGGTTTTTTGCTTTTATCTTCATTGATGTCCTTGGATGTTTGATTGTGGTATAAGGTGGGTTCAGTCAATTGGGTTCATTTATGGAAAATTGTAGGGGGCCAAGGCTCAGCTGAGCACTCCTGGGCTGCACGCTCTAACCCTGAGGGGCTAGTACTGAGCCCTTGGCTTTGTTCTCTGGCCCTTCAAGATTAGGAACCTGCTGTGCTGGAGAGGCTGATGTGTCTAATCCCCTGGCTACAGCACTCTGATGGAAGACGCTAGCCAAAACACTTTGTTAGGGCAGTGGCAGCAGGTTCTGTGCTCATGTGCATATGCCAGCATCCACGGTGTTGCAGCAGAGTGCAAATACATCAACTGGGGCAGAGCACCAGTGGAAGCAGAACAGCAGCATCCATACATGCATTTGTACCAGTGGTGGTGGCAAAAAAAAAAAAAAGGTTACTTTAATTAAAGATAGTAACTACTGTAGATGATTGATTGTGTTGAGTACAGTACTTGAGAGTTACAGGTACGAAAACAAGAAAATAGATGTGATTTTCTATTTGTTTATTTTTTAATTTTAAAAAGTTATTATGGTTCATTCTAATGATAGATTAATTATGGGTATTATTTTTAATCTACCAAGAAGATAATCATATTTAAAGTTATAAAGCTTTACTTTATTACCTATTTATATACTTTTATATCTGAATATGCCTAAATACAATTAAAAAATGTTTATTAATAGAGACTTTACTATTATTTTTAAATAAATAATGTACCAAAAGGAGAAAAATAGAATTTGGATTTTTTCTATAAAATGTCTATTTTTTTATGCCCAGATTAGTAGAGGTTCCTTTTTGTCATTACATGATTGTATTAACTCTCAGTGCTTTTAGCATAGTCTGAAATCATTTTTTTGAGATTCCCTTAGATAGCACTGACCTAGTTTTTTGGGCTCATTTTAAAAACCGCAATGAAAGACCTAAATTCACTCTTAAAATATAAGCCATTCCCAGAAATTAAATTATATCAGTTGACTAAAATAATTACTTTTACCCTGGCCTGGAAGCTGGGAGAAATCAAAAGCAAATACTTACATAGATAGTAGATGATGGTAGATATAAATATTTATATAGATAGTAGTCCACTGATATGGTTTGGATTTGTGTCCCTGCCCCAATCTCATATCAAATTGTAATCCCCAATGCTGGAGGAGGTCCCCAATGTTGGAGGAGGGACCTGGTGGGAGGTGATTGGATCATGCAGGCAGATTTTCCCCTTGCTGTTCTCATGATAGTGAGTTATCACAAGATTTGGTTGTTTAAAAGTATGTAGCATCACCCCTCTTTGCTCTCTTCCTTCTTCTCCAGCCACGTAGGATGTGCCTGCTTATCCCTCACCTTCCGCCTTGAGTGAAAGTTTCCTGAGGCCTCCCCGGCCATGCTTTCTATACAGCCTGAAGAGCCATGAGCCAATTAAACCTCTTTTCTTTATAAATTACCCAGTCTCAGGTAGTTCTTTATAGCAATACTATAAAGAACAGTCCAATACATCCACCAATTTGGAAATCTAAAATACTTTGGAAACAAAAAAGTTTTTAACCTTGATTAAAAGCAAAAAAATAAAAATAAGACAACCAATTGAAGTACTTTTAGGTGCTTTGTTGTTTTCAAAATAGTATTATTAACTGTGAGAGGTAAGTCTCTTATTTAGAAAAAAGGAAATGAAAAAAGTTAAGATACTCCTCATCACACAATATAATATTTGGCTCTCTCAGGATATCCAACTGATAGCACCAAATAATTTAAAATGAATTTAGCAAAAATGCTTCATGACATTACCTATAATAAAAAAGACAAGCTGGCAACAATATTAAATTATCATTGTTGGGGAAATTTTAGAGGTGTTTCAGAGCTTATTCCAAGATATGTCCCACCTGCCAACAACGTAATTCTGGTAAAACTGGAGAGGTGAAATACGGACGGAAATCAACCTTCCGAGGACCTATTAAACACCTTCAAAAGGACTTTATACAAATGCCTCCTGAAATAGGTTGCTAATAGGTTCTGGTTATTATTTGTTTATTCTCTGGACATTATTTGTTTATTAAAATTTTTCCTTGCTGGAGAGCTACTACCTTATTGACCACTCCCATTTCCCAAAATGTTTAATTTCCTTTTCCAACCTGAGATACTCTCATTTATCTCTCTAATAACAGAGATGCCCATTTCACTAGTAATGTTATTAAGAAATTCTATAAATTTGGCCGGGCGCGGTGGCTCACGCCTGTAATCCAAGCACTTTGGGAGGCCGAGGTGGGCGAATCACGAGGTCAGGAGATTGAGACCATCCTGGCTAACACAGTGAAACCCCGTCTCTACCAAAAATACAAAAAATATTAGCCGGGCGTGGTGGCAGGCGCCTGTAGTCCCAGCTACTCGGGAGGCTGAGGCAGGAGAATGGCTGAACCTGGGAGGCAGAGCTTGCTGTGAGCCGAGATTGCACCACTGCACTCCAGCCTGGGTGACAGAGCGAGACTCCATCTCAAAAAAAAAAAGAAAGAAAGAAATTCTATAAATTTTTGCCTTTTACCAGAATATTCGCTATTTTATCTACAGTTTTAGAAAAAATAGAAAGGACTAATAGAATTCTAAAACTGAAATTGAAAACACTCTCAGAAATCCTTGAATTCTCATGTCCTAAAGTACTACCATTACCTTTAATATACTAACAAAATTAACCTCCGCTGGGATCCACAAGTTATCTCCTCATAAAATAATAATGGTTCACTCTATGCATTTGATATTACAAGCAGATATAATTAATCACTTCAAGGGACTCATATGATACCGCCACCTTTATCATCAAATACAAGCTACATTTTCAAAACACTCACCTAAATAGCTTCTACATGATCTGCAGCCTTGAGAGTTAATTTCTTGGAAAAGACTACAGAAAACAGTGCCCTTGAGCCATGATGAATACGATCTTATCAGATACTGTTAACAACTGACACAGCAATAAAACTCCAAGGTATAGATTCTTAGCTTCATCTTTCACAGGTCAAAAATATCTGTATTTTTTTTCTCCAGACTACTAAACATTCATTACATCTAGAAATCATAAACTGAGAATTCTTAGGAATCCCCTGGAATCTACTGACTTCAGAAATAGAGAGTTTCTGCCCAGGACAATGAAAAAAGATTAATTTTCTGATTCTTCAACATTTTTCCTTTCCCTCTACTACTAATCCGTCTTATTCTTCCACTTTGTACCCTTTAAAAATACTAATGGGATCTCCCTTATCATCATCCTATTACCTCCAACCACTATGATCTCCTACCACTTAAGAGAAAGCAAAACCCACTTACACATTTTTCACAGGCTATAGCTACTGTTCTGAATTGAATACTTTGCTGGACTTGTCATTCTTTATTTTACTCTCCAGACAAAAATTTAACAGCTGTTCTTTTAAATATTTCAAAAGACAAATTGCCCTTAACAAACCCCTCCTGCTACTTACGTTTTCCTCACATCATTAATCCCAAATTTAATCTTGTAAAAATTAAAGCTTGACCTCACATGGACAAAATGCTGAGGTCATTACAATCCTATAAGCAAGACCTAGTTTGTCAGAAATAGGTGCAAATGCTGAGATTTTTTAAAATTTAATTTATTATACTTTAAATTCTGGGATACACGTGCAGAATGTGTAGGTTAGCTACATAGTTATACAGGTGCCATTGTGGTTTGCCGCACCCATTAACCCATCATCTACATTAGGTATTTCCTCTAATGTTATCCCTCTTCTAGCCCCCTACGCCCTGACAGGCCCCGGTGTGTGATGTTCCCCTCCCTGTGTCCATGTGTTCTCATTGTTCAACTCCCACCTATGAGTGAGAACATGTGGTGTTCAGTTTTCTGTTCTTGTGTTAGTTTGCGGAGAATGATGGTTTCCAGCTTCATCCACGTCCCTGCAAAGGACATAAACTCATCCTTTTTATGGCTGCATAGTGTTCCACGGTTTATATGTGCCACATTTTCTTCATCCAGTCTATCACTGATGGGCATTTGAAATGGTTCCAAGTCTTTGCTATTGTGAATAGTGCCACAGTAAACATACGTACGCATGTGTCTTTATAGTAGAATGATTATAATCCTTTGGGGGTATACATCCAGTAATGAGATTGCTGGGTCAAATGTTATTTCTGGTTCTAGATTTTTGAGGAATTGCTACACTGTCTCCACAATGGTTGAACTAATTTACCCTCTCACCAACAGTGTAAAAGCTTTCCTATTTCTCCACATCCTCTTCATCATCTGTTTTTTCCTGACTTTTTAATTATCTCCATTCTAACTGGCTTGAGATGGTATCTCATTGTGGTTTTGATTTGCATTTCTCTAATGCCCAGTGATGAGGAACCTTTTTTCATATGTTTGTTGGCTGCATAAACGTTCATTTGGAGAAGTGAACTTTTTGAGAGGTGTCTCTTTGAGAGGTGACACTTTTTGAGAAGTGTCTGTTCATATCCTCTGCCCACTTTTTGATGAAGTTGTTTGTTTTTTTTCTTGTAAATTTGTTTAAGTTTCTTGTAGATTCTGGATATTAACCCTTTGTCAGATGGATAGATTGCAAAAATTCTCTCCCATTCTGTGCATTGCCTGTTCACTCTGATGATAGTTTCTTTTGCTGTGCAGAAGCTCTTTCGTTTAATTAGATCCCATTTGTCAATTTTGGCTTTCATTGTCATTGCTTTTGGTGTTTTAGTCATGAAGTCTTTGCCCATGCATATGTCCTAAATGATATTGCCTACGTTTCCTTCTAGGGTTTTTATGGTTAGGTTTTTATGTTTAAGTCTTTAATCCATCTTGAGTTAATTTTTGTATAAGGTGTAAGGAAGGGGTCCAGTTTCAGTTTTCTGCATATGCTAGCCAGTTTTCCCAATGCCATTTATTAAATAGGGTATCTTTTCCCCATTGCTTGTTTTTGTCAGGTTTGCTGATGATCACATGGTAGTAGATGTGTGGCATTATTTCTGAGGTCTCTGTTCTGTTCTATTGGTCTATATATCTGTTTTGGTACCAAGACCATGCTGTTTTGGTTACTGTAGCCTTGTAGTATACTTTGAAGTCAGGTAGTGTGATGTATCCAGCTTTGTTCTTTTTGCTTAGGATTGTCTTGGCTATATGGGCTCTTTTTTGGTTCCATATGAAATTTAAAGTAGTTTTTTCTAATTCTGTGAAGAAAGTAAATGGTAGCTTGATGGAAATAGCATTGAATCTATAAATTACTGTGGGCAGTATGGACATTTCCATGATATTGATTCTTCCTATTCATGAGCATAAAATATTTTTCCATTTGTTTGTGTCCTGTCTTATTTCCTTGAACAGTGGTTTGTAGTTCTCCTTGAAGAGGTCCTTCACGTCCCTTGCACGTTGTATTCATGGGTATTTTATTCTCTTTGCAGCAATTGTGAATAGGAATTCACTCATGATTTGGCTCTCTGTTTGTCTATTATTGGTGTATAGGAATGCTTGTGATTTTTTCACATTGATTTTGTATCCTGAGACTTTGCTGAAGTTGCTTATCAGCTTAAGGAGTTTCGGAGCTGAGATGATGGGGTTTTCTAAATATACAATCATGTCATCTGCAAACAGAGACAATTTGACTTCCTCTCTTCCTATTTAAATACTCTTTATTTCTTTCTCTTGACTGATTGCCCTGGCCAGAACTTCCAATACTATTTTAAATAGGAGTGTTGAGAGAGGGCATCCTTGTCTCATGCCGGTTTTCAAAGGGAATGCTTCCAGCTTTTGCCCATTCACTATGATATTGCATGTGGGGTTGTCATAAATAGCTCTTATTATTTTGAGATATGTTCCATTGATACCTAGTTTATTGAGGGTTTTTAGCATGAAAGGTGATGAATTTTATTGAAGGCCTTTTCTGCATCTATTGAGACAATTGTGGTTTTTGTCATTGGTTCTGTTTATGTGATGGATTATGTTTATTGATTTGCATATGTTGAATCAGCCTTGGGTCCCAGGGATAAAGCTGAATTGATCGTGGTGGATAAGATTTTTGATGTGCTGCTGGATTTGGCTTGCCAGTATTTTATTGAGGCTTTTCATATCAATGTTTATCAGGGATATTGGCCTGAAATTTTCTTTTTTTTTTTTTTGTTATGTGTTATGTCTCTGCCAGGTTTTGGTATCAGGATGATGCTGGTCTGACAAAATGAGTTAGGGAAGAGTCCCTCTTATTCTATTGTTTGGAATAGTTTCAGAAGGAATGGTATCAGCTCCTCTTTGTACCTTTGGTAGAATTTGGCTGTGATTGCTTCTGGTCCTGGACTATATTTTGTTGGTAGGCTATTAATTACTGCCTCAATTTCAGACTTTGTTATTGGTGTATTCAGGGATTTGACTTCTTCTTGGTTTAGACCTGGGAGGATGTAACACGGACTGAGATTATTCTGACTCTGACTCAGTTTGTTCTCTTCAGACAAATAAGCTTTTTTTTTTTTAACAAAAAATGCTTGATTTGAAATCTGCGCACATTAAGAGACACAAAATTCGTTCTCTTCTATTATAACAAAAGATACTTATGCTCTCAATACAAACTATGCTCCATTAGGATACTATATCTTGCATGGATGTAAGGCTTACACCTGTCCACCACACACTAACTTATTCTGTGTATTAGCAGCAATTGTTAGAGATGTCTAGATACCTAAAACAGATTTCTACTCTGGGATCCCAAAAACAAATCTAAATTCATTAACTGGGATTATAATTGACAACTGTATAGCTTTGATTTCCTTTTAGCCTGCCAAGGGAGAGTTTGTGTTATAGCAAATACTTTTTTGTTGCATCTTTATAAGTAGTAACAGCAAGTGGAACAGACTGTGACCAGGATAAAAGAAAAAGCACCTGGCTTTCTAAAACAGACCCTGCTAGATTTTGGGACGTGTTTTCAGTGACTGGGTTTCATATTATAGCTACATGGCTTCAAGACCTCTTACAATGACTAATGGTCATTTTGTTTCTGACAACTGCCTGTGTTACAGTTGTCTAATATATCTTATCCAGATTCTTAAACACTACTAAGCAGCCATAGTCATGTCTGATGGTTTAAAAATTAATTCCACAACAGACGGAGAAGAAAGATTCACCCCAGTTTAACTATAGATGACATTCATTGGATGCTCTTCCTATTTTATCAACAAAATATTGGTAATGATGAAAATCTGAATATCATGGATTAATATCCTGCATCCCGACTTCATGTGTCTTTGGCCATAAGGGGGAAATGAGAAAGAAAATAACCAAACCCTAGCATCCAGAACTAACCTGACATTCACAGCTATATCTCAAAATTATTAAAAACTAATCTGACATTATAACCAGGCCATTTTGTCCTCCTGCTGGGCATAAACAATCTCAAAGAACACAACCTCAGACAAGGCTACTCTGAGACCACAATAGAGTGAAACAAAAAAAGGGCACTTCATAATTTTGTCTAAGCAAAGACTGAAACAAAGTCATAAAATTGTCACCACTTTCTAACAGCATCCAATCTAGCAAAACCCTCATTTCCTTCCACCCTCCTTTAAATCACCCAACAAAGCCCAAATCCTATAATAGGTTTTTTCTAACACCCTCTTACTGGGACATTCCCTGGCCCCTATGGTGTTTATCCTTCCTAACTGCAAGGAGTAACAAACCCTAGCATCACATACTAAGTTCTCAATGAATATATGTTGAAAGAAAAAATCATACAATCTTCCTTCTTTTCCCACTTCCTTTACTCAAGAAGACCTTGGAGTTGCCAAATCCAGTGGCTTTTCTCAGATTAAATCCTCTTCAACCTAATGAAACCCACAATACTGTTGACTGCTCTCTTCCATCCTTCTTACTATCCATGATTCTACTCTTTCCAGGTCTCCTCTTATCTTTCTAATTCCTTTGGTGCCTTCTCTTGTCATTCCTTTCTTAGATATTGGAAATTTATAAGATTCTACACACTCTGCTTGGAGGATTTTCTTTATTCCTAGGGCTTCAACTACCATGAAATTTGAATGATTCCAAAATTTTTATTTCCTCCCAAGATCTTTCTTCTGCCTGCCCACTAACTCCACCTGGAGACACTAACCAACAACTGGAAAGCCATTATCTTCTTCACTTTTTTTTTTTCCTACAATCCTTGCTTGGAAATCATTGCTAAAGAATTATATCCTTCTGTGCTGGAACATCCCTGCCTCTTACAACTCACATCACTTAGACACCATTACCCAATAAGGGCCACCATCTAAAACATGATGTGCCACACTCTGAATTTTGTTTTGGCTCAAGGTAATTCTTTTTATAAACTCAACTCTGAAAAATAGAAATGCTGAAAATCAAACATTATCTGCAGTGGTAACAGTCTGACTTCTAAACTGCTATATAATAGAAGAAAAATAGACCTTGATATTTAAGGGAGAAATGCCTCAAAACCTTTATGAACTCCCAAATTATAAAAACTTTTTTAAAATTGTATTATTATATTTTAAGTTTTAGGGTACATGTGCACAATGTGCAGGTTAGTTACGTATGTATACACGTGCCACGCTGGTGTGCTGCACCCATTAACTCGTCATTTAGCATTAGGTATATCTCCAAATGCTATCCCTCCCACTCCCACAACCCCACAACAGTCCTCAGAGTGTAATGTTCCCCTTCCTGTGTCCATGTGTTCTCATTGTTCAATTCCCACCTATGAGTGAGAATATGCGGTGTTTGGTTTTTTGTTCTCATGATACTTTACTGAGAACGATGATTTCCAATTTCATCCATGTCCCTACAAAGGACATGAACTCATCATTTTTTATGGCTGCATAGTATTCCATGGTGTATATATGCCACATTTTCTTAATCCAGTCTATCATTGTTGGACATTTGGCTTGGTTCCAAGTCTTTGCTATTGTGAATAGTGCCGCAATAAACATACGTGTGCATGTGTCTTTATAGCAGCATGATTTATAGTCCTTTGGGTATATACCCAGTAATGGGATGGCTGGGTCAAATGGAATTTCTAGTTCTAGATCCCTGAGGAATCGCCACACTGACTTCCACAAGGGTTGAACTAGTTTATAGTCCACCAACAGTGTAAAAGTGTTCCTATTTCTCCACATCCTCTCCAGCACCTGTTGCTTCCTGACTTTTTAATGATTGCCATTCTAACTGGTGTGAGATGGTATCTCATTGTGGTTTTGATTTGCATTTCTCTCATGGCCAGTGATGGTGAGCATTTTTTCATCTGTTTCCTGGCTGCATAAATGTCTTCTTTTGAGAAGTGTCTGTTCATGTCCTTCATCCACTTTTTGATGGGGTTGTTTGTTTTTTTCTTGTAAATTTGTTGGAGTTCATTGTAGATTCTGGATATTAGCCCTTTGTCAGATGAGTAGGTTGCGAAAATTTTCTCCCATTTTGTAGATTGCCTGTTCACTCTGATGGTAGTTTCTTTTGCTGTGCCGAAGCTCTTTAGTTGAATTAGATCCCATTTGTCAATTTTGGCTTTTGTTGCCATTGTTTTTGGTGTTTCAGACATGAAGGCCTTTCCCGTGCCTATGTCCTGAATGGTAATGCCTAGGTTTTCTTCTAGGGTTTTTATGGTTTTAGGTCTAATGTTTAAGTCTTTAATCCATCTTGAATTAATTTTTGTATAAGGTGTAAGGAAGGGATCCAGTTTCAGCTTTCTACATATGGCTAGCCAGTTTTCCCAGCACCATTTATTAAATAGGGAATCCTTTCCCCATTGCTTGTTTTTCTCAGGTTTGTCAAAGATCAGATAGTTGTAGATATGTGGCGTTATTTCTGACGGCTCTGTTCTGTTCCATTGATCTATATCTCTGTTTTGGTACCAGTACCATGCTGTTTTGGTTACTGTAGCCTTGTAGTATACTTTGAAGTCAGGTAGCGTGATGCCTCCCACTTTGTTCTTTTGGCTTAGGATTGACTTGGCGATGCGGGCTCCTTTTTGGTTCCGTATGAACTTTAAAGTAGTTTTTTCCAATTCTGTGAAGAAAGTCATTGGTAGCTTGATGCAGATGGCATTGAATCTATAAATTACCTTGGGCTGTATGGCCATTTTCACGATATTGATTCTTCCTACCCATGAGCATGGAATGTTCTTCCATTTGTTTGTATCCTCTTTTATTTCATTGAGCAGTGGTTTGTAGTTCTCCTTGAAGAGGTCCTTCATGTCCCTTGTAACTTGGATTCCTAGGTATTTTATTCTCTTTGAAGCAATTGTGAATGGGAGTTCTCTCATGACTTGGCTCCCTGTTTGTCTGTTATTGGTGCATAAGAATGCTTGTGATTTTTGTACATTGATTTTGTGTCCTGAGACTTTGCTGAAGTTGCTTATCAGATTAAGGAGATTTTGGGCTGAGACCATGGGGTTTTCTAGATATACAATCATGTCATCTGCAAACAGAGACAATTTGACTTCCTCTTTTCCTAATCGAATACCATTTATTTCCTTCTCCTGCCTAATTGCCCTGGCCAGAACTTCCAACACTATGTTTAACAGGAGTGGTGAGAGAGGGCATCCCTGTCTTGTGCTGGTTTTCAAAGGGAATGCTTCCAGTTTTTGCCCATTCAGTATGATATTGGCTGTGGGTTTGTCATAGTTAGCCCTTATTATTTTGAGATACATCCCATCAATACCTAATTTATTGAGAGTTTTTATCATGAAGGGCTGTTGAATTTTGTCAAAGGCCTTTTCTGCATCTATTGAGATAATCATGTGGTTTTTGTCTTTGGTTCTGTTTATATGCTGGATTACATTTTTTGATTTGTGTATACTGAACCAGCCTTGCATCCCAGGGATGAAGCACACTTGATCATGGTGGATAAGCTTTTTGATGTGCTGCTGGATTTGGTTTGTCAGTATTTTACTGAGGATTTTTGCATCAATGTTCATCAAGGATATTGGTCTAAAATTCTCTTTTTTGGTTGTGTCTCTGCCCGGCTTTGGTATCAGGATGATGCTGGCCTCATAAAATGAGTTAGGGAGGATTCCCTCTTTTTCTAATGATTGGAATTGTTTCAGAAGGAATGGTACCAGTTCCTCCTTGTACCTCTTGTAGAATTTGGCTGTGAATCCATCTGGTCCCGGACTCTTTTTGGTTGGTAAGCTATTGATTATTGTCTCAATTTCAGATCCTGTTATTGGTCTGTTCGGAGATTCAACTTCTTCCTGGTTTAGTCTTGGGAGGGTGTATGTGTCGAGGAATTTATCCATTTCTTCTAGATTTTCTAGTTTATTTGCGTAGAGGTGTTTGTAGTATTCTCTGATGGTAATTTGTATTTCTGTGGGATTGGTGGTGATATCCCCTTTATCATTTTTTATTGCATCTATTTGATTCTTCTCTCTTTTCTTATTAGTCTTGCTAGTGGTCTATCAATTTGGTTGATTCTTTCAAAAAACCAGCTCCTGAATTCATTGATTTTTGGAAGGGTTTTTTACGTCTCTATTTCCTTCAGTTCTGCTCTGATTTTAGTTATTTCTTGCCTTCTGCTAGCTTTTGAATGTGTTTCTCTTGCTTTTCTAGTTCTTTTAATTGTAATGTTAGGGTGTCAATTTTGGATCTTTCCTGCTTTCTCTTGCAGGCATTTAGTGCTATAAATTCCCCTCTACACACTGCTTTGAATATGTCCCAGAGATTCTGGTATGTTGTGTCTTTGTTCTCATTGGTTTCAAAGAACATCTTTATTTCTGCCTTCATTTCATTATTTACCCAGTAGTCATTCAGGAGCAGGTTGTTCAGTTTCCATGCAGTTGAGCGGTTTTGAGTGAGTTTCTGAATCCTGAGTTCTAGTTTGATTGCACTCTGGTCTGAGAGACAGTTTGTTATAATTTCTGTTCTTTTACATGTGCTGAGGAGAGCTTTGCTTCCAACTATGTGGTCAATTTTGGAATAGGTGTGGTGTGGTGCTGAAAAAAATGTATATTCTGTTGATTTGTGGTGGAGAGTTCTGCAGATGTCTATTAGGTCCGCTTGGTGCAGAGCTGAGTTCAATTCCTGGGTATCCTTGTTAACTTTCTGTCTCATTGATCTGTCTAATGTTGACAGTGGGGTGTTAAAGTCTCCCATTATTATTGTGTGGGAGTCTAGGTCTCTTTGTAGTTCACTCAGGGCTTGCTTTATAAATCTGGGTGCTCCTGTATTGGGTGCATACATATTTGGGATAGTTAGCTCTTCCTGTTGAATTGATCCCTTTACCATTATGTAATGGCCTTCTTTGTCTCTTTTGATCTTTGTTGGTTTAAAGTGTGTTTTATCAGAGACTAGGATTGCAACCCCTGCCTTTTTTTGTTTTCCATTTGCTTGGTGGATCTTCCTCCATCCTTTTATTTTGAGCCTATGTGTGTCTCTGCACGTGAGATGGGTTTGCTGAATACAGCACACTGATGGGTCTTGAGTCTTTATCCAATTTGCCAGTCTGTGTCTTTTAATTGGAGCATTTAGTCCATTTACATTTAAAGTTAATATTGTTATGTGTGAATTTGATCCTGTCATTATGATGTTAGCTGGTTATTTTGCTCATTAGTTGATGCAGTTTCTTCCTAGTCTCGATGGTCTTTATATTTGGCATGATTTTGCAGCGGCTGGTACCGGTTGTGCCTTTCTATGTTTAGTGCTTCCTTCAGGAGCTCTTTTAGGGCAGGCCTGGTGGTGACAAAATCTCTCAGCATTTGCTTGTCTGTAAAGTATTTTATTTCTCCTTCACTTATGAAGCTTAGTTTGGCTGGGTATGAAATTCTGGGTTGAAAATTCTTTTCTTTAAGAATGTTGAATATTGGTGCCCACTCTCTTCTGGCTTGTAGAGTTTATGCCGAGAGATCCGCTGTTAGTCTGATGGGCTTCCCTTTGTAGGTAACCCAACCTTTCTCTCTGGCTGCCCTTAACATTTTTTCTTTCATTTCAACTTTGGTGAATCTGACAATTATGTGTCTTGGAGTTGCTCTTCTCGAGGAGTATCTTTGTGGTGTTCTCTGTATTTCCTGAAGCTGAATGTTGGCCTGCCTTGCTAGATTGGGGAAGTTCTCCTGGATAATAGCCTGCAGAATGTTTTCCAACTTGGTTCCATTCTCCCCGTCACTTTCAGGTACACCAATCAGACGTAGATTTGGTCTTTTCACATAGTCCCATATTTCTTGGAGGCTTTTTCCTTTCTTTTTATTCTTTTTTCTCTAAACTTCCCTTCTTGCTGCATTTCATTCATTTCATCTTCCATCACTGATACCCTTTCTTCCAGTTGGTCGCATTGGCTCCTGAGGCTTCTGCATTCTTCACGTAGTTCTCGAGCCTTGGCTTTCAGCTCCATCAGCTCCTTTAAGCACTTCTCTGTATTTGTTATTCTAGTTATACATTCGTCTAAATTTTTTTCAAAATTTTCAACTTCTTCATCTTTGGTTTGAATTTCCTCCTGTAGCTCAGAGTAGTTTGATTGTCTGAAGCCTTCTTCTCTCAACTCATCAAAGTCATTCTCCGTCCAGCTTTGTTCCATTGCTGGTGAGGAACTGTGTTCCTTTGGAGGAGGAGAGGCACTCTGCTTTTTAGAGTTTCCAGTTTTTCTGCTCTGTTTTTTCCCCATCTTTGTGGTTTTATCTACGTTTGGTCTTTGATGATGGTGATGTACAGATGGGTTTTTGGTGTGGATGTCCTTTCTGTTTGTTAGTTTTCCTTCTAACAGACAGGGCCCTCAGCTGCAGGTCTGTTGGAGTTTGCTAGAGGTCCACTCCAGACCCTGTTTGCCTGGGTATCAGCAGTGGTGTCTGCAGAACAGTGGATTTTCATGAACTGTGAATGCTGCTGTCTGATCATTCCTCTGGAAATTTTGTCTCAGAGGGGTACCTGGCCATGTGAGGTGTCAGTCTGTCCCTACTGGGTGGTGCCTCCCAGTTAGGCTGCTCGGGGGTCAGGGGTCAGGGGTCAGGGACCCACTCGAGGAGGCAGTCTGCCCGTTCCCAGACCTCCAGCTGCATGCTGGGAGAACTACTGCTCTCTTCAAAGCTGTCAGACAGTGACATTTAAATCTGCAGAGGTTATTGTTGTCTTTTTGTTTGTCTGCGCTCTGCCCCCAGATGTGGAGCCTACAGAGGCAGGCAGGCCTCCTTGAGCTGTGGTGGGCTCCACCCAGTTGGAGCTTCCCAGCTGCTTTGTTTACCTAAGCAAGCCTGGGCAAGGGCAGGCGCCCCTCCCCCAGCCTCACTGCCGCCTTGCAGTTTGATCTCAGACTGCTGTGCTAGCAATCAGTGAGACTCTGTGGGTGTAGGACCCTCCAAGCCAGGTGCAGGATATAATCTCCTGGTGCGCCGTTTTTTAAGCCTGTCGGAAAAGTGCAGTATTAGGGTGGGAGTGACCCGATTTTCCAGGTGCCGTCTGTCACCCCTTTCTTTGACTAGGAAAGGAAACTCCCTGACCCCTTGCACTTCCCGAGTGAGGCAATGCCTCGCCCTGCTTTGGCTCGTGCACGGTGTGCTGCACCCACTGTCCTGCGCCCACTGTCTGTCACTCCCTAGTGAGATGAACCTGGTACCTCAGTGGAAATGCAGAAATCACCCATCTTCTGCATCACTCCCGTTGGGAGCTGTAGACCGGAGCTGTTCCTATTCGGCCATCTTGGCTGCCCACCTAGCTCCATTTTTTAAGTAAATAAACTGAGGTCCAGAGAAAGAAAGAGACTCAACTAATTCCCATAGCAAGTGAGCAGCAGAGCTAGTGTCCAAATTCCCAGCATTATTTTTATACTTCCACTGCAGAGACTCAGAAAGTATTGGAGACACTGTAAGAAGGGGCACTTAATTGAGCTAAAACAAAGTTCTGGATTGGAACATTCTTGAAAGAAGTAACTCTTGACTTTGCATGGGTATAAATCAGCCAAGCAATCCTTGCACATATTGACAGTAGATGAAAAGCAACTCATGGGAAATATCCTTGTCCTTTTTTTGCTTCTGCAAATGGTGGAGTCTATCCCACTCCAGCCAGTCATTATTCTTAAACAGAATAGCTGAGGAGCCTTCAGGCACTCTGGAGGCCACCTGAAGAGTACTGTCCTCATTTGAAGAAGGCTGCTTGAGCTGATGTTTTTGTGACACAACTGCCCACTGCCCCCACTGCCCTCAGTTGCCTCCCTAGGCTGGGATAAAAACTCCAGGCAAGGCCTTAAGCAACATTCAGACGTTGGTGGAAAAATGTAACTGCCTGTTTCAGAGCACTTTGCCTTTCCTGTAATTTGTCAAATGGTGGGTATTTGGATTTTTCTTTTCGGAGAAAACTGGTTTTAAAAGCTTTTGGAAAATGCTAAGAGACAGTTTCTGTGAGGCCTCCAAATGAAACTAACTCTAAGGGATGCTGCTTGTGCCACAGCATCTGGCTGGTTAGAAAAGGCTGCTGTCAGGGACAGAGGCCTAAGGGATATTGATGAAAATTTAATGGATGTCTGGAAGTCTTGAAAACACTGCTCCACAGGAAAGCTTTTAGAATAGGGATGATCAGTTCAGTGTATTCCACATTATTGGGGCACACCTGAGTCAAATCCTGTAATAAGGGCTTGGAACACAGAGTTGAATAAAACTCAGCTCCTTTCCCTGATAAATTCATGGCCTCTTGAGAAAAAGAAGCAGAAATACACATAGATGCAACACAGTGTTACCAATGCTAGAATAAGTATGACTAGGGAAGGAGTGATCACAATGAAATGGAGAAGGTTTTCTTAGGGCCATGATGTGAACAGGTGCTCATCTGTTCACAGGTCACTACAGGTTTCGGGAACCAAATATGAAAAGGATGGCAGTAGAAAAGATGAAAATATTGGTCATTTTCTGGCTATCATCCCCACCCCCAGATCCATTCCATACCCTTCTCTTCCCTGCTCTGTTTCCCAGCAAGCTGACCTTGTAGACTGTATCAACTGGCTGCCCTTGTCTGCTGGCTTCTGGCTGGGTTTGGCTAATGGGAGGCACTGGCATATCAGAGTGGGAGGAGAGGACGGTCCTGGTATTTCTTTCCCACTCCTCTGCTTTGGGCCTCATTTCTGGCACTTATTGGAATCTTCCCTGGCTACAGCTCTTAATAGAGACTTCTTCACAGTTTCAGCTCTCACTGAGCTGTGGTAATACTATCCCATGCCTTTACCCCTCCAAACCAAGGGTGTAATGGCTTCTTGCTATTATTAGACCTTGAGTGCTTCATCGTCTCTTGCTGGTACCTTTAATCCTGCTCAAACTTCTGAAAATTGTCAATTTTATTTCCCACAAGGACCTTTACAAACATAAATTATAACATCCACAGGTCCAATTTTCACAGAATGTAAAGTATGTGGCTGTGGATGAGGTGATGAGGTACAGGAAGGAGATGAGACAAGGGCTGCATAGCAAAGCGTCTTATATGACCCTTCATATGAAAAACCTTGTATAAGTAGGTCATGAGTAGCCTCTACAAATCGATTTTGTTGGAAGAGGAGAACTCCTGAAGGTGGGTTTGTCCTCTGTATAGATGACGTTCAAATTAATAGCTACCATTTTTTAACATTTACTATGTTAGGTACCTTATCTTCATTATTTCATTGAATTCTCACAACAATCCTCAAAGATGAGCACTTATACATATCCACTGTACAAGTGAAAAAATGGAGGCTCAGAGAAGAAAAGTAATTTGCCCACTTGATCACTAATGAATAAAAGAGAAAGGATTTGAATCCATGTCCGTCTGAGTCAAGAACTTGCGTGTTTCACAATGCCCAGTTAGATGGTGAATCTATATACATGACTTTTAGGTATCTTTCAGCTCTAGGATTCCATACATCTGTGAGATAAGAAGCCATCTCCAACTAAGTCCACCGGCCTATCCATTAACAAAGGGTGATGGTGGCAGACTTGTGGCCAGAGGGCTCCTTCAGCAGTGCATGCAGGGATATAAATGACACTTCTTGGCTGGGGACAATGCTGTCCTTTCATGCAAATATATCTCCTACTGGCCATGCCTTCCCAATGGGTGGAGACAGAACCATACGGCTGATTAATTCCGATAGAATTCCATCTTCAGAAGTGCCATCCCCATCAGTTCCTCGGGTAGAAATCTGGCACTCCAGTAGGACTGAATGCCACCCATAGTTCCAACTCATGCATGCTGAGCACTGGCACAAGCTAGGTTGACTTGGCCACTGAATCTAGACACTAATCATAGTTTGATACCAAGCCTAAGGAAAATAAGAAGAGTCACCAACTTTGTTTTTATTCTTTTTTTTGAGACGGAGTCTCGCTCTGTCACCCAGGCTGGGGTGCAATGGCGGCCGATCCCTGCTCACTGCAAGTTCCACCTCCCGGGTTCACACCATTCTCCTGCCTCAGCCTCCTGAGTAGCTGGGACTACAGGCGCCTGCCACCACGCCCGGCTAATTTTTTGTATTTTTAGTAGAGATGGAGTTTCACCGTGTTAGCCAGGAAGGTCTGGATCTCCTAACCTCGTGATCCGCCCGCGTCGGAATCCCAAAGTGCTGGGATTACAGGTGTGAGCCACCGCACCCGGCCATAAGAGTCACCAACTTTGAACACCTATTCCAGACAAGGCACTGAAGTATGTGTTATTACTGTCATATTACACTTGAGGAAACTAAGACTTAGAGAAGGGAATGACTTGCCAGAGTGTAACAAAGCTATCAAGTGTCAGGACAGACACCGGAATCCAGGCTCTCCCTGACTACCAAAGTTCATATTCTCTGCTACCATACTATTTGGGTAGTACAATACAGTAGTTAAAAGCTCAGAACTGGGAGCTTAGGTTTTAATCTGGCTCCACCACTTCTTAGCTATATGACTTGGGCAAGTTACTTAACCTCTCTGTGCTTCAATTTCTTCATCTTTAAAATAAGAATAGGGGTTGTCGTGAGGTTTAAATGCATTCATATTTGAAAAGCACTGAGAACGATGCCTGACACAGAGTGAGTGCCATATGTTTGTTAAATAGATGAAGGACCCTTTCTACCCCTTCAACATCGAATGCTTCCTTTTGCAGACCTGGAAAGGAAAAGAAAGGAACTAGCTCAGGAGAAATGCTCTCCTAAAAGGAAATAAGCTTTTCTCCTGATGCTGGAAAAAGGATAAGGCCATTGATTAACCTTTAGAAAAAGGACAACCTGTAAAGCTTGGGAAGGTTGACAGAGAAAGTACATGATGTCTGTGTCCTGGGTTGGAACCCTGTGCCCACACTCCCTTGCTCCCTCACTGCAACTGGATGTTGCTTGGACAGCTCTCTCTGACCGCCCTTCCGTCATCAGATCTGGAGACTGCTGCTGAGATAATAGCAAGAATTGAGATGGTTATCTGAAAGACTAGGACCTTCACCGTAGATTATGGAAGCTGGGCATAGCACTGCCTGGCTCAAAACAAAAGCTACATCTTGGTTTCAGAAGGTAGCAAGGGAAAAGAAGGGGTTCGTGGACCACATATCCCTGACCTGGAATCAGGGAAGATATATATTATGTATAAAAATGCATATGTGTGTAGATGCCTTACAGTTTTCTGGAAGTCTGGGGCAGGGGGACAAGTGGCCAATGTGGTCTCCACTTCCTGCCAAAGACACTTGCGTGAGTGGGGCAAAGCTGATGATCACCTGGAAAACCCTGGTTGCACATATGTGCCCTGTGTATTCACCATGGCCTAGGTACTGGCTATTACTCTTTACCAAGCCAGAAAGCATGAACCCTTGAATATGAGTTTTGCAGCTCTGTTTTCTCCAAGACTCTGCCACCAGCCTAGTGCTTCCAACAGACTGATTGAACACACACCCAAACACCCAACAGTTATGTTATGTTGTGAAAGTGTGATGGTTAATTTTATGTTTCAATTTAACTGTGCTATAGAGTGCTCACATTAAACATTATTTTTTGGTGTGTTTGTAAGGGTGTTTCCAGATGAGATTGGCATTTGAATCAGTGGAATCCGTAGATTCCTACCCCAATGTGGGTAGGTATCATGCAATCCGTTGAGGGCCTGAATAAAACAAAAAGGCAGCAGAAAGAGGAATTTTCCTTTTTCTTCTTGCCAGATTGTTTGAGTGGGGACATGGATCTTCTCCTGCCTGTTGCACTCCTGGTTCTCAGGCCCTTGGACTCAGACTGAATTACACCACCAGCTTTCTTGGATCTCCAGCTTACAGATGATAGATCATGAAACTTCTTGGCCTCCATAATTGAGTTAGCCAATTCCTTAAAATAAATTCTTTCATGTATAAATCTATCTATCTATCTATCTATCTATCTATCTATCTATCTATCTATCATTCTGTTGGGGTGCCGCAAACTGTATATATATGCATATATATATATATATATATACACACACACACACACACACACACATACACATGGTGGTTACATGGAGATGTCTACATATATATGCATATATACACACATACAAACACAAACAAACAGAATTATGCCTCCTTTTATTTCACTTCACATTATTGTGCTTAGCAGATATTGTGTTTTTTTACAAATTGAAGGTGTTTGGCAACCCTGCATTGAACAAGTCTATCAGCATGATTTTTCCAACAGTGTGCTCACTTCGTGTCTCTGTCAAATTTTGGTAATTCTTGTAATATTTCAATTTTTTCATTATTATTATACCTGTTATGGTGATGTGTAATCAGGGATCTTTGGTGTTACTATTATAATTCTTTTGGGGTGCCGCATACCACACTTACGTGACAGTGAGCTAAACGAGTAAATGTTGTGCTGTTCTGACTAATCTACTGACCAGCAGTTCCCTTTCTCTATCCCTTTCTTTGGGACTCCCTATGCCCTGAGATACAACAATATTGAAATTAGTCAATTAATAACACTACCGTGCCCTCTAAATGTTCAAATGAAAGGAATAATCACACGCATCTCTTCATTTAAATCGAAAGCTAGAAAGAATTAAGTTCAGTGTGGAAGACATATCAAAAGCTGAAAAAGGCTGAAAGCTAGGCCTCTCGCACCAAACAGCTAAGTTATGAATGCAGCAAAAAGTTCTTAAGGGAAATTTAAAATGCTACTCCAGCGAACACACAAATGATAAGAAAGCAAAACAGCTTTATAGCTGATGTGAAAAAACTTTCGGTGGTCTGGATAGAGGATCAAACCAGCCATAACATTCACTTAAGCCAAAGCCTAATCCAGAGTGAGCCCCTCTCTTCAGTTCTATGAATGCTGAGAGAGGTGAGAAAGATATAGAAGACAAGTTTGAAGCTAGCAGAGGTTGGATCATAATATTTAAGGAAAGAAGCCATCTCCATGACATAAAAGTGAAAGGTGAAGCAGCAAGTGCTGATTTAGAAGCTGCACAAGTTATCCAGAAGATCTAGCTAAGATAATTGATAAAGGGGCTACACTAAACAACAAATTTTCAATGTAGATGAAATAGTCTTATATTGGAAGAGATGTAGCTATGTAGCTAGAGAGGAGAAGTCAATGTTTAGCTTCAAAGACCAAGCTGACTCTCTTGTTACAGGCTAATGCAGCTGATGATTTTAAGTTGAAGCCAATGCTCACTGGCCATTCTGCAAATACTAGGGCCCTTAAGAATTATGTTAAATCTACTCTGCCTATTATCTATAAATTGAACAGCAAAGTCTATATGAAAACACATCTGTTTACAGCATGGTTTACCAAATGTTTTAAACCTATTGTTGAGACTTACTGCTCAGAAGATTCCTTTCAAAATATTTCTGCCCATTGAGAATGCACCTTGTCACTTAAGAACTCTGATGGAGATGTACAAAAAGATTAATGTTGTCATCATGCCTGCTAACATAACATTCATTCTGCATCCCCTGAATCAAGGAGTAATTTTGATTTTCAAGTCTTATTGTTTAAGAAATACATTTTGTAGGGCTATAGCTGGCATAAATATTAATTTCTCTGATGGACCTGGGAAAATATATTGAAAACTTTCTGGAAAGGATTCACCATTCTAGATGCCATTAACAGCATTCTTGATCCATGGGAACAGGTCAAAATACCAACATTAACAGGAGTTTGGAAAAAGTTGATTCTGATCCTCACGGGTGACTTTGAAGGGTTCAAGACTTCAGTGGAACAAGTAATTGAAGGTGTGGTAGAAATAGCAAGAAAACTAGAATTAGAAATGAAGTCTGAAGATGTGACTGAATTGCTGCAATCTCATAATAAAACTTTAATAGATGAGAAGTTACCTTTTATGGATGAGCAAAGAAAGTGGTTTCTTGAGATGGAATCTACTTCTGGTGAAGATGCCATGAACATTGTTGAAATGACAACAAAGAATTTAGAACACTGTGTAAACTTAGTTGATAAAGCGGTGGCAAGGTTTAATATGATTACCTCCAAATTAGAAAGAAGTTCTACTGTGGGTAAAATGCCATCAAACAGCATTACATGCTACAGAGAAATTTTTTCTGAAAGGAAGAGTCAATTGATGTGGCAAACTTCATAGCTGTCTTATTTTAAGAAATTGACACAGCCACCCCAGCCTTCAGGAACCATTAGCCTGATCAGTCAGCAGCCATTAACCTCCACACAAGACCTTCCACCATTAAAAAGTTATGACTTGCTGAAGGCTCAGATGACTGTTAGCATTTTTTAGTTACAAAGTATTTTTAAATTATGGGATGTACATTGTTTTTCTAAACATCAGGTTATTGCACTCTTAATAGACTACAGTATAGTGTAAACATTACTTTTATATGTACTGGGAAACCAAAAAATTCATGTGACTTGACTTATTGCAATATTTGCTTTATTGTGGTGGTCTGGAACCAAACCTGCAATATCTCTAAGATAGGATATATATATATATATATATATATGTGTGTGTGTGTGTGTGTGTGTGTCTGTGTCCTCTTCTCTGGTTCTCTGGAAAACTGGCTAACACAGAAAAGGGAAAGCACTATTTTTGGTGTTAGACACAACTGAGGTCAAATCCCAACACCATCAATTAATATCTATGTAATCTGAAGTAAATTATTTAACTTTCCAAAGACTCAGTTTCCTCATATCTAAAATTGGATAACACTATCTCTCCCAAGGCTTTTATGAGGATTGAGAAATTAGCAGAGGCCTCTTCCCTCCTCTATTGACTATTTCTTTTCCTCAGCTGCCAATCAGCATCTTAAAGATTTTTGGGGGATTTGAAAATGTAAGTTAGTATATTTCTAATTTGAATTAAAAATCCAAAGCCCCTCCTTCCCACTAACTAAGCATCCATAACTCCTTCCTGAGTCACATGGGCTTTGATCTATAGAATGACCTTCTAGACCTTAGATGGATCTGAGGCACACTCATTAATGCCCCAGTTAGTCCTATGATTATCCCACCTCCTTTGCTCTTCTGAGCATCTTCCAATGAATACACTTGTGATGGCCACATCTAGGAGTGCCTCTCACATTTCTATTGAAGATATATATTTATTACAATTATCTGGCAGATGCCCATAAAGTGTCTTGGGCAAGGAGTGCCTTTTCCAAATAACACAAAGGCTCCATATAGGCTGGAGATGGCCCTGTACCTTCTCGATTCCCAGCTTGCTTTAGGCGCTGGGCACACTCTTTATAGATAGAGATGATTGAGATCCAGATAGAGTATTACTTGTCCAAAGTCACATAGTCAATAAATGGAAAAAGCCAAGATAGCCATGGAGGCCTGTGGGACTCCTTAGCCTATGCAAAGATGGCATATTTTCATTACTGAAAACTTTTCTAATACCCAAAGCCCCCAAAACCCAGGGTTGAGTTGGTATTTTGGAATGCAACTTTTCACTGGGTGTGCTATGCTGCTGGAGCTGGAGCAAAGGGAGTGTCTTAGTCTGTTTTATGTTGCTCTAACAGAATACCTGAAACTGGGTAATTTACAGTGAACGGCAATTTATTGGCACACAGTTCTGTAGGCTGGGAGGTCGAAGATCAAGGAACTGACATCTTGTGAGGACCTTCTTGCTGTGTTACCCCATGGTGAAGGTGAAAGGGCAAGAGAGGGTGACAGAGAGTAAGGAATCAAACTTACAAACTCAAGTCTTTTTATAATCAGCATTAATCCGTACATGAGGGTGGAACCCTCATGAACTAAATACTTCTCATTAGGCCTCACTTCCCAACATTGCTGCACTAGAGGTTAAATTTCTAACACATGCTTTTTTGTTTGTTTTGTTTTGTTTTGTTTGTGAGACAGAATCTTGCTCTATCACCCAGGCTGGAGTGCAGTGGTGCAATCGTGGCTCACTGCAACCTCCGCCTCTCGGGTTCAAGCGATTCTCATGCCTAGGCCTCTCAAGTAGCTGGGACTACAGTTGTGTGCCACCATGCCCAACTAATTTTTTCATATTTTTGTTACAGATGGGGTTTGCCATGTTGGCCAGACTGGTCTCGAACTCCTGGCCTCAAGTAATCTGCCCACCTTGGCCTCCCAAAGTGCTGGGATTACAGGCATGAGCCGCTGCACCTGGCCTAACACATGCTTTTTGGGGAACACATTCAAACCATAGCAGGCTAAGTCCCCTCCCCACTATGTCACAGTAGGAGTAGCCTACCTACTTAGCTGCCTATGCTTTATTCCCAGAGCGCAAATCCATTTAAAGGATCTTTAGACCCATTTCTTAAGGTATTTTGTGATTTCTTCCTCACTTAAGGAAAAATAACATGATTTCTTGCTGAATATAAATATACCTTGGACAGTCAAGAGTCTAAGGTTAATTTCCAATTAAGTGTGAAATCAGCCAGTAGGAGGGTAGTGCTTCTGTCTCCTACAGTACCTACCCACCCCCTCACTGAGTACCTTTGAAGGAACTCCCATAGCACAATTGTAATGACAGCAGGAGTACAAAATGTAGGAGAAAAAGAGGGTAAGTGAGTGTGGAAGAGATAGCCGCTCCCCAGGATAGCAAACGAGTTCTCAGGAGGGCGAAGGCTCCCAAGCCACACTACCAGGACCTGAACTATCATAAAAAGAAGGAACACTTCTCAGACCTCAAAATATAAGCATCCTCCAGGCCTCACTGTTGGCAAATGCACAGAGCAAAGTAGCTGGGCCTGGGTTTTGGCATTAAACTCCCACATAAAAAGAAGAACAACGATGGAGGGAACTGGCCCAGGTATAGGAACAGCTTAGATAGGGTGGTGGGGGCAGGATGGCTAGTCACAGGGCCAAGGGACATGACATTTTCCAGTCAGGCAGGTTATATCATATTGAGGAATTTAAGAATCAAGTTGTGGATGACATTTGGAAAGATCTTCTTTGGTAGAGTTCAATCCACCAGTCCTGAGTGGATGAAGAGAAGATTCCATTCCTGGATAGCAGATAAGGCAGTTGCTATCACTACCACAGTGGCTGCTGTTGCTGCCACCTACTACTACTACCACTACCACCACTACTGGTTAGTACTGAATACTTATTAAAGGCCAACCATGGTTATTTGGGTGAAGTAATTTGCCCATATTGATATAGCTCCCAGGTATATCAATATCAGCTGTCTCTCCCACACTACCTTACCCTCCTTTCCTCCTACATTTTGTACTCCTGCTGTCATTACAATTGTGCTATGGGAGTTCCTTCAAAGGCATTCAGTGAGGGGGTGGGTTGGTCCTGTAGGAGACAGAAGAGAGAAGCAATATCCTGCTGGGAATTGTAAGAAATTTACACATTCTGTCTCTAGGTCCCTTGTTCTTAAACCATGGAAATCCACAGAAATATGAGGAATAGGAGCAGAAGTTATAACCTGTGGACTGAGGCAAAAATGAATATAATAATGCCGCTCAAGTTCCTTCCAGAGAGGTTAGAGGCCAAGGTCTGATTGGCAGTGGCTAGTAATTCACAGGGAGCAATAGAGGTACTCAGTCTCTATTAAGTCCTTCTGGATCTCAAGCCCACAAGGAGACATAATTCTGACTCCCACAGGATGATAGTAGGGGTTGGAAAGAGGTGAGGGACAGTCAGGACTGAGGTTGTCCATACTCACATCCTGATGGCTCTGGGAACCACAGTAGGATGGCACCTGCCAGCATCATGGGACCTATGTGAGAGTAGCTGAGGAAGCAGAAGCTGCAGTAATAAATCCAAGGCTGGCAAGACTAGTGGAAAGTCAGTTCCCACAGGCTTGCCAAGGACTAGGAAACAGCAGGTATAGAAAAAAACCACTGTGTAGCTCTGTTCTCCAGGACCAGAAAAGCCATCTTTTGAAGTCTTACTTCTAGGTACCTTTTTTGGGCATTCTAAGAGCCTAGGTATGCTGAGAGCCTGGGTATTCAGACTTTATAAAAGTTCAGAGAAATGCACACCAGAATAGAGAAATTCTGACGGAGTTTCAAGATGGCTAACTAGAGGCACAGGACACCTGCCTCCTCCAAAAAGAAGAACCAAAATAGTGAGTTGATAATCAGATTCACACTTTGAATCGAATATCTAAGAGAAAGTGCTGGAATTAAGCAGAAGTACCATATAACACCGGGGGCACTGATGAAGAAGGAGGCAAGGCAGATGGCCTGGTTAGGATAAACCAGGATCCTAGAGAGTGCCCCAGGCACAGGGGTGAGGGAGCCAGTGCCAGGAAACGGTAAGTGAGAGATCCCCAATGGTCCACACTCACACGAGGACTCCTGCAATCCTGAGCACAGACGAGTAACTCGACCCTTATGGGCCCTGGGACTGGAATAGGGAGTTCCCTGAAGCCCAAATGACATCTCCTTATATCCACCCAGAGGGTTGCAGCAGCATAATTAAGGATGAACCCACTGGGGCAGCAGGGTCCCCAGCACTCTAGCCCACGTGCTGTCCTGTATACTAGGGAAAGGGTGATGCAATACACTGGGGAGACTGCCCCTGGGACAAAGGGAGCCAAAGCACACACTCCCCAGAGCCTGAAACCCACCTGCCTGGGACCACTATCACTGACAGTAACCTTGCGCCAACCAGCAACTGAATCACAGTACATTTGTATGTGTCCTGAGGGCAGGCTATCCCTTCCCCTGCTGCTGTCATTGCTGGTGGCAAGTGACACCCAGATGTCACCCAGATGTGTGCCCCCCAGAGCTAGAGAGCCTTCTGCCCAGGGTGGCTGCAGCAGACAGCAACCCTATTCCCTCAGCAGCAGTACTACCACACACTTGCATGCACCCTGAGGATAGATTTTACTCACCAACTGCCATCACTGCCACCTCCATCTAAGCACACCTCCCAAGGTCTGGAGGTTGCCCCATCCTGCTCACCACAGCCTGCACCTGTGCATACCCCCAAGGGGTATGAAAACAGGCCTGACCCACCTGGCACTGTCCCCCTCCCCCAGTGCCTGAGTTCATCAACTTGGGTTCTGGGGATCACTCCACCACATCAGTCTTCTGGGAAGGTATGCACTCCACAATGGGGGCCTAATAACAGGACCAGAAAACCTGCTGCTGGCACCCGAGCATGCTGTCCAGAGGCCTGGGGATTGTTCTGCCTTATCCACCACCACGGGGATCTGCACAGTCTTCCTGTGGGCCCAAGGATGGACTGCCCAGCCTGCCGCCACCAGAACTGCTGGCACCCATCCACACACTCCATTTAGGAACCTGGGGAATGGCCCACCCAGCTCAGAGCAGCCACCACTAACATTAGTGAGTGCTACCTGAGAGCCCAAGGGCTGTCCTGCCACCACAATGACCATTACCCACCCTATGCATGCTGTTCAGGGGCCCAAGGACTCACCGATCTGCCTGGCCCATGGCTGTAACTACGGGGACCCAAGCAAGCTGCCTGAGGCCCCAAAATTAGCCCACCTGGATTTGCTAACACTAACGCCCATGTATACTGCTTGGGGACCCAATGACAAGCACACTTGGCCTACTGCTGCCACCACTGGGACCTGAAGACTGGCTTACCTGGCCTCCCATCTCCAGAAGCCTCCATTAACAATTGTAGCCTAAGCTGCTGACGAAATCACAGATACCACTGACAGTGTTCATAGCCCATACAGAGACTACATGATATGGTTTGGATGTATTGTCCCCTCCAAGTCTCATGTTGAAATGTGATCCCCAGTGTTGAAGTGTGGCCTAGTAGGAGGTGTCTGGGTTATGGGGGAGGATCCCTCATGTATGGCTTGGTGATAAATGAGTCCTCACTCTATTAGTTCACATGAAAGCTGGTTGTGTAAAAGAGCCTAGCACCTCCTCCTCTTTCTCTCTTGCTCCCTCTCTTGCCATATGATATGCCTGCTCCCCCTTTGCCTTCTGTCATAATTGTAAGCTTCTTGAGTCCTCACTGGAGGCAGATGCCAACACCATGCTTCCTATACAGTCTGCAGAACCATGAACCAAAATAAACCTTTTTTCCTTATAAATTACCTAAACCCAACTATTTCTTTATAGCAACACAAAATGGGCTAACACACTACACTAGTGCGCACACTTGGAATCAAACCTAAAGCACCATACCCAACATCATAAATACATCTACAGAAAAAGTCTTCCTCTATGAAAGCAAATACAAAAACCTGGAAGAAGCAACTGTTACACCAGTTGCACAGATATCAACAAAAGGATATAAGAAATAAAAAAAGCAAGGAAACATAACACCTCCAAAAAAACATAATAATGCCTAGCTAGCAACAGATTCCAATGAAAAATAAAGTCATGAAGTCCCTGAAAAAGAATTCAAGATATTGATATTAAAGAAGCTCAGTGAGATACAACAGAACACAGATAAATAATATAAAGAAATCATAAAAACAATTTAAGATATGAATGAGAAATTCACCAAAGAGATAGGTATTATATAAATGAACCAAACAGAAACATTGGAACTGAAGAATTAAACAAATGGAAAAAAATACAATCTAGAGCTTCAATAAATGGAAAAATAGATAATCTAGAGCTTCAATAACAGACTAGATCTAGGAGAAGAATTTCAGAAATTGAAGATGGGTCTTTCAAAATAGCCCAGTTGGGCAAAAAGAGAGAGAGAGAGACAGGAGTAGGCTTTTGTAATATATGGGACACTGTAAAGTGACCAAATGTTGAAATTTTGGGTGTTCCAGAGATGAGGAGAAGATTAGTGGCATAGAAAACCTATTTAATGACACAATAACTGGCAATTTCCAAAGTCTAGCAAGAAATTTAGACATCTAAATACAGGAAGCTCAGAGATCCCCAAATAGATACAACCCAGAAAGGTTATCTCCCTGACACATTATACTCAAACTGTCATAAGTCAAAGACAAAGAACGAACTCTAAAAACAGCAAGATAAAAGTATCTAGTCATACATGAGGGAAGCCCAATCAGACCAACAGTGAATTTCTCAGCAGAAACCTTACAGTCCAGGAGATAATGGAATGATATATTCAAAGTGCTGAAAGAAAAATATAAAAAACCTGTCAGGCAAGAATACTACATCCAGCAAAGTTATCCTCCATAAATGAAAGAGAAATTAAGACTTCCTCAATAAGCAAAAACTGAAAAGATTCATCATCACTAGACTAGCTCTATAAGAAATGCATAAGGGAGCCACCTGGAATCAAAAGGTTGGTATCATGTAGACATACAAAGGTATAAAACTTACTGGTAAAGCAAACACACAAATGAGGAAGAAAATGACTCAAATGTTACCACTACAGAAAACCACCAAACCACAATGATATAAAAGGGAGAATGAATGGAAGAAAGGATATACAAAACCATCAGATAACAACTAATAGAATGACAGGAATAAGAACTTGCATATAAATAATAACACTGAATGTAAATGGATTACATTTTCTACTTAGAAGATATAGACTGGCTGAATGGATTTAAAAACTGTTCCAACTATATGCTGTCTACAAAAAAAAACTTACTTCACCTGTAAAGACACATACAGACTAAAAGTAAAGGAATGGGAGGAAATATTCCATGAAAATGGAAACCAAAAATGAGAAGGTGTAGTGATACTTACATCAGCTGAAACAGACTTTAAGTCAAAAACTGTAAAAAGAGACAAAAGAGACCAAAAGTTCACCATATAATGATAAAGGAACCAATTCAGCAAAAGGATATGATTCTAAATACATATGTACCCAACAATGGAACAACCAGATAGACAAAGCAATTATTATTAGATCAAAATGGAAAGATAGAATCCAGTATAATCATAGTGGGGGATATCAACACCCTACTCTCAGCAACAGATCATTTAGACAGAAAATCAACAAAAAACCTTTGGATCTAAACTGCACTTTAGACCAAATGGACCTAACAGACATTTACAAAACATTTTATCCTACAGCTGCAGAATACACTTGCTTTTCATCAGCATATGGGACATTCTCCAAAACAGACCATATCTTGGGCCACAAAACAAGTATCAACAAATTTTAAAAATCAAAATTATATCAAGTATCATCTCAGACCACAATGGAATAAAACTAGAAATCAATAACAAGAGAAACTTTGGAAATCACACAAATACATGGAAATTAACTAACATGCTCCTGAGTGACCACTGGGTCAACGAGCAAATTAAGAAGGAAATATTAAAATTTCTAGAAACAAATGAAAATGGAAACATACCAAAACCTATGAGATACAACAAAAGCAGTGCTATGACAGAAGTTTATAACAATAAATGCCTATGTCAAAAAAGGGAAATATTTTAAATATAAACAACCTACTGATGTACCTCAAGGAGCTAGAAAAGCAAGAACAAACCAAACCCAAAATTAGCACAAGGAAAGAAACAATAAAGGTCAAAGGAGAACTAAACAAAATAGAGACTAAAAAAGTAGAAAGGATAAACTAAATGAAAAGTTGGTTTGTTAAAAAGACACACAAAATTGATAAACCACTTGTTAGACTAACCAAAAAAAGAGAGAAGACCCAAATAAATACAATCACAAATGAAAAGGGAGACATTATAACTGATACCACAGATGTACAAAGAACAAACATACACCAACCAACTAGAAAACCTAGAGAAAATTGATGAATTCCCAGCCACAGACAATGTACCAGGACTGAATTAAGAAGGAATAGAAAACCTGAGCAGATCAATAACAAGATTGAATCAGAAAACAAACAAACAACAACAAAAAAACTCCCAACAAATAAAATTTCAGGACCTGATGGCTTCACTGACAAATTCTACCCAACTTATAAGGAAGAGTTAACACCAATTTTCCTCAAACTATCCCAAAAATATAGAAAAGAAGAAAATTCTTTCTAACTCATTTTATAAGGCCAGCATTACACTGATACCAAAATCAGACAAAGATATAACAAAAGCATTAAACTAAGAGCCAATATCCCTGATGAACATTGACATAAAAATCCTAAACTAAATACTAGCAAATTGAATCCAACATCACATCAAAAATATAATACACCATGAACAAGTGGGATTTATCCCAGGAAAACAAGGATTTATCCCAGGAATACAAGGGTGGCTCAACACACACAAATCAATAAATGTGATACGTCACATCAACAGAATGAAAGACAAAATCCATATGATCATTTCAAGAGATGTAGAAAAATTATCTGATAAAATTCAACATCTCTTCATGATACAAACTCTCAACAAACTAGGCCTAGAAGGAACATACCTCAACATAATAAAACATATGTCAAACCTTCAGCTAACATCATACTGAATGGGGAAAGGCTGAAAGTCTTCCTGAAATAACTGGAATTAAACAACGATGCCCACTTTCACCAGTCCTATTCAACGTAGTACTGGAAGTCATAGCAACAACAATCAGGCAAGAGAAAGAAATAAATGGCATCCAAATTGGAAAAGAGGAAGTCTAATTGTCCCAATTTGGAGATGACACAATCTTATATTTAGAAAAATTAAAAGACTCCATTGAAGTAAAAAACCTCTTAGAACTGATAAATTCAATAAAGTTACAAGATACAAAATCAACATACAAAAGTCAGTGGTATTTCTATACACCAATAAAGAAAGAACTGAGGCTAGGCGCAGTGGCTCACGCCTGTAATCCCAGCACCTTGGGAGGCCGAGGAAGGCAGATGGCTTCAGCCTAGGAGTTTGAGACCAGCCTGGGCAACATGGCAAAACCCTGTCTCTACAAAAAGTACAAAAATTTAGCCAGCTGTGGTGGCACATGCCTGTAGTCCCAGCTACTTGGGAGGCTGAGGCAGAAAGATTGCTTGAGCCCAGGGAGGTTGAGGCTGCAATGAGCTATGATCACACCACTGTACTCCAGCCTTGGTGACAGAGTGAGACCCTGTCGAAATGAAGAAAGCAAGAGAGAGAGAGGAGGGAGGGAGGGAAGGAAGGAAGGAAGGAGGGAAGGAAGGAGGGAAGGAAGGAAGGAAGGAAGGAAGGAAGGAAGGAAGGAAGGAAGGAAGGAAAGAAGGTAGGAAGGAAGGAAAGTGAGCAAGAGAGAGACAGAAAGGAAGAAAAAGAAGAGAAAGAAAAGAAAGAAAGAAAAGAAAAGAAAGAGAAAAAAGGAATAGCTGAAAGAAAAATCAAGTCACTATTCACAATAATCAAGATATGAAACCAACTTAAGTGTCCACCAATGGATGAATGGATAAAACGCGGTATATGTACACAATGGAATACTATTTGGCCATAACAAAATGAAATCCCTTCATTTGCAGCAACGTGGATGGAACTTGAAGTCATTATTGTTAAGCCAGACAAAGTAAGACAAATATCGCATGCACTCACTCAAATGTGGGAGCTAAAAAAAGTTGATCTCATGGAGGTAGAGAGTAGAAGGATAGTTACCAAAGGTTGGGAAGGATGGTGATGGAGGGGAGGATGAAGAGTTTGGTTAATGGGTACTAATATATGCTAGATAGAAGGAATAAGTTCTAATGTTTGATAGTAGAGTAGGGTGAGTAGTTAACTATGTATTTTCAAATAACTAAAAGTAAGGACTTGAAATGTTCTCAACACATCAAAGTGATAAATGCTCAAGGTGATGGATATCCCAAATACCCTGACTTCATCATTACACATTTTATGCATGTAACAAAATATCACATGTACCTCAAAATATGTAAAAAAAAAAAAAAAAGTATCAGTACACAAAGAATAACCAACACTTATGTTTGAATTTTATACCAATATGAAAAACTATTAGGAAGATCCCATATATCATGGGAAGCCCCCAAGTTAAAATATTGCTCTAAAGAGGGCATTCCTGGGGCCACCTCGCTTGCACTGAACGTCTCCTTTTCTTCCAGTCTCTGAGAAAAGGTCTGTCACCTTCACTTTACATTCCATCAGCCTTATAAAACCCAGCTAGTCTCTAAATTTAAAATAATCTTTCAGTAGGCTCAGCAGTGCTGATTTGTGCTGCCAGGATGCCAGGACCCCAAGGGCAAGCTTGGAAGATTAAAGGTATGAGGAACTATGAAATCAACCTGGCTTCAATCTGTCCTCTAGGAGAATTTCCCCAGGTTGGTGGATTAAGATTTTCCCAGGTGATTAGGTAAGGGAATGGTCTGGATTTGAATCCTATATTTCACATTTCCTGACTACAAGTACTTGGACAAATGACGTAACAATGCATGTCTTTTCACCTATAAAATGGGGCTAATACCAGTACCTACCTCATAGGAATGTTACTAAAATAGAACAAATTCAGTAAACCCATGAAAAGCACTTAGAAACACATCTATCCTGTAGTAGACACCATGTGTTAGCTGTAATGGCCAAGAGATACATCAATGGGAAGCACACTTCTCATGTTGGGCCTTTGGGGAAACTGTTTCTCCCCCTTTCCCCCAGTACCTAAATAGAAGGAGACTAATTAAGTGACTGGTCACCAGCATCAAGGTACTATCTAGGAATACCATCAGCTGCTAAAGATCCCCCCTTACACTCCTGCTACCACTTCCTTTGATGTGCTGCCAAATTGTCTCTGTGTGTATTTGAGAGATGGGAGAGGCTGAACAACCCTGGGGTTTCTAACTGCCCATGTAGGTGACATATAATGATCATTTTAACCTTCCCTAAAATTAAGGTTTCACAACCACGTGTCTTCAGACTGAAAGGCAGGGCTTCTCTTGGCAGCTACTTCATGCCTGTTGTAAGCAGCTATTATGGCCCCTAAGAAGATTCTATGTCCTACTCCCCATGACTATGATTACATGGCAAAAAGAATATCAAAGATGTAATTAATGTTACTATTGCCCTTAACATAGGAAGACTATCCTGTATTATTGGGGTGAACCCAATGAAATCACCCCAATGAAGGGGCGAGGCCTTAACAGCAGAAGCAGAAGAAGGGAAGTCAGAGAGATGCAAGAGAGAGAAAGCAAAAGGACTGAAATGTTGCTGGCTTTAAGATAGAGATGTCTAAGAAATGGGGACTTTAGTCACAGAACAACCACTGAGCTTGGAAGAGAACCCCAAGCCCCAGATAACAACCACAGGCCTCGCTGATACCTTGGCTTTAGATCAGTGAAACCGTAAGCAGAAAATCCAGCCATGCTATCCCAAACTTCTGATCTACAGAAATTGTGAGATAAATACATCGTGTTTTGAAAAGCTACTAAACTTGTGATCATTTGTTATAGCAGCAATAGAAGACTAATACAATGCCTCTGGCCTCAACTTGTACATTCGTCAAATTGGGGCAAAAATACCTTGTGCTCCCTACCTTAGAGGGATATTATGAGGACAAAATAAGGGACATTAAGGATGCTCCGCAAAGTTTGAAGTCATACACTGTTATACCCTCCAAAAGGAAGAAATAATCTGTTTTGAAGTAATTGAATCGAAGCAATTAAGAGCTGAGAGTTTGGAGTGCTGCGTCTCCTCCCCTAGAGAAGCAGGGTAGCATGGAGAAATCTGACAACCTAGGGCACAGTTTTATTTCTCAGCTATGTGATCTTGGGCAACTTATGTCACCTTTTGGAGCCTCATTAAAATGTGGATAATCATCTTTGCTCTGACTAGATGATATGGCTGTTAAGGTTCAAATGAAGCGATCAGCATGAACATGTGATGAAAACAAAGCACCCAGATGGGAAACCTATCAGTCCTCCCTACTGTGTGCCCTGCCACTGGAAGCAGGTATCTTGATACTGGTGATCACCCAAAAAAGTAGTGTTGAAAAACCCTTGTGCTAGTAGTACTCTGAGCACCTGTGTTCTGCCCCTGGCTCTGGTGTGTGGCCTTAAGCAAGACCCTTACCCCCCTCAGTATGTTTCTCCATCTCTAATTGATTAGGTTATAGTCAGTGGTCTTTAACTAATGGGCATCAGAATCACCTGAAGATGAGTGGCAGATGCAGGGAGTGGTAGTATTCCCTGTTTTGTAAGTCCCTTTTGCCCCCTCAAAAGACCCAAGTCAGAGGAATTTATGAATCGTTCAAAGTAAAGCTTATTTAGAATACATAAATTGATTCATCAGCATGTGGTATGAAGCAGCAGCTTGTTCAAAGCAGTTTGGATGCCTCGTTATACTTTAATTAAAATACTGGCCAATTTCAAGCCGGCTACCTAGATCATGCCCCTTCTAGTTCCCTGTGGTTTCCATTCATGTTGCTTTGCCATGACTGTGAACTTTCTTCCTGAATTACCCCTTCTTATGTAAACTGAATATGCGAAACTAGGGCCAGAAAAAGGACAGTGGAGTTGCCCACGTTTTCATTACAATGTAGGCTGTGGTATAATTAACATCACAAAATAACAGAATATCAAAGCTGAAAAGATCCTTTGAGAGTACCTGGTTTAAAGGCAGAGAATTTGAGGCCTAGAGAGGGAGAGGGATTTGCTCAACATTAAGGGGAGAAAATGATAGCGCTAATTCTGGACCATGAGGGCTCCTGAAAGGAGCTCTTCCCATGGCCTCATGTTGTCTTTCCACTGCTTCTACTGCTCAGAGATTTGAAAGCCAAGTACTTTTCAGTCTTCTTATTCTCCAGGCTGGTTTCACTGTTCTTTGAGGTGGAGAAACTTTGTCATCAAAGCACATGTATAAAGGAATGCAAAAAAGCAGGCAACTATGACTCAATCTTTGTACCCACTCCCAACATACCAGATCATCCTTATCCACCACTTTTGCTCTTTGTCTCACCAAAAGGACTCCTTCCTCAAGCTGCTTTGCTGTCTCAAATACCTCATATCAGTGCTTCTCATACTTTAATGTGCATAGGAGTCTCTTGGGGATCTTGTGAAAGTACAGATTCTGATTCCAGATGCTGGAGTGGGTTCCGAGAATCTGCATTTCCAGTAGGCTCCCAGCTAATGCTTATGCTAAGGCTGATGATGAACCACATTTTGAGTAGCAAGACTTAAAGATGTTTTTCATTCCTATGTCTAAGAATCTTCTCTATTTACCCTAGGGATTTATTTTCTTTACTACTGGGGGCTATGAATTGTATTAGAAATGGAAATGGGAAGGCTTCTGTAGTTTCTAGTTAACCTAGCTGTGTAATCTTGGACAAATTATTTCTCAGCTCCCTAGGCCTCAAGTTTCATTATCTGTAAAATGGGCCTGTCACCTGTCACAAAGTGATGTTGTGAAGCCTGAGGGAACTGCGAGGCCATTGTTCAAAGTAGACTGTAAATGGAGACTCCTAGGTGCAAAAGAACTCTTTACTTAGGTTTCCTTAGATTTGTAGAAGTCAACACAAGCAGTAGGTAGTGAGTGGTTCCATGTACCATCATGCCTCAATGATATGCTCAAAGATTGTTTCCATGACAAAACTGCAGATGGAGGCCATTTATATTAGACAGTCTACATACTTTATTGAAAGTCACATGAATGAGCCCTAGGATCTCATTGGTTTTATTATTTTGATACAGCATATGTCTTTCACACAGGCAATCTTTCTAACCCTCTACTAATGTCCTTGGCATCAAGTGCTTCATTTGCCCCAGGAAAATGAAGGCTTTTCTTTATCAAAAACTTATCTTTAAGGTATCTTGATTCTCTCCGAAATTTTTTATTATTTCTGATGTTTTTTTCTGGGCTTGTAATGTGTCAAGGCCACTTATCTGCAGCTACCTTAAAAGTAGTATAATTGATCTACGTTCTCTCAAAAGCAATTTTTTCCTAGTCACAGAACTATTTCTTCTTTTACTACTTTATTTGTTCTAGTTATTACAGAATCAAAGAACTTCTTGAAAAGAGAATACTTTCCCATGAAAACCAATTACTTTAGAAATACTCTGCATGACACTATAATTGAAATTAGATGCTAAGTTTTGTCCCTCAGTGGCTGAACACCCCCAACCTTTTCAAAAATAAAAACTTCAAAAATAAAAATTCAATATTTCTTTTTGTAAGCCATCTCGTGATTTTGCTATCACCACAGAAAAATTTGTAGAGATTTGACCCCAATACATCAAGTATTGCAGAGGCACCAAGACCTTTTCTGCTTCTAAAACTGCATTTGTGGATGTCACCAGTCTCTTAGGCTGAAACTGAAACTGCCCATGCTACAACCTTGGCGAAGTATGGAGACACCTGTGAGGACCTTTTTACTTTTTGAAAAATGGCAAGCCAAGGACTTAACAATTACCAACTAAAACACAAATCCTTCACTTCACAAAATAAAATTAGATGATCATCTTAAAAACATTACCAAATGTGTAAGCTGAATATGAAGAGAAAGCCTAACTCAGGAATATCTTCCAGCCCAGTTTGCATTTCCATATAAACTGAACCTGCATCCCCTCCCTCCTTCAAATGTTTGCCTTTCAACATTTTGTTAGGCAGGCAAGAGTCAAGAGTCATGCCAACTCTAGTAATGTGGCCTCTGTTCAAACACCTACCACAGTGTGGCAAAGGGAAAACAGCATGGGCTAAGAGTGGCCTGGATTCAAATCACAGTTCTTTTATTTACTTTCTATGTGCCCTTGAGTTGGTTACTTTAGCCCCCTGGGCCATAGTTTCTTTCTCTGTAAAATGAGAAGAATACTTGCATGTATATGAAACACTGAGCACTTAATAAATACGTGCTTAATAAATGTTAGGTTCTTTGTTATCCCTGCCAGTTCATCACTTTCAGTTCATCCATTGCCAGATTCTCTAACTTGCTGGCCAAGGTATGTTGATAATTTCCTATACCTGCCACTCTTCTATTATCACCCTCTTCCCATAGCCTCTGCAAAATGACTACCCATCCATTAAGCCTAGGCCAAGCTGGTCTTATTACATGATAGCATGCCTCGCCACAGAAGCTTTTTGCACTTTAAGTCAGAGTGCCAAAGGCAGGCGTTGAGATTCATTCTTTGGCATTCTTAAGGTATAGACCAGAGCAAGGGCAGAGCTACTCAGCCACTGCTCCCTGGCCTCCAGGCAGACTGCTGGTCCCCAGCTCTCCTAGATAGGCCCTTGATCTGTGTCCCAGGTAACACACAGCAATCTCATGACATTTCTGGGACATATTTTCTACTGGGATCACAGCAACTTTCTAGGGCTCTCAATAATCTTCCAATGTTTGCATTGATGATTGTGGTATTTTCCCCCAAGAAAACCTGAGTCAAACCATGTCTCTTTAAAGGGACTGTGGCCCTATTAGCCATGCTTTCGTGGCCAAAATCTGCACACCTGTCTGCTTTATTCAGGATAGAGCAGGGACGCCACAGCCCTGAAACAAGGGCTCAAAAATCACTTCCTAGGTGAGGTCAGTAAGGCCTCACAGAGACTACTGTTGGGGGCAAGCAGCAGGCGAAATGAGGGTCACTTGACTCTTTTACTCCTGGTTTCTTAGCAACCTGGCCTTTGAGACTGGGTACAGTGGAGTGAGTTCAGTGGGGCCACCTGGATATGCCTTGATTTAGAATGGCATCAAGTTTCCACTCAATTACTTTCAAAAAGGCTCTCAGTGTACTTGGCCTTACATGTTCCTAACTCACCAATAAACCATGTTTGGAATTCAGTCTTGAAAATGACTACTGCCTTTCAGTAGCACTGTTCCAAATGCATCTCTGAGTGGGTTTGCACATGAGTGTGCATGCACTCACTCTCTCTTTATCTATACTATAATCCGTGCACTAACTAGGCCTTGGTAGAAGAGTGCAAGTAGGAAAGCTCTTTCCCTCACACTGGGCAACATTATAATTATACAGACTCTACAGACAAGCTACGGCCCAGGCATCTGCATAGAAACAAGTATTGATGTTCTTTCCAGCAACTTCCCTTCAACAAACAGGAATTAGAAATGTCCATTCCTTAGATTTCTGCCCCATTACACCAATTTTTAGGTCCTTTCCAATAATAGAGATAGCAAATGAAAGGGACCTGGCAAGGGTTTATATCTCAACCTTTTTCACTTGGTGGCAAATATTCAAGAAAAACGGTAAAAGCCAACCCCCGGAAATGATGGCCACTAAAGCCACAAACCACAAGGTCCCTTGCTAGATAAGTGTGATATAATGGGGAAAAAAAACTTGCATAGGAGCCTGGGACCTGAGATCTTGTCCTGGTGTGATCACTACCTTGCTCTGCCTCAGTTCCCCCGACTGGAAACTGGGCAGTTAGACTAAATGATTTTGAAAAGCCCTTCCAATCAAGGGCTTATATGGATTGTAAAAAAGAGTATTTTACTCAAGTGCTGTGGTTCTTAACTTTTTTGGGTCACGAGCCCATTTGAAATTAGCAGAACATTATGGACTATCTCCTCAGAAAGGGCATATTGTCATGGAATTGTGCATACCATCTCAGGGGCATCATGGAGTTTCTGAGTCCATGGACACTGAATTAAGAACTGCTTTTTTCAGGAGATAAAAGAGTTTATGTGCAGAAGGCAAACATGAAGCAGCAGTGACAGCTGCCTGGCCTCAATCCACCTTAACAATTTTTCGAGCATTTGACCCCAAAATAGAACTCCTACAGGACCAAACACAGTCTCCTTTTTTAAAAAAGAAATGTGTTCAGCTTTTGTTTGTTTCTTGATTGCTTGACAGGAAGCTGTCAAAAAAAAAGGAGAAAGAATAATCCAAATAGACCTAGGCTTTTACATGCAAAACATGCTTTGCAGATTTGTCCTAAGTGGCTGCATGTAACAGCAGGAAGGCCACCTTCCTAAGTCCACATGGAGGGGCTGTGGGGGCATCACTCATCCCACTCATAGCCTCGCAGGAGCAGACAGGCTCTTGGCAACAGACTGCAGCACCAGAGCGCCGACATGGCACCAGTGTCCATATCCTCGGTAGGAGACATGTTGAGATTCTCCAATGTTCAGCAAACATTTCTATTCCCTTCCAACCAAGGTAAGCAATGGCCCCAACTCAAGTGGCCTTCAGTTCAAGGTAAGACCCCTGAGATCAGTCTTTAGCCCCAAATCTGTCAGAGTTCAGTGGCCCTCTGAGGAAGCAGGAAGTTCAGGGAAGAGTTGAAAACTGAGCTCCCCTCTTCGACTCAGGTAAGTGGATATCTTGGTTTTGGCAGAGTCTGGCTTGAGGGAGTCCAGCTCTTCACAGTGTTATAGAAACTCAAAACAGACCTTCTGAGGGGATGAAGACTGAATACAAAGGAGATATAAACACCTGTCTAGGACATATGCTCCTTATTTTATGGCCTCCCAGAGAGAGTCTGAAAGTGCAAGGCTAGGAAGGAGCTGCTCTTCAACACAAAATGACTCCGCACACAAAGGTTTGAAGAAGAAAGACTCTTTCAGAACCTGGAAAGGGTCCTCTGAGGCCAAGGCTTTTAAAACCTGAAAGAGAAAGAAGAGAGTAGGGAATTAGCGAGGACTGGTCAAGTACTTAACAGCCACTGATCAGTGGGGCTTCTCTTGGTAGGTAGCTAAGCCTATAATTGGTAGCTCATCTTCTGAGCAACAGCGGATTGCTGGGCAAAGGCTCTTACAAGTCAGATCTCATGAAACAGGCCTAACACGGTGCTATGACCAGGGCTGGACACTTTGTGCCTTTGACCTCAACTCAAACTCCCCAAAATCTACATGGAGAAATAGAAGCCTGATACTAGAACCTCTGAGATTTCTTCCCACATCATGCCCACTGCCTTTATGGTCATACAATAACTATAAACTTCCTTTTAACAGGGACTTCACCTCCATAGGGGCTGATAAGGAGAAGCTTATCTACCCACGGACCTCTGAGGACTGGCAGTGACAGGGAAAAAAAGAAGGTTAGGGAGCACATGAAAAGCCAAGCTCCAGATACTTGGATCTCATTTACGTGTGTTATCAGGTCACATCATGCCAGCAATCTGATAGTCAAACAATCAGAACTCCTACTGTAGAGAAAGGAATTTCCCTGACCTCTGAGTCTCCTGTGACCTTTGCAAGTCACTTATCCCCTCTGAACTTCAGTTCCTTTATTTGTTCAGTTAGAACACATATTATCCTCCCTTCTCCCGGCATGTGATATGCATCAAATGAAATAATGAATGTGAAAGTGCTTTGCATTGGACAAACATAAAGGACTAAGAATGAAGGTTCAGGTGGGTAAGACTGAAATAATGATTTGGTCTGCAGGAATGAATCCATCTACAGACACTAAGGTAGCCTCTTGGCATCTGTTATAATATCAAAAAGGATGTTCCTGGTTTCCTTAAAGGCCCAAGAGGTGTCAGAGTTAGAAGGTTCCAACCTTCTCATTTTAGAAACTGGGAAACTGAGGCTCAGAGAAGGAAATGTACTTTCCCAAAATGTCACAGCCTAGGATTCTTAATAAATTTGATTCAAAGGCAATCTGTAAAAGCGTGCTATAGTTTGGCTAGGAGAAAAAGAAATGAAAGAGGAAGGTTACTTAAAATCACACAAAACCTTGGAATTGAAAGTCACTAAATTTAAGGGTCATGCAGTGATAGGGTAATGAACTGAGGCATAGAAGTGAGTTCCCACCCTTCTGATCTACATGTTATTCCAGTCCTCAAAATATCAGATCCCATAATGAAGGCTTATGTGGAACAAGATTCTGTAATCAGGGATGGGGACTGCATACCTGTAGCCTCAACTTTCATCTCCAGGAAGTCTGCCTTGAGAACTGTGGATAAAGAAAGACATTTCACTAAGATTCTAGAAATCAGGACTGGAAAGGTAAATTGGGGGAATGGGGGACACTTCCAGGCCAGTGCTAAAGAGGCCATTTGAAAAATGGAGAAGTGATTCAGCCCAGATGTTTCAAAACATTTAGCTCCATGCTTATAGTTGGGGCTCCTTCTCTGGCAGGCTTAAAGAGACGTGAAGACATCTTTCAGGCGCCAGAACAATTCTCTGAGTACCAGACTATGTGAAGCTTGGAGAACCCAGGGAAGCTGGCTGCAGACCACAAACTACACTCTGTGATGATCTCTAACAGGGATAAGGGTGAGGACACAGACAAGTACCATGTGAAAGATGAATCCTCCTTTGCCTAGAAGACCAAACCAACCTTGTCCAGCCTCTTGATGTGCTTGGATTAGTTCTAAATTACCCATGTCTGGGGACAGCTGGGGGACGAGAAAATCTTGGCAAATGAAACCCACTATAGTGTGGCCAGAGCATTACGTACAACAGCTGGTCCCCAGGGCTATGTCCTCAACCTTCTGTTTTTCTCTTCTCTCCAGTCTGTTTACACTTACTCCCTGGAGGATCTTATTCCCATCCATGGTTTCAATTGCCACCAAATACTAGGCACCTCCCCACAACAGGCTACTATTCACATTGTAGCATATGTGACTAGCCCCACTCCCCAGACTTATATAGTGGCTATACTCATATTTCTACCCTAAAATCTATGTATACGTACATCCAGCTCCAACTGCTAGCCTAAGTTGCAGTTACCCACTGAACATCTCTACCTAAGTCTCAAAGTGTCTTTAAAAATTTTGTATAAATTTAACAACTGTGTCTTCAAAATCACTGCGTCCAAAATTGAGCTCAGCATCTTGCCCATAAAACCTGCTTCTCCATGATTAATTATTGTACCATCTACTTAAGTGCCCAAGTTAGACTTTTCTCTTTCTCAGTTCATCAATATTCCATGTTTGAAAATGTAGCAAGGTCTTATTGAGTCTTTCTCAAATCTGTCCCTTCTGTTCCATTCCCACTGGGAATGCCATAGGCCAGGGCTTCCCCGACTCTTGCCAGGACAATTAGTCTCCTTAACTGGTCTCCAGTCTTTACTCTCCCATCTATCTTTCCCACTACCAAAGTGATCTTTTTACAACTTGGTCAGCTCAGAATGTGACTGTCATTCTTGAAATTCTTCCCCCCTTTGTATGACTCATCCACATATGGACTGCAGTATAAAGACCAAGCACTTTAGTATGTTATACAATGCCTTCACGATCTGGCTCCAATCCATCTTTCTGGTCTTACCCCCAGCTAAGCTTCCCTCTTTTCTCTCCCACATTCTAGCCAAAGTGGAACACTAATAACTTCTGAAACCATAAGCTGTTGGGCCTCTTTGAAATGTCCTCACCTCATTTATGTTCTTGATGAGCCACTACTCATTTTCTTCTTAGTTATTTATGTTTAAATTGTGTAAGGGAAATGAATAAGGGGGTGATGTCATTCAAACGCTAGGCTATAGTCAGGTATACAAATGGGGATCAAAAAGGGGCAAGACAAAGTTTAAAAAGATCATCATTTTCATTAGAGATGAGAGAAGAACTTAGCAACAATGACCATAGATGGGACTGACTATGTGACTGGTCTGAGGATCTTGATCAGAGGCCAACCTGTGGAAGCACCGATGCAAGTGGTGGTTACAAGGTGGAGGCCTAGATGGAAGGGATGCTTTCCCTATGTGGATGCTGAGTGGGAGGAGCCTGTGGGTACCCAGGATGGTAGCTCATGACATACTGGAGAGCAAGTGTACCTACTTTGGTCTTACCTACATTCCTGCCAAAATGGAATCTAGGAATAAAGAACAGGATTAAATCTAGGTTCTAGAAGTCCAGACATAGGGTGGGTAGAGTGATACTCTATGCTGAAGTGCCTGCTTTGGCCATAGCCCTTGTAGGTTGTGGTTGATCTAAGGCTTCCTCGAGCACTGGCTGACAAAGCCCAGCCCATTGGTAATGGCTACGAATCTTTTCACACTCTCAACACCAGTTTGGCTATAGCTTCCCTCTTGTAAGTCTACCTGCCTTAAAAGTTCTATTGGACTTTCTTCATGCTTCTTACATATTTCCTTCTCAATGCCTTGGTTTCCTGTCCAAGCTTGCAGATCAATAACTGCCCCCACAACATTTTTTCTGTCTAGTTCTATTCTTTTTTCAAGCCCCAGCTCATATATCACCTCCTCTAAAAAGCTTTCCTGTAGACATATCCAGTTCATTCCAGTTTACATCGTTCTATTTCCTTGTTATTTATTTCTCAAGTGGCTTATTCTAGGGAGGCATAGGCCACCTTATTAAGAATTTTGAGACTCTCTTCGTCTCCCTTCTTCTTTTCTTTTTCTTAAGAGAGATATTTGATTAAGCTTACTTAAAAAACTTCTGAGGTGAAAACTTTTATCTTCATGCTATCAGTAACAGAAATCTGGGGCCTTGATCTGACTTTCATCTGCTATGGTAGAATGAATGGTAAATTATTGTCTAAGGAGAATTTGGCCCAGCCTGAGGTTCCAGGTGGCTCACTGACAAGCAGAGCTAGAATGAACTGCTGTGCAGAATCATGTCCTAGTGAGTCAGTTCCCATAGTTTTGACTACAGGATGGAAAATCTACTCCAACTCCACTGCTGGGAAAGGTATATTGTTCTGCTTTTAACTGACCACCTAGAAGATTTCTGCTCCTGTCACCTGTTAGGAAGAACAATTTCAAACTCTCTGATAACCAAGAAGGAACAAACTCACAAAAGAGTCCCTGAAGGCTAACCAAATATTTCTCCAGATGTTCTAGTCCAAAGGGTCCTAAATTCCAGGCCTTGGACAGTCTGTACAAGCACTTGAGAAGTTTTAATAACAAACTAATGGAAAAGAAGAAAGGGAGGGAAGGAAAAAACAAAATAAAACAAAAAATCATATTCCCAGGCCCCACTACTAGAGATTCTGTTTTAGTGGGTCTAGAATGAAATCCAGGAATATGTGACTTTTTTCTCCATGTTTCCAGGTGACTTAGATGTGCAGCCAGTTTGAGAACCATTGCCTAAGTCCAATGTTTACCTTTGAAATGGGGGCCCTAAGGCTGTTTATGTTAGAGTATAATATTCTACATATCCCTGTCAGCTGCCCTTTGAGTATATAATGGAATCTAAATAAGTAAAATAATAAAAAAGTAAACTAAAAAAAAAACTGACAAAAAATATTGGGTGTAAAGTCTTTGAGATACTGCTTGGTGTGTGTTCACATGCACATGCACACACAAGTGTGCACATACATATGTGCTTGTGAGAGAGAAAAGAGAAAGATGAGCAGAGAGAGAGATGTAGAAATGAAGAGGCAAAGAGACAAAAGATACAAAGAGACACAGGAAGAGAAAAACAGAGACATACAGAGTGACATGAACACAGAAACAGATAAAGACAACTATGGGGACACAGGCAAAGAAACACAGACAGACAGAAAGAGATTGAGAATGACAGAGACACTGGCTGGGTGCAGTGGCCCACGCCTGTAATCCCAACACTTTGGGAGGCTGAGGCGGATGGATCACCTGAGGTCAGGAGTTCGAGACCAGCCTGGCCAACATGGCAAAACCCTGTCTCCACTGAAAATACAAAAATTAGCTGGGCATGATGGCACACACCTGTAGTCCCAGCTACTAGGGAGGCTGAGGTGGGAGGATCACTTGAACCCGGGAGGTGGAGGTTACAGTGAGCCAAGATCGTGCCACTGCACTCCAGCCTGGGCAACAGAGCAAGACTCCATCTCAAAAAAAAAAAAAAAAAAAAAAAGGACACAGACAGCAAGTGAGAAAAAGAATATGAGAGAGACAAATAGACACACAGGTGAACAGGTGAGAGACAGATAGGGATGGAGAGACAGAATTGGGAGAGAGAAAGTGACAGACAGAGAGCTGTAGAGAAACAAAACAAGAGAGAATGTTAGAGTGAGCACAATTGTATGCTAAAGATGCAGTTATTAAAAGGCGATTTGGTTTCTCTTTTGTCACCTCCATATCTTACCTTCCTGTTTTCCGGGAAGCTGTTTCAAAAAACCTGGTCCTGGAAGCCACCCTGCAAACAGAAGCCAACCAAGTCCCATAAGTTGCTTTGGTATACACGTGAGAACCAATGGCCAACAGAAAGGACAGGAGACTCTGAACCAGATGGGACACCAATACCAGCCCCTGCCTTTGCTGGCAAAGGCCCTACACATCCAAATGTGAAATGGCCCAGAGCCCATAGGCACCCCTAAGGCCATAGCTGACACTCTTTATCCCCACTGCTTCAGAATGGTCTGAGTATGTTGCTGAGTCAGGCTCTTCTTGGGGGAAATAAATGAAACCAGTGTTGATTTCAAAGTATAATTGTTGGCTTTTTGTAAATATACTGAGCTAATTAGTCAAAGCTGTGGAGGCTTTGTTCTTCTTTTTCTCCAATTTTACAATTATGGAAAACAAGAAACACAAGAAAAAGGAAGACCAGGAGGCAGTATACTAAGAACGGTCCCAGTCAATAAAGAGAGGACAGGCAAGCGCGTTGTGGCCAAGCAAAGCTGGTCCCTGAGCACTGCTGTGGTCCCACCCTAGCTGCTCCTTCCCTGGTTCCTTGGCTTGTGGCCCAGCCTCAGGAAGGCCTGTTGTACATCAGCTCAGCTCCCACCCTGTAAGAGGCTCTCTGGAGAACCAAAGTCATTTTGAAAAAAAATTTTAAATCATACCCTTTGCTTAAAATAAAAGCCTCAAGCATAAGTACAATGAACCAATCTGTTCATTAAATTACTTTTAAAACCAGTAGAAATAACAAGAATTTTTTTTTAAATGTCCTGAGCCAAGGAAGCTAAAGTCAGAAGGTAATAATATCACCATACAGAGATAAAGGAAGCTAAGAAAAATGGGTCTCCTAGCAGGTACTAAGAATCAAAGGTTTCAGCTTTAGAGAAATCCCTCAGCTTTGAGCATTGAGTGGAATACTCCCAACAGGGCTGGCCTATGATATTTCCCTAGACTATAAAGTGAAAGATGCCCCAGGGTTGTGCACTGTATACCCTTAATATGGTGATCCTGAAAGCATTCCTAGTGGCCTAGTACAGGCCTTCAGTCAAGTTTGAGGTACAACCCTACTTACACAGATGATGTGATTTCCCCCGCATTGCCAGCCACAATATCTGGCTTTGGTTCTGGCTTTTGTGGAGTAGCTGCCCGGCAGGGAGGATCTGGGGGCCTCACTGGGGGACGGATGATGGTTGGCTTTTCTCCTGGAGGCCGCACTTTGCTGAAACTGTCAGCATCCCCTGGAAGAAAAAATGATACCAGGAACTTGGATGGTTAGCTAAATAGAACACTACTCATGAGCAGGCACCCAATATGACAGTTACCTGGGCCAACTTCCTTGGCCTCCATTTCTTCTTGGTACTAACAACTCTGGCTATTTTTTTTTTTTTTTTGTAATTTTTCTGGCAACTGTCCCTTCAGAAAGTCTATATCTGAACCCCAGCTCTGGAGTTTCAGATATCTTGGGTGTGTCATATCCATTCCCTAAGTCTCAGTTTCCCCAGCTATATAATAAAGATCCACAATATATTATCTTACAGAGATAGTGGGAGGATTAAATCAGGTACTAATATGTTTAATGCAGGGCCAGGTACATAGTAGGTGCTTACTAAATGTCTGATGATGATGAATTTGAATTGCTTAAATTCATCATCACTGAAATCCAGGTCCTTTTCACTTAGGCCTTGACTATTATAGTTGTCTTCTAACTCACTTTCCTGCCTCTGTGTCTTTAGTTTCCTTGTCAGTTAGTACAAAATAAATATAAATACTTTTTAAATAAGATGGTTCTAGTAGGACTATAGTAAAACAGGTAAGCTCACACATTGCTGGTGGCAATGTGAACTGGGCTTATTTTATCTAGAGGGCATCAAGGATTCTGGAACAATGTGGATGAAATACAAAATCACACATATGAGATGGTTCATACTCGTTGATCCAGTAATTCTGCTTTTGGGAACAGGCCCAAATGGACTAATCCAAGAGGCAAAAAAAAAAAAAAAAAAAAAACACTTAAGAAAAAGCAATTGGCACAAACACATGCATCTTATCAGACAAAAAATCAGACCTAACCATAAAGGCTAAACAAACAATTCATACAAGCATTTAACCAATACATATTATGTGAACTGCCATAAATTTAGACCAGGTCAAAACAAAAACAGGCATACAAAATAATATCAAGTGAAAAAAAAGTCCACAGAAAGTGCTCATGGCCTGATGAAGACCATACTGAAATAGACATGTACATAACTATGCAAGGGTGTTAGTGGATCTTGATATTCATCCATTTTTTTCTACAAAAATATTTACAGTAAATGTAAAAACATACTAAATTGAATCTACATAATACAACTATAAAATTTAATTTAAGTATTTTTACACTGTTTTTCTGCTCTTTAAAGACTTTCTCAACAGCTCTAAAATGTAGAAGACAAAAGTTTAAACTCCTTCACAGAAAATCAAGGCCCTCCTTGAGCTGGTCCCACATTATTGTCCCAAGCACCAACCCTGGATTTTAACTATCAGTTCTACTCTAATCAAACTGGTCTGCCTGCTGCCCCATTAAGGCAAACCCTGGACTCTTACTTCTAAGTGAGACAGTCTGGAGTTTTGCAGGCCTGGCTTTCAGACCTTGTTCTGCTGCTTCCAAGTTGTAGGACCCTAGACAGGTACTTCACCTCTATGACTGTAAATGTCCTCATCTGTGAAATGAGTATAAAAACCCCTCCTCTTCATGCAGCCAACAGACACATTAAAAAATGTTCATCATCACTGGTCATCAGAGAAATGCAAATCAAAACCACAGTGAAATACCATCTCACACCAGTTAGAATGGTGATCATTAAAAAGTCAGGAAACAACAGGTGCTGGAGAGGATGTGGAGAAATAGGAACACTTTTACGCTGTTGGTGGGAGTGTAAACTAGTTCAACCATTGTGGAAGACAGTGTGGTGATTCCTCAAGGATCTAGAACTAGAAATACTATTTGACCCAGCCATCCCATTACTGGGTATATACCCAAAGGATTATAAATCACGGTACTATAAAGACACATGCACATATGTTTACTGCGGCACTATTCACAACAGCAAAGACTTGGAACCAACCCAAATGTCCAACAATGACAGACTGGATTAAGAAAATGTGGCACATATACACCATGGAATACTATGCAGCCATAAAAAAGGATGAGTTCTTGTCCTCTGTAGGGACATGGATGAAGCTGGAAACCATCATTCTGAGCAAACTATCTCAAGGACAGAAAACCAAACACCGCACGTTCTCACTCATAGATGGGAATTGTACAATGAGAACACTTGGACACAGGAAGGGGAACATCACACACCAGAACCTGTCATGGGGTGGGAGGAGGGGGGAGGGATAGCATTAGGAGATATACCTAATGTAAATGATGAGTTAATGGGTGCGGCACACCAATATGGCACATGTATACATATGTAACAAACCTGCACATTGTACACATGTACTTTAGAACTTAAAGTATAATTAAAAAAAAAAAGAAAGAAAGAAAGAAAAACCCTCCTCACAAAGTGATTTTAAGGACTCAATTAGATGACCTATAGACAATGCCTAGTATACAGCAGAGGTAAATAAGTGTCAGACTCTGTCCTGCTTCTTGCCCTATATGTGTCCCTATTCTTATGTCTCCTGTGTATTATAACCATTCCTCAAGACTCAGCTAAAATTTCAACCCTCTGAACACCCTAGTAGGTATATGTAATTTACATCCATGTAAATGTTCATGAAGTTCTTATATATTAATATGTATGTTTTTTAAAAAATTCATCCATCTAGCCATTCTAGTGAGCAAGATATATATGTAAAGAAATAATGATAATACAGTATGATTGGTGTTCTAATTAAGGAAGAAACAAAACACTACTCATGTGCACACATATGAATTGTCTCTCCATTTAGTCTGTATCTTACCTTCTGGACATGTCAGTTCCCTTAAGACCAGACTGGGTATACAGAATTGCAGCAGAAAAAATTAACCAAAATGATAATAATAATCCAATTTTTCTAATGTACTTTATACTATTCAAAGCACTCTCCCAGATGGTAACTGCTTAATGTTTACAATAAGCTTGAGAGAGATGAATAAATAGGTCTTATTATCCCCATTTTACAGTGAAGGAAACTGAGGTTCAGAAAAGTAAACTGATTCATCCACAACCATAGGTTAAATGGTAGAGTGAGGACTGAAACCCATACTTCCTGTTTCCACATCCACTGCCTTTCCAGTTGTCTGCTGTTTTGTTATCATTGGTAATATAAAAATTATAAATTATAATAATAATAGTAACGGTAATACAATAGTACTAGCAACAATTTTTTTAGCTAACCTTTATTGAACAGTTGTTCTGTTCCAGGTACTGTGATACCGTACTCAGTGCTTTATGCACATTTTCTCATTCAACATTGGCCATAATCTTGCAAGACAGAAAGTATTATCTCCGTTCTACAGCTGAGGAAACAGAGACTCAGAGATGAAAAGTAATTTCATAGTTGATCAGTCCATCTGATTTCTGAAACCTGTGTAGTCCCAACTACCACTGTTCTTCAACCCTAGTGAAACATTAGAAATATGTAAGGAGCTTTAAAATTGTAAAGTACCTGGACCCCACCCTCATACGTCCTAGGTTTATTGATTAGGATGGATCCTGAGCATGGGTATTTTTAAAAGCTCCCCAAGTGATGCTATGTGCAGCCAAGATTGAGGACCATTAGGCTATATGATGTTGCTTCCTCACTGCACCCCACAGAGTAGCAGAGCTGAGAGTGCTGTCCCATTTCCACTGGTTACTGCTGGGAGGCGGAGTTGCGGGAGGGAAGGTGGTAATTGTAAAGAAATGATATGCTGGACTGTCAGAGCTGGAAAACATGTCTACCTGAAACCATGTCCATTCCAGGGCTATCAATTTCCTTGATGAGTGAACCAGATGACATCCCTAAAATATGAACCCTATTCATTCCCAAGTTATAGCCACATCCTAATGAACATGAACCTAGGGCCTTGGAAAACAAACATCATTAACCTCATTTTCCTCTTGGGCCCTTTATTGCTACCTCCAAATGATTATTCATTACAAGTCAAGCTTTGAGGTAGCAGCAAAGGATTTTCTTGGCTGAAGACCCCAGTGTTGTTCTCTCTTGCCTCTAATGTGTCTCAGTCACAGTTAAGACACACTATCAAACTGGTGAGGCAGAAAGGGGAGAGTCATGTAACTGGTAGTCAAGAAACCTGAATTCTATGCTTAATACTAAAACTAACTTTCTGTGTGACCTTCAGCGGATCATTTCCTTACCAGTATAACATGGGGATTGGACTGTTTTTCCAGATGAATGAGCCAATGATCTAAGTCTATAAGCCTCTATCTCTCCCAGCTGACTTTTTATTTTTTAAAAATATACTTTAAGTTCTAGGGTACATGTGCACAATGTGCAGGCTTGTTACATAGGCTCGTTACATGTGCCATGCTGGCCTGCTGCACTGACTTAAATGTTAGACCCAACTGACTTTTATAGGCTGTTTTTGAAGTACTCTACATGTACTTAACCTGCTTTAAAATAATTAATCCCTCTGTCTCTCTCTTTTTCTCTCTCTGAAACCTAAATTGAACGGTATTCAATATGGGGGTTTTGTGAGGGCTTTTGTGCCCAACCCTACACTCTAACACACACACACACAAAAAGGCACACAAATGACCCCTGCCCTCTAGGAGCTCAAAACTGAGTTGGGGATATGAGTCATATTCATGGGAAATAAGTGTGAATACTATAAGTCAGCATCCACATTAGAGGGCCAATCTTGGGTGCCAAAATATGTGAATCAAGGGAGAGGTAACTGGGGTAGGATTGTCAGAAGGCTTCATGGACAGAATGAGACTTGAGTTAGACCTTGAGGTTAGTTCGCCTCTTCCTAGGTGTTTGGCATGGTAGGGACAGGTTGTGGGTTGAAAATATAACTCTGAACTCTTTTATGCCATCTACATTTTAGGCTTGAGCCTTCTCAAAGGGCCTCGAATACAGAAGAGTAGACATCCCATCTTCCATGTCTGCCATTTCCTAAGAGGTTGTTACCTAGTAATACTACCACTTCTTAAGCCTCTATTATTTTACCAGATTCTTTGTATACCTAATCTAATTTAATCCATGCAAAATCCTTGCCTTCAATGGTGGTATTGTCCCCACTTACAGTTGAGAAAACTGGCTCAAAAAAGTAAAGCTGACCTAACTAAGATCAAGTAGCTAGTAATAGTCTCCCATGAAAGCAAAATAACTGCTATAATTTATTGAGTATTCTTTATGTGCTAGGCATTTAGAGGACTCACTTTGTTGTTATAGCAATCCTATGGGCACAAATATTATCCTCATTATACAAGTGGGAAAACTAAGGTTCAGAGAGGTTGTAACCTGCCCAAAGTCCTACAGCTAGGAAGAGGCAGAGCTAGGATTCAAACTCACATCTGGAAGATTCAGGAGCCTGAGCTTTTAACCACTAAGTCTCTTGAGCCTATAGTCTTTCCACCAAGCTGTACTTCTTTTTAATTTCTTTTCAACCTTGGTCCGAAACCTGGCTTTTACTACAAACTTGATCTCCTTCTCAAGCCCAACCTGTTCCCTCTCTCTCTAATCTCTGTCAAATGACCATAACCAAAGAATCTTAACATTTGCAGAGTTCTTGGGACCTGATGGTCATCAGTATTCAACCTTAGCAACTTTTTTCCACCTTTCCTTATACTCCTCTATACCCAACCTGAAGGCACAGAGTAGGAGGAGGTTGATTCCTCTTGTAGATTCCCCCAGTCTCCTAGAATTATCTCTTTTTTTCTATGACACTCCTCCATGCTCACCTTAAAGCCTTCCTGCTTCCTTAGCCATTATTTATCCTTATAAAACAATTTGGCGTTAGGCTCCAAGAAAAGTAGAGAATAAAAACCAAACAGTAGATTATTAAAGCATAAGTCCAAACAAGAAAATGTGGATAATGGCCAGCAACACCCATTACTGCAAGAGCAAGTCTGTTCCTAATACTTTTAGAGTAGATGCAAATGCCACTCATAGCATTAGTCACCTCAGTGGAGAATTAATGGCTCTGTGACTGAGCAAGGCCTTACAAGCCCAAAAGCATGCCACCAGATGCAATCTTTCCTTTCCAGCCAAGACAGAGGAAAGGAGCTAAGAAGGGCCCCTCAACCCATATGTCATAAAGTCCCAGTCCATGGTGTGCTCTTCACTTTCATCTCAATACCTCAGGTAGAATGAAGGTCTCCTTGCTCCATGCTCCTACTAGAATTTCTTCTCACCCCTACTAGAACATGGATCACATTGGCTGGGACTGACTGCTTGCATGCCAGAGTCACCACGAACCTTTGGAAGGCAGAGACAGTGGATTTTCATCTTTGTCTCTCCCTTTGCATATGATTATGCCTGATTAAATAAACAAATACATGTAAAGTAGATGGGATATAGCCCTCCTCCCTCTTCATTACCCAAAGGAAAGTCCTAAATCTCTTTATGGTAGCTACATGCCTGCCCTTTGCAAAGCCAGGACACGTAAGAGGCAGTAAACTCAAATGAAGGCAGAAAAAAATAGGCTTATATAATTTTGTACCCACCCAAAAGTAAGTGGCCCTTAGAAAAACAGAAAGGAGAAGATGGCCAACGCTGCTGAAGAAATATGGTATAAAGAAAAAGAGTCCCAATCTTGAACTCAAGAAGCTGAGGTCAAGCCCCATCTCTGCACCTTACAACCTAGGTAACTCTGAGCAAGCTGTTTTGTGTCTGTGAGCCTCTGTTTCTCCATCTATAAAAAGGGGAGGGTAAATCATACCTCACAAGGCCTATCACAATGATTAGATGCAACAGAGGAGTGAAAGTATCAAGCTCATGTCTGGAACAGAAAAGGATCCTTGATAAAATTCCATCAGCAAACACTATTGATTCTTATTTTAAAGTTGACTGTCATGGAAAAAAGCAATTTAACATGCACCATGCTTTTGTTATTTTTAATTGCTGAGAAAAAATGTGAAGAATGTTAAGGCCACTCAAATGTTAAGTCAATGCAAGGGGTGAAGATGGGGGCAGGACTGTGGCACAGTTGGCTCACTAATGCAATGGAGCCTGTGTACTGATCCTCAGGATGGCAGGCAAAGTCCTAAACAACAGAGCTGAAATGGGGTGACAACTGCAAGGTACAGACTGGGCTGGCTGAGGTAATAGTTCCCTCCCTCTAATACTGCCATTCAGGCTACTGGCCAGTGCCAGGAGCAAACAACTATCAGTTATAGCACACGGTCAGAGCTGTGTGCAGCTTTTGCTTAACCGGTAACTCTTCAGATGCCAGGGAATCTACTAGGAGAAGCAGCCAGAATCAGCAGGAGAGCAAGGAGGAAGTAAGAAGTGAATAGATAGTGTAGGTTAGGTTCAAAGAGGCAACTATACCAGAGGTTTGCGGGGTTCTCCACCAAGGCCAAAATCACCTCAGTTCTGCTTTCTGTAGCCAAAGCTGGAAGCGTGGGGTTTTGAAAAAAAAGCTGCATCATGCCAGCCTGTTGCTAACTGATTGAAAGCAGAAAATGAAGCCAGGCAAAGCTGAGGCCCAGATTTAGATAGTTAGCCTGATACTGAACAAGTCAGATCAGTACTTACATTAACTGAGACCATTAGATCAGAGTAGCTGCCGCCAGCAGCCCAGGGTAGGACTGGAGGAAGGGGAAGAGGGGAATGCCACTAGGATTGAACTTTGCAGGAGGGAGGGAAGGAGGGCTGAGTTACTGTGTGCACTGAGCTGATAGAATCTGGCCAATCTCAAGGCTTGGCAACAGACAAGACAAATTTTACTGTGACGAGTATAAGTTGAGTTACCCAACCTTCTACCCAGATTGATAGGAAGGTCACGACATGACTTAAAAACAGAAGCAGAGGTCTACATTAAAGTTTTCCTTTTCTTGGCTATGTCCCAGAAGGGCCAAGTCATAGTGAGAAGAGGGACAGGGGAGGGAAATCAATATCATATTTTGAATGCTGATTATACGCCAGATATTTTGTCATTCCTTTTAATCCTAGCAATAATAATTCTATCAGGTGAACTGTTTTCCCATTTTACAGATCTGGAAACCAAGGTGCAAACAGCTTAAATAAATTAATTGTGATCGCATGAGTGATCACATCAGCATCAGTGGATCAAACCAGAGCATTCAGAGTCAACTACTAGTGGAAATTGTACTGGACTTGTCGAAATTGTACTGGACCCCCTCCCATCCCCACACTGAATAATAGCTTTCACTAAACTGTGCTTTGAGACAATGCCATTGGTTCATACTGAGGTTGTTATATGAAATAATCCATGGAAGAAATTTTTCCCTGGCCTCGAAACCAGAAAAGTTATGGTTTACCTGAACAATTGGCTTGTTTTTACCTTAGGAACTTAGTTATATAACCATTGGTTTCTCTCTTTTTGTTTTCTCTAGAAAATTTGGAACCAAATCTATGACACTGCTCCACCAAGTGTTTAAGGATTCATGGCAAACATTTTGTATACTAACTCCATTCCTGCCATTTCCTTGCTATCCTACCTTCCCCCAACCTCCCGATTCCCATTCTGGGCCTCATGTTTTCTTATCAGTACTCTAGAATCTAAGGTAAAGGCCAGCAAACTTTTTCTGTAAAGTGTCAGACAGTTAATATTTTAGGCTGTACAGGCCATAAAGTCTTTGCTGCTACTACTCAATTCTGCTGTCGTGGCATGAAAGCAGCCATAGACAACATGTAAATGAAGGGGTGTATTTATGTTTATGGACAAAGTTTGAATTTCACAACATTTTCATGTCAAAAAATATTATTTCCTTTTTAATTCCAAACATTAAAAAATGTAAAAAAGAATTCTTAGCTTACAGGCTATATAAAAAGAGGCAGTGCAGTGGGCCCAATTGGGTCCACAGGCCATAGTCTGCCAAGCTCTCTCATCTAAACCTCAAGAGGACAGGGACTTCATAAGTCTTATTCATTCCTATGTCTTCAGCATGTAGAATGGGGCCAGGTACACGGTCAGTACTCAATAAATATTTGTCAAATAAATTATTCTTAACCATTTTTTAAGGTTTTACATTTTGCTATATTGTGAAATTCCTTAAAGCTACAAAGTAAAAGAGCTAGGATTTAGATCCAAGCCTTTCTGATATTCAAATCCTTATTTTGTCCATTATATCTTACTATCTTCACAGAATTGTGTCCCCTAAAACTCCCCTCTGGATTAGCCCCAGTCTCTCAACATGAGTCTCCACATGCAATAGTTAATTAAATTTGCTGAAGTCAGCCACACCTTGAATTTGCAATAATTTCAAAAGTCCAGAGTTTGGCAGAAGTTGTGCCCCTTTGTCCCTATTTCTCCCAAACTGGAAAGGGAGAATGAGAAAACAAGGGTTCACAGATTCACAGCTTCTTATAGGAAGGTAAAGTGATAGTTCTGCCTCAGTGGAAAGAACGCAGGCTTTGGTGCCTGTGAGACATGGTAAGATTTAGATCCCAGCTCTGCCAGTTACTAGCTGTGAATCTTTGGCAAGTCACTTATCTACAACAGCCTCCATTTCTTAATTTAAAAAAAAAAAAAAAAAAAAGAATAATACATTCTTGGCCAGGTGTGGTGGCTCACGCCTGTAATCCCAGCACTTAGGAAGGCCAAGGCAGGTGGATCACCTGAGGTTGAGAGTTTGAGACCAGCCTGGCTAACATGGCAAAACCCTGTCTCTACTAAAAATACAAAAATTAGCCAGGCATGGTGGCGAGTGTCTGTAGTCCCAGCTACTCAGGAGGCTGAGGCAGGGGAATCACTTGAACCTGGGAGGCGGAGGCTGCAGTGAGCCGAGATCACATCACTGCACTCCAGCCTGGGCGAAAGAGTGAGACTCCGTCTCAGAATAATACATTCTTTACAGTGGGATTGTGAGGATAAGAAATAGTATATCGGCAATTACTACAGTGCCAGGCACACAGCACTTGGGATACAGAGGTCAACAAAACAGGTAAAAAATCTCGGCCCTCATGGAGCTTACATTCTAGTGATTATTGTGACTGATTATTGTGATCTTGCCCACTGTTCCAATATTAGTAGTAGTAAACTGGAACATATTTCCACTTAAATATATCTCCAAACTCAGAAGGATCTCAAGGTGAAAAGTAGTTAGGGTCAGCTCTGGCTCCCATGGGATTCCCAAGCACTTACCCTCCTTGTGGTGGGCCAGGGGCCGGGGAGCTGGTCTCTTTATGTGGAAAGAGGGGGTCTTGGTGGGCCCAGAGCCTGGCATGGGTCCATTGGTGGCCTTTGGGGTAATCTTGGTCCCTCCATCCTGCAGCCTAGACACCAACTTCCCCACGTCCACCTCTGGGCAGGGCTCCAACTTGCCATCCGAAATAGGCCTGCTTGGGGACTTCCTCCCAGGATCAGTTTCCCCACTCCTCTGAATAGGTAGTTTGGGGTGTTGTGGTGGCTTGGGGGGTTCTATGCTGCTGGTGATAGTACCATTCGGTGTTTGATGTTGGATTTCATCTGGGAAAAGTCGGTGCAAAGAGGGAAGATTAATGATAACTTTTAAAACCTTTTCATTTTGATACATGCATACATACTTAATTTTGAAAATTTGTATACATTTTCAAAGCAGTTATGTCACTGTGGCACAAACCAACTATATCCCACAAAATCATTCTCTACCCTTCCCAGTTCACGTAAAGCCACAGATCCAATCCAAATAGAGAATTCAAGATCCGCATATGATTTTCACCACCACAATTCAATAAGCCACAATAAACCAAGAGGTTTTATTAAAGGAATATGTCACTCAAAAAAGACTTAAAATCCCCAATCAATGGCATATTCTATTCTTTGCAAATAAAGACATCATCGGTTAATTCTTAACCACTTCTCTGAAAAGTATTTTGTTAAGGTCTCTCAAATTTTAAGTTAATCAACATAACATACTTTAACTTCGTTCTCCAACTCGGAAGGAAACCTCCAACTGTTCTTTCCCCAGCTTTTATGGTCTACAATTTCCTCTGACATTAGTACATGTCTTTTAGTGGTTCTGACACTTACTTAAAGCTTTTGAGACCCTAATGAGACCTAGGGACCACCTCCCTAGAAAAATTAACCCACACAAATATAGCCAAAATTTTGAAAACTAATTTTTTAGTGATTCACAGAGCCTTCTGAAGCTGTCAATAAACCCCAGATTGAGAATGCCTGCTGTAAAGAAATTGTCACCTTCCATAGTCATAAAAAACTTAGAGTGTAGTGGTTAAGAACAGAGGTTCCAATGAGAACACTTGGACACACGAAGGGGAACATCACACACCGGGGCCTGTTGTGAGGTGGGGGGAGTGGGGAGGGAAAGCATTAGGAGATATACCTAATGTAAATGACGAGTTAATGGGTGCAGCACACCGACATGGCACATGTATACATATGTAACAAACCTGCACGTTGTGCACATGTACCCTAGAACTTAAAGTATAATTAAAAAAAAAAAAAAAAAGAACAGGGGTTCCAGCCAGCAAATTGAAACCTGAGATGTATATCAACCAACTGCAATACATGTATCTTATTTAGATCCTGATTTTTTTTTTTAACAAAATGAGATAATAGGAGAATGTGGATACTGACTGGATAGCTGATCTTAAGGAATCACTGTTTCGTTTTATTTTCTTTTAAGTATGATGATGATATTGTGGTTTTGCTTTTGAAGGAGTTCCTTTCTTTTAGAGATATACACTGAAACATTTACAAATGAAATGACATGATGAGTAGGTTGGGGGAATGGGTAGGGGTATAGATGAAATAAGACTGGGTATATGTTTTTAAATGCTGAAATGTGGGGAGTTCAATATGTTTGTTTCCAATTTCTGTTTATGTTTGGAATTCTTCGTAATAAAATGTTAAAAGAAATGCAGGCTCTGAAGCCAGGTGGCCAGGTCTGAATCTCAGTTCTGCTTCTTACCGACTGTGAGACCTTGTACAAGTTCCCTATTTTCTCTGTACCTCAAATTTTCTCCTCAGTAAAATGGGAATAATAAAGAATACCGGTCTCATGAGGTTGTGGTGAGGATTACAGGAGATGGTATACTTATTTCAGTGCCTGGCACATAACAGACACTCATTAATTAGTGGTTATTATTTACACTATTATGTGGCGGGTGGGCAGTGAGGCAAAAGTTTCCATGGGGGAAGTCTTGCTGCAAAGGCTTTTGTCCCCTAGACAGTTTTATTCTCCTTGGGAATCTGCCACCACTGATGCCACTGCCAAAGGGGCCGGAACCAAGGGGAGTTCCCCTGTAGTCTCCCTAATTTCGTCCCAAAGTAGACACATAGCCCTTTATTTATTAACCCTAGCACAAGTGCAACCAGACAGAGGCCATCAAACGAAAAAACTACCAAAGGCTCACAAATGATGTCATGAACATGAGCACAAGAGTGCCAAATAACTAGAGCCTCTGGCTTCCAGGACGTGCCTTGTGGCAGAGGCCATCTTTAAACATATAGCACTCAGGAGTAACTCAAGCACGTCTACTCTCTCCAAACAGTAAAGTGCATGGTGACATAAATTCTTTCCCTCACATGCTTTAGCCCAACATCTCAGCTGCATGTTCCTATCTGAATACTTTCTTCTGGACAAGTGACTCCATCTCTGCTCTCCCTTAGGGAAATAAAGGTTGCCTGTGCCCTACAGGCCATAGAGTATCATCACCATCTCAAGAGAGCCAATCTTCATAAAGAGGACCCACATACACAGCCTCAGAGAGGCTGCTACCTTCCACTCAGGAAAGTATCTTCTGCTGGCTTGGGAAAATAGGAAATGTAATGATAGAAGCCATGATGACTTCGGAGCTAGGCCTTTCAGCAGGGAAACTATTTCTAGGTTCTGGGGTATGGTGAATAAAAATAATGATAATAGTGACAATGATAGTAATAATGAGAATAATACTGATAAAGATAACACATACCATTACTTGAGCACTTATACCATGGCAGGCCCTGTTCTAAGTGCTTTACCTGGATTATCTCATGTAATCCTCAAAACAGCTCTATAAAGTAGTACATTGTTATTAACCCCATTTTACAGACAAGGAATCTAAGGCACCCGCAGTCTCCATGTCACAAAGCTACTAAGTGGAAACGCCAAGTTTCAAATCTTGATGTCTGCTTCCAGAGTCTACTTACTCTTTCTGAAGAGAGAGTTCATTGCTCTGTCAGGTAATAAAAGTTTGGTGCCATCCCCTTTCCCTAACCAGCCACCCATTTCTACAGGAAAACACACAGACAAGTCTCAGGGACTACGAAGAACTGGGAGTGAATCGGGATCAGACAGGGAGGCCTCATAAATAGGCGTGGGGCCAACCCTTAAAGTGGAGGCCTCTCTTCCATGGGTGGGTAAGAGGTGGGGAGAAGCTTTGAGAGGATACACACTAGTACAGTAATAGAAATAAATCAATTATTATAATACATGTAGATTCATGCAGATAAGTGCTAGGAGTAAGACAGTACTAATACTGACTGCAAGGATTAGAGAGGGTCTTTATAAAACAGGTAACTTTTAAGCTGGGCCTTGAAGAATTCCAAAAGGTGGAGCAAAGTAGAAACGGCATTCAAACAAAAAACAACTTGGAGGAGTGAAAGATCATGCTTTGCCTAAGAAAATATAATTAAAAGTTTGGTTTGGCTTGAGCATAGGGACCAATTATAGATGAAAAAGTGTGGGTAGCTGGAGGTGAGGTTGTTGAAATAAGTTGGGGCTATATCATGAAGTCCATGAATGCCATGCTCAGGAATACAAACTCTGCCTTTGAGTCACAGAAGACAATGATTTTGGGGGGGCAGAGGGCTGGGGGTGGGGAGAAGTGGCATTATCAAATATGCATTTTTAAACATCCCTTTGGGTTCATCACGAAAAGTAGTGAAAAATAGGCTCGTTCCAACGAAAAGTAGGTTGGACCAGAAAGACTGGTGGCAGAAAGACAAGCTAGGGGACTGCTGATAAGAAGGATCCAAACTAGAGCTGCGTCAGAAAAGAGAGGCAGATTCAGGAGAGGTTGAAGAAGTGGAATAATCAGGGCTTAGTTATGGAGGTGTGATGGAGTCCATGATGAGGGTGAAAGGAGTCACTGACATACTATATACAAAAGGGATAACAAATTTCAGAGTAAGATAATGAGATGCTACTGGTGAGCAGGATTGGTTCCTTCTCAGAACAGTGTTCAGATAGGTTATAGGAAGTGTGATTTATAGTAAATAAATAAGCTTTAGGATAAGATAGATGAGTGCAAATTGTTCTGTCATTTAGTAGCTGTGTTAGTTGGGAAAACTATTCATCATCTTTGAGCTTCCAGTGCCTTCACTATAAAACAGAATTCAGCATACCTACCTCACATGGGAGTGCTGAACAGTAAATGAGATTATGGATTCACACTCATATAGGATGGCTAGAATAAATAAGATAGACTATACAAAGTGTTGGTGAGGATGTGGTGAAATTGGAGCCTTTATTCATTGCTGGTGGGAAAGTAAAATGGTGCAGCTGAGGCCTAGTGCGGTGGCTCACGCCTGTAATCCCAGCACTTTGGGAGGCCGAGGTGGGCGAATCATGAGGTCAGGAGTTTGAGACCAGTCTGGCCAACATAATGAAACCCCATCTCTACTAAAAATACAAAAATTTAGCCGGGTGTGGTGGTATGTGCCTGTAATCCCAGCTACTCGGGAGGCTGAGGCAGGAGAATCACATGAACCTGGCAGGTGGAGGCTGCAGTGAGCTGAGATTGTGCCACTGCACTCCGGCCCAGGAGACACTGTGAGACTCCATCTCAAAAAAAAAAAAAAAAAAGGTACAGCTGCTTTGGAAAACAGCCTGGCAATTCTTCAAAAGTTTTAATATAGACCAACCATATAACCTACAATTCCAGTCCTAGGTATATACCCAAGATAATTACAAACAGACATCCACACAAAATCCTGTGCATGAATGTTCACAGTGGCATTACTTATAATAACCAAAAAATGAATACAATCCAAGTGTCCATCAACTGATCAATGGATAAATAAAATGTGCTACATCTATACAAAGGAATATCATTTGTCCATAAGAAAGAATGAAGTACTGATACATTCTACAATGTGGATGAACCTTGAAAATATTATGCTAAGAGTAAGACGCCACCCAAAAATGTCCACATATTCTATAATTATATTTCTATGAAATGTTCAGAATAGGCAAATCCGTAGAGGCAGAAAGTAGATCAGTAACTGTCAGAGGTTGGTGGAGAAGTAAATTTAAAAGTATTGGGATTCTGGGATGATGAATATGTTCTGGAATAAGATAGTTGCACAAAATATACTAAAAACCATCAAACTGTATGCTTTAAAATGGTGCATTTTATGGTATGTGAATTATAGCTCAGTTTTTTAAAAAGTTAAAAATAAAAAATAAATGTCTAGACTGGGTAACCTCATTGGAGATCTTCTGTCCCAAAGCCCTCATCACCACAGAGGGGCAAACTGAGGTCCAGAGAGGGGAAGTGACTAGCTCAAGTTATTCAGCAGGCTAGTAGCCAAGATTAAATTAGACCTTCTGTCTACTGACACCCAGTTCATTCATTTTTTTACACTCATTTATTAAGGACTTACTATATGCCTGGCACTGTGCTCATACTTTGGATATAGTAAAAAAAAACAAGTGGCCACTGGCATTGAGTTTATATTTGGGGAGACTGTAAATAAACAAATAAACCCATTCTGTAAAAATGACACTATGGGGGGGAGGAGCCAAGATGGCCCAATAGGAACAGCTCCGGTCTACAGCTCCCAGCGTGAGCGACGCAGAAGACGGGTGATTTCTGCATTTCCATCTGAGGTACCGGGTTCATCTCACTAGGGAGTGCCAGACAGTGGGCGCAGGACAGTGGGTGCAGCGCACCGTGTGCCAGCCGAAGCAGGGTGAGGCATTGCCTCACTCGGGAAGCGCAAGGGGTCAGGGAGTTCCCTTTCCCGGTCAAGGAAAGGGGTGACAGACGGCACCTGGAAAATCGGGCCACTCCCACCCGAATACTGTGCTTTTCCGACGGGCTTAGGAAACGGTGCACCAGGAGATTATATCCCGCACCTGACTCGGAGGGTCCTATGCCCACAGAGTCTCGCTGATTGCTAGCACAGCAGTCTGAGATCAAACTGCAAGGCGGCAGCGAGGCTGGGGGAGGGGCGCCTGCCATTGCCCAGGCTCGCTTAGATAAACAAAGCAGCTGGGAAGCTCCAACTGGGTGCAGCCCACCACAGCTCAAGGAGGCCTGCCTGCCTCTGTAGGCTCCACATCTGGGGGTAGGGCACAGACAAACAAAAAGACAGCAGTAACCTCTGCAGACTTCAATGTCCCTGTCTGACAGCTTTGAAGAGAGCAGTGGTTCTCCCAGCATGCAGCTGGAGATCTGAGAAAGGGCAGACTGCCTCCTCAAGTGGGTCCCTGACCCCTGACCCCCGAGCAGCCTAACTGGGAGGCACCACCCAGTAGGGGCAGACAGACACCTCACACGGCTGGGTACCCCTCTGAGACAAAACTTCCAGAGGAACGATCAGACAGCAGCATTCACAGATCACGAAAATCCGCGGTTCTGCAGACACCACTGCTGATACCCAGGTAAACAGGGTCTGGAGTGGACCTCTAGCAAACTCCAACAGACTTTCAGCTGAGGGGTCCTGTCTGTTAGAAGGAAAACTAACAAACAGAAAGGACATCCACACCAAAAACCCATCTGTACATCACCATCATCAAAGACCAAAAGTAGATAAAACCACAAAGATGGGGAAAAAACAGAGCAGAAAAACTGGAAACTCTAAACAGCAGAGTGCCTCTCCTCCTCCGAAGGAAGGCAGTTCCTCACCAACAACGGAACAAAGCTGGACGGAGAATGACTTTGACGAGTTGAGAGAAGAAGCCTTCAGACGATCAAACTACTCCAAGCTACAGGAGGAAATTCAAACCAAAGGCGAAGAAGTTGAAAACTTCGAAAAAAATTTAGACGAATGTATAACTAGAATAACCAATACAGAGAAGTGCTTAAAGGAACTGATGGAGCTGAAAGCCAAGGCTCGAGAACTACGTGAAGAATGCAGAAGCCTCAGGAGCCAATGCGATCAACTGGAAGAAAGGGTATCAGTGATGGAAGATGAAATGAATGAAATGCAGCGAGAAGGGAAGTTTAGAGAAAAAAGAATAAAAAGAAAGGAAAAAGCCTCCAAGAAATATGGGACTATGTGAAAAGACCAAATCTACATCTGATTGGTGTACCTGAAAGTGACAGGGAGAATGGAACCAAGTTGGAAAACACTCTGCAGGATATTATCCAGGAGAACTTCCCCAATCTAGCAAGGCAGGCCAACATTCACATTCAGGAAATACAGAGAAAGCCACAAAGATACTCCTCGAGAAGAGCAACTCCAAGACACATAATTGTCAGATTCACCAAAGTTGAAATGAAAGAAAAAATGTTAAGGGCAGCCAGAGAGAAAGGTCGGGTTACCCACAAAGGGAAGCCCATCAAACTAACAGCAGATATCTCGGCAGAAACTCTACAAGCCAGAAGAGAGTGGAGGCCAATATTCAACATTCTTAAAGAAAAGAATTTTCAACCCAGAATTTCATACCCAGCCAAACTAAACTTCATAAGTGAAGGAGAAATAAAATACTTTACAGAAAAGCAAATGCTGAGAGATTTTGTCACCACCAGGCTTGCCCTAAAAGAGCTCCTGAAGGAAGCACTAAACATAGAACGGCACAACCGGTACCAGCCACTGCAAAATCATGCCAAATATAAAGACCATCGAGACTAGGAAGAAACTGCATCAACTAACGAACAAAATAACCAGCTAACATCATAATGACAGGATCAAATTCACACATAACAATATTAACTTTAAATACAAATGGACTAAATGCTCCAATTAAAAGACACAGACTGGCAAATTGGATAAAGAGTCAAGACCCATCAGTGTGCTGTATTCAGGAAACCCATCTCACATGCAGACACACATAGGCTCAAAATAAAAGGATGGAGGAAGATCTAGCAAGCAAATGGAAAGTAAAAAAAGGCAGGGGTTGCAATCCTAGTCTCAGATAAAACAGACTTTAAACCAATAAAGATCAAAAGAGACAAAGAAGGCCATTACATAATTGTAAAGGGATTAATTCAACAAGAAGAGCTAACTATCCTAAATATATATACACCCAATACAGGAGCACCCAGATTCATAAAGCAAGTCCTGAGTGACCTACAAACAGACTTAGACTCCCACACAATAATAATGGGAGACTTTAACACCCCACTGTCAACATTAGGCAGATCAATGAGACAGAAAGTTAACAAGGATACCCAGGAATTGAACTCAGCTCTGCACCAAGCGGACCTAATAGACATCTACAGAACTCTCCACCCCAAATCAACAGAATATACATTCTTTTCAGCACCACACCACACCTATTCCAAACTTGACCACATAGTTGGAAGTAAAGCTCTCCTCAGCAAATGTAAAAGAACAGAAATTATAACAAACTGTCTCTCAGACCACAGTGCAATCAAACTAGAACTCAGGATTAAGAAACTCACTCAAAACCACTCAACTACATGGAAACTGATCAACCTGCTCCTGAATGACTACTGGGTTCATAACAAAATGAAGGCAGAAATGAAGATGTTCTTTGAAACCAATGAGAACAAAGACACAACATACCAGAATCTCTGGCACACATTCAAAGCAGTGTGTAGAGGGAAATTTATAGCACTAAATGCCCACAAGAGAAAGCAGGAAAGATCCAAAATTGACACCCTAACATCACAATTAAAAGAACTAGAAAAGCAAGAGCAAACACATTCAAAAGCTAGCAGAAGGCAAGAAATAACTAAAATCAGAGCAGAACTGAAGGAAATAGAGACACAAAGAACCCTTCAAAAAATTAATGAATCCAGGAGCTGGTTTTTTGAAAGGATCAACAAAATTGACAGACTGCTAGCAAGACTAATAAAGAAAAAAAGAGAGAAGAATCAAATAGATGCAATAAAAAATGATAAAGGGGATATCACCACCGATCCCACAGAAATACAAACTACCATCAGAGAATATTACAAACACCTCTATGCAAATAAACTAGACAATCTAGAAGAAATGGATAAATTCCTTGACACATACACGCTCCCAAGACTAAACCAGGAAGAAGTTGAATCTCCGAACAGACCAATAACAGGATCTGAAATTGTGGCAATAATCAATAGCTTACCAACCAAAAACAGTCCGGGACCAGATGGATTCACAGCCGAATTCTACCAGAGGTACAAGGAGGAACTGGTACCATTCCTTCTGAAACTATTCTAATCAATAGAAAAAGAGGGAATCCTCCCTAACTCATTTTATGAGGCCAGCATCATCCTGATACCAAAGCCGGGCAGAGACACAACCAAAAAAGAGAATTTTAGACCAATATCCTTCATGAACATTGATGCAAAAATCCTCAATAAAATACTGGCAAACCGAATCCAGCAGGACATCAAAAAGCTTATCCAGCATGATCAACTGGGCTTCATCCCTGGGATGCAAGGCTGGTTCAATATACGCAAATCAATAAATGTAATCCAGCATATAAACAGAACCAAAGACAAAAACCACATGATTATCTCAATAGATGCAGAAAAGGCCTTTGACAAAATTCAACAACCTTCATGCTAAAAACTCTCAATAAATTAGGTATTGATGGGACATATCTCAAAATAATAAGAGCTATCTATGACAACCCACAGCCAATATCATACTGAATGGGCAAAAACTGGAAGCATTCCCTTTGAAAACTTGCACAAGACAGGGATGCCCTCTCTCACCACTCCTATTCAACATAGTGTTGGAAGTTCTGGCCAGGGCAATTAGGCAGGAGAAGGAAATAAAGGGTATTCAATTAGGAAAAGAGGAAGTCAAATTGTCCCTGTTTGCAGATGACATGATTGTATATCTAGAAAACCCCATTGTCTCAGCCCAAAATCTCCTTAAGCTGATAAGCAACTTCAGCAAAGTCTCAGGATACAAAATCAATGTACAAAAATCACAAGCATTCCTATACAACAATAACAGACAAACAGAGAGCCAAATCATGAGTGAACTCCCATTCACAACTGCTTCAAAGAGAATAAAATACCTAGGAATCCAAGTTACAAGGGACGTGAAGGACCTCTTCAAGGAGAACTACAAACCACTGCTCAATGAAATCAAAGAGGATACAAACAAATGGAAGAACATTCCATGCTCATGGGTAGGAAGAATCAATATTGTGAAAATGGCCATACTGCCCAAGGTAATTTATAGATTCAATGCCATCCCCATCAAGCTACCAATGACTTTCTTCACAGAATTGGAAAAAACTACTTTAAAGTTCATATGGAACCAAAAAAGAGCCCGCATCACCAAGTCAATCCTAAGCCAAAAGAACAAAGCTGGAGGCATCATGCTACCTGACTTCAAACTATACTACAAGGCTACAGTAACCAAAACAGCATGGTACTGGTACCAAAACAGAGATATAGATCAATGGAACAGAACAGAGCCCTCAGAAATAACGCCACATATCTACAACTATCTGATCTTTGACAAACCTGAGAAAAACAAGCAATGGAAAAAGGATTCCCTATTTAATAAATGGTGCTGGGAAAACTGGCTAGCCATATGCATAAAGCTGAAACTGGATCCCTTCCTTATACCTTATACAAAAAATAATTCAAGATGGATTAAAGACTTAAATGTTAGACCTAAAACCATAAAAACCCTAGAAGAAAACCTAGGCAATACCATTCAGGACATAGGCATGGGCAAGGACTTCATGTCTAAAACACCAAAAGCAATGGCAACAAAAGCCAAAATTGACAAATGGGATCTAATTAAACTAAAGAGCTTCTGCACAGCAAAAGAAACTACCATCAGAGTGAACAGGCAACCTACAAAATGTGAGAAAATTTTCACAACCTACTCATCTGACAAAGGGCTAATATCCAGAATCTGCAATGAACTCAAACAAATTTACAAGAAAAAAACAAACAACCCCATCAAAAAGTGGGCAAAGGATATGAACAGACACTTCTCAAAAGAAGACATTTATGCAGCTGAAAGACACATGAAAAAATGCTCATCATCATTGGCCGTCAGAAAAATGCAAATCAAAACCACAATGAGATACCATCTCACACCAGTTAGAATGGCAATCGTTAAAAAGTCAGGAAAAAACAGGTGCTGGAAAGGATGTGGAGAAATAGGAACACTTTTACACTGTCGGTGGGACTGTAAACTAGTTCAACCATTGTGGATGTCAGTGTGGCAATTCCTCAGAGACCTAGAACTAGAAATACCATTTGACCCAGCCATCCCATTACTGGGTATATACCCAAAGGACTATAAATCATGCTGCTATAAAGACACATGCACACGTATGTTTATTGCGGCACTATTCACAACAGCAAAGACTTGGAACCAACCCAAATGTCCAACAACGATAGACTGGATTAAGAAAATGTGGCACATATACACCATGGAATACTATGCAGCCATAAAAAAATGATGAGTTCATGTCCTTTGTAGGGACATGGATGAAATTGGAAATCATCATTCTCAGTAAACCATCACAAGGACAAAAAACCAAACACCGCATGTTCTCACTCATAGATGGGAATTGAACAATGAGAACACATGGACACAGGAAAGGGAACATCACACTCTGGGGACTGTTGTGGGGTGGGGGGAGGAGGGAGGGATAGCATTAGGAGATATACCTAATGCTAAATGACGAGTCAATGGGTGCAGCACACCAGCATGGCACATGTATACATATGTAACTAACCTGCACATTGTGCACATGTACCCTAAAACTTAAAGTATAATGATAATAAAAAAATAAAAATTGTATCATGTGGCACAAATAAAGGTAGTTGTAAATATAAACAACAACAACAACAACAAAAATGAGACTATGGAACAACAGAGAGGCATTCAATGTTCCCTTCCACTTTCTCCTGAATGCCAGCTCACCTCCTCTGTGTAAGAGTTGATCCCTTAACCTAAGTGATGATCTCTTCATCATTCCTTATACATCCACTCATTCATTCTTAGAATATTTACTAAATCCATGATATGTATACCAGGAGTTGTTCTAGGGCCTGGTAGTCAAATAGATTTTACATTCTAAGGGGAAAGAGAGATAATAAACATGTGAACAAACAGGAGCAGGGGATATGAGTTGCATAAAGCCATATAAAGGGATAGGGAGTGATTGGAGGAAGAGAAAGAACTATTTAAGTAGAATGTTAAGAAAAGGTCTGTATGAGAAGATGGCATTTAGTAGACACCTGAATGAAAGAGTGAGCCTTGTGAAGTTCTGGAGGAAGAATGTTTAGGGCCAAGAGAGTAGCAAATGCAAAGGCCCTTAGGTAAGTTTGACACAAGTAAAGACCTGCAAGAACAATGAGATTACAGTAGACAGCAAAAGAGACAGTGAGAGAGCAAAGTTCAGAAATGAAGGTCAAAGAAATAAGCAACAGTCATATAATGAATAATAAAATGCAAATTTTATTCTAGGTATGAAGGGAGGTTACTGAAAATTTGGCACAGAGGGAATGATGTGATCTGATTTCCATTTTTTTCATGGTTTCAATGGACACTTTTATTGTTTATTTAATGGATCATCAATTTCGTCTCCCTACCTACAAATGGAATTTCATCTTGTTTCCACACTGAGTAGTGAAACAGTGACAAAGCTAATCAGGATAAGCTACATCAAAAGAGAACTAAGCTAACACAGCTCACTTTTTTTTTAACAGGCAAAATATACATATATGCATTCTAGAATGCGCAATGGTTTAGTCACTAAGAAATTCAAATGGGATCTTGAAGAATATAGGCAAATCCAGGGTACAGTAAAGATGAGCTGAGATGCTGTGCAACTGTTTAAGGGTTCCTGGCACTGCATCTCTTGGCCACTAGCTGAATCTTGACATGGAAGGTTTTAGCTAATGCCAAGTGGAGATGCAGAAAATGCTAAGTTGACTTAGGGGCTGTGCACAGGAACTAAAAGGCAGGAAAGTACCAAATATTGCCGAGAGCATCCACCCCAGGAAGGACTTTACCTTCCAGGAGCTCTAAACTGGCACCACCCCTAGTGCTCACATGTCTGATTTTATCCTCTGTGTTCCATTTGGCACAGCAAGTGGCAGTGTTTCCACCAGCTATGATGGTAATGCAGCCCCTAGAAGTGGCTTTCACCACCTCATCCATGAGGGCTTTGGTTCCCTGGGCAAAAGCTTCCCATTCAAATACCCCCACAGGACCATTCCACACAATTTGCTTAGCCCGAGTGACCGTCTCAGCATACTTCTTACTGCTTTCAGGACCACAGTCCAAGCCCATCCAGCCAGCAGGTATGCCAGAAGCCACAGTGGCTTGGCCAGTCTTGGCATTCTCATCAAATTTGTCAGCAGTGACAAAGTCAATAGGCAAGGTAATCACACCATTCTTCTCAGCTTGGGACATTAGGTCTTTGACAATCTTGGCTCCCTCTTCATCAAACAGAGAAGTGCCAGTCTCCATGTTGTTGAGCACCTTAAGGAAGGTAAAAGCCATTCCACCACCAATAATCATCTCATTGACTTCGTCCAGCATATTATTGATCAGGTGGATCTTGTCTGCAACTTTAGCTCCACCCAGAATGGCCAGGAAGGGTCGCTATGAGCTCTCCAAGACCTTGGCAAAGTAGTTCAGCTCCCTTTTCATCAAAAAACCACCAGCCTTCTGTGGCAGACTGACTCCTACCATGGAGCTATGGGCTCTGTGAGCAGTGCCAAAAGCATCATTGACATACACATTCCCTAGCTTGGAAAGTGAAGCTCAAAAAGCTTCTATTTTGGTGGGCTCACTTTAACCTTGTTCCCAGAGTTTTCCCTTCCCTTCTTCTTCCATATGAAAGTGGAGGTTCTCCAGCAGGATGACAGACCCAGCAGCTGGGTTGGCACAGGCTTTCTCCACTTCTGGGCCTACACAGTCTTTCAAGAACAGAACATCCTTGCCCAGCAGAGATTTGAGTTCTACAGTAAATGGCTCTAAGGAGTACTTATCAGGCATAGGGACACCATCAGGCCAGCCTAGGTGGCTCACAAGGACTACTGACTTGGCTCCATCGTCCAAGTAGAATTTGATGCTTAAGACAGCAGCCTTAATCCTCTGGTTGTTTGTTATCTGGTTATTCTACACAGGAACATTGAAGTCCACTCTCATAACGACCCGCTGCCCTTTCACGTCCGGTTTGTCCAGTGTCAGCTTGTTAGAAAGCGACATTTTGGAAATGGAGAGAGGTCGATGATTCAGACAGTAAGGGAGCCTGCTGCTGATGTGTGCTTGGGAAGCTTGCAGAATCCTGATTTCCATATTTTAAAGGATGTACTGTTACTGGCTGCCGGGGAGAATGAATTACAGGCAAGGAAGAAGGCAAGCAATGATACCAGGTAAGAGATAATAGTGGCTCACAGTGATAGAAGGAGTGGGTGGTAGTAGAAGTTAGCATATAATGTGCACGTAGAGCTGACAAGAATTGCCAATGGATTCAATATGAAGGAAAAAGGGAAAGGAGTAACCAAGGATGATTCCAAAGTTCTTGACCCTAGCAACTGGATGACTGCTGCTGCCAATTACTTACATGGAGGAGACCAGAGTAGGAGCAAGTTAAGAAAGAGTCGGGCATCAAGTTATGTTTTGCACAGTGTAAACTGAGATGCCCATGAGTCATCCAAGAAGAACTGTTGAGCAGGAAATTTGATATGACAAAAGAGGCAAGATATCAATCTTAGATAAATTTGGAAATCATCTTTAGCATTTAAATGATATGTAAAACCATGAAACTTAATGAGATCACACAGGAAAAGAACCTGATCAGAGAACAGGACTAAGAAAAAAGCTCTGGGACCTTCTAACACGTAAAGTTGGGAAGAGAAGGAAAACCAGGAGAGAAGACTGGGATGGATTCTCTGGTGAGATTAAAGGAAAATCTGGTATCCTGAAAGCCACGTGAATAAAGTGTTTCAAGAAGGAGGAGTTAGTCAACTGTGTCAGATGCTACTCACAAACTGAGTATGATGAGAACAATGTTGTAGCTATTTGGTTTGGCCTCATGGAGATTTTTGGCAAACCTGACAAAAATGGTCTTAGTGGAGTAGGAGGGCAGAGGCACATTTAGAATGGGTGTAGTCTCCACACTAGCAATTATTCCACTGAAGGCATTTATTTGTTCACTTATCTATGCCTCCATTTCTTCTGTGAGGGCAAGCAATGTATCTTAATTTCACCTAGTACAGTACCTGGCACATAGTAGTTATCCAATCCATGTTTGCTATATTTGAATTTAAAATTTCACAACATTCACCTTGCTCACCCATTTCAATAGATTGGGGGCATAAATCTAAGAACACCTTGGATCCTGCACTGGCCTTATAGGGATCCTCCACATGGTAACTTCCTTTACAAGCTCATCACCATCCTATCTGCTGTCAAAGGCTTAATCCCCTCTCTGAGCACAAACTACAAACCCTGGCTGCTTTTAAGCTCAGGAGCCAGGAAAGGTCTACTTTTATAGAGAGAAAAATGGTCATGCCACCGCTTCTGCCCTTCGATATCCTCTTTGTGTCTAATCACCATTCAGAAGCTAAGGGTGAACCTCAGTACTGACCTTCGCTTTCATCCAGGGAAGAAGTATAGAAAACCGTCCTTTCTCGCAGCAAGCGCTTTGAAATCGTGATTGGTTTGTGCCTTCTTGCTGTCACCCGAGGCGGAGGCACTGGCGGTGCAGCGCTTTCCTCAGGTGGACCTAAATAGATCTGTGGAGAAAGAAGGAAGATATCTAGAGAATAATTAGATCAAGTTTTTGTCTTCTGAATGCTACCCACCAGTTGATGCTTGCTGGCCTTATAGCTAGAGTTTGTAACATGAATACTAATATGACTCAAAGAATCAGAGATTTTCTTAATCACTCTAGCTACCGGTTAAGTGTTTACGTATCTCCTACCATGCTCAAGGCACAGAACTTGGCACTTCTCAGTTTGGAAGAAAAAATACCTATAAAAGATGGCATTAGTCCTGGATTTTCCATCTCCTTCCTGGGAGACCTTAGGCAAGTCACCTCACTTCTCTGAGCCTCAGCTTTCTCATCCGTAACATAGGGACAGCATCACCTACTTCACAGAGTGTGGTAAGAAAGAAATGAAAGGAGCTGTCAAGGTGCCTTCTATGGGTAGGGGTGGGACATGGAAGGAGACTAAACACAATTACATGCCCATATGCCTTAAACAGTTCTGAAGGGATACCAAAGAATCTGATTACATTGTTTGTCTCAAGGTAGGACTAATGATTGGCTGGGGAATACAGGGAGAACAACTGTGTTTTCCCTGCTATGTCACTTTGTTCTTTTATAATTTCATGCCATGGTACATTACCTATTCAATAAAAAGTAAAATAAAATTAAAAAGCAACAACACAGTGCCTTGGATGCTATAAGAAGTGCTGAAGGCATGCAGAAGGAGCTGCGATTAGAATTTTTATATAATGTCTCATGTGTACTTAAGGATTTTCCGGTCTCCATGGAGACCAACCTTTTAGCCCAAGTGCATACACTGGGATGATACACATATGTGATGGAGAAAGGAGACCACTGTCTAGCCAGTGAGACTAACAAAATCAACCCCAATGATTAGTGTAAAGAGAAATGTCAGAGCCCAATATCCCATCAGGCAAGGGTCAACACAGACTACATGGGCATGGAAATAACATGATTGAGAACACAAGGCAAGCCTGTGTAAAAGCTGGACAATGATAAGAAACAATGCATGAACAGTCACAAGCCATGAGCATATGCCTCATGATTGTACAGAAGACAAAATGTAACTTAACAGCAAGCAGATTAATGTTGAGGCCATACAGTTCTAGGTCATATTCCTAATTCCACCATCATTAGTAATAATAGTCTAAAGAGCTACCATTTTGTGAGCTCAAACACTGTAGTAGTTGTTACAAATATTCCTTGCTATTTTTCGAATACGTGAGGTCGTTGCACTGACTGTTTCTTCCACCCAGACTGATCTTCCTCCAGATATCCATTCTTCTAGGATTCTAATCAAACATACTCTGCTCAGTAAGCCCTTCCAGGTCAATATATTTAAAACAATGACATGCCTCCCTCTACCCAAGCATTCCTATCTTCCTTCCGTGTTTAATTTTTTTTCTCTTCAGCATTTCCTATCACTTCCTAACACAGAACATGTTTTACTTATTGATTTTGTTTGCTGTCTGTCTCCAAGCTAGATTTTACACAACATAGAAGCATGTCTGTCATGTTCACTGCTCTATCTCTAGAACCTAGAAGAGGGACTGAAATTGCTGAGTCAAAAAACAAATACACTTGCAATTCTAATGTAAAAGGCCAAACTGTCACCTGAAAATACTACTACTATTAACAGCTACTAACTACTACTACTAAAATACTACTACAAACAGCTACTTCTTATTCCGGCCAAGATAGGGCACAGAAACTAGTTTTACTCATTTAGCCTGCAACAAGTAAAAACAAAACAAAACAAAACAAAACTAGGAAAAATACATGCAACAGTAGTTTTAAAGGCATTGGAAATCCAGCAGTGAAGGACAGTGAATGCTGAGAGACAGAAAAAAACAAATGAGGTCAGCCCTATGAGTTTCCCAGCTTAGAGTTTTACAGGCCGCAGTGCAGGAAGGGAAACCCAAGTGGAACCCAGTAGTATCCCTACATTGAGAAGATTGAATTGGGAGTATGGGAAAGACAAGGAAGTGAGAATTTGCAAGGCAAAGTGCCAGAGAGAAGATTTTGTACACTAAAATCTTCAAAATATTGCTGAGAAATATTAAGAAAATCTAGATAAACAGAGATATATTTTGTTTGCAGGTATAAAGACTCAATAGTGTTAAGATGTAAATTCTCACAAAATTGATCTACAGACTGAACACAACCCAAATACCAGTAAGCTTGTATGTAGATATTGACAAGCTGATTCAAAAATGTATAAGGACATGCAAAGAACCTAGAATAGCCAAAACAATCTTGAAAAAGAAAAACAAAGTTGGAAAGCTAACACTACCTGATTTCAAGTCTTATTATAAAGCTACAACAATTAAGACAGTGTGGCACTGATGTCAAGATAGGTGAATAGATCAATGGAACAAAATAGAAAGCCCAGAAATAGACCCACACCTATACAGATAAATTTATTTATTTATTTTACAAAGGCAATTCAGTGGAGAAAGGACAGCAATGATACTGGAACAATGTGATATACATAGGCAAAAAAAAAAAACAAAAAACTTCAATTCGTATCTTATACCACAGAAGAAAACTAACTCAAAATGGGCTATAATCAAATTTGAAAGCTGAAACTATAAAATTTCGAGGAGAAAAATCTTTGTAATCTTAGGTTAGCCAAAGATTTCTTAGATACAATGATTCATAAAATAATCAATAAACTGAACATCAAATTTGAAAACTCATGATTTTCTAAAAGACACTGTTAAGAATGAAAAGAAAAACCACAGGCTGAGTTAAAATATTTGTAAATCATATGCCTGATAAAGAACTTGTATTATATATATATTATATAAAGAACTCCCAAAACTCAATAACTCAATAATAAAAAAACAAGTAAATCAGTTTTTAAAGAATAAGCAAAATATTTGAATAGACACTTTACCAAAGAAAATATACAAATGGCAAACATAAAAAAATGTTCTACATCATTAAGTCAATAGGGAAATGCATGCTAAAAACATGATGCGATGCCACTGAACACCTATTAGAATGGTTGAAATTTTTTAAAGACTGACCATACCACATGTTGAAAAGAATATGGAGGAACTGGAACTTTCATTGCTGATGGGAATGTAAAAATCATACAATGGCATAGTGAATTAAAAAAAAAAACAACCACCCAATGAAATAGATCACCTGTATAGTCCTATAACCATTAAAAAATTTCAATTCATAGTTTAAAAACTTCCAAAGAAGAAATCTCTAGACCCAGAGAGTTTAACTGGAGGATTCCACCAAACATATACAGAATTAACATGAGTTTTACAGTCTCTTCCAGAAAGTACAATGATACAGTTACTTAAGAAAAATGTCATATACCTAATGCTAAATGACGAGTTAATGGGTGCAGCACACCAGCATGGCACATGTATACATATGTAACTAACCTGCACATTGTGCACATGTACCCTAAAACTTAAAGTATAACAATAATAGAATAATAAAATAAAAAAAGAGAAAAATGTCTTACGTTTTCTTTAAAAATTAAATGTATAATTACTATGTGACTCAGTCATTTCTACTCCTTCATGTTTACTCAAGAAAAAAGAAAACATATAGTCGTACAGACTGTACACAAATGTTTGCAGCAGATCCAAACTGAAACAACCCAAATGTCCATTAACTAGTGAATAGACAACCAAATTTTGGTATATATGATGGAATACTACTCAGTAATAAAAAGGAATGAACTATTGACTCACTATAACAACTTAAATTTATCTCAGAATAATTATGCTGAACCAAAGAAGCCAGACCAAAAGAAAAGTATATACTGCATTATTCCATTTATACAAAACTTTAGAAAACACAAATTATACTAACAGAACTGATTAGTGGTTGCCTTAGGTGAAGAGTTTAGTGTGGGAGTGGGTTGGAGAGGGGAGGATTTTGAAGCGACCAGCCATTGAAAAGGACATACAAACGAAAAGAAAATGAAATAGCTTGTGAACATAAAAATCAACTTCACTAATAATTATAAAACTACAATTCAAACAAGGTATCACATTTTGCCTATTAGACTGATAAATTAAGAAAAATCGATATTGTCCTAAACTGACAAAGAAGTGGGTAAAAACAGTCACCTTTATAAGCTGCTATTGGGAGGGTGATTTGGTTTAGCCATATTGGGGGTCAATCTGGTAGTAGCAATCATGATTTTAAATAGGCATGCCCTCTGATCTCCCTACTTTTAAAACCCCTATTAAGCAGAAATCCTGACACATACACACACTGATATCTATGCAAGTTCCATGTACCATAAAAAAAATAAAACTACATAAATATCTACTAACATGCGAAAGTTACATAAATTGTAGTTCACCCACTGAGGAATATTACACAACTGTTAAAAGGCGATGATGTAGATTTGTAAGAACTGAGGTGGAAAGATTAAATATTTTAAAGTAGCTTATGGAATAGTATATATAGTATGATGTCATTATTCAAAAATAGTTTTGTGTGTGTATCAATGCACTGTCCTTTGTCATTTATAATTGCAAAGAAAAGGGTCTAGAAGCATACACATTAAATTGTTAACAATCACAATCATAACCTCTAGGAAAGTGAATAGGATTACAGAGGAATGTCAAAAGATACATTCCTGTTTTAGTCTATACACTTCTATATTATTTAAACTTTTATGCTGAATTTTAAGTTTAGTTTGATTTTTTAAAACATAATAAAAATGAAAACAAGGACATCCTCTAAAATATTTTTTATTGTTGTTTAAGAAAGAACCTAAATTGTAGGGATCTAACACACATGAGTTCAAACCCCAGCTCTATCACTTATGGCCTCTGTCATGTTAGGCAAGTCATTTAACCTCTCCGAGCCTCAGCTGTCTAATTTGCCAAAAGAAGATCATGTCTATGAGTACAGTTGTCATGATCAACTGATAAATGTACAAGAGTATTTGTCTAGCTTAAATCCCCCTTCCCTCTCTCTCTCTCTCCAGTGCCCTTCCATTTGGTTTTGAATACAACTTCTTAACTGGGGGCAATTCTATTTCCCAGGGGACATTTCATGACATCTGTGAAAATATTTATTGTCACAACTGTGGAAGGGGGGTTGGCATCTAGTGGGGAAAGGCAAGGAATCCTGCTAAACATCCAACAATGCCCAGGGCAGTCCCCACAACAAGAATTATTGGCCCAAAATGTCAAAATAATACCAAGGCTGAAAAATGTTGGTCTAGAATAATGAAGAGGAATAACAAATGAAAATATACTTACTTAATGCAGATGGGATTCAAGAAAATTTTAACCCTGAACTGAACTTCTAAAAAAACATTTTGAAAACGTTGAGTGGAGGAAAACAGAATACATATTTATTATGTTTATAGGCATCCATCCATGCATCTGTCCTTCCAACAATCTCTTCCGATTGAACCCAAGTGAGTGTTATTAATGGAGATAAACGCATCATATATTATTTCCCTTTGCTCAGTTAGAAGACATCCTTGCTGAGGCATTCATAATATACCAGACCACAGACACCCTCCCTCACAGATGGCGTCACCTCATACTTCAGAGAAAAGGGAGGTCATTAGAAGTAAACTTCTTCGGCTGGGCGCGGTCGCTCATGTCTGTAATCTCAGCACTTTGGGAGGCTGAGGCAGGTGGATCCCTTGAGGCCAGGAGTTCAAGACAAGCCTGGCCAACATGGTGAAACCCTAGCTCTATTAATAGTACAAAAATTAGTCAGGCATGGTGCAGCATGCCTGTAATCTCAGCTACTCAGGAGGCTGAGGAAGGAGAATTGCTCAAACCCGGAAGGTGGAGGTTGCAGTGAGCCCAGATTGCACCACTGCACTCCATCCTAGACAACAGAGCAAGACTGTCTCAAAATAAATAAATAAATAAATAAATAAATAAATAAATAAATAAAGTAAACAGCTTCAACTTTCTGTCCCCATACTGACAAACTCATTGACATCCACACTTATAAACTTACTTTATCTCCTCCTCACTTTCTAAGGAGAATGCCTCTACCTATGCTCTCGATCCCATCTCATCTCTTCCTGTTTCTCAGGGACCTTCCTCCATCATTCATCTCCTTTCTTACAATACTGTTTCTCAAAAGCATTTAAATGAACTTAAGTCTCTCCTATCTGAACCCAAGCTACTCCCCACTGCCATCACATTCATTTTCTTCTCATTTTCCAGACAGTTAAGTCTCCATTTCTTCATCCTCCAGTTGATCCTCAACCTTGTCTCTGCCCACATTACTCCTCTGTAACTGTTTTTACAATGATCACCACTGGCCTGCTAATTGCCAACTCCAACAGGTACTTTTCAATTTTTATTTTGACTGTGCTCCAACATTTAACACATTTAACCAATCCATTTCTAAAAATTCCTCTGTCTTTACCTTTCTGCTTCTCTGAATACTGTCGTCTCTTTCACTGGCTCTCTCTGAAATTTAATGTTCTCCAGGATTATGTCCTCAACCTTCTAATGATCTCACTTGTCTGCACTCATTCGCTTTCTCAGTCGTGTCATCCATTCACATGGCTTGCACTACCAAGTTTCTCTACTGGTTTCTATACCAATATATCTAACTGACTGCTCAATGTTGCCTTCTGGATATCCCAGAGGTATCTCAAATTCAACATTTCTAGAATTAAACACTTTCATCCCTTAAAATTTTTTATTACCTAAAACAATGCCAATGTCCAAGCCACAAATCGGGACATTATTATCTTAAAATCCTCCCCCTCTCTCACATCCCACATCCATTTAGTCACCAAGTTCTATCAATTATGCTTCCTTAATGTCTCTCTAATCTATCCCCTCTGCTCACTACCACTGACTTGGTTGAGTCTCATCATGTCTCTCTATGATTATAATAGTCTCCTAATTGTTCCTTCTGTCTCCAGCCACTCCTGCCTTTAATCTGTCTACCCAAGTGCAGGTAGAGTGATCTTTCTCAACTCTAATCTAATTGTGTTACTCCACTGCTTAAAATGTTTCAATGACTCTTCACTGTCTTCGGGACAAAGGCCAGATTCCTTAGTTAGCACACAAGGTACTCAATAATCTGGCCACAGCCTGAAATCTCCAGCGCCACCTTCCACTATTCCCCTACATTCACCCTCCACTATAGCCATGCTGAATTATTAAAGTTCTTTAGTCTCTTAGTTATTTAGTTCTTTGGTTATTTTATGGAACTTAATTTCTCTGGTGTCTCATTCCTGTATGTATCCAGAGTGATCTACACACAGAACACTTTCACTCTTACCCTTTATGGCAGAGACTGCTAATTGCTTACTGGTATCCACCTTCCCCTTCTTACTTTTACTAATGGAAGTCACTGAATGGTAGCTGGGCACCCACGCCTACCTTTCTTAGTCTCCCTTGCAGCTAGGTAAGGACATGTGATTAAGTTTTAGATAACAGAATACAAGTAGAAATAATGCATGAAAGCCTCTGGGTCATGCTTTTATGAAGAAGCTGTCTGTATTACATTCTGTCTTTTTTTCCCTTTCTCTCTGGCTGGTAAATGGGGACAAATGGAATAGCTATCTAGGATCAAGAAACTGAAGCCAAGTGGTGAGGATGGCAGAAGTATGTCATTGATCTTGGACTATTCACTGCTAGACTTTTATGTGAGAGAAAAATGAACTCCTCTCTATCATATTTAAGCCAAATAATTTGCAGTCCTCTGTTATAGGAGGACTTTTCTTACAGAAGGTTAATTAATTAATCTACTCCTCTGATTTTCAGAACTCACATCATGCCTTACCCACTGTATGAAGACTTCTCTGATTCCCAATAGAGAGGTAAGTTCCCTTTCCATGGGCTCCCACAGCATCCAATGCACATCTTCACCACAGTCTTTATTACACTGCATCCTGAGTGTTAGTTGGTTCCAGATACCCCCCCAGTCCCATAACTTTTCTGACAGCAGAGATTTTTTCTCCTGATTCCTCTCTAGAGACTAGGGCTGAGTAGGGCACGAGGCAAGATAAAGCAGCTCAATGACAGTTTTTAAAATGAATGGATGAATTTTGGCTACCAGGCCCTTTAGAGCATATTAAATAATAGAACTTTTTTTTTTCATTTATTCTTTCACCAACTATAATCGGGAAGAGAGAGTACAAAATAGAGGTGAGAGAGTACAAAATAGAGGTCAAAGAGTCAGGACAGAGTCAGAGTCAGTTGTGTTGGAGCTTTGCTATGTAACCAGGGGCAAGAAACTTAAACTATATGAATCTCAAACTTGAAGCTCAGTTTGCATTTTGAAAATGTCAGCTGCAAAATGAGAATAGTGATACCATCTACCTCACAGGGTTGTTGTGATGGTTGAATGAGGTAACATACAGGCATACCTAGGAGATAGTGTGGATTTGGTTCCAGACCACCAGAATAAAATATGTATCACAATAAACTGAGCCACACAATTTTTTCTGGTTTCACGGTGCTTATGCTATACTGTAGTCTAGTAAGTGTGCAATAGCATGATTCCTAAAAATACGGTGTACATCCCTTCATTAAAAATAATTTATTGCTAAAAAATGCTGACAATCACCTGAGCCTTTGGCAAATCATACCCTTTTTTGCTGGTGGAGGGTCTTGCTTCTATGTTGATGACTGCTGATTGATCAGGATGGTGCTTATTGAAGGCTGGAGTGGCTATGGTAATTTCTTAAAAGAAGACTACAATGAAGTTAGCTGCATCAATTGACTCTTCCTTTCACAAAAAAATTTCTCTGTAGCATGCCATGCTGTTTGATAGAACTTCTTTCAAAATTGGAGTCGCTCCTCTCAAACCCGGCCACTGCTTTAGTAAACCAAGTTTATGCAATATTCTAAATCCTTGGTTATCATTTCCACAATATTCACAGCATCTTCACCAGGAGTAGATTCCACCTCAAGAAACCATTTTCTTTGCTCATCCATAAAAAGTAGTTTCTCATCCATTGAACTTTTATCCTGAGATGGCAGCAATTCAGTCACGTCTTCAGGCTCCACTTCTAATTCTAGTTCTCTTGCTACTTCTACCACATCTACAGTTACTTCCTCCACTGAAGGCTTAAGCTCCTCAAAGTCAGCCATGAGGGTTGAAATTAACTTTTTCAAACCTCTGTTATTTTGTTGATATTCTGACCTCCTCTCATAAATTATTAATATTCTTAATGACATCTAGATTGGTGAATGCTTTCCAGAAGGTTTTAAATTTACTTTGCCCAGATTCATCAGAGGAATCACTATCTATGGGATCTAAATCCTGATGAAATCTACTTCTTAAATAATAAGACTGGAAAGTTGAATTTATTCCTTGATCCAGGGGCTGAAGAATGGATGTTGTATTAGTAGGCATGGAAACAACATTCATTAATCTCCTTGCACATCTCCATCAGAGCTGCTGGGTGATTAGTACATTGTTAATGGGCAGTGATATTTTGAAAGAGAGCTTTTCTTTTGAGCAGTAGGTCTCAAGAGTGGGCTTAAAATATTCAGTAAAACATGCTGTAGACAGATGAGTTGTCATTTAGGCTTTGTTGTTCCATATATGGAGCATGGGCAGAGTAGATTTTGCATAATTCTTAAGGGCCCTAGGATTTACAGAATGGTCAATGAGCCTTGGCTTCACCAGCTGCATTAGCCCTTAATGAAAAGAGTCAGCCTGTCCTGTGAAACTTTGAACCCAGGCATTGACTTCTTTGCAGCTATGAAAGTCCTACATGGCATCTTCTTCCAATAGAAGGCTATTTCATGTACATTGAAAATGTGTTTTTTAGTGTTGCCACTTTCATCAATGATCTTAGCTGCATTTTCTGGATAACTTGGTACAGCTTTTACATCAGCACTTGTCGCTTCACCTTGCACTTTTATGTCATGGAACCGGTTTATTTCCTTAAACGTCATGAACCAACCTCTGCTAGTTTCAAACTTTTCTTTTGCAGCTTCCTAACTTCCTCAGCCTTCACAGATTGAAGAGTTACAGCCTTCCTGTGGATTAGGCTTTGGCTTAAGGGAATGTTGTGGCTGGTTTGATTTTCTATCCAGACCACTAAAAGTTTCTCCCTATGAGCAATAAGGCTATTTTGGTTTCTTATCATTTGTGTGTTCACTGGAGTAGCACTTTTAATTTTCTTCAAGAATTTTTCCTTTGTATTTACAACTTGGCCAACTGTTTGGCACAAGAGGCCTAGCTTTCAGCCTATCTCAGCTTTCAACATGCCTTCCTCACTAAGCTTAATCATTTCTAGCTTTTGAGTTAACATGAGAGACATGTAACTCCTTCTTTCACTTGCATACTTAGAGGCCTTTGTCGGGTTTTTAATTGGCCTAATTCCAATATTGTTGTGTCTCAGGAAATAGGGAAGCATGAGAGGGAGAGGGATGAGGAACGGCTGATCGGCAGAGCAGTCAGAACATACAACATTTATTTATTAAGTTTGCTATCTTGTCTGGGTGTAGTTCATGGAGCCGCAAAACAATTACATAGTAACATCAAAGATCACTAACCGCATATCACCACAACAGATGTAAGAAGGAAAAAAAAAGTTTGAAATACTGCAAGAATTATCCTAATGCAACACAGAGACAAGAAGTGAGCCCATGCTGTTGGACAAATGGCTCTGACAGACTTGCTCGAAACAGGATTGCCACCAACATTCAAATTGTTTTTAAAAATGCAATATTTGCAAAGAGCGATAAAGTAAAGCACAATAAAGCAAGGTATACCTGATGTAAAGAACCTAGCCTGGAACATACTGAGCACTCAGTAAGTGGTAGTTATTGCAATTATTATGAACCCTAAAAAGAACTTAAACCTATGTCCTTAGAGACAGAGAAAACGCAAGACACACAAAGAGGTGGGGAGGGGGGAGGGAGAGAGGGGAGAGGGAGGAAGGGAGGGAGACAGAGTGAAAGAGGGGGACAGGGAGAGGGAGAGGAGAGTGTAGAGAAAGGGAGGGAGGAACAGAGAAATTTTCAGACCAGAGCAATAGGGAGTGAAGCAGTTACATGCTATGCAAATCAGGTGATAGGAACTTAATGGCTCTTCAAGCTCTCTGTCAGATTAAATGATCTTATTTCCCTGCTCCAGTTATAAAAATTATTCACTTCTCATTGAAAAAAAAAAAACCCTTCCTCACAGGTTGCTCTTCTTCAAGAAGCTACCCAGGCCTTAAGATAGATATGGGCTCACTGACTTCTAGGATTTATAATGAGAGCTGATAATTCCACCTGGACAGGGTGTTGTCCACATGCCCTGTCTCCTGAAAATATACTGAAAGGCTCATTGGTAAGGAGCTGTTTGAGAGCAGTTTTGCCAATGTGGCAGTAGGCAGAGCTCAGAGAAGGTGCTTGGTAGGCTTAAAACCACACTCTCTTTAAGTGAGAAAAGTCTAGAAAAGCAAAGGGGAAACTTCCTGTTGTGTGTCTTCTCTAAAATTAAAATGTGGCCTGAATAACCCTACAGTCATCATGGATTGCAACATCCTTCCCAAAGCTGGCCTACAGATGCAAACATTCAAGCCAAACTTTAATGTGGAAATATTGGCAATTGTTGTAGTAAGAAGAATCCACTTACCTCTTTTTCTGGTCTGTGGCCCTCCAAAGGCCTCACTTCAAAACTCTTTTTTAACAATGAGCATTAACCTGTGTGTTACTGCTATTCCCTTTGGGAAGAGAAATGGAGCAGATTGTCATCCTTGCTCCCAGCCACTCTGGTTTCTTTGCTGTTCAACATGCCAAGCACACTGCTGCCTTGGGCCTTTGTATTAGGTTTTCCCTATTCATGGAATTGCTCTTCCCAAAGATATCTACCATACCTTGTACCCTTACTTTATTCAGTTCTCTGCCTAAATAACACATTAACAGTAGCCTTGTCTGACCATCTTCCATAAAGGAACAACCCACTACCTTGCTTTACTTTTTCTTCAGAGCACTTGCCACCACCTGATGTATTGTTTATCTCCAGCAGAACATAAGACCCACAAAAAAGGGCCTTAGTTTTGTTTGTATCCCCAGAGCCTAGAACTTCATCTGTCCATAGTAAGCATTTAGTATTTATTGAATGAAGGGGTGACATTGGTACCTTAAAAACAGGATTATAAACTACAGATATAACTAGTGGAATTGGGAAGGGCAACTTGCGGAAAACTCCACAGTTTCTATTAAGAAAGGAGGAAGGAAAGAGAATATGGGCCCAAGATCTCTTAACTCACTGTTGGCAGTCCAATATTAATGAGAAAACTTTCAGAGCTGACAAGGGAGTTAGAATAGGTCCAAGAAAAGAAACCTAGCAAGCTCTACCTAATGCCCCAGTGGCTTCTTGTGTATCCATGAAAGGGCTTATTCTAAGCAGGTTCTGAGAACGGAATAACAACCTACCCTTTTACAATAGCAGAAATAAAACCAGGCATGGTGGCTCAAGCCTGTAACCCCAGCACTTTGGGAGGCTGAGGCGGGAGGATCACATGAGGTCAGGAGTTCAAGACGAGCTTGGCCAACATGGTGAAACCCTGTCTCTACCAAAAATACAAAAATTAGCCAGGAGTGGTGGTGCACACCCATAATCCTGGCTACTTGGGAGGCTGAGGCGGGAGAATCGCTTAAACCTGGGAGATGGAGACTGCAGTGAGCTTAGATCATGCCACTGCACTCCAAACTGGGTGGCAGAAGTGGAGATTCTGTCTCAAAAAAAAAAAAAAAAAAAAAGCAGAAATAAATCCTAAAAGAATGGGAAACTCATAGCATATGGAGATTTTCTAAAGGGTCAAATACTAGGTGGCACAGGATGCAAAACCAGTTCCTATGCATCTCATGCAATCATTGTGAAAAGGTAGTGACAGCAGTAATAGAAGGTGGAAATGGTGGTACTAGCTGCTGACCCAGAAGACTGACTAAAATGGCTTTGATGGAATAAACTTTTTCCAAGTTCAAGCCATGGGTCAGAGTTAGTTTTAATGGTCAACTCTCCTACAATGTTTACTACATGTCAGGCACATGTCTAAGTGTTTTATGTATATTAACTCATTTATTGATTGTTCACAAGTTCCTTTCTCTGAACACAAATTCTTTTCTCTGCAAAGACAACTTGGGCTTGAAGGACATGATTGATCAACTAGCGCATTAGAGTAACCACAAAATAAATCCCTCTATCTACCCCTTTCCACAGGATTAAGGGAAGAAAGAATAATTAGAAAGCTGAATGAATGGAAAGTTGAGAAAATTATCACTAGAACTTGACAGGGTATAGGCCTTCATTTTCCCTCCTCTGGACACTGTAGTGGTTCTTCTGTAGCTGAAAAATTAAGTAGGAATTCCTAACTCATAGACAGACTAGATCAACTCACTGGGGAGAAGACTAGAAAGAGGATGTGAGGCCAAAGGCTTGGCTGGGAATAAAGAACGCACATTGTCCAAGGCCACCTGATAGTAAGAAGCAGGGCTATGATATGAACTCAGAAGTGTCTGACTTCAAGGCTAACACTCTTTCCACTGTAAACCATAGAAGGAAACATTTTAAGTTTAAAAATAACTCCTCGGGTAGAAACAGTATCAGGCAGAACTTATTTTCCCACCCTCCAAAACTCCAGAAAAAGGACAGACTGATTTGGCTTTCTGTGGACTGGTTAAGAACAATTAAGGCTTCATGGTCTCCGATAGTGACTTCAGAAAAAAATCCCAGAAGGTGGCCAAAGTAGAGTCTGGGGGAAAACCAGTGCTTATTTGTTTTCTGGGCATATGGTTGGCACTGAGGGCCATTCTAAAGGCCTGGTCTAAGAGAACTCAATATCCGAGGAATATTATTTCATTCTGATGGGCCTTGGCTGTTGTTTTGGGTTATGTTCAGGAAGGAGCCCAACTCCTGGAATCCCTCTCCTGAAGGCTTCTGAGAACTAAATCTGGATAATTTGCTGGGCTTTGGAACACTGCCAGGAGAGCGATCACCTCCATTGGGAAGAATGAATTGCTTGCCTGAGTTTGGTCACATATTAACCCCCTTACGGATTCTTCTCTGTCATGTCTTTAGGTGTGAAAGAGAGAAGAAATTTAATATAAGATGGTCATTTCCAATTGCCAAAGGCCAAGAGATCCAGACTCATTCTAACTCTTGGAAATCTTGGAAGAAATGAGCAACTATCCAGATTCTTTCCAGATGTCGCTTCAGGGCTGCAAATATCAGATTGTACAAAAAAACATTTTGCCTTTCTATAAATCAAAGCTACAAGACTTGGCCCTGATGAATCCCAGCTTTCCAACTGAGTCTCCATTTACACTCTTGCTAAGGCTATGTTGAGCTTTCTGGGCTCTGGTTATATTAGCAAAAACCATACTCTTAACTACACTAGAAACAAAGGTGGCAACAGGGTCAAAAGTAATGAGCTCTTAGCATTTGGCACAGACCACATTAAACATCAAGTGTGTCACCGAGTTTGCTTAGAGTATGTAGAGAACTTTGAAAGTATCACGTCTGTTGTTACCAAGAGCCAGCTTTTTATAAAAGGGCTGTCACTAAGGCTGTCTTTGGTCTCAGCAACACATAGTCTTTAAGGCCTTTTTAGATGTAACATTCTAGAATCCTGTCTAGTCCTATTCATCCAATATACTTATGGGAAAATCGATCTCCAAAGAGGGGGAAGTGACTTGCCCAAGGCCCCAAAGCTAGTAGATGGTAGAACTGAGACTAGAATCCAAGAGTTCTAATGCCCAATCGGGTGTCATTTCCCCTAAAAACCAGTACCTCCTGCCTGAAACAGCTGTAGACTTCCACTGATTATATCTAATCGGTCTGTAATCCGTGTTCTAATTGTCTGTCCATTCCCCTTCCCAGTTGTCTTGGGAAGAAAATATCAAGGGAGAGAGAAGATAAAGTCAGATCCTGTTAAGGATATCTCTATCTACTCAGCATGGATTGTGAGTTTTCTACTAAGAATGAGATGGCAGATTCCAAGTGCAGTTTCTTTTTAGATCAACTTAAGATGCTTTTAGGTTGGGAAATTAAAGAGTTTCTCTATCATTTAACAACCACAAACAATGGTGTAACAGCTTCTAAGAAAAGCCTCTTTTGACTACAAAGACTTAGTAGATACCAAGGTATTAATAAAAGTATTAGGAGGGAATGCCACCACAAAGACAGAGCTCATCTCCTGTCAATACAGCAAAGGGGTGGTGGTATAGGGCAGGGGCAAGTACTAAAATTTAGTGGCCAATGTACTACGTACAAAGTACTTGAAACATTTATCTCATTGACTCCTCCCAAAAACTCTATGAAGTAGGTCTAATTATTGGTATCATTTTTTTTTTAATGAGGGAAACAAGGCTCAGGGGGGTAAACTGGCTTGTTTAGATGACCACCCAGCTAGTAAAGGATAAAGTTGGGATGTAATCCCTGGGCTGTCTAGTTTAAAGCTATTTTTCCATTCTTTCCATTATTCTCACTCTAGGGATATCTGAAGAGCTCACAGAGGTAGCCTGGACATTTTCAGAGTTCTTGGTAAGGAGTCTTAATATAAGAAAGTAGCAATGACCCAGCTTTCAGTCTCCAAATCTCAGAGCAAAGAAAAAGTCCACCCGATCTCTCACTGCTCCTCAATTGATTCCTGTTCTCTGAAATTCCTATTGGCCTATCACCAGACTGCTGAAGCTCAGTCTGCTTTAAGTCTAGCTGCCAAAGTACACCTATCTGGCCCTCTGGCACACTGGTCCCAGTCTTACTGTATTATCTAGACTCTGGTGTTCCAACCTGAGACCTCAGGCCACTCAAAAGAGAACAGCAAAGGAAAAATATATGATACAAGAAACTCACTGGCCATTGAGGGGAATGGACAATATGACCTTGGAGATATTTTCAAATTCTCAAAAATCTCTGATTCTATATTCTTCCCCACCCACACACACTAGAAGCCTCCAAAAAGAAAATTAGAAACAGATATTTGATTTTGATAGTCCATAGAAATTTAACCTCTGTAGACCTCAGTTTACCTGTAAGTAAATACTACATAAAGTTGTGAGAAATTGAGGAGATGCTTTGTGTCAAGTGTACAGCACCATGTCTGACACCTAGCAAGCTGTCAAAAAATGCTATCATTTTTACTGTGATAATTATTATTACAGCCCCAGCTAGAGAGAGAAAAAGGGAAGGAGTGGATATTTTCACCTCATTCTGAATCATCGGCATAATTCCCAGAATCAAAAGGGGAATCTTTTCTGCTCTCTGAACATTGGGGCAAACCTCAGATCACAACTGCATCCTACATTTATCACCCTATCTCATTGGGTTTGGACATGCTTATTCACCTCAAACAGGGCCTGACTTCACTCCAAAGCTATAAATAACTGGGCATTTGAAGAATGTGTGAAGATCTCCACTTAGCCAAGGTGGAAAACTTGAAGCTACGTTTTCAAAGATTCATTGTAACTAATAAATACATCTGAAATATCCCAATCTTAATAATTCTCTGCTCAAAGATATTTTTTCGCCAGGTTACATTTTGATCTTAATATTCACACTTAAAGATATTTTTTCTCCAGATTCAATTGAGAATGTTTGCCAAATTCCAAGCTAAATACATATTAGATTCACATGTACAGACTAATGAAAATATCCTTACATGTACAGATAATAAAAATGTTATTTTCAATAACTTTTAGCTTAACCTTATCATTTCAGAAATTAAATGTGAAGAAGTAGAGTCTTGGCTTAATTAGATTCTCTCTTTACACATACCGACACCCCCCCCCCCACCAAGTGTGTGTGTGTGTGTGTGTGTGTGTGTGTGTGTGTATAGGTAGGTAGATATAGAGATACATTCTAAAATACAAATGTATAAAATATAAATCTATACAGTAAAATCTATAAAGTATAACTATATATTTACATTTACTTATATTTTAAAATATCTACCTATCTATCTATCTTATTCCAGAAATCAGTTGGAGGGACACATTCATCTGTTCTCTTGCTACCCTCTGGTGGCAGACTGAAATTCACAAACACCACCTTTTAGAGAAAGGAGAGACAGATCAGGACTGGAAGGGTCTGTTTCCTCTAGGTTGCTAGACTGGGTGTCTGAAAAGTATATGAATCAGAGCCATTTCTTAACAGGGTCTCTTGTTTGCCTTCTCAAATCCATTACATTGCTACGACATAGGCTTTTTTCCTGGATGAGGTCCCATTTGGCCATTTGGGAACATAGGCAACACTGGAGTTCCCACAAACTCCACACTGAGAACAACCCAGCTTTCTCCGGCCAGTTTATAGGAAGAACTGCCTTCAACCATCCATGTCTGCAGAAAAGACTATACCATTCAGTCTTCCATTTCCCTGAACTATATATCTTAAGCAGTAAGACTAAAATCCATTTTGACATACACCGATAATAGATTTTCTAATTATCTCAAAAATAATCAACTATTCTCCCAGAAAACTATACTTAACACAGTTAGGCAAGATCCTTCCTGTACGATTAAAAAGCAGATGCCCACCCACTAAAAAGGAAAGACTGGAAATAAGGAGGGAACTCAAGAGTAGCTAGAACAGCTAAGTCATCATCAATGATGCAAAGAAAAGCACAGCTCACATCTCAATAAAACAGGTCCCCCTTTCCCTGAGGGGCAGCCTTAACCTGATAGACCTAAATTTAAGTCTCAGCTTTGCCACTTACTACACTCAATGCCTCCATTTCCTATCTCAGAAATGGAAATACAATACATCATTCACAGAGTTAGAAAAAGGACTAAACGAGCTGGAAATACGCTGTCCCACACTGATTCCATGTTCACTGAATACAAGTCTAAGTCTACAGGGGCAGAACCACTGCTTTCTAGCTCTTTGAGAGTGGTCTTGGGAGCAATAAAGGAAGAAAACGGCTGATGCCAGGTTGTGTAGGTGAGAAAGTGAGTTTGCAAAGCACAAGTTAGACAACTGGTAAAAGTTTGTGGCTGGTATCCAAGTTCTTTTATAAGCTAGTTGGGAAGAACTGTCGGGGAGAGCTGATGTTCCAAACAGTAGACAAGCAGGAATGGAGCTGCAGAAATGCAAACCTGTTACCACTACCGTGGCATGCGAAAAGAGGCTTCATATAAAATGAAAAGCTTGGACCTGAAGGCCTTTAGGGTCCCTTTCCAGTTCTAAAATTCAAATGGATCTACCCTGTATTTTGTCCCCTTAGGTGAAATAGCTCTGTCCTCAAAACTAAATTGCTAAGAACTGCCTTCAGAGATGACCTCTCTCTCCCCACTAATTCCCGGCAGCTCCCCAAAACAAAATGTTCAGAAAACAGAAGTCAACCTTCCTCTGTCAGTCCAAATTACCTCCATGCCTCAAGCCAACAACATCAGGTTCAGGCACCCTGATACATACTGCTAAGTGAGATGGGAAGAGAGAGAACTTCAGAATAATTGGCAATGTTGTTCTAGGGAATCAGTGTAGAGGTAGATCTTCCCCTATTATTTACCTACTTTCCAACTTAAAAAAGAAAAAAAATTTAGAAAAGATCAAGTTGTTAAAAAAAATTTTTAAGAAAGACTTAGTAATAGACTCCTTTAAGCATCAACTCTTCTGATTCACTTACATTGTATTTACAGACCCTGGATGCTCTTAAAAGAGAGACTGAAAGAAAGGAATAACAAAGAAACTTAAAACCAATGTGCTTAAGCCCTTTTCTATTAAAGAGCAAGTGTAAATGGAAAAAACACATTACTGAAATTATAATATATTTCAACTGAAAAATCATACCCCATTAACTGAACAACTTGGCAGGAACATATAATCCCTGATATGTGTAAAGTGGCATCAGCTCTCACACATATTATCTCTTTTAATCCCACAACCACAGTGTGAGGTTACACCTACATAAGGCCTAGAATTTCTGGAACATTCTCACCCACATATCATTCTACTATTTTTCAAAAAAGGTAACTTGATAAGTATTTAATAAACTGGGATTTCATTTCATATCTCCATGTAAGATGTTTCATTTGAAATAAATTCATAAGTCAGAAAAGATCCTTGGTTACCATGTCTTTGTTCGGAAAACAAGGTCAGCGTACATCTCTGGTATCACACAAAGGTCAGAACTTCGACTACTTAACACATATTAACAGGTTACAACGGTGTGAAAACCTCACTTAACAGCTGACCACTAGTTAACAGAAATGGCCTCCTATTATATCCTGGGAATAAGAGATAACTAGCATTTAATTGCTTTTCAAATCATGCCACATAATATGCTTTGGACATAGCAAAATCACACTTTCATTAACTAGATTGGGATTGAGGTCATTTGCCAACCAACACATTTTCTAATAAAATTTAAGTTGTCATTTGCCCCTAAAAAATGCATAGAATAAAAACAAAAGAAAAAATACTTTGTTATACTAATGATGAGATGCTGTGTCACTCCTTTATCCACTTATAAATGAATTAGGACATTTAAAATGCAATGAATCATCATATAATGAATGTTCAGAATATGCTTCCAAGGCTCCCTACTGCCTTCAGGATAAAGACCAAACTCCTTAGCCAAGCATACAAGACCCATGATCTGACCACCAAATGCTAGGATTAGAAAATTATTTTCTATCAAAAATCTTCACTATGTGGATGACCCTTCAGCAACTCTTGCCTCAAAGTTCCTTAGCTCTCTCATCTATAATGACCCTCACCTTCACTTACTTCAGGTACCCATTTGCAAAACACATAACAAAGATCTAGAGGTGGTAAAGTATACATTTGAACTGCCTGATTTCAAATTTGAGCTCCAACATTTACTTACTCCATGACCTTGGACAAGTCACTTAACTTCTCTGTACCTTGGTTTCTTCTTATGTGAAATGAGGTGTAAATGTGCTAATATGTGTAAAATGCTTTAAATAATTTTTTTTCAAATATTAATTAACATCCCTATAAAGGTTTTGTGTAGACATGTTTTCATTTCTTTGGGATAAATGCCCAGGAGTGTAAATGATGGATCCGATAGAAGTGCATGTTTAGTTTTTAAGAAACTCCAAAACTGTTTTCCAGAGCAGCCACCCCATTTTATATTCCTACCAGAAATGTATGAGAGATCCAGTTTTTGTGTACCCTTGTCAGCACTATATATTTTTTTAACGTTACCTATTCTAATAGGTGTGTAGAGATCTCTCATCATGGCCTTAATTTGTATTTCTCTAATGGCTAGTGATCTTGAACATCTTTTCATATACTTAATTGCCACACATACGTCATGTTCATGTCTTTTACCCACTTTCTAATTAGACTGAATTTTTGTGCTGTTGAGCTTTGAGAGTTCTTTGTATAGTCTAGATATTAATCCTTTGTCAGATATGTGGTTTGCAAATACTTTCTCCAAATCTCAGTAACTTTTTTTTCCATCTTATTAATAGGGTCATTCACAGAGCAAAAATTTTTAATTTTGATGAAGTCAATTTATTGATTTTTTTTCTTTAATGGATTATGCTTTTGGTGTCATGTCTCCTCAATAAGTCCTAGGCTCTAACAGTTTCTGTATTATCTTCTACAAGTTTTAGTTTTATGATTTATATGTAAATGTATGATCCTTTTTGAGCTCATTTTTATATAAAATGAGAGGTTTAGGTTGAGGTTCACTTTCATTACCTATAGAGCTACAATTGCTCCAATACAATTCATTGAAATGACTACCCTCTCTCCCTTGAAATGCTTTTTGTACCTTCATGAAAAATAATCAGGCCATACTCTATAGGGCTATTTGTGGATTCTCTATTCTGTTCTATTTGTTTATGTAAGAAGTAGACAAGAGGACTTATCGAGTTACCTCTGCCAGTTGTACACTGTCTTGATTACTGAAGCAATACAGTAAGCATTAATATTATTAATACCTACCTCCAGTTTATTCTTTTTCAAAACTGTATTAGCCCTTACAGTTCCTTTCCATTTCTACATATATGTTAGTATTATCTTTATCTACAAAAACTCTTGCTGGGATTTTGATATTGATTACCTTAAACTTATAATTTTTAAATAATTGACATCTTTACCATGTTGAGTCGTCCACTCCATGAACACAGTATGTATCTCAATTTATCTAGATTTTCTTTGACTTCCTTCATATTCTCCACATTGCAGCCAGAATAAGCCTGTTAAGCCTAAATCAAATCCTGTCACTCCCATGCTCAAAACTCCCCTTCTATCTTACCCAGGCAGAGCAAATCTAAAATTCTTCCAGTGGATTATAAGGCTCCACTACAGGATCTAGTCTGTCCCTCTCCATTATCTCTTCAAGCCCATCTTTTTCTATTTCATCTTTTCCTTAATCCACTCTAGCTAGTCTGGCCTCCTTGTGGTACCGTGAATATGACGGGCACACTTCTGCCTCTGGGATTTTGCACTTACCATTTTCTCAGCCTAGAATCCTTTCTCTCTGGGTAGGTGAATGAATCATTCCTCTATTCCCTATTGATCTCTGCTGAAAGGTCGTCTTCTCTGTGAGGCCCTCCTCATTTCCTTATTTTCTCCTTTCCTATCTGTATTTAAAATTGCAAAACCACTTTCCAACCCTTCCTATTTCCCTTCTCTGCTTTTCTCCTTAATGTTCATTACAATCTAAAATATTATATACTTTACTTACTTTGAATACTGTTTGTTTACTTTTTCTAAATATAAACTCTATGAAGATGATATCTAGAGTTCCTAAAACAGTACCTGGCATAAAGTGGGTACTCGACACATATTTGTTGGATGAATCAATCGGTTTATCAGTTTATCACATCTGGGCTCTAGAACAGGGGTCAGCAAATTACAGCCCACAGGCCTGTTTCCCATTTTGTAAATAGAATTTTACTAGAACACATCCATAACCATCTGTTTCCATATTGTCTACGGCTGTTTTCTCACTACAATGGCAAAGCTAAGTAGTTGTGACAGAGATCCATGGCCTGCAAAGGCTTAAGTATTTATTATACGGTCCTTTAAGGAAAAGCTTTCTGATCCCTGCTTTAGATTCACATAGTCAACTGCTCACCAGGCAACGCTCTCTGGATGTCTTTGAGAAATCTCAAATGCGACCTGTCCCAAACTGAACTTTTCTCTATCTCCCTCAAACTTTCCCATTCTGAATTTCTTATATGTATGAAGGGCAGCCCCATCCACCCAGTCAGCCAAGTCAGAAAATCAGGATTCAGAAATCTCCCTCTCCCACATCCTTGGTGACTTCTAGTCACCAAGTCCTGCTGCTTTCGCCTCCCTGTCCTTCTTTATTGAATTATGCTTTTCCCTACGATGGCACTAGCTTCTATGAAGCTTATACTCCAGTGTGTAGGGCCATCTGTTGCAAGTGTACAAGAACTTGTCAATAAACATTTGTCTTAACCTCATTCTGGGCATCATTTTCTGACTCTACCTTTGTTTTACCTTTTGTACTTGACCTGATTATAATGTATGATGCCTTATATTTTATGTGCAATATAAAATATGCTACCATATATACTTTTGGAATGAGATGGGGTTCAAATAAGTATAAGTATTGATTTCTTTTCAGTTTTGATGGAGTTCAGGACCTGCTATCCCAAAATATGGCACCTTGGCATTTGTGGAAACAGCAGAAGCAAGAAGGTTTCTCTACCTTCTCCCCTGGAGCAAGCCATAAAAGAATTCTCTGACCTTCCTCTGAAGTAGGTCATTCCAGAGGTACCCTCCCTATAACTGGAGGAAAAGAACATCCCTATCCTCGAAGACACAGAAACACCAAGAAGAATCTGAACAAACAAGCCTTGCTAAGATCCCCCTAAGTTTATTACCATTAGATCATATCCTTCTGTCTTCTAATCACTAATCTTCACAATGATCCATTTCATCAAACTTAGTATAAAAAATGCAAGAGTTTACCTGCTTCTTTGGGTCTTCATTTCTAAAGGTTCTTGTGTCATGTAAAACTTATTAAATAAATTTGTATGCTTTTCTCTTGTTAATCGGTCTTTTGTTATAGGGGTCTCAGCCATGAAACTAGCAACGGGTGAGAACATAAATATCTTCTCCCCTACAGTTTCATTGTATATAGACTATTTTTATACTATCATTTTCCTATTTACCCATCTGTCTCCATACTATACATTGTTAACACCTTAAAGGCACAGACAGTGACTTTTTCTTCTTCATTACCCCCAGTATTTAGCATGGTGTCTGAAAATAATATAGTTATAAGCTTAAGCAATGTTTGCTGAATGAATGAATTTCCCAGGGTCAGAGTTGCCATTAAATGTCACTGTGTCATAACGGGATTTCCTTTCACTGTCAATGTGAGCCAAGGAGGAAGACACAGCACTAAAAGGCAGTTGGGGGAAAGTGTCACATGTTTGGAAGAGAGGTAGTGAGAATAGAAAATGCATACCTTGCCAAAGTGCTCGATTAGTATTTCCACCACTATGTTCTGGAATTTGATGTTCATCATGGCGGCCACAGTGTCCTCCTGAGCTCTCATCAGGGTGGGCCCAAAGATCACTCCCATGTTGGAGGGGGTCATAAGATTCTCTTTGCTGTGCTCACACACACTGCCAGAAGAAAAGGGGCAAGATTAACAAAATTTGCTCCAGTATCCCCTTACAACCAAGACTGTTTTAGATGCTATAGAGGGTAAGAGAAACTAAAATGTAGAAGGAAAGGAGCAGCCTAAAGTATGTATTGGAAGGCAAGATTACAAAGGAAACAATCAGCAAAGAATACAAGATAGTATAAAACTAGGAATCAAAGTGGTTAGACATAGCTAACCTAGCTAACAGCATTGAAGGAATTAAGAGACAGACGGGGATGTGGGGAGGGACTACAGCTAGTGGGATAGTATTTGGAGAGGCAGGAGGGAAGCAAGAGGACATTCAAAGCAAGAGGAACAGCCCATATAAGTATAAAGCATGTACAAAGAACCACAAAGCACATTGAGAGAATGCCTACTAGTCTCTTAAATCAGCCCCTTCCCGACCCCCGTTAGAGAAGCAAAAACTTGAAAGAGCTGAAAGGGTTCATTAAGATTTGCCCTTGATCATCTTCCTTATTTTACAGATGAAAAAACATAGGCCCAAAGAAGGAAAGGAATTTGCTCGAAGTCACAGTCAATTAGCTGTAGAGTAGAACATGCAATCCCAGATTTTCTGATCCCTAGTCACTTTCATTGCTTAAATTCCCTTTAATGGCTTCCTACTTTGGGATAGGGCCAATTCTCTTCAAAGTGACAAATGAGGCCTTCCATAACTTGAGTAACTTGACCCCTGTTTCCAATCCCTACTCACTGCTTAGTCTCCGAAGCTGGGTTTGAATCCCAACACGGCCACTTACCAGCTGCGCAACAGTGAGTTCACTCACTCTTACCTCTCTGAACTTCAGTTTTCCCACCTGGGAAAATAGCACCCACTTCAGAGAGTTGTTGAATAAATAAAGATAAATTGCTTCAGCATGGTACCTGGCACCCTGGGAAGTATCTGTTGTTATTATTACCTCTCCAGGAGCCTTCAGGTACTGCTGACCTCTGACACTCTTGTTATACTGAACTGCTTAGATTAGGGTTGTCTGGTTATACCACATTGTTTCAGACTCCCATACCTCTCTGCTCATGTCATTCTCTCTACCTGGAATATCCCCCTCTCTCTACATCTACAAAATGTCTATCTATCCTTGGAGATGCACATAACGTTACATCTCCTTCAGGGAGACCAGAGCCCACTGTGCTCATCTTAACTAAAACCACTGGCAAGCAGAGTAAGTTGCAATTTTCCATTTACTTATCTGCCTCTCCTACTAAATGATAAACAACTTCCAAGTGTGTGTGCCTGACACACAGCAGGTACTAATGAATTATTTGTAAAGGAATTGAGCTCCGTAGTGCTGTTTCGAACAGTCCTGGAGGCAGCCAAGTAAAAGGCAAGAATCTCTTTGGGTCAGTTTGGCTGTAGGAACAGCCCAACTGACTACCCGAAACACTCTCCACACTTACCAAGGCTAAGGCCCAGAAGAGAATGGCAGGTTCTTAACACTGAGTGGGTAATTGAGGTGGACAGAAACCTTAGACAAATCTTAATGTGAAGTCTGTTAAGCCCTAGACAAAGGCTGAGTACCATTCAGACGGAAATGAACAGCAACCATTCATAGCTTTTGATATTGCTGGGCTGGTGATGTGTTCCTTTTAACAGTTTCAATACCCCTGCAATTAATCTTTATTCTTTAGTGATGGAAGTTTTTTTCAGATATTAAAATGGAAAAGTATCTCCATGCTAACACCAAGTGACCCTAAAAGGCTAAACCACAAGGACACTTGTGTATCTCCTTTTGTGAGCTTTGAAAGGAACTGATCCTTGTTCAGTGTCCCAGCAGCTCACAGAATCATCACAACTCCAAAAAGCAGAGTATTTTAGCTTTGAAGCCTAGGTTTACCAAGAGCAAAGCACTTGGAAAGGTCATATGGCAAGGCAGAGATTCAAGCCCATATTTGTTGCTCCCCAAGTCTTATAGTCATCCCATTGCATCCCACTGCCTGCTTGTCTAACTTTTCTGGAGAAATCAAAACTCATATGTGAGCTCTTCTAAGCTAAAGCCACCTTCTGATTCTCTGAGGGAGTTACTTGGCATCCCATTTAGGATACTCTTCCTTCTTGGCCTTCTTATGAGATTTGGAAGTTCACCTATTCTTTGGGGAAATTGCTTTGCATTTAGCGTCTCTCTTTTTATTATATATTTTTGAAAACCAGTATGGGGGATAAGTAACATCCCAAATTGTGGGTTAACAAGATGAATGAAACCAAAAACAAGAGTATGTGATGTTATTTGACAGCAAAGAATTCTTGAACTCTCTAGTCCACTGAGGTTGGTTGTGAGAAGTCTCCAGTACAGAATAAAATGATTCTGATTGCATGGTTTAGATTAGAGGTCATAAATTTAAATGTCTAGAGGGGCAAGGCAGGTAACTTACATGAGAGAAATGTGCCTGGTGAGAAGTGGCTGCCACATTTAAACAAGCAGACATTCTTTAGACCACCATTTTCCCACCACTCACTTAGAGACACACCATCAACAGAATTACTTCTAGTTTTAAGAAAGGGAAATTCCTAGGTCACATCTAAAGTAACTCTAATATAATATTTGTTAAAACACTTGGGAGTGGTAGGGGCTATGGCAAATTAGAAGCTTGTGCCCATTCCAAAGCAAGAAACCATTACTCAACCCCAACTGATTGCTGCCACGTGGGCATGCAGATCCAGTGTGCTAACAACCTCTTTTTTTCCTGAAATGTATACTTTGATGTGAACTATCTGGATTTTTTAAATGTTGAAGCCAAATCACTTTTTTCCCAAAACACTGCAGGACAAATAAAATATATTTGTGGTCTGGACCTTGTCAATAGATTGCCAGACTGAGACCTCTGGCAGAATGAGAGGCTATCTGTATGAACTTTTAGGTCTCGCCCAGCTTTAGCATCTAATGATTCTAAGAACTGTATGCCCTCTGACTCCTAAACAAGAAAGCTACCTTCAATATTTTTGGTTCTTTTACTAACGTATTGTGCCTCTGGGCCTATCTTTTTCCATCCTTAGGTATCTGTTCCCTCATCCGTAAAATGAAGTTATTAGGTGATCTAAGGGGACTTCCAGCTCTGACAGTTAAGTGAATCTCAGAAAGTAGTGCTCTCGAAAATAACTGGGGGCAAAGACAACCACACACTGTGTGTCCCCTGTTAGAAGAACATAGAATCATCTATTAAATATGCTTGCCTTTCCCACCCTATACATACATACATACACGCACACACACACACACATACACACACACACCCCAGAAACACAAAACTAAAAAGGAAGCAGAAATCTGAACACAGAATAATGGATAATATTATTACATTATTACTAATTTCTTTTTAGATGTGATAATATTATGTTTATAAACAGTTCTCATCTTTTCAAGACACAAACTGAAATATTTATGGATGAAAAAATATGATGTCTTAGATTTGATTCAAAATAACACAGGAGGAGGGGAAATGGGTAGGGAAATAGATGAAACAAGATTGGCCATGTGTTGATTACAGTTGAAGGAGAGGTGATGGACGCATAATACTTCCCTATACTGTTTCTTCTATTTTCATATATACTTGAAATCTTGCATAATAAAAAATTCCTCAAAAGGAAAAGACAATAGTGCAGGGGAGAGTGAGTCAGTGTCACAAGCGAACAGGTCCCTATCCCCAAGGATGGTGCCTTTTTTTTAAATTTTTATTTCTTATTTTTATTTATTTATTTATTTATTTATTTATTTATTTATTTTTGAGATGGAGTCTCACTCTGTCGCCCAGGCTGGAGTGCAGTGGCGCGATCTCGGCTCACTGCAACCTCCGCCTCCCAGGTTCATGCCATTCTCCTGCCTCAGCCTCCCAAGTAGCTGGGACTACAGGTGCCTGCCACCACGCCCGGCTAATTTTTTGTATTTTTAGTAGAGACGGGGTTTCACCGTGTTAGCCAGGATGGTCTCAATCTCCTGACCTCATGATCCACCCACCTCGGCCTCCCAAAGTGCTGGGATTACAGGCGTGAGCCACCGTGCCCAGCCAAATGGTGCCTTTTTTATAAGGGCTGACAGCTTTGGCTTCCTCGACTGGTGTTATATTATCTGTCATTTACTTTAAATACTTCAACAAAGTCCATACGATGTCATGAATTTCATCAGTCATCAGTTACGAGCACAACATTATTTATGTACTACTAAGAAAGAAAAGTAATTTCATTGTCATATCATCACGTAATATTTTTGAAGACATTTTAAATAGAAAATAAACTCAACAATGAACATAATTTAACTTAAGTGACTACAATATGAGCAGCTATTACAAGTTCATGCATGTGGAGGCCATGATAATTACATCAAAACTGCTGCCTGACAAGTGTAATTTTAAGAAACCATTGATTTTCAGATGTGTACAGAATTCAGATTACAATTTGAGAAAAAGTGTTATTAGAACTGATGAAATTTGGTTTATGTGCTTGTTAGTTTTCATGTATACTCTAAAACATATTAGTTATGATTGTAGTATTCTAATTGTGAATACATGCATACTCTAGGGGTGATTAATGAGTATTTAAAAGACTCAGGTAAAAGCCAGAGGGGCTCCTATAAGTTTCAGCTAACATTATCTCCAACCAACACCAAAGGCTTTGTTAATGAGCATAACATAAGGTAAAAATGAATTATCATTGCCTAGATGTATTAAAGACATATGGACTAGCTGAAAATATTGTACAGACACTCCCAGCCCTGCATTGACAGGGTAGAAAAATATAGCAATGGTTAATCTTAACATCAGTAAGGTGAATCAACCAATCTTATGCATCTTCAGATGTGATGCAGCATATGGTATACGACATCACCTATGACTTGTTCCAGCCAACAAATAGTTAACTTGAATCCATCTAGCCTTTAGATATAACCTCTACTTTACAAAACATACAAGAAGTAGAGGAATTAGCTGAAATATATGACAAAGAAGAAAGCAGACAAAACTAGGAAGTAACATTCTACAGGACAATTGGTCTTCTCTTGTTGGTAAAACAGTATCATAAAAAAAAGGCACTGGGCAGGGGCCATGCTAATCTTCTCCGTATCATTCCAATTTTAGTATATGTACTGCCAAAACACTCCTCAGCAAATGCAAAAGAACAGAAATCATAACAGTCTCTCAGATCACAGTGCAATCAAATTAGAACTCAGGATTAACAAACTCACTCAAAACCACACAACTACATGGAAACTGAACAGCCTGCTCCTGAGTGACTACTGGGTAAATAACGAAATTAAGGCAGAAATAAATAAGTCCTTTGAAACCAATGAGAACAAAGACACAAAATTCCAGAATCTCTGGGACACAGCTAAAGCAGTATTCACAGGGAAATTTATAGCATTAAATGTACACAGGAGAAAGCGGGAAAGATATAAAATCAAAACACTAACATCACAATTAAAAGAACTAGAATTAAATGTACACAGAAGAAAGCGGGAAAGATATAAAATCAAAACACTAACATCACAATTAAAAGAACTAGAATTAAATGTACACAGGAGAAAGTGGGAAAGATATAAAATCAAAACACTAACATCACAATTAAAAGAACTAGAGAAGCAAGAGCAAACAAATTGAAAAGCTAGCAGAACACAAGAAATAACTAAGATCAGAGCAGAACTGAAAAAGATAGAGACATGAAAAATGCACCCAAAAAAATCAATGAATCCAGGAGCTGGTTTTTGAAAAGATTAACTAAACAGACAGACTGCTAGCCAGACTAATAAAGAAGAAAAGAGAGAAAAATCAAATAGACACAATAAAAAATGATAAAGGGGATATCACCACTGATACCACAGAAATACAAACTACCATCAGAGAATACTATAAATACCTCTACACAAATAAACTAGAAAATCTAGAAGAAATGGATAAATTCCTAGACACCTACACCCTCCCAAGACTAAACAAGGAAGAAGTTGTATCCCTGAATAGACCAATAACAAGTTCTGAAATTGAGGCAGAAATTGATAGCCTACCAACCAAAAAAAAAAACCCAGGACCAGATGGATTCACAGCCGAGTTCTACCAGAGGTACAAAGAGGAGCTGTTAACATTCCTTCCAAAACTATTCCAAACAATAGAAAAAGAGGGAATCCTCCCTAACTCATTTTGTGAGGCCAGAATCATACTGATACCAAAACCTGGCAGAAGACACAACAACAACAAAAAATTTCAGGCCAATAGCCCTGATGAACATTGATATGAAAATCCTCAATAAAATACTGGCAAACCGAATCCTGCAGCACATCAAAAAGCTTATCCATCACGATCAAGTTGGCTTCATCCCTGGGATGCAAGGGTGGTTCAACATATGCAAATCAATAAATGTAATCCATCACATAAACAGAACCAATGACAAAAACCACATAATTGTCTCAATAGATGCAGAAAGGGCCTTTGATAAATTTGAACACCTCTTCATGCTAAAAACTCTCAATAAACTAAGTATTGATGGAACATATCTCAAAATAATAAGAGATATTTATGACAAATCCACAGGCAATATCATAGTGAATGGGCAAAAGCTGGAAGCATTCCCTTTAAAAACCACCACCAGACAAGCATGCCCTCTCTCACCACTCCTATTCAACACAGTATTGGAAGTTCTGTCCAGGGAAATCAGGAAAGAGAAACAGAAACAGAACCAATGACAAAAACCACATGATTATCTCAATAGATGCAGAAAAGGCTTTTGATAAAATTCAACACCCCTCCATGCTAAAAACTCTCAATAAACTAGGTATTGATGGAACGTATCTCAAAATAGTAAGAGCTATTTATGACAAACCCACAGCCAATATTATATTGAATGGGCAAAAGCTGGAAGCATTCCCTTTGAAAATAGGCACGAGACAAGGATGCCCTCTCTCACCACTCCTATTCAACATAGTATTGGAAGTTCTGGCCAGGGCAATCAGGCAAGAGAAAGAAATAAAGGGTATTCAAATAGGAAGAGAGGAAGTCAAATTGTCTCTGTTTGCATATGACATGATTGTATATTTAGAAAACCCCATGGTCTCAGCCCAAAATCTCCTTAAGCTGATAAGCAAATTCAGCAAAGTCTCAGAATACAAAATCAATGTGCAAAAATCACAGGCATTCCTATACACCAATAACAGAAAGCCAAATCATGAGTGAACTCTCATTCACAACTGCTACAAAGAGAATAAAATACCTAGGAATACAACGTGCAAGGGACCTGAAGGGCCTCTTCAAGGAGAACTACAAACTGCCGCTCAAGGAAATAAGAGAGGACACAAACAAATGGAAAAACATTCCATGCTCATGGATAGGAAGAATCAATATCGTGAAAATGGCCTTACTGCCCAAAGTAATTTATAGATTCAATGCTATCCCCATCAAGCTACCAATGACTTTCTTCACATAATTAGAAACAACTACTTTAAATTTCATATGGAACCAAAAAAGAGCCCATATAGCCAAGACAATCCTAAGCAAAAATAACAAAGCTGGAGGCATCACACTACCTGACATCAAACTATACCACAAGGCTACAGTAACCAAAACAGCATGGTCCTGGTACCAAAACAGATATATAGACCAATGGAACAGAACAGAGGCCTCAGAAATAACACCACACATCTACAACCATCTGATCTTTGACAAACCTGCCAAAAACAAGCAATAGGGAAAGGATTCCCTATGTAATAAATGGTGTTGGGAAAACTGGTTTGCCATACGCAGAAAACTGAAACTGGACCCCTTCCTTAGACCTTATAGTTAACATAAAGTGGATTAAAGACTTAAATATTAGACCTAAAACCATAAAAACCCTAGAAGAAAACCTAGGCAATACCATTCAGGACACAGGCATGCACAATGACTTCATGACTAAAACAGCAAAAGCAATGGCAACAAAAGCCAAAATTGACAAAGGGGATCTAATTAAACTAAAGAGATTCTGCACAGCAAAAGAAACTATCATCAGAGTAAACAGGCAACCTACAGAATGGGAGATAATTTTTGCAATCTATCCATATGATAAAGGGCTAATATCCAGAATCTACAAGGAACTTATACAAATTTACAAGAAAAAAACAAACAACCCCATCAAAAAGTGGGCGAGGGATATGAACAGACACTTTTCAAAAGAAGACATTTATGCGGCCAACAAACATATGAAAGAAAGCTCATCATCACCAGTCATTAGAGAAATGCAAATCAAGACTGCAATGAGATACCATCTCACGCCAGTTAGAATGGCAGTCATTAAAAAGTCAGGAAACAACAGATGCTGGAGAGGATGTGGAGAAATATTAATGCTTTTACTCTGTTGGTGGGAGTATAAATTAATTCAACCATTGTGGAAGACAGTGTGGCAATTCCTCAAGGATCTAGAACCTGAAATACCATTTGACCTAGTAATCTCATTACTGGGTATATACCCAAAGGATTATACATCATTCTACTATAAAGACACATGTACACGTATGTTTAGTGCAGCACTATTCACAATAGCAAAGATTTGGAACCAACACAAATGCCCATCAATGATAAACTGGATAAAGAAAATGTGGCACATATATACCATGGAATACTATGCAGCCATAAAAAAGGATGAGATCATGTCCTTTGCAGGGACATGGATGAAGCTGGAAACCATCATTCTCAGAAAACTAACACAGAAACAGAAAACCAAACACCACATGTTTTCACTCATAAGTGGGAGTTGAACAGTGAGAACACATGGACACAGGGAGGGGAACATCACACACTGGGGCCTGTTGGGGGGTGGGGGGCTAGGGGAGGGACAGCATTAGGAGAAATACCTAATGTAGATGATGGGTTGATGGGTGCAGCAAACCACCATGGCATGGGTATACCTATGTAACAAACTGCACGTTCTGCACATGTATCCCAGAACTTAAAGTATAATAATAAAAGAAACAATAAAATAATAATAATAAAAGAAACAAGCACTGTGCTAGATTAAAAACAAAGTAAGGACATAAATAAAATGTGTTCCTATATTGAATACCAGATTGGACAAACACCTATAAAAGGCCACTTTTAGGTCAAATGGGAAAAAATTAATATGGTCTGGAAAAGTCAAAATTGTTAAAATGGAAAAAGTAGACTAAAGAACAACATAATCTCATTTTGGTAAAAAAAAAAAATGCAAACATGTATGTATATACAAAAATGCATACACACACACACAAAGAGAGAGAGAAAAAGAGGGAGGGAGAGAGAGAGAGAGGAGAGAGAGAGAGATCCGAAAAAAGCTGAACTATATTAACAGTAATGATTATTGAATGTTGGGAATAGAAAGCTTTTCCTTTTTTTTTTTTTTTTTTTTTTTTTTTTGCTTTTTTAAAATTTTCTAATTTATACAATGCACAGTATTGCTTCTCAAATAAGAGAATTATTATTACAAAAGTAAAAAGAACCTAGTAAGCTAATAACCCATACCCTTCAGAATGGTAGCCCAGGCCTAAGGTTACATAGGGGTACTAGATGGTAGGATTTTATTGTCTGACTCCAATCTTATCTGCCTCCAATGAACCTTTCATCCAAGATGTTGTCAGGGCATCTGAAAGGACAGAGAGCTGGGACTTCATTTGAGTTTGCAGAACAGGTTGTTCAAGTCTTTTTTCATCTGCCTGCTGATAAATAGCTATAAAAATGGCAGAATTAGGCCCGGAGCTTGCTTCCATTGTAATATTCCACTGGTAGTAAGATTGCCAGGGAGGTGACCTTAGAGTTCTCCTATTTCTGACTAATAGAAGCTACAGATACTAACCAAAAAGAACTGGGTAATTGAGAACTTCAAATTGGCTGAGGTCAGTTTGGGTCTGCCTGTTATTAGCCTGGAAAACAGGCTGTCAGTGGAAACACAGTACAAAGGCATAGATGTACTCATCATATAGATGATGAAAGCAGCAGTTGACAGGCAAGATAATTATATGCATTTTAAAAACATGAATTTTCTTCTCCCGTGTAAATTTCTCTATTGAAACTAAGCCTATTTTTTATTTACATTTCCCTACAATTTTCATTATAAACATTTTCAAACATACAAAACAGTTGAAAAGAGTGGTACTAGGAAGACTCACACTGTCTATACCTAGACTCAAAAATTAACATATTGCCATATTTGTTTTTACTCTGCCTATATTTTTTCTTAATCCTCTGAAAGTACATTGCTTCGACCCTAAATACTTCAGCATTCATCATCAAAGAATAAGCACATTTTCCTTCAAAACCACAATAACATGTTCGCATCTTAGAAAATGTACAATAATTCTGTATCATCTAATATCTAGTCCATATTCAAATTTTCCCAAATGTTATGGGAGAAAAAGTCTTTTATAGCTGCGTTTTTCAAATTTGGATCCAAACAGAGCTCTTATACTGTATTTGTTTGTTTCTTTAGTCTCTTAATGTAGAACAGTACCTCTACCACTTTTTCCCACAACATTGACTTTTTGAAAAGTCCAAGCCTTTTCAAAAGCTTTATAGACTGTCAAATACTGTGTGTTTTTCTATACTCTTTATTTCCTGCAAACTGGAAAGAATTAATTTGATTCAGGCTACGTATTTTTGGCAAAAATATTTCACAGTTAATGTTTTATAATTTTTGTTATATCTACTTAGGAGGTACATAAGGTGGTTTGTTCCATTATTTACAATGGCACAATCTCGGCTCACTGCAAGCTCTGCCTCCCAGGTTCAAGCGATTCTCCCACCTCAGCCTCCAGAGTAGCTGGGATTACAGGCATCCACCATCATGCTCAGCTAATTTTTGTGTTTTTGTAGAGACGGAGTTTCACCATGTTGGCCAGGCTGGTCTCGAACTCGTCACCTCAGGTGATCCACCCACCTCGGCCTCCCAAAGTGCTAGAATTACAGGCCTGAGCCACTGCACTTGGCCTGTTCCATTATTACTGATGCTAACTTTGATCAATTACTTAAGGTGGTGTCTGCCAGATAGGTTCATTGTAAAGATACATTGTTTTTTATTTGTGACTGGTAAGTAACTTGTCAGTAATACACTGGAATAATGTGAACATCCTATTCCTCAATACTCTTGCCCAACAGTTTTGATTCATGTCTAAAACAGGCCCCTTAGATTGCAAACTAATGATTTTTCTAATTCTGTCATTCCTCCTATGTTTATTAGCTGGTATTCCTTCTGCAATAAAGAGATTTCCTCCTCTACCCACCTCCAGGAGTTTTGTTTTTCAACATGTAATAATCAAATACATTATTTATTGTTACTGATGTTCAGGTTGGCTCAAACATCATCAGTGTCAGCCCTTTCAAGGTTTCTAAGTCCTTTGGACATGACACTATTAGTGTGACTCCATTCTTTCTTGCTTGCTGGTACTATTTATCCAAGACTAACTTTGTATTTTCCTTGCTCCAGACATGGAATCAGCCATTTCTCTAAGCACCCCTGATTCCTTTGAAAAGGAAATGCTATTTAAAAACAAAAAACTGGGCACTAAGTGTATTCACTTCTTTTTGGGTAGAATCCCTTCAAGACTGGTTCAGTGAATAAAGTTTTTTCTTCTTGTTGCTTTCTCTTTAAATCATGAATTCATATTAACATTCTTAATTTAATTTTAATGTTAAAAATTTTTTTTCCTTATGTCTTTTTTATCAGTATCTCTTTTGTACACTATAAACTTAGCTTGTGATAATATTAACATATTTACTTTTTGGCTTTATCTTTATAAGATGTGTGTGTGTGTTTCAAGTTAAATTATATTACTACCATTAATAAACCTACTGAGTGATGCTTAAAATTTTGCTCTTCTTGTTTCTAGAGTACGTCTCATTAAGGATGAGTCAGAGGACTGTGTTGACACGTTAGTTGAAATAATTGCTTTCTCTCTGTAATTATGCTATCAAGTTGATAAACACTTAGGTTCATTAAAGTCATTTGCTTTTATTGGTGTTCAGTTTTAAGGTTTATAATTTTTTATTTAATTTTATTTTTTGGATATGTAAAACATTAATATGGCTTAATAGTCATAAGTATATAAGGAGGTATACTTAAAGGAATCTAGCTCTTACCCCTATCACCTCCACCCTACTTACCACACCTATCCACTATAATAACCACTTTCATTAGTTTATTTTTATAATATGTTTACTGAAATATATTTTACATATCATAAAATTCACCTTTTTAAAGGTTATAATTAGGTGGTTTTTAGTATATTCACGGAGCCGTGCAACTGTTACCCCTTATATAATTCCAGAAATTTTCATCATTCCAAAAAGAAACCTCATACTCATTATCAATTACTCCCCATTACTTCTCACACCCCCACTTCCCAGACCTTGCCAACCACTCACCTACTTTCTTTCTCTATAGATTTGTCTACTCTGAACATTTCATATCAATGGAATCATATAAAATATGTACTTTTGTGTCTTGTTTTTTTTCGCTTAGCATAATGCTTTTAGTGTTTATCCATGTTGTGGCATGTATCAGTACTTCATCCTTTTTTATGGCTGAATAATATTCCATTCCCTGTATATCACATTTTGTTTACCTATTCATTAGCTAACAGACATTTGGGTTGTTTCCACTTTTCAACAACTACGAAATAATGCTGCTATGGACATTTGTGTACAAGATTTTGTGTGGAGACATGTTTTCATTTATCTTAGGTATATACCTAGGAGTGGAGTTGCTGGATCTATGGCAACTCTACATTTAACTTTTGGAGTCATTAGTTTTTTTAAAATTTATCTTAGTGTATGCTTCATTTGACAAATTTTTTTTAAATGTGTGTGTATTCTTACATATTCTTATTTTCCTCTTTTTTCTTACAAAAGAAAAGCTAGCATATTATAAACCTTGTTTTACAGCTTGAGATTTTTTATGTTGTTTGTTTTACATGCTGGAAAATTGTAATGTATCCCAGAAAATCACCACAAAACAAAGTTCACAGAGATCTTCCTCATTCTTTTCTTAAATTACTGCATAATACTACATTGCTGAATACACCCTTATTTACTCGACTGGTTCCCTATTTTCAGATATTTGTGTTGTTTCCAATCTTTTGCTTTTGAAAATTGTGCTGCAATGAGAAATTCTGTGCATGTGTTGTTTGAATTGGTGGAGGTGTATCTTTAGAGTATATGCCTTAAAAAAAAAAGTTAACGTATCACACACCCTGTTTTACCCTGTTTTGCTGGGTCAAAGGATAACTGAATATGTAGATTTGTTAGGTATTGCCAAATCCCCTCTTCTGGAACTGTAAATGTATCAGAGGACAGTTTCCCCATAGTCTCATTAATAAGCATTAGGATTTGTCCATAAATGGTAGCTCAGTATAGGTTTAATTTGTATTTTTGTTACTATGAGTGAGCTTGAGCATATTACCACATACTTAAGAGTATTTGCCATTCTATTTCTGTGATCTATTTGTTCATGTCTTCTTTTGATTTCAAGATTTTGAGGACTAAGATTTTTAAAGTAAGCCAAGCAGCCAGCCTTTGGGCAGATAGAGGCAGGCACCCTGATGCTCACTAAGCAGGGGCATCCTCAATTGAGTCCTTGGGTCTCGTCACATGTTGAGACTATCAGAAAGTCAGAGCTGAAAAAAAACCCTTTGAGATTAGCTGCTTCAGTCTCTTCGTGTTATAGATGCACAAACCTGTGGCCCAGAGAGTGGGAGGAACTTTCTCTAGGTCACACAGCATATTTGTGACAGATCTGGAACTTGGACTCAAAGACTCCTCCAGGGCAACTTTAAATTAACATGCAAATAGCTTCTTTGCTGATTTTTGTACATTTACTGAGATGATCACAAACTACTTTTTGGAGACCAGATGCCTCTTAATGTTCTCTATTAGCTCAAATTGCAAACACTGGCAATAAATATAAAACCCATTCTCTCTTGTTAATTCTGCTTATTATCTACATCAGTGTCCACAATATTCATTTGCTATAGAAGTGTAGAAAACAGTCTTTGAAAGTCAGAGCTGAATCAGATCTTGGAGATCTCACATATAATAGGAAAACTCGAGGTCCAGATAGGCAAAGCACTCAGGATTTATTACAGGGGGAGGCCAAAAGAGCCATTAACCTGGAAACTCACCTTCATTAAAGGCCTCAATTTTAGGTGTTTCAGAGCCTCTCCAAATGAGGTTAAAATGTATCATTACTGCATCTTTTGAGTATGCAGACAACTGCACTTGCTAAATATATACACTTAAAATACATTACAATTTTTTAATATATATACCAAGAAAGGCCTCAAGAGTGACATGTCCCTGGTCACAAAATGAACTAATAGCAGAAAGCAGAAATGAAACTAGAGCCCAGGTCTGCTGGCTCCTGGACAGAATGCTTTCTGCCTTTTTTAAGCCAAGTAAATTCATCTTGATTCACAATATTAAATCTTCTGGCCAGGAAGCACCATTGTGGGACACAAGTGCCCCTTTCACCTGCCTATCTCGGTGCCTGTCACCTGGACTATTCTCCGGGATCCCGCTGTCTGTTACTGCCAGCCACACCACGGCAAGAAGTTGACCAGAATCTTAACAAAAAGTGCCATTTCTTGAGAGCCTCTCATGTGACATGCATTTTACCTGTGTTCATCCTAATCCACACAACTGGCCTTCATTGTAGGGATTGTGCAGATGACCAAACAGACTCAGAGAAGTTTGCCTAAGATCATACAGCAAATAAGTTGGAGAGCTTCAATTCAAAACCAGGCTCATCTGACAGCAAAGCCTGTGTCCACCCCACTCTACCTTGCTGCTACCTTTCAACTGAGACAATCCACATGCATGATGACTCTAAGAGGATATGTACATGGGTCAAGGCAAAATAGCCTTCCTCACAGAGCATTCAGCCTTCCAAGGAAGCACTTAAGGGCTGGGGCTGAAAGAGCTGAGAGGCAGTTTCTGTGCAGTCCAACCACATGGGCCAGTCCTCTAATAGAAACTTTTTCTGAAAATCCAGCAGTTACTTACTTGACCAAGTGTCTTATCAGAAGTTCCAGCATCTCTCGGTTCTTTTCTGGCAGCTTATATACCAGGGAGTGAATAGCTCCTAGGCGGTAATCCAGGTTGTCAGACTCTGGGATAGAACAGTAAGAGATAAATGGTTTGGCTTTCTGGGCAACTGGATTGAGCAAAATTCTCACATATATATGCGCACACACACACACACACACACACACACACACAGAGATTTGGAGAAAGACAACCAGAGACACACAGAGAGAGAGATAATCAATGAGATGAAAAGAGACAGAGAGATAAATAGGCACTGAAATACCATAAAAATTAGAGACCCAGAAACAAAGACAAAGATACAAAGAGAGAAAGGAAAAACATAGAGAGAGAGAAAAAACACACACACAAAGAAACAGGTCTAAAAAGATGTAGAAAATAGAAGATAGAAAAGGAGAGAAGGATGAGAAGAGAAGACTGTCTCAGAGGGAGTCAGAACTCTGGGCACAGCAGGTTGTTCCTGAAGTCTCACAGATAAACTTCCAGCTGGAAACCTATTCCCATTCACCTTCCTTGTGGTACTGAGAAGTGTGCTGCTGCCTCTGGATTCCTGTTAAAATCACTGAGAGAGCCCAGAAGTAAAGAACAAAGCTCCCTTGTTTCAACAAAGATGCATTATGATGTTAAGTCCCCTGAATCTTTTTCCTCTACACCACACAGGACATGATGCAGAATAAGGGTCATGTTGAGGTGGAGAGGGGCACTCATACAATGGCCTCAGACAAAACTTTCAATGCTTCTTTAATTGCCAACTTTTGGGGGTGATTCTCTATGCCTTATTTCCTATGTACTGACGTCCTCTCCCTCAGTTTTCTCATCTAGAAAATGTGATGCTGGCACTAACAGGTTAAGAACAATGGTTCACAACACAATCAAAAAGCATTTGAACAGGCAAAATGCTGAAGGAAGTTGAAACGGCAACTGTCGTGTAACCATTTTGCTGTCCCCTGGTAATGTGAGCCAATGTTCTTGTTCTGATGGAAGAGGCAATGAATACATACATAAATAAAGCCTTTATATTCATCACAACCCTCAAGTTAACCAATTTTCTCAAGCCCACTTAAGTAACACTAATTATGAAAAATAATAGAACTCTTGAGTTAGACAGCAAGCAAGAATACTTTCATTTGGCAGTTGTGCATAATTTGTGTATGTGTTTTAGGTTTCTGTGCCCTCAATCACTTCCCCTCAAACGATTTTCTAGGCTTATTGCAGTAAACATTAAGAAACTAGGACAACACAGTTAATTAGTAACATAAATACTTACTGGCAGCAGAGACCAGCTCTTTGTGAAGTCTATAGGTCATGACAGGTTCAGAAAGATTCCTGAAATGAATGAAAATTGTCAGTTGCTTTGGGAAGAAAGCAGCTGGGTATTGGATTCTTAGTTCTGGGGACAGCAAGGCTGAAGTTCCTGAGCCCTACAGCTTAGTGGGATTATATACATTTTTCTCTTCACCTGAAGCTTCGTCAGGGGAATCCCAGTTGCTAGTAATTCAACAAAAGACCTGCAAAAGCATGGGCTGAGCCCTCTAGCAAGGTCTCCAACTAGCTCCCAAAAGTGAAAAGAGGCACAAACCAGCCCTGCAAAATTCCAGAGGGGACCCGTTCTGAATGCTACCATGAATCCCTTATAATCTGATGGATCCTTAGAATTTCCAAAGTGCTTTTGCAATTGGCCTCCCAATTGATTCTCCCAATAATCCTGTGAGGCGGAGCAGTTATTCAAATCCCCATTTACGGGAGGAGGAAACTCAGGCTCAAATGGGTTTACTCATTTAGTCAAAAAACATTGGCTGAGCATCTACTTGTACCTGGCATTGTGCCAGGTATTGGGGATCCAGAGATGAATAGAAATAGTTCAAACCTCCAAGGAGCTAATAGTTTAGTAGAAAAGAGCACCATACACAAGATTTTCAATGCAGTGGGACAAGTATGATGACAAAATAAAGATATATGGTAGGTGGCTCAGAGGAAGTAAGTAATCAACTAATAATTATAAGAATAGCAAACTCTGTACTGCTCTAAGTGATTTACATGTATTAACCCATTTAAACCTCATAACAACTCTGTGAGGTAGGTACCGTTTCCAGTTTATAGATGAGGAAACTGAGGCCTAGAGAAGTTAAAAACTCATCCAAAATTACACAGCTAATAAGTGGCAGAAGCAGGAAGTCTGTCTCCTGAGTCCATGCTCTTAATTACTACACTATACTGCCTGCTACTGTTGTTCCTGTAGTAATCCAAGCAAAAGATAATAAAAGACAAACAGAGGGGCTAGTCATGGTGGCTGACATCTGTAATCCCAGCACTTTGGGAGGCCAAGGCAGGAGGATCACTTAAGCCCAAGAGTTCGAGACCAGTCTGGACAACTTAATGAGACCCCTACCTCTTAAAAATAACTTAAAAACAGTAGCTGGGCATGGTGGTGTGTGCCTGTAGTCTAGACTACTCAAGGGGCTGAGATGGGAGGACTGCTTGAGCCTGAGAGAGAGAAGGATGTGGTGGGAGGGCAAGGCTGCAATGAGTCATGATCACAACACTGCACTCCAGCCTGGGTGACAAAGCATAGAAAGAATAGGTGAGGAGACTGTTTTGAAAAATATTAAAAAAAGAACTCCTTCTTTGATTGGGTATGATGGCGAGGGAGCAGTTTGGTTTGGGTGAGTGAATAGAATAAGGGTTGATTAAGAGGGAAGTAGAGATGCTAAGTCAGGGAGGTCTCAGGAAGGTGATATCTACTAAGAAGCTGGATGCAGGGCTCTGCTAGATCAGAGAAGCAGATGTGAAAATCAGGAACCTAGAGAACAGATGACGAAACCACAAGAACAGATGCCACTTCTCCAGGGGAGCTGGCAAACTGGCAGTCAAACAGTTACATGAGGTCTTCCGATATTTCTTCTTTGTCCAGCACAGTGTATAAAATTGAAATGGAATTGAATCAATGATCAAAATATTTTAAAAGGAGATATTTCATATACAAACCCATATCCCCTGCCTCTGTTGAAAAATGCAAAGATCTGGCTCTATTGGTTCTTTGTAGAAGTAAACAACACTGCTGTTTGTATGTAAACAAAGGGCTTGTCATACAAATAAAGGTTCAGTGTGCAAAGTGTTTAATACAAAAATAGTCTACTTCACTCAGTTTTATTTCCTGGTCCCTGTAGATATTTCAGTTTTCAGTTGTTCTACTACAGTAAAATGAGCAGAGAGCCCAGGAAAATACCAAGTAGAAAGCCCATAAAGGAGATTGACAAAAATGACCAAAGAGGTTAAAGAAAAACAAAAAGCAAGTGATTCAGCAGAATCCAAAACAGAAGAAAGTATCAAAGAAGGCTTGTTAACAACTTCAAATGTTACAAAAAGGTCAAGTAAGGTAAAGACTGACAACTGTGCTTTATGTGCAGCATTGAGGGTATCCCTGGTGACCCTGGCAAAAGCAGCTTCATTGGAGCAGAGGGGGTAAGAGTTAGATTACAATGAGTTAAGAAGGAACTGGGGAATTAAGAAGTACAGACCAGGAGTGTATATTACTTGACACAGAAGCTTGGCTGATGTCGACAAAAAGAGTGAAACTGTGTACAATATTTTAAGAGATTTATTCTGAGCCAACTATGAGTGACCATGGCCTGTGACACAGCCCTCAGGAGGTCCTGAGAACTTGTGCCCAAGGTGGTCGGGGTACAGCTTGGTTTTACGTATTTTTAGGGAGGCATGAGACATCAATCAAATACATTTAAGAAATACATTGATGTATTCAGTGATGAGTTCAGGGCTTGAACTAAAAAACTGGTGATCATTGACCATATAGATGATAGTTACAGCCAGGAACTTAAACAAGATTGCCTAATGAGATACTTTACCCCTTCTCGGTGAGGACTAAACTCAAAGTGGTTTAGTCAGGACAACTCAAAGTGGGGGCTTCCAGGCTATAGGTAAATTTAAACATTTTCTGGTTGACAATTGGTTGAGTTTATCTGACAACTGGGATCATTGGAAAGGAATGTTCAGGTTAAGATAAAGGATTGTGGAGACCAAGTTTTATTGTGTGGAGGAATCTCTCAGATACCAGACTTTAGAGACAGCAGGTTGTAAGATGTTTCTTATGAGACCTAAAAGGGCACCTGGCTCTTAGTTGATTATCTCCTGGATCTGGAAAGAAATGAAGGAAAACAATGGGGGAAGAGGATTTTCTATAGAATGTGGATTTTTCCCACAAGAGACTTTGCAGGGCAATTTCAAGGTATGGCAAGAAAATATATTTTGGGGTAAAACATTTTCATTTTTTCCCTTGTTATGCCAGAGTCAGACTGGAAAGTAAGTCATGATATACAAGGTTAAATAAAACCCATCTGATGAGAATTTATGGCTTGGAGGGCATGACTCCCCAGACCCCTTAGAAAGGAATTTGGGCAAGATGAAAAATCAGAGTTTAGTCCTCACCAATAAGGGGTAAAGTATCTCATTAGGCAATCTTGTTTAAGTTCCTGGCTGTAACTATCATCTATATGGTCAATGATCACCAATTTTTTAGTTCAAGCCCTGGACTCATCACTGAGTTTCAGACCTATGTATTCAATTGCCTGCTTAATATTGTGCCCTGATTTCTTCAAAGCTACCCAAATTTGACATATCCAAATTCCAACTTATTGCCTCCCTCAAACTTAGTCTTCTTGTGTTTCTCAAATCAGTAAATGCATGACCATCATTTGGTTGTATGGGCCAGAAACATGGAAGTCACCTTTTTGTCTCCCTATCCCTAATCCTCATATCCAATTCATGAATTGTACTTCCCAAATCTCTTGAATATGCTTACTTCTAGGAATATCTACTGCTACTCCCTAGTCCAAGCATGAGCATCATCTCTTGCCTGGACAACAGCCATAGCCTGCTAACTGATTTCCACATCTCTGCCCATTTTATATCACTGTAATCTAATCTCCATCCTTTTTTATTTCAAAATACAAATCTCAATATGCACCTTTTGTTTAAAATCTTTCAATATAGTCCTATTACTTTTAAGATAAATTTAGACCCTAATTTTTAAAAGATCCTTTAAAGCCCTGAATGATATGGCCCTTACATACCTCTCCCTCCCTCTCTACACGCAATACTCTCCCTACACTGATTCATGTAGTTTCTTGAAGGGGCCTTCCTCCCTCCTGCCTCAAGTCTTTGCATATTCATTTCCCTCTGTCTGGAACCCATCTCCTACTTAGTTGATTCCAACTTACAGTTCAAACCTCAGTTTAAACCAAAATGGGTGATGTCTTCCTATTAAATGCCTTCGTAGCATGTTATACCTTTCCTTCAGAGTGCTTATTAGAGTTTATTACATTTGTATGATTATTTGTCTTCTGACTGTCCCCTTTACTAGGCTATAAGTTCTTTGAGGTCAGAGACCATATCTATACACAACTGTTTGCCTAGTGCCTAACATCACACTTGGCATAGAATAAGCAGTCAGGATATTTTTACTGAATCATTTACCGATTTAAAGATGTATGTGGCTGGAGCATAATTACATACTGGGAAAAAGAGCCAGTTGAATGAGAGAGGATAACAATGAGGGAGAGAGAAGGGATGATTTTTAGACGACTTCTCTGGAAAGGTTAGAGATAAGGGATGATTTAGTTACCTAGAACAGAGCGTGGAGACCTGTCCTGGAACACAGCTATCTTTGAGAACTCTATAGGGTATTTACTGGCTTGTGTATATTACAGAACCATGGATGAGAGTCTCAAGAACAAATATCACTTACTGGGGGTGCTGTCCACTCGCACTTTCAGGCTTGACCCTCTCATCTTTGAAAAGGGCCACCCTGCCTATTATAGGATGAGCTGGGAATAATGCAATGTGGGGAAGGCCTTACAAATCTAAGAAAATGTTGAGACTCCTTTGAAGGAAGCTAGAGATACAGAATCACTTATTCCCACTATTCTCATCACAACAAGTCTTCTTAAAGTATTTGTAACAGATTGCTCTCTGTCTTTACTAAATTACCAAGCCATCCAAAGAAGGCCAAAGCTCCTGGGAGTAGGGGGCAGGAGAAGAAGATGCCCCATTACCAGGGGTCTTATAAGTCAGACACACTGAGATTTAAAAAATACAAGCTGGGACCATGGCTATTACTTAATGGAGAAAGTGGTGCACCTTGGTTTCCTCATCTGCAAAACGAGTCAAGTACCACCTAGTACACTCAGTTAATGGGAGAAAAAAACAATGACACTATCAGTGTAAACAACTAGCCGCAGCCTAGTACAGAATAAACCCTCCAATAACAGTTCTTTTCTTTATCAGCAGATGCAGGAGAAATATTCCTGGAAAGAACATTCAAGTTTATGAAAAGCTCTAAGATGATGCTACAGTAGCAAAATATTTAACAGTAATATCTGAAACCCAATCTATTTTAGATTAATGAGATTTCCCAGAGCTTATGTATCAATCTTAATGGCTCAAGAACACAATCATTGAAAAGAAGAGGCTTTTGCACATAAAGTATGACACATACTATGAGACTAAAGAGTAGTAAGAAATCAATGTGTTTAAAAAATATATATGTCTCAAGCACCTTTTGCATAATATAAATTTATGCCAATAAACTGAACAATATATTCGTCAATATTGCACATTCCCAAATTTTGTTGGTGAGCTAACTTTTTTTCATACTGCTGACAGTTCATTTAGCTCCAACATTATTACAGTTGTATTTTCTTGGTTTTTATTTCCATTACCTGGATTAAGACATGATACGTAGCACATCACACATATACACCATTTTTGCCCAAATGCGATTTGACATTTCAAAATGGTTATTATCCTCTGAAACATGTTAGCCACCCTGAATAGCCCCAGCTCCTGATTCTACTAGTGAATCCATCACAACATCACTCTATCTGTGAAGAGCAAAACATATTCAATTATTTCAAGTGCATGTTTTTTGAACATAATCTTTTTAGCCTTTTTTCAATAACAATTCTATTATTTTTATGCTTCTCTTGCTTAAACTCTCAGATTTAAAAAAACAGTCTTTGCACATTCTTGGCCAGAAATCCTCTTCACATGTTTTTTCTTAAGCAATTCTATCCAAACTCCTGGAACTGAGACCACATTAACTCCGCTCAACACCCAGAGAAATTTCACCAGCTATCAAAAGCAAACTCCCAATTCAAATCAGGCATACCTGAGGTAGAATTTCAAGGAGCTGGTGATTGTCTTAATGTCCCAGTCACTATTATGAAAATCAACATCTCCTGGGCATTTAGGATCTATTTGAGAAAAGTAAACAAAAAACAAAAGTTAATCATCAAAAAAATCTTACATTTTCCCTCTTTTAAAAGAAAAACAAAGTAAGTATATTACCCTAAGTAGTTTTGAAGAGATCAAAACTTTAGAAGAAGCAAATCTTTGATATTTCAAAAACATGACTGCATTCTGGTCTACCATATCAGGAATAAGAAAGTAATCTATCCAATTCACACAAGAAGAAAAAGCTGAACAAACAAAATCAACTCTTCTTAGATTCATCAGATAACTAGGGTCATAGGGTAAATGGCTGCCCCCAGAAGTGAGGAGATAGATAGAGAGAACCAAATCTTATAGTAACAGAAGCCCAGGAGTAGAAAACTCCTTGGGAACCAGCACTGGGATAGGATAACCTAATCTGTAATTTACAAATTGCTGGAGGCTTAATATGCTCGGATTTGAGAGGGAAAAACTCCATTGTGGCCCAGTCCAAAAGGGGCTCCCAAACTTTTGTGAGTTTTACCTACAGGAGTCCTATCAAGTTTTGATGGTGAAAAATCCCCTCATGCTTGCAGCAGGGGGGAAAGATAAGTAGTCATTTAAAAATATTCACAGACCCTCCTCTTCTTCTTAACAAGGTCTTCCCTCAAGAGAAACTATTTTTACCAGATCAAAACCTCCTGCAGTTTTATCAGAACCTAAGCGAACAAGGTGAAGGGAAATACCGAATTCCAGACCCAATTTGCCTTCCCGTCTCTCCCAAGAGGGGGAAAAAAAATCCTAAGAAGAACTTAAGTAAGTCACAGGCCAGGGGCACAGCTCACTAAAAGACAGAGACATAATCTTATAGAAGACTTCCCCACCCATGACACATTACCACCGTATCAATTGGGCTCATATGTAACCACGGAAATATGACTAAAAGAACTGTGCTTCTCAGATGATATTCAAGTCTTTAGGCCAAACCAAAAATAACAGAGGAAGCAAAAACAAGAACATCAGAGTAATGTTTAGCCTCTATCAGTCGCATTTCTACATACTAACAATGAACTATTTGAAAAAAAATTCAAAAACAATCCCATTTACAATAGTATTAAATAAAGAAAAAGCAGGAATAAATTTAGTCAAGGAAGTGAATAACTGCTACACTAAAAACTATAAAACACTGATAAAACAAACTGAAGACACAAATAAATGAAAAAATAGTCCATGTTCATGGATTAGAAGAACTAATCTTGTTAAAATGTCCATACTTCCCAAAGCATTCTCTGGGTTCAATGCAATTCCTATCAAAATTCCAATGTCATTTTTCACAGAAATAGAAGATAATCATAAAATTCATATGAAATGACAAAAGACCCTGAATAGTCAAAGTAATCTTTAGCAAAAGGAAAAAACATGAAGGTATCACATTCTCTGACTTCAAAATATATTATGAAGTTTTTATAATCACGTATAAACAGCATGGTACTGGCATAAAAACAGACCAATCAACCAATAGTACAGAATAGAAAGTCCAGACATAAACCCAAGTACTTAGAGTTAATTGATTTTTTGACAAAGGTGTCAAGAACACTCAACAGGGAAAGGATACTCTATTCAGTAAATGGTGTTGGAAAAACTGGATATCCTCATATGGAAGGAAATTGGACCCTGTCTTACACTGTATACAAAAATCAACACAAAATGAATAAAGACTTAAATGTAAGACCAGAAACCATAAAACTACTAGAAGAAAACATAGGTGAAAAGCTCCATGACATTTGTCTGGGCAATGATTTCTTGGATCAGACTCTAAAGACACAAGCAACAAATGCTAACATAGACAAATGGAATTGCACCAAACTAAAAAGCTTCGCAAAGAAATGGAAACAATTAACACAGTGAGGGGACAACCCACGGATTGGGTAAAAACATTGGCAAACCATAAATCTGATAAGGGGCTGATATCCAAAATATAGAAGTAACTCAAACAACTAAATAACAAGAAAACAAATAACCCAAGTAAAAAATGGGTAAGAAAATATGAGCAAACATTTCTCCAAAAAAAGAGATACTGGAATATGTGTACTTCAGAAAGAGAGAGTGCAGCAAGTGTGAGACACTGCATTGAACTCCGTGCTACCCTGTCACATGGAAGAAAGCAAAATCAGGCTGAACTCAGCTAAGGACAACCCACACAGGGAGCATTTAAACCAGCCCTAGCTACAGGGGAATCACACATCCCAGTTCTAAGCCTTGACACTGCAGGCTAAAGGGCTCTGGATCCCTAAATAAACTTGAAGGGCACTCTAAGCCACAAGGACTGCAACTCTTACATTAGTCCTAGTGTTGAACTGTGCTCAGAGCCAGTGAACCTGGGAGGCATGCAACCTACTGAGACACCAGCCATGGTGGCTATGGGAGTCCTTGCACCACCCCATACAGCACAGCTCAAGGCTCCAAAAGAGACCCCTTCCTTCTGCTTGAGGAAAAGAGGGGGCAAGAGTAAAGAGGACTTTGTCTTGCATCTTGTATACTAGCTCAGCCACAGTAGCCTAGAGCACTCATCAGAGTCCTAAGGCCCCTTTTCCAGACCCTAGCCCCTAGATGTTTCTACACACACCTGGGGCCAGAAGGGAACCCACTGCCTTGAATGGAAGAACCCAGTCCTGGCAGGACCCATCACATGCTGACTAAAGAACCTTTGGACCCTAAATAACCAGAAGCAAAACCCAGATAGTACTCACTGGGCCTTAGACGAAACTCTGTGGGTTTCAGGTATGACTCAACACATTCCCAGCTGTGGTAGCTGTGGGGAGAGACTCCTTTTGCTTCAGAAAAGTAGAGGGAAAAGTAAAAGTGGACTTAAAAAGTAAAAGGAGAAAGTAAGGAAAGAAAACAAGAGTCTCTCTAGACACGGGGGAGGAGCCAAGATGGCCGAATAGGAACAGCTCCGGTCTACAGCTCCCAGCGCGAGCGACGCAGAAGACGGGTGATTTCTGCATTTCCATCTGAGGTACCGTGTTCATCTCACTAGGGAGTGCCAGACAGTGGGCGCAGGTCAGTGGGTGAGCGCACCGTGCGCCAGCCGAAGCAGGGGCGAGGCATTGCCTCACTCGGGAAGCGCAAGGGGTCAGGGAGTTCCCTTTCCAGGGGTGACAGACGGCACCTGGAAAGTCGGGCCACTCCCACCCGAATACTATGTTTTTCCGACGGGCTTAGGAAACGGTGCCCCAGGAGAGTATAGCCCGCACCTGGCTCAGAGGGTCCTACGCCCACGGAGTCTCGCTGATTGCTAGCACAGCAGTCAGAGACCAAACAGCAAGTCGGCAGCGAGGCTGGGGGAGGGGCGCCCGCCATTGCCCAGGCTCGCTTAGGTAAACAAAGCAGCCTGGAAGCTTGAACTGGGTGGAGCCCACCACAGCTCAAGGAGGCCTGCCTGCCTCTGTAGGCTCCACCTCTGGGGGCAGGGCACAGACAAACAAAAAGACAGCAGTAACCTCTGCAGACTTAAATGTCCCTGTCTGACAGCTTTGAGGAGAGCAGTGGTTCTCCCAGCACGCAGCTGGAGATCTGAGAACGGGCTGACTGCCTCCTCAAGTGGGTCCCTGACCCCTGACCCCCGAGCAGCCTAACTGGGAGGCACCCCCCAGCAGGGGCAGACTGACACCTCACACGGCCGGCCAGGTACTCCAACAGACCTGCAGCTGAGGGTCCTGTCTGTTAGAAGGAAAACTAGCAGAAAGGACATCCACACCAAAAACCCATCTGTACATCACCATCATCAAAGACCAAAAGTAGATAAAACCACAAAGATGGGGAAAAAACAGAGCAGAAAAACTGGAAACTCTAAAATGCAGAGCACCTCTCCTCCTCCAAAGGAACGCAGTTCCTCACCAGCAACGGAACAAAGCTGGACGGAGAATGATTTTGACGAGTTGAGAGAAGAAGCCTTCAGACGATCAAATTACTCCGAGCTACGGGAGGATATTCAAACCAAAGGCAAAGAAGTTGAAAACTTTGAAAAAAATTTAGAAGAATGTATAACTAGAATAACCAATACAGAGAAGTGCTTAAAGGAGCTGATGGAGCTGAAAACCAAGGCTCGAGAACTACGTGAAGAATGCAGAAGCCTCAGGAGCCGATGCGATCAAATGGAAGAAAGGGTATCAGCCCTGGAAGATGAAATGAATGAAATGAAGCGAGAAGGGAAGTTTAAAGAAAAAAGAATAAAAAGAAATGAGCAAAGCCTCCAAGAAATGTGGGACTATGTGAAAAGACTAAATCTACGTCTGATTGGTGTACCTGAAAGTGACGGGGAGAATGGAAACAAGTTGGAAAACATTCTGCAGGATATTATCCAGGAGAACTTCCCCAATCTAGCAAGGCAGGCCAACATTCAGATTCAGGAAATACAGAGAACGCCACAGAGATACTCCTCGAGAAGAGCAACTCCAAGACACATAATTGTCAGATTCACCAAAGTTGAAATGAAGGAAAAAATGTTAAGGGCAGCCAGAGAGAAAGGTCGGGTTACCATCAAAGGGAAGCCGATCAGACTAACAGCGGATCTCTCGGCAGAAACCCTACAAGCCAGAAGAGAGTGGGGGCCAATATTCAACATTCTTAAAGAAAAGAATTTTCAACCAAGAATTTCATATCCTGCCAAACTAAGCTTCATGAGTGAAGGAGAAATAAAATACTTTACAGACAAGCAAATGCTAAGAGATTTTGTCACCACCAGGCCTGCCCTAAAAGAGCTCCTGAAGGAAGCGCTAAACATGGAAAGGCACAACCGGTACCAGCCACTGCAAAATCATACCGAATTGTAAAGACCATCGAGACTAGGAAGGGACTGCATCAACTAACGAGCAAAATAACCAGCTAACGTCATAATGACAGGATCAGATTCACACATAACAATATTAACTTTAAATGTAAATGGACTAAATGCTCCAATTAAAAGACACAGACTGGCAAATTGGATAAAGACTCAAGACCCATCAGTGTGCTGTATTCAGGAAACCCATCTCACGTGCAGAGACACACATAGGCTCAAAATAAAAGGATGGAGGAAGATCTACCAAGCAAATGGAAAACAAAAAAAGGCAGGGGTTGCAATCCTAGTCTCTGATAAAACAGACTTTAAACCAACAAAGATCAAAAGAGACAAAGAAGGCCATTACATAATGGTAAAGGGATTAATTCAACAAGAAGAGCTAACTATCCTAAATATATATGCACCCAATACAGGAGCACCCAGATTCATAAAGCAAGTCCTGAGTGACCTACAAAGAGACTTAGACTCCCACACATTAATAATGGGAGACTTTAACACCCCACTGTCAACATTAGACAGATCAACGAGACAGAAAATCAACAAGGATACCCAGGAATTGAACTCAGCTCTGCACCAAGCAGACCTAATAGACATCTACAGAACTCTCCACCCCAAATCAACAGAATATACATTTTTTTCAGCACCACACCACACCTATTCCAAAATTGACCATATACTTGGAAGTAAAGCTCTCCTCAATAAATGTAAAAGAACAGAAATTATAACAAACTATCTCTCAGATCACAGTGCAATCAAGCTAGAACTCAGGATTAAGAATCTCACTCAAAACCGCTCAACTACGTGGAAACTGAACAACCTGCTCCTGAATGACTACTGGGTACATAACGAAATGAAGGCAGAAATAAAGATGTTCTTTGAAACCAACGAGAACCAAGACACAACATACCAGAATCTCTGGGATGCATTCAAAGCAGTGTGTAGAGGGAAATTTATAGCACTAAATGCCCACAAGAGAAAGCAGCAAAGATCCAAAATTGACACCCTAACATCACAATTAAAAGAACTAGAAAAGCAAGAGCAAACACGTTCAAAAGCTAGCAGAAGGCAAGAAATAACTAAAATCAGAGCAGAACTGAAGGAAATAGAGACACAAAAAACCCTTCAAAAAATAAATGAATCCAGGAGCTGGTTTTTTGAGAGGATCAACAAAATTGATAGACCACTAGCAAGATTAATAAAGAAAAAAAGAGAGAAGAATCAAATAGATGCAATAAAAAATGATAAAGGGGATATCACCACTGATCCCACAGAAATACAAACTACCATCAGAGAATATTACAAACACCTCTACGCAAATAAACTAGAAAATCTAGAAGAAATGGATAAATTCCTCAACACATACACCCTCCCAAGACTAAACCAGGAAGAAATTGAATCTCTGAATAGACCAATAACAGGATCTGAAATTGTGGCAATAATCAATAGCTTACCAACCAAAAAAAGTCCAGGACCAGATGGGTTCACAGCCGAATTCTACCAGAGGTACAAGGAGGAGCTGGTACCATTCCTTCTGAAACTATTCCAATCAATAGAAAAAGAGGGAATCCTCCCTAACTCATTTTATGAGGCCAGCATCATCCTGATACCAAAGCCTGGCAGAGACACAACAAAAAAAGAGAATTTTAGACCAATATCCTTGATGAACATTGATGCAAAAATCCTCAATAAAATACTGGCAAACAGAATCCAGCAGCACATCAAAAAGCTTATCCACCATGATCAAGTGGGCTTCATCCCTGGGATGCAAGGCTGGTTCAATATACGCAAATCAATAAATGTAATCCAGCATATAAACAGAACCAAAGTCAAAAACCACATGATTATCTCAATAGATGCAGAAAAGGCCTTTGACAAAATTCAACAACCCTTCATGCTAAAAACTCTCAATAAATTAGGTATTGATGGGACGTATCTCAAAATAATAAGAGCTATTTATGACAAACCCACAGCCAATATCATACTGTATGGGCAAAAACTGGAAGCATTCCCTTTGAAAACTGGCACAAGACAGGGATGCCCTCTCTCACCACTTCTATTCAACATACTGTTGGAAGTTCTGGCCAGGGCAATTAGGCAAGAGAAGGAAATAAAGGGTATTCAATTAGGAAAAGAGGAAGTCAAATTGTCCCTGTTTGCAGATGACATGATAGTATATCTAGAAAACCCCATTGTCTCAGCCCAAAATCTCCTTAAGCTGATAAGCAACTTCAGCAAAGTCTCAGGATACAAAATCAATGTACAAAAATCACAAGCATTCTTATACATCAATAACAGACAAACAGAGAGCCAAATCATGAGTGAACTCCCATTCACAATTGCTTCAAAGAGAATAAAATACCTAGGAATCCAACTTACAAGGGATGTGAAGGACCTCTTCAAGGAGAACTACAAACCACTGCTCAAGGAAATAAAAGAGGATACAAACAAATGGAAGAACATTCCATGCTCATGGGTAGGAAGAATCAATATCATGAAAATGGCCATCCTTCCCAAGGTAATTTACAGATTCAATGCCATCCCCATCAAGTTACCAATGACTTTCTTCACAGAATTGGAAAAAACTACTTTAAAGTTCATATGGAACCAAAAAAGAGCCCGCATCGCCAAGTCAATCCTAAGCCAAAAGAACAAAGCTGGAGGCATCACGCTACCTGACTTCAAACTATACTACAAGGCTACAGTAACCAAAACAGCATGGTACTGGTACCAAAACAGAGATATAGATAAATGGAACAGAACAGAGCCCTCAGAAATAACGCCACATATCTACAACTATCTGATCTTTGACAAACCTGACAAAAACAAGCAATGGGGAAAGGATTCCCTATTTAATAAATGGTGCTGGGAAAACTGGCTAGCCATATGTAGAAAGCTGAAACTGGATCCCTTCCTTACACCTTATACAAAAATTAATTCAAGATGGATTAAAGACTTAAATGTTAGACCTAAAACCATAAAAACCGTAGAAGAAAACCTAGGCAATACCATTCAGGACATAGGCATGGGCAAGGACTTCATGTCTAAAACTCCAAAAGCAATGGCAACAAAAGCCAAAATTGACAAATGGGATCTAATTAAACTAAAGAGCTTCTGCACAGCAAAGGAAACTACCATCAGAGTGAACAGGCAACCTACAAAATGGGAGAAAATTTTCGCAACCTACTCATCTGACAAAGGGCTAGTATCAAGAATCTACAATGAACTCCAACAAATTTACAAGAAAAAAACAAACAACCCCATCAAAAAGTGGGCAAAGGACATGAACAGACACTTCTCAAAAGAAGACATTTATGCAGCCAAAAAACACATGAAAAAATGCTCACCATCACTGGCCATCAGAGAAATGCAAATCAAAACCACAATGAGATACCATCTCACACCAGTTAGAATGGCAATCATTCAAAAGTCAGGAAACAACAGGTGCTGGAGAGGATGTGGAGAAATAGGAACACTTTTACACTGTTGGTGGGACTGTAAACTAGTTCAACCCTTGTGGAAGTCAGTGTGGCGATTCCTCAGGGATCTAGAACTAGAAATTCCATTTGACCCAGCCATCCCATTACTGGGTATATACCCAAAGGACTATAAATCATGCTGCTATAAAGACACATGCACACGTATGTTTATTGCGGCATTATTCACAATAGCAAAGACTTGGAACCAACCCAAATGTCCAACAATGATAGACTGGATTAAGAAAATGTGGCACATATACACCATGGAATACTATGCAGCCATAAAAAATGATGAGTTCACGTCCTTTGTAGGGACATGGATGAAATTGGAAATCATCATTCTCAGTAAACTATCGCAAGAACAAAAAACCAAACACCGCATATTCTCACTCATAGGTGGGAATTGAACAATGAGAACACATGGACACAGGAAGGGGAACATCACACTTTGGGGACTGTTGTGGGGTGGGGGGAGGGGGGAGGGATAGCATTGGGAGATATACCTAATGCTAGATGACGAGTTGGTGGGTGCAGCGCACCAGCATGGCACATGTATACATATGTAACTTACCTGCACGTTGTGCACATGTACCATAGAGCCTAAAGTATAATAATAATAATAATAATAATAATAATAATAAAAAGAAAAAATATACAATTTAAATCAATTGACCGGTGGGAAACATTAAGAACCAAAATAAATATGGATAAAGTCACAAAAAAAAAAAATCAAGACACAAGAACACACACTATCCTAGGCCTGCACAGGGTCAGGATGATCAATATCACTGTCTCCCACTTCCATATCTTGTCCCACTGGAAGATTTTCAGGGGCAGTAATATGCATGGAGCTGAGAACACCTGTGATAACAATGCCTTCTTCTGGAATACCTCCTGAAGGACCTGCCTGAGGTTGCTTTACAGTTAACATATTTCTAAGTAGAAGGAGTACACTCTAAAATAATGGTAAAAAGTATAGTATGGTAAATACATAAATGAGTAACATAGTCATTTATTATCAAGTACTATGTGTTATTCATAATTGTATGAGCTAGATTTTTAGTTGACTGGCAGCCCAGTAGGTCTGTTTACACCAGCATCACCACGAACACATGAGTAATGTGTTGTGCTATGATGTTACAATGACTATAGCATTATAACAGCTTTGTGTCACTAGATGATAGGAACTTTTCAGCTCCATGATAATCTTATATATGGAGACCACTGTCATACATGCGGTCCATTGTTGACCAAAGCGTTATGTGGCATGTGATTGTAGTTGTTTATAGTCAGCATCCCTTCTGATTGGGTGGTCTGTGCCATTTTTGAGCATTGCCTCTTGGAACAAGGTATAAGAATGACAGAGCCCAGCTATAACCTTAGGAACGTCCATACCCTCAGGAATATCTGTATCCTTAAGAAGGGCAACAGGGTTGCTGAGTACAGGCTAAAATAATGATAAAAAGTATAGTATAATAAATATGTAAAAAAAAAAAAAAAAAAGAAAACAAGAGTCTCTGCCTAGTAATCCAGAGAAGTCTTCCAGATCTTATTCAACACCATCAAGGTGGTACCGCTACAAATCTGCAAGAACCACAGAATTATTGGGTATGGGATGCTCTCTAATGCAGATATGGCTTGGATCAAAACACTCAAGTCCTTTCAAATATCTGAAAAGCCTTCCCAAGAAGGACAAGTACAAACAAGCCCAGACTAAAAAGACTACACTACTTAACTCTTAGATGCCCAGAAACAGATGAACATTCACAAGCATCAGGATCATTCAAGAAAATATGACCTTCCAAAATGAACTAAATAAGGCATCAGAGACTAATCTTGGAGAAACAGAGGTATGTGACATATAAGACAGAGAAATCAAAATAGCTATTTTGAGAAAACTCAAAGAAATTCAGTATAATATAGAAAAGGAATTCAGAATTCTATCACATACATTTAACAAAGACATTGAAATAATTTTAAAAATCAAGCAGAAATTCTGGAGTTGAAAAATACAAGTGACATGCAGAAGAATGCATCAGAGTCTTATAATAACATAATTGATCAAGCAGAAGAATTGATGAGCTTGAAGACAGGCTATTCAAAAATACACATTTAGAGGAGACAAAAGAGAAAAGAATGAAAAACAACGAAGCATGCCTACAGGATCTATAAAATAGTCTCAAAAGGGCAAATATAAGAGTTACTGGCCTTAAAGAGGAGATAGAGAAAGAGACAGGAGTAGCAAGCTTATTTAATAGGATAGTATCAGCGATATCAACTTTGAAGTACAAGAAGGTTATAGAACACCAGAGACATTTAACCCAAACAAGAATATCTAAAGGCATTTAATAATCGGATTCCTCAAGATCAAGGATAAAAAAAGGATCCTAAAAGCAGCAAGGGGAAAAGAGACAAGTAACATAAAAAGGAGCTCTAATATGTCTGACAGCAGACTTCTCAGTGGAAACCTTACAGGCCAAGAGACAGTGTCATGACATAAAGTGCTGAAGAAGAAAAACTCTTACCCTAGAATAGTATATCTGGTGAAAATGTCCTTCAAACATGAAGGAAAAATAAAGACTTTCCCAGACAAACAAAAGCTGAGAGACTTCATCAATAGCAGATCTATCTTACAAGAGACGCTAAAGAGAGTACTTCATTCAGAAAGAGAAGAACAGTAATGAGCACTAAGAAATCATCTGAAGATATAAAACTCACTGGTAATAGTAAGTACACAGAAAAACACAGAATATTATAACACCGTAACTGTAATGTGTAAACTACTCTTAAGTAGAAAGACTAAACAATGAACCAATCAAAAATAATAACTCCAACAACTTTTAAAGACATAGAGAGTACATACAACAAGACATAAATGGAAACAACAAAAAACTGAAAAGTGGGCAGAAAAAATTATGGTGTAAAGTTTTTATTAGTTTCCTTTTTCCTTGTTTGTTTGTTTATGCTATCAGTTATAAGTTGTCATCAGTTTACAATAATGAGTTATAAGAGAGAATTTGCAAACCTCTTAATAACCTCAAATCAAAAAAGATACAATGGACACACAAAAAATAAAAAGGAAGAAATTAAAATCATACCACTAGAGAAAATCTACTTCACTAAAAAGACAGGAAGAAAAGAAGGAAGACAAGACCACAAAACAATCAGAAAACAAATAATAAAATGGGACGGGGTAAATCATTACTTAACAATAATAATATTGAATACAAATGGACAAAACTCTCCAATCAAAAGACATACAGTAGCTGAATGGATAAAAAAAAATTAGATCAAATGACTCTTGCCTACAAAAAACACATTTATCCTGTAAAGACACACATAGACTGAAAATAAAAGGGTGGAAAAAACATACTCCATGCCAATGGAAACCAAAAAAGAACAGAGTAGCTATACCTATATTAGAAAAAATAGATTTCAAGATGAAAACTGTAAGAGACAAAGAAGATCATCTGTCTTGTAGGACAGATCTCGTATTGATGAAATCCCTCAGCTTTTGTTTGTCAGGAAAGTCTTTATTTAAGGACATTTCCACTGGATATACTACTCTAGAATAAAAGGTTTTTTTTCCTTCACTACTTTAAATCTTTAGAAGATCATTATGACCCCATAATGATAAAGGGGTCAATTTAGCAAGAGGAAATAACAATTTTAAATATAATACACCCAATGCTGGAGCACCCAAACATATAAATATTATTAGAGCTAAAAGGAGAGGTAGATTTCAATAGGATAATAGCTAAACACTTCAACACCCCCACTTTCAGCATTAAACAGATCTCCCAGACAGAAAATCAACAAACAAGCTTTGGACTTAATCTGCACTATGGACCAAATGGATCTAGTAGGTATTTACAGAACATTTCATCCAATGGCTACAGAATACACATTCTTCACCTCAGCACATGGATCATTCTCAAGGACAGACCATATGTTAGGTCACAAAACAAGTCTTTTTTTTGAGACAAGGTCTCACTCCACCACCCAGGCTGCAATGCAGTGGCTCACTGCAGTCTCGGCCTCATAGGTTCAAGCAGTCCTCCCATCTCAGCCCCCGCTAGTAGCTGGAACTACAAGTGTGTGCCACCACACCTGGATAACTTTTTGTACTTTTAGTAGAGACAGGGTTTCACTATGTTACCCAGGCTGGTCTTGAACTCCTGGACTCAAGCGATCTGCCCACTTCAGCCTCCCAAAGTGCTAGGATTACAGGCATGAGCAACTGCACCCACCCATAAAGCAAGTCTTAAAACATTCAAAAAACCTGAAATAATATCAAGTATCTTCTCTGACCACAATGGAAAAAAAAGCTAGAAATCAATAACAAGAGGAATTTTGGAAACTACACAAACACATGGAAATTAATATCCTCCTGAATGATCAGTGGGCCAATGGTAAAATTCAGATGAAAACTGAACATTTTCTTGAAGCAAATGTTAATGGAAATGTAATATACTAAAATCTATGGGATACAGTAAAAGCAGTACTAAGATGGAAGGTTATAGCTATAATGCCTACATCAAAAAGAAAAACTTCAAATAAATAACCTAATGATGCAACTTAAAGAACTAGAAAAGCAAGAGCAAACCAAACCCAAAATTAGTAGAAGAAATAATTAAGATCAGAGCAGAAATAAAATGAATTTGACATGATAATAATACAAAAAGATCAATAAAACAAAGGGTTTTCTGAAAAGATACATAAAATTGACAAACCTTTAGCCAGATTAAGATAAAAAGAGAGAATATCCCAATAAATAAAATCAGAGATGAGAAAGGAGACATTACAACTGATATTGCAGAAATTCAAAGGGTAATTAGTGGCTACTATGAGGAACTATATGCCAATAAATTGGAAAACTAGAAGAAATGGACAAATTCCTAGACACATACAACCTACCAAGATTGAACCAGGAATAAATCCAAAACCTGAACCAACCAATAACAAGGAACAAGATCAAAGGCATAATAAAAAGTCTAACAGCAAAGAACAGTCTGGGACCCAATAGCTTTACTGCTGAATTCTACCAAACATTTAAAGAAGAGCTAATACTAAACCTATTCAAACTATTCTGAAAAAATAGAGGGGGGAGGGAGTACTTCCAAACTCACTCTACAAGGCCAATATTACCCCAATACCAAAACCAGACAAAAACACATCAAACAAACAAACAAACAAACAAAAAGCTATTGGCCATAACCACTGATCAAAATATATATATATATATATATACACCCTCAACAAAATACTAGCAAGCCAAATTCAACAAATTTTAAAAATCCTTCATCATGACCAAGTGGGATTTATCTCAGGGATGCAAGGATGGTTCAACATACACAAATAAATCAATACAGTACATCATATCAATAAAACGAAAGACAAAAACCATACAATAATTTCAATTGATACTGAAAAAGCATTTGATAAAATTCAATATCCCTTCAGGATAAAAACCCTCAAAAATCTGGGTATAGAAAAAGCATGGCCCTGCCCAAGGCCTGCTCCATTCTCAGTGAAAGTAAACACCAATTTAGCCATGTGTCTGTTTAGGATCCCTAATATTCATAAGACACTGTCAACTCCAATTTCAGCTTGATTGTATAGCATATTGGTCTACATTTATCTGACTAGATGGTGATTTGTACATTGTAATTACTTCTCAGAGAATGGCAATTCCAGCTTTATAGTCTGCAATTCATTTTTTTTTTTTTTTTTTTTTGAGACAGAGTCTCACTCTGTTGCCCAGGCTGGAGTGCAGTGGCGCAATCTTGGCTCACTGCAACCTCTGCCTACCAGGTTCAAGCAATTCTCGTGCCTCAGCCTCCTGAGTAGCTGGGATTACAGGTGCGTGCCACCACACCTAGCTAATTTTTCTATTTTTAGTAGAGGCAGGGTTTCACCATATTGGCCAGAATGGTCTTGAACTCCTGACCTCAAGTGATCCACCAGCTTCGGCCTCCCAAAGTGCTGGGATTACAGGCATGAGCCTCTGTGCCTGGCCATAGTCTGTAATTCTTACATACATCTTTGTGACAAGACAGTATTCATAGAGGATTGCCTGAAGAATATGCAGTCCATCTTTTCCTCTAGGTTGGTCACTGTGAACCACTCTTTTCCACCCAAACACCCTACCTTCTGAATCCGTGTCTCACCACAGCAGTGATTATTAGAAGAATTTTAAACTTTTTTACTCATTTTTATCTGGAATTTTTATGCAAGAACTCACACTGATATCTTACAAACTCAAATTTGACTCTTGCTTGTCTATAAACCAATCAAAAGAACAAACTAAAAAGGTTCTTAGGTCTGTAGATCTCATGAAGATAGAGAGTAGACTGGTGAGTATCAGAGGACAGGAAGGGTAGGAGGAGGGAGGATGAAGAAGAAAAAAGTTTCCTCCATAAAAAGAGTTATTAGGTTTAGGAAAAGTCAATGTAGTTTAATAGAAGGAAAACTCTCTGAAGAATCAGAATACAGGAATCCCTCTGGAAAAAAGCATTTACAGTGAGAAACACAAGGTTTTAGAATGTGGCTGATATAAGATGACAATGTGATTAAAAGATGGTTGCAATGAAATACAAATGATAATGAAGGACAAAAATTATTCATAGCCTAATAATAAAAGAATACTTATTTTTTTCTTTTTTTTAAAAAAGAATACTTCTTTAAGCTAATAAAGATCTACTGTGATGTGCTGGTAAATAATGAACAGGTCGACAGAGAAGGTGGGGAGCGCTGATTTTAGCATTTGTCAATTTCCATGTGAATCAACCATGGCTGATTTGAAGTGATCAACATAATGTCAATGAATGTGAAGTTGGGAAAATATGCGTACAGTTACACCGTTTGAGCAGGTACCAGCTGCCTCCAACACACCACTGAGTCAATCTCAAATGATCAGCTCATATCACCATTAATGGTGCAATACTAGAAGCTTATGATCAGAAGCCAGAAAAGGATGTCTGCTATCACTAGTACTACTTATCATTTGGTCAGAGTGTCTAGAACAATGATTCTCAAACACAGCTTCTAGAAACATCTGAGAAGGTTTTAAAAATGACAATACCCACATTCCCCCTACATCAGGTAAACCAGAATCTCTGATTCAGGTGAGTCCTGATACTTTTTAAAAAACTCTTCACTGAGTTTAATGAACAGCAAAGGTGGTGAGGAACTGGGTTCTCAATGTAATTTTAAAAAGAAACAAAAACAGAAAAGTTAAACCTACTGGAAAGGAGATAGAATAATCATTATTTACCTATCATATAACTGTCTAACTGAAAAATGAAAGAGAAATTACTGATACTTTTTTTTTTTCCCAGAAAGGGTCTCACTCTGTCACTCAGGCTGCAGTGTAATGGTGTGGTCATGCTCACTGCAGCCTCAAACTCCTGGGCTCAAGGGCCCCTTCCTCCTCTGCTTCCCGAGTAGATAGGACTATAGGCCCACACCACCATGCCCAGCAATTTTTGTATTTTTTTATTTTTGTAGAGATGGGGTCTCATTATGTTGCCCAGGCTGGTCTAGAACTCCTGGGCTCAGGCGATCCTCTCGCATTGGCTTCACAAAGTGCTGGGAATACAAGCATGAGCCACCATGCTTAGACCTATTGATAATGTTTTTAACATTAACAAGAAAGCTTGTTAAAATTCCTGGTCGGTGAATGAAGATATAAAAATCATGAGCATCCTATATATTAGTAATAGACACGTCAAAATTGTAATAGAAAAAACAGTTGCACTGTATGTGTGTGGGAGAGAGAGAGAGGAGAGACAGTGATTTATTTAAGTCTCAGAATTAATATAAATAAAAGTATTACACACACAAAAAGACTTCCGTAAATGAAAAACAAAATTTTGTGATCTTGGATAGAAAGACTAAATATTGCATGTTGTCAACTTCATTCCAATTAATTAATAGATTTAGTATAATTGTAATCAAAATGCCAACAAGCTAATTTTCTGGAATGTGATAAAATAATTCTAAAGTTTACATGGAATAATAAACTAGCAAAATGAGTGAAACATTTTTTAAACAGAATAATTATGGAAGGTTTGTGCTACTCAGAAGGAAAATGATTATGTGGCATGGTCATAGTAGTATAAGAATAGTTAAGCCAGTGGAAAAAATGAAAGCTCAGGATAAGACCATCGTATAAATGTAAGAACTTAATGTACAATAAAAGCGGCATTTTAAATTGGCGAAAAAAAAGCAGAATTGTTCAAAAAATGGAACATAGACAATTAACTATTTGGGAAAAAAATAAGTTAGATCTCTATTTCACAACCAAACAACATATTCAATTTCAAGTGTATGGAGGAGATAAAATGTAAAATAAAACCACTAAATAATACAAATAAAACATAAGTGAATTTTAATAGGTTATTGGGTTAAGGAATGACTTCTAAACATATGGAGAAAATAAAGCTTTAAATGCACCCTGGAGCATGCCATGTATATACAGCAAGGGTGACAAGCTCTAAAAACTAGCACAGAGATGACCACTTAAGAGCTGCATTGGGGTCTTGATTTGGTAGGGTATGCATTAAACTTTGCATCTCAAAAATAAGTCTATAGTCAGGTTACAAATTGCATGAGAGTCACTTGGGCAGATGTTTAAAATGCAGATCTCTGGATCCCAATGCAAGAGATTAATTCATTGGGTCCATGATGAGGCCTGGCAGTTTGCATTTAAAAAAATAATAATGTCTCAAAGGTGATTCTAGGATGAGGGTGCTTTGTGGAATTACTGTCTAAATATTGCTAAGCCATCTACCATGTAATGTGATGAATAATAAGATTGAAAGTAAAAATAATCATAGAAAATATATTGGCAAAGATTCTAACCACCACTCTCAAATGAGAACACAATGCTATTTTTACATTCAGAGGCAAACCAAACAAAACAACTATAGAAAGTTACAATGGCTCACCTAAAGTACACAGATCATGTCAGAGTGTCTCAATTAATTCAGGAAATGGTAGATAATATAATATTACTGAGAAAAATCTAGTTGCATGAATAGGAAGCCCAGCTTTGATTAACTGCAGCTGATAAAACAGATCAAGTGAGAGGAAAAACAAGTGACTAACAGAAAGCGTGGGCAGAAATAAGCCCACCATGCTCTGACATAAGCCACGAAAGCAGTAATGACTAATGTGAGGATTGATTAGTTTCTCCAAGTTAAGGTCTTGCCAGTTGTATTTTAGGCTCTTAAACATCACCCTCTTCTTCAATTATAAAACCCAGGGATGCCAGACTAAAGGACAGCTGAAAGAAAGGCCATTGGTTCTTTTGTTATTGCTGAATATAAGACAAGTGCGTGTCCTAAGTAAAGAAAATCCAACCACAGAATAACAAATGTTATAATCTGTGGAGGTGGAAGATCTCCAAATACTTAATAACTAACATTGGCACAAAGTTCTATCACTCAACAGAGATGCTGGCTGTAAACACCAGAAATAGCCACACTGGTACCTACTAGCTATTTCAGGCCAGGCTCATGATATATATGTAAAAGAGGAAGGTGCTACCTGAAAAAAGGATGAAGGCTACCCTAGTTAGCAGCCTAATATAAATCCATATGCCAATTGATTCTCCCTATATTCAAACTATGTCAAGATTATTAATAATATTTACAACCTTGAGGCAAAAATTATATTTTGGCAAATCTACCCAAAGTATGTAGTGGAATTAACTTATGAACAAATATGTCATCACATAAAAGGAAAAAACTAACATGCTAAAGAGGGAAATTATTGGAAAAATTTGGTATATTTTTGTATCATAGTATCATATAGCCATTAAAATATTTACAAAGTATTTTTAACCATATGGAAAATATTATGTTAAGACAATGGTGGCTATGTAAATCAAAATTTCCAAACATAACCTCCACAAAACAATATAGAGCCACCAGAACAACATAAAAGTACATAAAGCCATGCCCTTCACATAACAAAAAGAAAGAAAACACCCATATAATAAAAGACTTAAATGTTAAATTGTAAGTAGAAAAAAAAAGAAATCCCAGCAAGATATCACTCATATTCCCTCTACAAGTCTTTCCAGGGAGCAAGGACAATGCTGAAACAGGAGTGTTAATGAGAAAAGAAGGGGCTAGTAGCCTAAGATTAATCTGAAATCACAACCAGAAAGACAAAGTCCACACAAAGCATAAAAATAATGACAAACTGGTAGATTTGAGCCTTGGAGAAGAGCTTTCTATGCAGTCTTCAAAAGGCTGACTTTGAAAGGTATCATTTGTAAGAGAGAAGATGGCAAAAAATAAGGGAGAGATACCCTGTGAAGTCTGGGAGTTTAAAGGAATGTGAAGCAAAAGAGGAAAATTTAGGAATGGTCAAAAGTCTACCAGGCAAATGGAATCAATATCAGACAAAATAGATTTCAAGCCAAAAAGCATTAAATTAAACAAAGAACACTTTTTTAATTAATTAATTTATTTATTTATTTATTAATTTATTTATTTATTTATTTATTGAGAGGGCGTTTTGCTCTGTGGCCTAGGCTGGAGTGCAGTGGTGCAATCTCGGCTCACTGCAACCTCCACCTCCCAGGTTCAAGTGATTCTCGTGTCTCAGCCTCCCGAGTAGCTGGGACTACAGGCGCCCACCACACTCCACTAATTTTTGTATTTTTAGTGGAGACGGGGTTTCACCATGTAGGCCAGGCTATTCTTGAACTCCTGGCCTCAAGTGATCCGCCCACCTTGGCCTCCCAAAGTGCTGGGATTACAGGCGTAAGCCACTGTGCCCAGCCACAAAGAACACTTTAAATGCTAAAAGCCATTCTCCAAATAAAGATATGGCAATTATGAATATCTGTGCATAAAGTAATACAGACACCACCTTTATAAAGCAAAAATACAGGAGATGTATATAAAAGCACACTAAAAAGAAACTTTAACACATCATTTTCATTAAACAATAAATCAAGTGGATAAACAATAAGATGTAGAAGACTTAAATAACAATCTTACAGATATATATCATATTTTACATCCTGATAACAGAGACTACACTTCTCAGTTGCACATGAAATACTCACAAAAAGTGATCATATATTAGGTTACAAAGAAAACATCAGTAAGTTCCATAAAGTTGACATGTTATAAACATTGTCAATAATACTACGATAAAGCTAGAAATCACTTTTTAAGTCCGTTCCACATGGAAAATTATAAGCTTTCTCTTAAATAATTCTTTAAAGAAAGAAATACAAATTAAAATCACAGAATGTCTTTAAAACATGATCATGAAAACACTACATATCAAAATCTGTGGGATACATTTAATGAGGCGATTAGAGGAAAATTCACTAACTTAAACATGTTCATCAATAAAAAATTTAAAAAAATGAATTACATTCTTAGCTAAAAAGGCGAAAGAAACAACAATAAAGCAAACGAAAAGAAAGGAAAATAGTAACATAAGAGCAGGAATTAATGAGGTAGAGAAAAACATATCTAATGTTAAATCAAAACCACAATTTTTTGAAAAAATTAACAAAGTAGACAAGCCATAACCCAACTTTATCAAAAAAGAAGAAATATACAAGGAAGTATAAATATACCAAGGGTGACAAATAAATTTAAATGCTAGTAGAATTCACCAATACAGAATCTACAAATAATAAGGATTGGCTTTGGATCTCAACAGAAAAAGAAACAATAGGGCTTGGCTAGCGAGCCCCACTGAGGAGCCGGAGCTTGGGCCGCACTTACCCCTGAGTCCGCTCCCGATCCCTGGCCCGTCGGCGACCTGGCGAACCAGGCGACGCTGAAGCGGCCCATGGACTTCGGTACTAAGCTGCTGAGTCCCTGCTTCCCGGAAGCAGCGGCGCTGCACCCCTCTGCCCGGCCCCACTCCGGGCCTCAGGCCCCCGGACGCCAAGCCGCCGCCGCTTCAGACCCAGACCCTACCGCCAACTCTGCAGCAGCCCGCCCCACCCGGCAGCAAGCGGCGCCTTACAATTCCGGAGAAAATTTTTCAGAACATAAAACTAGAATACAGTCGTTATCAGAGGTGGAGACATTTAGAAATTGTTCTTAATCAGAGTGAAGCTTGTGCTTCAGAAAGTCAACCTCACTCCTCAGCACTCATAGCACCAAGCTCTCCAGGTTCCTCATGGATGAAGAAGGACCAGCCCACATTTACCCTCTGACAAACTGGAATAATACGTGAACATGTCTTAGACTATGAAGATAAGATTCAGGAGGAGTATGAGCAAATCCTCAATACCAAAGTAGCAGAACAATATGAATGAATCTTTTGTGAAATTCACACATGATCAGATTATGCAACGGTATGGGACAAGGCCAACAAGCCATGTGTCCTGAAGGTTTGTTATGTATCTGGGTACCAGGTTTAACCTCAAGAGATGCCTGCTGTACACTTTTTGCAACTGGTTTGACAACACATTTCAGCTTCAATTTTGCATCCTGAGAACACTTAAACGTTTCTGCAGGTCTATTTTATACAGCTTGAAAGACCTTAAAACTTTTTGGTTGCCACATGCATATCTTCCTTTTCTGCTCATCCACTAAACAGCTGTGCCCTACTGTGATAGATTTTCCAAACAAAAATACTTGGAGAAGCAGTTTAGCAAAATATGCCTTCAGTGGCACTCAATAAATGGAGCTTCCCCAAGCACAGTTCTGTAAGAAGTGTGTATGAGAGTGTGTGTATGTATATTTCAAGTTATTATTTGCATAGTGCAATTTTTTTTGATCTTGGGGATTCTGGCTGTGTTTGATTCATGACAATTATGGTTAAAAACATTTGCTTGGCCGGGCGCTGTGGCTCACGCTTGTAATCCCAGCACTTTGAGAGGCGGATGTGCTTGGATCACCTGAGGTCAGAAGTTTGAGACCAGCCTGGCCAATATGGTGAAATCCGTCTCTACTAAAAATACAAAAATTGGCTGGGCATGGTGGCAGGCACCTGTAGTCCCAGCTACTCAGGAGGCTGAGGCAGGAGAATCACTTGAACCAGGGAGCCAGAGGTTGCAGTGAGCCAAGATTGCGCCATTGTACTCCAGCCTGGGTGACAGAGTGAGACTCTGTCTCAAAATAAATAAATAAATAAAAACAAAAAACAAAAAAAAATTTGCTTGTTCTACAGAAGATCATTTATGTTTTGTGACCATATAAGTTGCAACAGTGGATTGTTTTTAAGTGTAGGTTTTATTATTAAATACAGGGACTGTTTCCAGGCATAAAATATGAATCATAAGTTAGGATGGACATTAGCTGTGATTATGATAATACAGCAAAGGTCTGTGGTCCTAGATCTACAAATGTGTGGTGAGAAATTAGAACAAACTGGAGATGGGCCATTGACACATGGACTCTGCCTAAGTGTGTTAGAAAAACACTTTGACTCCAAGCCTTAAAATACTCATGTGGAGTCAGCGCTCACCTCATTCACACAATCATAGAGCTCCCTGGACACTGAACCTCTAAAGGGAAAAGGTCTGCCCTGGAGCAGAAGGATCAGGGTTTGCTTGGGAGCATAACAGGTAAGCTCAGAGGTGGGCCTGGGCCTGGGCCAAGGCCAGGCCCTGGCAGCACTGCTACTTGGGAGAAGCCACTTTACCTTTGTATCAGTTATTAAAAATAGAATTTGGATCCTTTGGTGAGGTTCTCCCAAATTCATTTGAGGTGTCCATGGTCAACTGCTTGAGCTGTTTTGGCAACCCCCTGCCCGAAGTCACATTTAGGCTGTTCTTCACCTTGTTTCCAAGACTGAGGAACAGAAAGTAGCCTCTGTTTTGAGCAGGTAGAAGTATACATTTATTTTTTTACTGTGACTTGCTCAGGACCATATTTTACAAAATGCCTTGTTTCCTTTATTGTTTCTGGAAAGGAAAAGTTCTATTTATATTCTTTTAGTTTGAATATAGAATAGTTTTTTTAATCAGGGCTTATTTTGAAAAAATCTGAGTTTAATTCAAATGCATGCCAATACCTTACAAAGTAAGGTAACACTCAGAAACAGTTGTTCTGATCAGATGGCTTAGAGAAATTTCTGGAATATTCACATTCGAAGATTCTTTATTAATGAATGTCTTTGACTTAAATCTAACCAAAAACTGCAACATTATTCTTTGTACATTTTCATTATATAGTGTTAACAAGCTTAGTTGCAAACAAATAAAAATACTTAAGCTATTTGTTTACCTTGCCTTCTTAAAAAAATAAACAATAAGGAAGCCAGTGAAAGTAAAGTGGAATAAAGAAGGGAGAGTACTAAAAATGATGAGACCAAGAGAGAGAATAGGGTATTGGACAGGGGAGCGGGGGCTATTATATAGGGCTTTTGGGCTATTGGAAGGACTTTTGCTTTTACTTTGAATGAAATGAGAAACCACTGGTGAGTTTTAAACAGAGGAATGGTCTGCTCTGACTTGGCCTGAATACAGAAGAACGGTCTAGCTGCTGTGTAGACAACAGTAAGAGCGTAACTGGGACAGCAGAGAAAAGAGACACATAAAAGGTCTATTGCAATAACATGGAACAAAAATGGCTGTGGCTTAAATTTTAGTAAAACTGGTGGAGATGACTAGAAGTGGTCAGATTATGTATATAATTTGAAATAAGGGCCTACAGAATTTGTTGATAGATTAGCTGTCAAAAATCATACATGACTAAGTTTTTAGTCTAAGAGAGTAGAAGAAACTGAAATGGAGAAGCTTATGGATGGAGTAGGCTTGGCGGGAAAGAACAATAGTTCATTTTGGACATGAACTATTTGGAAATGTCTTTGGAACTGTCTAATAGATGGTTTGAAAATGTCTAATAGAAATTCAGTGAAGGTATCAAATAAGAAATTACATACATAAGTCTGAAGGTCAAGGGAAAGATCTGAGCTGGAGAAATAAATCGGAGAGTCATTCCTTCCTTAAACAAATATGTATTGAGTGTCATCCCTAAGTTACGTGTTGTGCTAGAATCTGTGCTGTCCAATAGGGCCACTACTGGCTACATATGGTAATTCAAATTTTAATTAAATTAAATATTATTAAATATAAAGTTCCTTATTCTAACTAGCCATATTTCAAAAGCTTATAGCCACATGTGCCTAGTGCTTCTCAATATTGGACAGAATATATACGGAGCATTTCCATCAGCACAGAAAGTTATCTTAGACTGTGCTATGTTGGGTTCTATGGGCCAAGATATATATGTGTGTGTGTGTGTGTGTGTGTGTGTGTGTGTGTGTGTGTGTGTGTGTGTATAACAAAGAAACAAAGGCAAGTGTAACAAGTCACAATTTTAGTAGTAAAAATGGCAGTGTTTAAGAGCACAGACACTAGTATCAAAATATCTTTTTTTTTTTTTGAGATGGAGTCTCACACTGTCACCCAGGCTGGAGTACAGTGGCGTGATCTCGGCTCACTGCAAGCTCCGCCTCCCAAGTTCACGCCATTCTCCTGCCTCAGCCTCCTGAGTAGCTGGGACTACAGGAACCCACCACCACGCTCGGCTAATTTTTTGTATTTTTAGTAGAGACGGGGTTTCACCGTGTTAGCCAGGATGGTCTCGATCTCCTGACCTCTTGATCTGCCCGCCTCAGCCTCCCAAAGTGCTGGGATTACAGGCGTGAGCCACCGCACCTGGCCTAGTGTCAAAATATCTAAATTCAAATTCAGGGTCTACTTTTTGAAATTTACTTAAATTTTGTGCATTACTTTCTTCATCTATAAAATGGAATAATAATAAAACCTAACTCATAAACATGATGTGAGGTTTAAATAAGCAAAAATTTACAAAGTGCTCATTATAAACCATGGCATATAGTATCAGTGGTATGTTTCTGTGTTGTGATTAAACCACAGTGACGAATTTGTTGGTTATAGTATTTTGAATAAAAAATTAGATGGACAAGTAAATATATGTAAAAATATTTTTGCTGTACATAAAGTTCTTGAATACTATATGTACTATGAATATGAGGAAGTGCATATGGGAAGAGTGATACAATATGAGGCAGGATGGGCCAAGATGTTACAGTGACTTCTGCATTTGCCAGGACCAACTCTGCCAATTCACACTGTATTAGCAAAACATAACAGCAATCTTTTATACAATGAATGGTTACAGGTAATATTAAATGTGCCTGTATCAACAAAAACATGAGTTAAATCATAGGAAAGGAAATACAAGGGGTTGATTTATGAGGAGCATTTTATATGTCTGCTTTGGCAACACATATATAAAGAGTATCTTAGAATCTGAACTTGCATTTCTTTACCCGAAAAAGCCTGGGTAAAGACATGTTGGGCTTGTGGCCCATCTGCCAACTCTAATCAACAATATGGAGACCTTGGAAGATATAGATTAACAAATATGTATCTATCTCTATCCCCATATATAATACACAATAATAAATGTAATTATTTTTCTGAAAACCTGAAAAAACAATGACTCCTATCTCAAAATCAAGTATTTCTGGCCCAACCTGACATTGATGGATAAAATATATTAGCCAAGAGAAAAATGAAATCATCACAGAGGGCTGAGAAAGTTGCTTGGGCTCTGACTAAAGGCTCTTTGAAGTCAGACCTTCCTAAGCACATTCCATCTAAACTACTCCATGAGCTAAACCTGCTACTCGTTTGATTAAGACTAGAACTGACATCTTGTAAAGGATTACTATAATTATATATTGTTTGGCTAGTTGGGCATGTACGTATGTATATGTGTGTATATGAGTGAAATAGTTGTTCATTAGAAAACTTTAAAAATAGGGACTCTGTATTCTTTAATTCCCTAGTGTCACATCTGTAGAAGTTATATTGACTTATTAAATTAGAAAGGATATGAGTACCATTTTATTAAGGACCTAATCTCTTCTCCCCTGTGCACAGGCCTACCACCTCTCAAGTGCAGTATAGAAAGGTATACTTTTCCATGAATGCCTTCTATGTCAGATCTAAGGAGGAGACACACACACAATATTATTTTTTTTCACAGAGAAACTATTAAACTTGACAAAAATGATGTCCAGATTATCATGGGTCACCCCATGGGGTCGTAATTCTGAAAATATCTATCTCATATTGATTAAAATACCAATAACCTTGGCCAGATCCCAAGGACAGATCATATAACAACATGAGGTTGGTAAGCATGTCTACACAGTCCCCAGGCATGCTGCTAATCGATTCACTTCCTTTTTGTTGGTAGCTGGCTGATAGCCTCAACTCTCCATAGATGTGTTAAGTGGAAACCAGCATAAATTACATGATCTTCACATCATTCAGTTGGAAGAGAGGTTGTAAGAGGAATACTATTTAGCTTTGACTTTGAAAATGCATGTGGTGTGTATCTATGGGCACATACACATGTATATTTCAAGGAAGAGGGGTACAGAAACAAAAAGGCAATGTGATATATGAGTTTGCTAATAAGAAATCCAGATAGACACTAAATCCTGTTTATAAAATAGTAGTGCTATGAAAAACATAAAAGAGCTGAACAACACAAGTTCATGTATTGTATGACTATATGGGCTGCTACATATGGCCACACAGACTACTCATTGTACAGCACCATAAAAAGTATCATTCAAAAGCCTACAAGATAAACAGTGAACCCTGGCATAGAACAATACAGGAGCCCTGGCTATACCATACAAGACAATGGAGAAATAAAAATATAGTACCATAATAATGTACACTGAATACCTACTCAAAGACAGACACTGTTCAACATGCTCTACACACATTGAATTTGGTTATTCCTCACAACAGTACTATGAATTACATGCTACTATGATCCACAATCTACAAATAAGGAGAAATGCAGTGAGTCTGATAGGACTTGCCCAAGGTCATACAGCTACTAAGTTGTGGAGCTGGAATACAAACCCAGATAGTCTGACTATAGAGCCCGTGTACTTAAAAACTATGTTGTAAACAAAACAAAACAAACAAATGAAAAATAACCAGGAACTTAACTGGCTTATCTGTAAAATTAAAACTGAATACCACCTCTAAAGTATTTTTGCCAAAAAATTAAACCTACAACTGATTAAGCATTTAGATCAAAATACCAATGTATAGAAAAAACGGTCACCAGACTATATTTGGTAACAGAATCAGAAGAATGTGGAATAATTCTACAGAATAAATAACCCAGTTATTTCCACAAATAAATGAAAAAATAGTGAGGGGAGCTATAGATTAAAAGAGGCTCGAGACTTAACAAAATGCAATGTGTGGACCTTGTTTGGATCCTGATTCAAACAACCAAACTGTAAAAGAAAAGAAAATAAATCACTGAAAAATTTTAAATGTAATGATATTAAGGAATTATTTTTGCTTTTTAGTGTGAAAATGGTATTATGGCTATATGTTTTTTAAAAGAGGCACTATCTTTTAGTTATGATGTCTGAAATCCACTTCAAAATAATCCAAGAAAGTGAATAGGAGTAGAGTTAAATAAGATTGGTTATTTTTTGATAATTGTTGGAGCAACATGATGGATACCAGGAAGTTCTTTATATTGTCCTCTTCCATATACATTTTTGATTTTACATAATAAAAAGTTATTTTTAAAAAATACTGGAGCTGGAGAAACTGGTAACTATGGTTGCTTCCTGGGATGGCAATGGGGTGGCTGGGAGCCAGGTGTAAAAAGTAGACTTTCTTTTTATTGTTTACCTTTTGTACTTTTTAAATTTTGTGCTAAGTACATTTATAATCTATACAAAATTAATTAAATTTACTAAACAAATGCAAAGTTCAATGTGGGCAAGGCCCTACCAAGAGAGTGCACGTTAGCTACCTGCAGTCCATTGGGGAGTTGGTTATAGATTCCAGCAGAGAATGCTAAGAAAACAGGTAGGGGACTAAGAAACCTCTAACCCAGACACCAACCTCTTAAGAATAACTTAACATAAGAAATGAAATAACAGCTTCACTGTAGGCTTGAGCAAGTGCCAGCTGACATGCATTCCCAGTGGAATCTTCCCTGGAACTGTATCAAATAATCACTGAGTAAAGAGGGAAACTAAACCCTAAGGCAACTCCATGTAGACTTGCTATACATAACTCATTGAAAAGTTTGACAAAAACAGATGCAACGTATTGGATCCAGGCAGTATGAAGAAAACCTCTGAGAAGTAAATGATGAAGGCATGAAGGAGGTAAACCACCTTCAAGTAGTCAACCCAAACTGTTACTATACCCATACAGGGTCACTGGATACAGAGTCCTAAATGATCACCCACAATGGCTTCTTCCTTATGTAACATGGAAACGTTAAGAAATCTAGACACCACAGGAACAACAGAATGATCTGGCCTATGATTGGGCCATTTTATAATGCTAATGGTTAACACTATTTTAGAAGAGTCTATAATCAGAAAAGCAAAGACCATGTACGATTTTGCTCATCTTTCTCTCCAGTAGTTACCACAATTCTTAGCACACAGTACATATCCAATAAAGATTTAACTGAAAGACTCAAGAGAGGCCAGCATAAGCAGAACCACTTGCAGGCCAGCATGAAGCAACCTGGTGAGGGTGATACAGAATGGCTGGGCTCCCGGCTAAACCCCACCCTCAAGCCTGGAACCTTGGCCATAAGTGAAAACAGCTGACCCCTGAAGGGCTGGGCTCCCGGCTAAACCTCACCCTCAAGCCTGGAATCTTGGCCCTAAGTAAAAACAGCTGGCCCCATTTTTCCACCCAAATAATTGCCTTTTTGGCCTACCCCGCCCCCTATCCAGTGCCCATAAAAACTAGATCAGCTGGCAGGGAAAAAAAAAAAGAGCAACACAAGAGGCTGATGCAAGTGGTTGGGGATGCAAGCTGCTGAGCCTCAGGGATACATGTGGCTGAGCATCGAAGACTACTGATAGATGCAGCTAACTTCAGACAGTGAGGTTTCAGGGAAAGATCACCTTCTTCCCACACCATCCCCTTTCCAATTCCCCATCCTGCTGAAAGCCACTTTTATCGCCCAATAAATCCTCTGCATACACTACCCTTCAAATGGTTTGTGTGACCTGATTCTTCCTGGACACCAAACAAGAACTTGAGTGTCAAAAAGGGCAGGTGCAGGAGCCTGTCACTCTGACCCTTTACTGGGCTGTTAACCCTTGGCCATCCACAGACTGCAGGCTGGGTGAAATGAGCCACTCCAGTTCCTGCCCACAAAGGGGGTAAAGGTCAAGGGAACAAATCCCATCTCAAGGGCAGGGAAGAAGAGAAGGACTACATGCAAACAAAACTTCTGTGTGTGAAGGTTACCAGTCAGACTTTGTAAACTTTCTTAAGCCTCAGCTACTTCAAATCTAAGATGCTTTTAATTATAAGTCCCATCATTATCATTTTTATAATACTAAGGAAAAAGATTCACCAATTATACTGTGAGATACTATGAAGTATAAGATGAATCCCAATTTAAGAGATGTTAAAATGTGGAAAAGTGTATCTTAGAATCAATGAAATGTGATGTTTATGTTCACTTAGGCAGGCTCTTCCCAACTAGGCCTATAGTACCTTGGCCACAAGATATAAACTTTAAGTTGTTTTAAGAATTTTCATAAATCACAAAATATTTAAGTTATAGTACAAGTCTTTTTGAATCAGCTATTACCTGAAGTTTGATAAAGAACAATGAAGTCATACGGTGCCATAACAATACAATTTTTAGAGTTGCAAGGATTGTTTGGTTTTAATAAAGTGTAAATTCTATTTCAAAAGAGAGAGAAAGTGAAAGAGAGAGAAACAGAGAGAGAGAGAGGTGTCAAAGGCTGAGATTTATGGAGATTGGATGCCCCAAAAGAAACCAGAAGTATACTCTGGCCGGGAAAGTAAAGGCCAAAAGAGGGAGAGAAGATCAAGATGGTGACAGTTTAATAGCAGAAAAGATGGTGATGCTAATTAAAAAAAGAAAGAAAGAAAGAAGAGAGGCAAGAGCCAAGATGGAAAGAGTCACAAATGACAGGGAGTTGCCCCTGTGTTTGGACAGTACTGAAAATGATGTTCACAACCGGGGCCCCTGGCAAACAGGCTTCAAGTCCCACCATCATCACCTGCCATTAATTCTCCCACATAGTTTCTCAAATGTTGATTAAACATCTACTCAGATGACTGAAACCTGAGTGCCTAGTCCATGTTTTAGCTGGAATTAACAAAGGACAAAAGTAGCAATATTTCAGTCTGTATGGCCCTGGAAAATTACGAGCATGCTCACATAGGTGTTATATAAATGTAAAAGACAAAGAATAATTCAAAGTCTTAAAGAACATACAGTGTAGTGTAGGAGACAGACTAAAAATAAAATATTACAATATAGTGAGATAGGGACAAGTATGTAATTACTAGTTAAAAAGAATGACTTTTTTCCCAGCTGGCTTTATGTTGGGATAGGATGGATATTCTTTTAGTAAACAGCATCATTATTGTGGAAGCTTATGAAATCAAATCTTCAGATAACTTATCAATGTCTGCTTGATAATTTGTGATGAAGTACCAGTTATTGAGGAATGAAATTATGTGAAAAATGTGGATCTGGCAATCACTCTAAATAGGACTCCTCAAATAAAATCTATTATGTTATACATTTCCCTATTCTCTGCTTTTGTTCGACTCAACCTCTGGGATGTTGACACAGGTGATTAGGGATTATTTGCGACAATATTGAGAATATCTCAGACATGGTATGTGTGTGAAAGGTTTGATAGGACAGGTTGCAGTCAGCACTCGAATTGTGGCTATGCTTTATTTTATTTAATTATAATATATGATCAAATTCAATCTATAAAGAATAAGTGGTCAAATGGAAATTACATAGCTTAAAAAACTTGGATGAGAGTTAGGTACTACCACTGGTATATATTCTCCAGCAAGGATCTTTTTGTCACATCTGATTGAAATTTCTCAGTTTCTACAAATTTGATTTCATTATTTGTAGCCTCTTATCTTCTATTTTAAGACTCCTATAGAACAAGCTTTTCATTTGAGTTCCTGTATCCTGGATTCAGACTTGAAAAACCTCTTTTGCTAAAGAAACATGGGCTCTTCAGGAGGATTCTGGAAGCCCCAAGGGCACTTCAGATAACAAAAACATACATTAATTCTCTCTGGAGTCATGCCCCATCTCTGACAAGTAACCTGACTGCAGGGAGAAACTACCCAATGTCAGGCCTCAGTACAAACGTTTTAAAAAACATGTTGCGTTTAATAATTCACTAAATATAAAACCAACAACCTCCATACAGGGTTAGGAGGTCAGAAAAGAAATTTTCCAATTAGTTACAGAGAGAAACTCCCTAGAAGTTTGAAACTACACTTGGTGGTAAAGGCATAAGAGTTGAAGATGTCCAGGAGAGGAAAAATGTTTTTATGTTTTTGACACCAAGAGACAACAAAATGAAATCAAATTTCTTCATCTTTGGGAAACGGGTACCTTGGTGATGACAAAGGCCCATCCACAGCTGTTAATGGGGCTAAGTGAGACAGTGACTACTAGAACTGATAACATGACTCACTTTGCCTAGAATGCCTGTACAATGTGGTTTATGCTGAGTACCTGCATTCCTTCTGGGGGTCTAGCATTTTCATATGTGCTGGACAGAGGTTGCCTTCATAACTAGCCCCCAATAAACCTGTGCCAATTAATAATTTAATAATATCCCCCGGTAGACAACACTTCATACGTGCTGTCACAAGCAATACTGGAGGAATTTTGTACATCCTGAGTGACTCCACTAGAGAACTCCTGGAAGCTTGTGTCTGGTTTCCTCTGAATATCGCTCTATGTGCCTTTTCCCGTTGCTAATTTTGTGTTGTATCCGTTGACTGTAATAAATCACAGCCCTGAGTAACAATATATGCTGAGTCCTATGAGTCCTTTTAACAAATTACCAAACTGGGAGGTTATCTTAAAGATCCTCAATGCATATGGGAAAGACATTTCAGGACTTGTTCAGGAAGAGCTACAATTTTCTTTTCTTTTCTTTTTTTGAGATGGGGTCTCATTCTGTCAACCAGTCTGGAGAGCAGTGGCATGATCACAGCTCACTGAAGCCTTGACCTCCTGTGCTTAAGCAATCCTCCCACCTCAGCCTCCCAAATAGCTGGGAGCCTCCCAAGTACAGGAGAATGCCACCATACCTGGTTATTATTTTTTTATTTTTTTTTTTGGTAGAGACTGGGTTTTGCCATGTTGCCCAGTCTGGTCTCAAACTCCTGGGCTCAGGCAATCCTCTCACCTTAGCCTCCCCAAGTGCTGGGATTATCGACCACGATTTCCTTTTTAATCTTTTGGTAACTCAACTGACTAGGCCATGTTGTACCATAAAGGGTAGCAGTGATAGAAAGTGAAGGACTAAGAACAACACTGAAAAGACAATAGCACAGATAATAAGAATTAAGTATAAAGAAGTTTTGCATAGTCACACAAATAAGTTTCAGTTTGAGAAAAGGAACCATAGTTGGAATTTAGACATTAACGTTTATGAAAAAAAGTAAAAAGAAAACATTGGGAACTTAGAAATCAAATTATATTAATGTAAGAAGTAGAAACTTAGGGAACACAGGGTGAAACTCCGAGTTAATAAATCATAAACTCAGAATTCTGAAAGTTTCCTTCTGCCACTGCAATGTCTAAAGCTGCCTTTGGAATAACACCACATTCCACCAGAAACCACGTAAAATTATATCCTCTGAAAAGAATAATGGCATTCATTTATTTATTAACTCAACAAATTTATTGAGTAGCTATTCTGTGCCAAGCCCTGTTTCAAGGTGCTAAGGATACAGAAGTAAACAAAACAAAACCTCTGCCCTTCATAAAGCTCAATATATGGATCATTTCATGACTCGTAACTAAATGAGTTTGAGGTCAACAGAAAAGTATGCCATCCTTGATCTTGGCACAGGAAAAACAATAATTGTGGAAGATCATGTTATTAGAAATGTACAATGCTTTGCAGGTTTTCTAGGACAGTACTGAGGAAAGTCTTCGATGATGAGTAGAAATGGTAAATTGGATTATGAAATAATTAGATCTAATAAGAACAAGCTGACACTGTATAAAACTGAGAAACCTCAGAGGGAACAGAAAGATACTATGAGGAATGCTAGATAACAAGGTCATAAAAAAGTAATTATAATATATGTACATTGTCAAGAAGTTATGCCTGATTTTGTAAACAGAAATAAAAGAAATGATATAGGTTGATGAAAACCAGCTTACATCTTGGTTATCATTCATATCACCTATCACAAACTGTTATTGCATTGAAAACCTCCAAATATATGGGTAGTAGATTCCAACTTGTTGACATAAAGACTCAACATTTTCTATAAAGCTGATATCCTTAGAATGCTTGCATGCATGAACAGCAGAGGTTGTTCAAAATGATGGCATCTGAGTCAAATTAAGTCTGCAGACATGTTTTGATTGCCTTGAATACTAATGTTTTTTATTTGTAAAGTATTTCAAATATAAAGACAAAAAGGTAGGGGGAAGCAAACACCCATGTACTAATCATATCTTAATATCATGCTGTATTTCCATCAGATCCTTTTTATAAAGAAATTAAATATTGTACTCAATTCCTCTCTGGACCCACATCCTTCCCTCTCCAGAGACAACCACTATCATAAATTCAATCTTTATCATTCAAATACGTGCACATACCCATAAATGCATTTTTTGGCAGGTTTTTACATTTAATCCAAATGGTAATAAAATGTTTGAATCCTTCTACAGCTTACTTTGTTTAGTCAAATTATGTTTTGATACTTACACATGTTTGATATATCTTATTTTAGTTCAGAGGTTGGCAAACTTACCACCACTGGGCCAAAATAGGCCTTTACTTGTTTTTGTAAATATTACTGGAACACACCATTTTCATTAGCTTACTGTCTACGGCTGCTTCCATATTACAACTACAGAACTGAGTACTTGAAACAGAGACCATACAGACCTCAAAGTCCAAACTATTTACTATCTGACCCTTTACAGAAAAAAATTGTCAACTCCTATAATAGTTTATTCATTATATGGCATCGTATTTTAAAAATCAGAATTAACTGCTAGCATTGAAAAATTAGTTTTCACACAAATATCTGGATTCCAAACGTTTCTTGAAAAATCAGAAGCTCTGGCAGCATAAAGTCCATATTCTAGTAAGGCTAGTGTGTGGAAATTTTTAGGACATGGCTGCCCTCTTTAGGCAGAATATATGCTCTACAGATCACTACAGTCCTTAACCAGCTTAAGTGATTCATTCACTTGCCTGTCCTGTGGAGGCCTGTGATATCCACCAGTTTTCCTTTTGTTCTGTTAATAATATAAATATTAATTAATTAGTGAGATAACTGGATTACAACAAGTGGATCTTTATCAGGAATAGAATAAAAAGAAAGACCAAACAATATACCAACATTATCTGAGAACCTGACTTTGTACTTTATTTTATATAAATCTGGCCAAGAGTTAATTTGTATACTCTGGGATACGGATTAGTACATCTGACCCTTATCCCAAATTTAAAAGTATCATGGCTCCACCTGACGGTGATAAAACAGATTACCCTGATAATTAGGTCAGCAGAGGGGCCTAGGAAAGCTTCTTGAAACTTTCCATAAAAGGGCCTTGATATTGAGAGTTCTTGGGATTAATGTATTTGCCATGCCATAAATGGAAAGTACACTCCTCTTTACAAAGACCTCAGATGCTTACCATAGAAAGATTATGGTTACCTCAAACTATCTTTGCAGGTGTGTGTGTGTGTGTTTGTGTGTGTCTGTGTGTGTATACAAAGGCAAACATGTTCACAAGCAGGCATGCATCCACACACAAGTCTGTGTACATATATGTACATATGGTAACTGAAAATTGGAATACTGTATGATTAAAAACAGAAATTCTATGTACAGATCTCCATAAGGCCTCATATTTCTACAAAGTATATTTAAGAAGATGACTGAAAGAACATGAGTAACATGTTAGAACTGCAAGACCCCTTCACCCTCCAAGCCCATGCCTGTCCACTCAGGATAAGTAAGCTACAATGGTTTCAAGGTGTTGTGGGAGAGGTCTTTCTTCATAAATGTCCTCCCTAACTAGATCTACTCTAACAGTAGGAATTAGAAAGGATGTCATTCAAGGAGATGCCCAAGTTGGCAGGAATCAACCCCAAGGATAACCTTAGTGAAAGAAATGGGATAAGGAATCATAGAATTCAGTGTGATTGGGAGAGAGTTATATAAAAGCAATTCCCAGTTTGCCTTGATCATACACTTGATATGAGGAACACAGTTCTTGATTTCTATGTCTCTGCTGAATATTTGTTTGTAACAGGTTTTCCTGATGTGCTAATAATATGAATTAGCCTTCACAGAATAAAACTGAGATTTCTTAAGCTTCCTGAAATAGAAAACAGCTTACAAGATGAACAGGAGATGATAAATCCCCACTTACTTGCTGAGTGACCTAGGGCAAATTATTTTATTTCAATGACATGAGGTAAAAAATAGCACCTAGTTTATAAGAGTTATGAGAATTCAATAAGTTCATAAATGCAAAAAGCTTAGACTTTGGTACTCACTAAACACTACATAAACATTTGTTACTATGAATGATGATAATAATGTTGCTATTCCTGTTATCATAAAAATGTAAAGGAAGTTATGATGATGAAATAGAGCCTAAGAATCAATTAGTGGGTAGTCAATGCCTTAAAAGAATCATTTTGACATCAATTTGATTAAGCTTCATGGCTAGCTCCAAAAATTAATGGCTTAACATGACCTGTGGCCTGTTTTCCTGTAATCAAGGATCTCTAAAGAATTTGCTTTCTATGTGAGTTCCTATGCTTTTGACTTGAGCACCATCTCTCAGTAAGGGAAATGAAGGTTTCCTGAGAGATCTGTTATTTCCAGTTATGAGAAAGGAAGAAGAAAGACTTAGTGCTATGGACTGCGGCTTGAATGAGGAAGTGGGATTTTAAATGACATTGCTAGAAGACACTAAGACTGGCTTATGGGAAAGGAGAAAGCAGATCATTAATAAAAAATGCCAGTGGTGGAAGGAAGATGATGACAGGCAATGAGATTTGGAAAAGTGAACATGGAACAAGAAAAAAACCACAAAGGATGTTAAAGAGATACGATAATACGATAACACCATAAAAAAGAAGAGTTAGCAATAAACTTGTATACTATCCCAAAGCTAGTCTGTTCTCCTTACTAGTATCAGGGTTGTTTATGCCAACACTGTACAGAATGCTCTTTATGAAATTGGAATTTTTCTTTTCCAGCCTGTGTTATCATGTCTCCTCAGGGCTGCCAGTGGAGACCAAATGAACACTAAACTTCACCTTCTGAAACCAATTTAGTGAAACCTGTTATCCCCAAAGACCTGCTCTGGGAAGGGCTTTCCAGCAGCTAAGAGCTCAAATGGTAACAAGCAGAATATGAGGCGGAAAATGCAAATAAAATTGAACAAGCTGAGACGGTTGAGCCCATAATGAAAATGAGGAAAAAGGGCAAGTTTATTATGATCTGAGTTATATGAAATGGACATTTCAAAGTAGCCATAAAGAGCACATTATTATTAGGAAGTAATCACGGTAACTGTTAAGAACTCACACATCAATGATAATAAAAATCACAAAGGGCTAAACAAAATCATGATAGACATCTTCAGATATCCACGGCCCACATCCCACTGCACAAAGCAAGCATAATACCTTGGGCCCAGGATACTGTTAGAGGCTCTGTAATGTTTTAATTTCTTTTAAAATCAGAAGAAAATATGAATACAAGAAAATATGAATACAAGACAGCCTGTAAAATATTCATCTCTATAGCAATGTAGACAGAAAATAGAATTATAATATTTTCATGGAAATTTTTAGTATTTCTGAAAGATATTTTAATATCTTTTATGTAGCAAAATTTTTCATGGCCCACAAAACAAAAGTACCTATTGCCCATGAAAGCCATAATGTGGTCCTGCAGATACTTTGTCAGAATTCCCAAATTCAGAAATGTCATCATGAAGAATAACAAAGCCATATCTGAGATATGTATTTTAAGGACTCTGCAAGACTCATTCCAATAAATGACTCCTTGCTCCTGCAGCTTTCATAATTCAACCAACCAAATGAAAAATCACCACATACACTGACCTTTCCAAATCCCTTGCAAATAGTCAAAATAACAATTATCACATCTTTGAGTAGAAGGCTCTAATGAATATGAAGCAAACCAATTTATGAGAAGTTTTACCAAAGTTTTAGCTAACAAGCATTAAATTAACCTCCATGGTAGATATGAAGCTACTGACCTGAAGTCTCAAAATTTTCCATGACTATGATTTTTCTCATTAATTAGTATCATTTATATATACCCTGTCTTCTTCAGTTGTGAAGGAAAAATAAGATGAACAAGAACATATCAGCAAAGAAGATATACAAACGGCCAAAAGCACATGAAGAGATGCTTGACATTAATCTGTAGGGAAATGCAAATCAAAACCACAAGTAGATACTGCTTTACACACACAAGGATGGCTATAATCAAAACACTAGAAAATTAGAAGTGCTGGTGAGGATATGGAAAAACTGGGATCCTCATACATTGCTGTTGGGAATGTAGAATGGTTCAGCTGCTATGAAAAACAGTTTCATGGTTCCTCAAAAACTTAAATACGAAATTGTCATATGATCCTGTAATTCTACTCCTAGTTATATACCAAAAAAAATTGAAAACAGACACTCAAACAAGTACGTGGACATTCATGTTCATACCAGCACTATTCACAAGAACTAAAAGGCAGAAACAGCTCAAATGTTCATCAATGGATTAATGGATAAACAAAACATGGTATATACAAACAAGGGAATATTATTAACTATGACAAAGCATGAAAAACTGAACATGCTACAATATGGATAAAACTCATAAACATTATGCTCAGTGAAAGAGGCCTAACATAAAATATCACATATTACATACCACACAGAATCATCTAGATATGGGTGGGATATCCAGAATAGGGAAATTTACAAAAACAGAAATAAGACTGGTGGTTACCAGAGTAGGAGAAAAACAGGAATGGGGAGCAAATGCTTAAGAGAAATGGAGTTTCCTTTTAGGGTGAGGGAAAAGTTTTAGCATTAGATACAGGTGGTAGCTGCACAACACTGTAAGGGTATGATATGCCACCGAACTTCTACTTGAAAATAGTTAATATATGAATTCCACCTCAATAAAAAAAGAATGTCACACTGAAATATGTAAGAATCATTCTGTACAGTTATCTTGAAGAAAGGGTACATAACGTACGGTTGAGTGGGAAAAAATGGAACATAATAATAAGTTGTGAGCACAAATCTAACCTATCATTATTTTAATATTAAAATTCAACAGCAAAAGGTTATACAATAATGAATAAGATATTAACAATTAAACCTACATCTGAGTATCTGAGAACATGAATTGGCATTTGTTTACTTAAGACTAAAGTAGATGAAAAGGTAATAGACAGATGAGTACACTTGGGCTTGCCAAGTGTTGACTAATGAAATGGATTAGCAAATATAATTAAGCAAGTAGAGTCAGCAAAGTAAAAAGATTCTAGGACTTTGAGGAATAGTTGTGAAACTATAACTTTTTTAAGCCATTTCATCTAAATTACCTCCCAAAGAGGTGAGGCCAGGAGAAATTAAGTAACTCAGAAAAATTTGTACGGAAGAGTAGCTACATATTTGTCAGTAAATAGAATTTTGTGATTAAAAAATGACTCTGAAATTGGAATGCTATGTCCATTATTATTATAACACTTCTTATTTATTAATTCATATTGGTAGAACTTATTGAAATATACATGTCTCTCTATCTCTCTGTGTGTATGTAAAATTTATTTAGTGGAAGAAAAGAAAGTACATGAATCATATTTAAGTAAGGAACTGGATTAAGAAGCCAAAAATGCAGGACTATGACACCACCTAAGGGAAAAAATGTCAGTAAATAGCACACAGTGTAACAGTGGCTTCAGGATTCAGACATCTGCCTAGAGGCCAGAGGTTGGCAAACTTTTTCTGTAAAGGGCCACATATACACTTTAAATTTTGCCTGCCATATAGTTTTTATCACAATTATTTACCTCTACCATTGTAGGGGAAAAGCAGCCATAGACAACAAGTAAAAGAATGGGTGTGGCTATGTTTCAGTAAAACTTTTATTTTACAAAAACAGGCAGCAGATAATAGTTTGTCATCGTATATTCAAGAGGTCAGCTGGCTGGAGAGCATGCCTTTCCAGTCTTAGTAGGTATGAGTCAATTGAAGCCGAAAGACATATTGAGACCCATCCTCCAACAAACCATCATGAAAATAAAATGATGCTGAGCAAGGAAAGACCTTAAACTTCATAGGCAGTAACATTCAACCTGTTATGATTTTATCAACAGTTTTTAGTCCACCCCTGGATGAGGTGAACCCAGCATTGACAAGTCCTGCACAGGGGCAGCTAGATGCTGCTAAAAAAGTCACACAACAGGTAAGACTGGTGTCACCATATACTCCCAATCAGCAATCTCCCCTGGGCATTTAACACCTTCTAGCAAGTCTGTGTTCTCAGGTCAATGTACTCCTTCCCTCCCTTGAAACAGTTATTTCAAACTTACTCCAATTTCCCTAGACCTGAAATCCTTCACATCTTTACTTCCTTGTATTAGTCTGCTCTCGAACTGCTATAAAGAACTACCTCAGACTAGGTAATTTATAAAGAAAAGAGGTTTAACTGGCTCAGGGTTCCACAGGCTGTACAGAAAGTATGGCAGCATCTGCTTCTGGGGAGGCCTCAGGAAACTTATAATCATGGTGGAAGGTGAAGGGGAAGCAGGCATTCTACATGGCCAGAGCAGAAGAAACAGGGGTGGGGTCAGGGGGTGCTACACACTTTAAAAACAACCAGATCTTGCGAGGACTTACTCACTCACTATCACAAGAATGGTACTGAGGGGATGATGCCAACCCACTCATGAGAAACCATCCCCATGATCCAATCACCTCCCACGAGGCCCCACCTCCAACATTGTAGATTACAATTCAACATGAGATTTAGGTGACAACAAACATCCAAACCATATCATTCCTTTCAGCAGGTAGCCTTACCATACACTTCATAGAGAAGGCAGAAACTACCATACAAACATGTCCTTCTCTTTTCTTTCCCAAATTGACAAAGCTTCTTGTGTTTACTAAAACCTCTCCTCTTAACCTCCTGTTACAATGAAAGAGGAGGCCATCCTCCTATCAAAGGCTCATCTCTCAATAAGTGCTCCACATCTCAGACCCTTTCTTCATTGTCCTCAGAACCTTATCCTAATTTTTTATTCTTTTTTTTTTTTTTTTTTTTAAAGACAGAGCATAGCTCCGAGACTGGAGTGCAGTGGCAAAATCACAGCCCACTGCAGCCTCGACCTCCCCAGGCTCAGGTGATCCTCCCACCTCAGACTCCCAAGTAGCTGGACCACAGGCACATGCCACCATGCCCAGCTAATTTTTGTATTATTTGTAGACACAAGGTCTCACTATATTGTCCAGGCTGGTATGGAACTCCTGGACTCAAGTGATCCACCTGTCTTGGCCTCCCAAAGTGCTGGGATTACAGGTGTGAGTCATACCACTTAGCCTGACCTTACCCTATTGATTCCCTCTTAATATCTCCATCCACTTCTAATCTGCTAGCTCCTTACGGTCAGCAAGTAAACATGCTCATGTTGACTTATTGAAGAATGTACACGTATAGAGAGTAAGGGAGGCTATAATGCAGACAATAGCTGTTAACAGAATGTTGTAAATTAGAAAGTAAATGTACAGGCTGGCTGTGGAGGCTCACATCTGTAATCCCAGCACTTTGGGAGGCCAAGGCAGGTGGATCACCTGAGGTCAGGAATTGACCAGACTGGCCAACATGGTGAAACTCCATCTCTACTAAAAACACAAAAACCAGCTGGGTGTGGTGGCAGGTGCCTGTAGTCCCAGCTATTTGAGAGGCTGAGGCAGGAAAATCACTTGAATCCAGGAGGCGGAGGTTGCAGTGAGCCGAGATCACGCCACTGCACTCCAGCCTGGGTGACAGAGCGAGACTCCATGTCAAAAAAAAAAAAAAAAGAAAGAAAAAAGAAAGAAAGAAAGCAAATGGGCAAATTATTAATAACTTGTTGTACCAGAAAATCTCAAACCAACTTAAATATTTTGACACCAATAGTAAATAAACTGTCTTGTGGCACCAAACCTCAGAAAGCCATACCAATCAGGATTACTTATGTAAGTGGTGAGTTTTGGCAGAGCTGAAAATAGGAGAAATGACTGAAATTCTGTAGAAGGAGCAGTTAGACCACCAGATACCCTCTCAAGCACTTCAAACAATATGACTGAATACCTTCTTTTATCTGTAATTGTGGTAAGTATGAGGCAGAGAGTGTGACCAGCCCCCAATGAAAACCCTGAACATTGAGTGTCTAATGGCCTTCCCTAGACAGAAACATTGCATGTGTTGCTTTCTTTTTGTTACTGGGGTAAGAACGTGCTTTGTGTGACCCCTTGTTGAAGGGAGACAGCATAAGGAAGCTTGCACAAGGATTCCTGTACATGCCATCTGTGTCTTTTTCCCTTACGATTTGGCTATATGTTCTCACTTATGCCATTATAATAACCCTCAGCCACTAATACAAGTATACGCGGAGACCCCGTGATTCCTTCTAGTAAATTTATGAACCTGAGAGAGGTCTTGGGGATTTATGATATAGTGGTCATACACTGTAGCCCTGGACTACTATTTTGTTTCTATTACCATTAAAGAATAATATTGACATTTTTCAAAATTATATGTATATAGGTTATAGATCTTTGATTTTCATCTCATAATATTAAAGGAGGAGTTACCAAATGTTCGTTATAAGAGAAGGACCTTATGTCTAAAAAGGTTAAGAAACACTGCTGTAGACAAAGAACAACACTGGCAGCAATTTTATTAACAATCATGAAAATAATAGCAGCTAATATTTACAGAGTGCTTACCATATGCAAAACATTGCACTAAGTGCTTTCTGTGAATTATTTCAGATGTTCCTCACTATAACTCTATGACATGGGCACTATTATTTTCCCCTTTCACCTGTGGAGAAAGAGAGGCTCAGACAGGAGAGCCAACTAGACTAGCAGCATAACTAGCAGATGGCAGGGACAAGGTTTTAAGGCAAGTATCTAGATTCCAGAGCCCCTTTCACCTATTCAGGCATGGTGTTGCCACCAAAACAACATAGCAGAATCCAAATAAATATATCGCCTAAGGACAGCTCATAATTTGTGAGGACTGATAAGCAAATATGTTAATAAATTCTGCCAGCTAAAATTATATCGATTCTTCCTCATCTCTCTTAGAATAATTCTCTCATATTTAATGTTTGACACAGAATGCAAATACTGGGATCATAAATGTGAAGCCTACCTTTTTAGATAGTGCATTTTATAACTGGTCTACTATCACTCTTATTTTGAAGTCACAGTTCTTAGTCCTTTCTTTACAAATAGAATGTAAATTCCCACAACTTTTCAGATTGCTGGAAAAGGTCAGAAGCCATAGCAATTTAGAAATGGTCAGGTCAATATGTCTATGGATTTCATATTTTCTGTGAAAGGTCAGAGGTTACAGGTACTTAAAATTGTAATACTGTTATCCCTATGGTTTTATGGATTTCTAAGAAGGACCAAAGCATAAAAGAACATTAGCAGAACAATAGTACACACCACACACACACACACACACACATAAACGGAGTAGCAGAGATTTTTTTTAAGTCTATTAAAGGTGAAGTCTATGCTGACCAAGTTAAGTAGTGTAGAAATCAGGAGTAGAGTCAGGTGACAAAAAGCATGCTAGAGGGTGCAAAGCACAGTTTTTATTAGACAAGCAAGATCAAGTAGAGAGACAAAAATCAGTTTCAAGTGAAACTGCAAAATTCTACCCAACCCAAGAAAAGCAAATATAATGACCAAGTTAAGGAAGAATCAGAATGAATTTTAAAACTGTTTTTGAAGTTGTGTATTAGAGAACATAAAGGCACAGATCACTACATAAATCAGTGGTTCTCTCATCTACAGTTTTGGCACACGAAAAAAGGAAAATGAAAAATTTAAATCAGTTGCTCTCAGACTTCAGTGGTCATGATAGTAACCTGTATACTCAGGCTACCTGATATGATTAGCCTTTGTGTCCCCACCCAAATCTCATCTTGAATTGTAATCCCCATACTCCCCACATGTCTAGAGACAGACCTGGTGGGAGGTGATTGGATCAGGGGGCGGTTTCCCCCATGCTGCTCTCCTGCCACCACGTGAAGAAGGTCCTTGCTTCCCCTTTGCCTTCCGCAATGTTTGTGAATTTCCTGAGGCCACCCTAGCCATGTGGATCTGTGAGTCAATTAAACCTTTTTCTTTACAAATTACCCAGTCTCGGGTAGTATCTTTACAGCAGTGTAAAAACAGACTAATATGCTACCTCTTCACAAATTTTGATTCTCAGATCCCAGGATATTTAACAAACATTCCAGATGATTAAGACACAGATTGCCCACCACCACATGTTGGACATACTCTGCACTGTGTAGGCTGTGCTTCTGATATCTTACTAGAAAACCCAACCTGATAAGCAGGTTACAAAATGTGAAGACTGGGATAATGTAGAGAAAGAGTTTTTGCTTCTCTACAATAGGTTGCAAAGTAATGGTAAAACAGATGTAATAACAGAGGTTATAGTATGGTAAGTACCAAATCTATTTTTTAAAGAAAAATACAAAGAATAAGAAGAAATTTCAACCGATAAGATAAAGCCATCTGAGTACCATACAGCAATTGAGTGTCTTTATATGTCTAAAATGGCAATGGCATGCCAAATATAGAGAAAATGTGTCAGCATCATCAATATCTACAAATTTCAGTTCAAAATATAACCATGGTATCAAGGAGGCCAGGATATTCATATATAATTAGGGGAAAGATATGCATTTCCCTACTTTATCAGAAATTTCTTAAAGAAAGATTAATAACATCCTTGCCTAAGGCATTGTTTCTTAAAGAAAAAAAATCTTTCGGCAACCTAAATCAGAATCACTTGGATTGCTTGTTTAAAATACAGATTATCATCTTAGTTCTGATGAATCAGAATCTCTGAAGGAAGAGGTAAAAAAAAAAAAACTAACATCTCAGATTCTGGGTAATTTGAAAAAAAAAGATAAAAAAAGAAAAAAAGATAAAATAAATATAAAAATATAAGACACACATACACACAAACATATTGAAATATGAAATTCAGAGGCTTTTAATATATTCACAAATTGTACAACTATAACCATAATTAATTATAGAACATTTTCATCATGCAGAAAGAAAGCCCAAACACTTCAGCAGTCAGTCCCAATTTCCCCTATTCCCCACCATCCTGGGCAACCACTAATCGACTTTCTTTCTCTGTAGATTGGCCTATTATGGAAATTTCATATAAATGCACTCAAACAACATTTGATCTCCTATCACTGCCTTCTTCCATTTAGTATAATATTTTCAAGGTTCATTCATGTTGTTATGCATCAGTACTTCATGCCATTTTATTGCAAAAACAATATGACTTGAAAAAATTTACAAAATGTATCATATATGAAAGAAGAAATGAAAAGTAGATGCTTATTTCCAAAATCAAGCAAAATTAAGGATGTAATTTCATTTGTAGACAAATCCCGATAATTGAACTCTTGTTTATTGACAGCAAGTATAACCAAAGGAAGTTTCCATAAAGACCCAAGATGCTTACAATGCACACAGTATGTAGTAAAAATGATGACAATACCAGCAATGCTAGAATTAACTCCATGAATAGGAATAAAAAGTAAAAATTATGCCTTGAAAAGATGCCATGGTAAGGCGGACGACTTTTTGGAGTTGTGCTGTAAAGTAACCATATGCACACTTGGCCTAATTTAATCTGAATTTATATTAAATAAAATTTAAAATATATTTCCTCAGTTGCACTAGCTATCTTAATCCTTAATGACCACATGTAACTAGCATCTACCACATTGGATAACTCAGACAGAGAACATTTCCATCATAATAGAAAGTTGTATTGGACAGTGCTCCTCTGGAGATAAATAAAATTGCCATACCGTAACTCATTTATTCACTCTAAAAATATTTATTAAAAGTATACCATCCAATAGTATGTTCGACAAAGAAATTGTAGTACATATACACCATGGAATACTATGCAGCCATAAAAAGAACAAAATCATGTCTTTTCCAGCAACATTGATGCAGCTGGAGGCCATAATTTTAAGCAAACTAATGCGGGAACAGAAAACCAAACACCACATGTTCTCATTTATAAGTGGAAGGAAAACATTGAGCACACCTGGACATAAACATGGGACCAATAGACACTGAAGACTATTAGACAGGGGAAGAAAGAGGAGGGCATGGGTTGAAAAACTAGCTACAGATACTATGCTCACTACCTGGGTGCAACATACGCATGTAACAAACCTGCCGACGCATCCCCTGTATCTAAAATAAAACTGGAAATGTAAATAAATAACAAAATAAAATAAAATAAAAAGTCTACTTTGTGCATGGCATTGATCTACATACTAAGCATACCACAAAACACAAAACAGACAAAATTAATACCCCTATGGAGCTTAAGTACTAACGACGGCAAAGTAAGGATAAACAAATAATTAAAATGTATGACCAAAAAATGCATTAAGTATTGGTAAAATGAAATATGAGGGGTCAAGAGAGATAAAGAGGTGCTATTTTCTTTTCTTTTTTTTCTTTTTTTTTTTTTTTTTTTGAGACGGAGTCTCGCTCTGTCGCCCAGGCTGGAGTGCAGTGGCACAATCTGGGCTCACTGCAAGCTCCGCCTCCTGGGTTCACGCCATTCTCCTGCCTCAGCCTCCCGAGTAGCTGGGACTGGGACTACAGGTGCCTGCCAAAGAGGTGCTATTTTCCATCCAGTGATATGGGAAAGTTTCTGCAATAAGGTGAAGTTTATGTTGAGATCTGAAGAAAATGGAGAAAGAGCCTTGTGCAAAAGGAGTGTAGAAAGAGAAACTAGCTAGTGCAAAGGCCAAAGGCAGGTATAGGCTGGACCTGTTTTCAAAAACAGGTAGGTACTGTGGCTGCAGGGCAGTGACACATACAAGAGTACAAACAAAATATAAGCAACTGTGTATCAAACACAGATGTTGGAGGAAAATCCTGCTGTTGTCTGGAAAGTTTGGTTAGACTGTTATTACTACAGTATACTTTTTGTATGTCAAATGTTTCTCCACGTTAGAAGAGATACATATGCAATGGCAACATGAGGAGCTCTCAGCAAAACAACCACAACTGGGGAAAATTATTTGTTTGAAAAATAACCATTTAGAGTCTCTAGAAACTGTCCTGATGGTACACGGCAAATGGAGAAACATTTTTAGTAAAATCTATGAAATCTCAGTAAGAAGAGCAAGAGTCTGTGGCACCTGAGCCACAACCTGCTCCCTCCTCCTTCCCCTGGATGGCTTAGCAGGATAAAGTTTTGCTTATGCCTGGGGCAGCCAAAAACCGAGGGCACGCACGTTTCCCTCTAGCAGGTGATTGGAATTTTTCATCCTACCCTCAGCTCTAGGTTACAAAAGCTCTATGGAGGCAATCATGTTATAGAGGTCTGGAGCTCCTTTCCTCAATCAAGTGACCAGTCACAGGACGGAAGCTCTACCCAAGGAAAAGTAATCTGAGAATACTAGGCCCCAATCAGCCCTGCTCCAGCTAATTCACAAGGCAGAGGTTCCATGCAGGGAGGGGGAAGCCAAGAAGATCATGGGTTACTGTTTTTACCCAATGCCCTCTTCCTAGAGCATGGATGCCATTCTGAGAGAAGGATGACACTGTCCCCACCCCTACCTCCCAAAGCTTTAGTGCAAATGTTCTGCCCACGGGGAGAGGCAGGCTATTAAAAAACAGGTCCAAGTCTCTCTAGAAGGGAACTGATTTTTATTTAAAACAGAGTGTAAGGAAGTTTGAGCCTAAGGGAGTCCCTGAAAACAGTGTAGATTTTTGTGGTAAGCAATTATGAGGAGGTTTGTAGTTTAATGAGCTCTTTAAATCATAGGCCAGCCAGTTTACAAGTGAGAAACAAACACATAGCTGAGAAAAGCCCACCTATGGCTGGAGTAAGCATGAAACACTGGCCTCAAAGACTATTCCTGCAAAGGGGTCCAAAAATAAATGTATCACTGTGGAGCAGATTATGTCCCAGGAAACTGTCAAAGTCAATGTAGCAATTGGTCAACAATTACTCTGGAATAACAGCTGGGTATGATACCAAGAAATGAAGAACATTAGAAATAGTAAATGAGAAGTTTAATCAACAAGTTTTTAAAATTATATACTTGCTCTCCATTCCTCTCTCAGGTTCAGTAAAAGACAAAAAAACTATCAAAAGTAATAATTGTAATAATGTATTGTTGGATTTATATAACATATTTAGACGTCATATGTGTAATAACAGCACCAAAAAAGGGAGAAGAAATAGCTACAGCTCAGGAAAATTTAACATCTGAAAGAAATTCTGGTAAGTTCTCACATAAATTGTTAAGTCCTAGAACAACAATTAAGAAAATGAGTAAAATAAGAAAATATCATTAAAGGATTAAAATGTTACAACAAAAAATTTCCATTTAATACAAATGAAACCAGTGAGAGGAACAGAGGAACAGAAAAGATTATGCATATAGAAAACAAAGAGACAGACATAAGTGCAACCATGCCAATAATGACATTAACTATTAATTGATTATACAAATTAATCAAAAGGCAGATATTTTCAGACTGGAAAATTAAAAAAAAAAACAAGATCCAGTTGTATGCTTTCTGTAGCAAACACATGTTAGATTTAAACATACAATTATGTTAAATGTAAAAGGGAGACATATATTATACAAATAGCAAGCATAAGAAAGCTGGAGTGGCAATACCAATATAGAAAAAAAATGGACTTCAAACCAAAAAATATTAGTAGAAACAAAGAGGAATATTTAATAATAATAATAAGGTCAATCCATCCAGAAGACATATAAAGTATAAACACACATACAACTAACAACAGAGTACCAAAGTACATTAAAGCAAAACTGACAGAATTGAAGGGAAACATAAATAATTCCAGAATAATAGTTGCACACTTCAATACCCCACTTTAAATGATGGATAGAACAACTAGGCAGAAGATGAATAGGAAATAGAAGACATTAATAGGCCTATAAACCAAGTGTACATAACAGATTATCTACAGAACATGCCATTCAAAAAGAGCAGAACACATATTCTCCTCAAATACGCATTGAACATATTACAGAATATACCACCAGCCAGGTCATAAAACAAGCATTAATAATTTTAAAGGACAGGAATAATACAAAGTATGTTCTCTGAGCACATGGAATAAATTAGAAATCAATAACAAAGAAATTTTGAAAATTCACAAATGTGAAAATTAAACAACATACTCCTAAAAAACCAACACATCAAAGAATATTACAATGAAAATTAGAAAATATTTTCAGATGAATAGAGATGAAAACATACCAATACTTCTGTGATACAGGTAAAAGCAGTGTGTTTCAGGGAAATTTAAAGCTGTAAATGCCTATATTACAAAAGAAGAAATATCTCAAATCAATCACCTAACTTCTTACCTTAAAGCCCTGGGAAAATAGCAAAGTAAACCTAACAGCAAGAAGAATAAAGGAAATAATAAAATTAATGAAATAGAGAATCAAAAAATTATGTTAACGAAATATGAAAAACATATGACAGTTCAACAAAATTGACAAATCTTTGGCTACAGTGACCAGGAGAAAAAAAAGAGAAGACTCAAATTAGTAAAATCAGGAATGAAAAAGAGAATATTACTACCAACCTTACAGAAGATCAAAAGGATATACCAACTGTATGACACCCAATTAGATAACCTAGATAATATGGACAAATTCCTAAAAAGATGCCAGCTAAGAAAATAGACTCAAAAAGATATAGAAAATCTGAATAGGCCAACAATGAGTAAAGAGATTAAATTACTAATTAAAAATTATTAATTTGGTGAATTCTACCAAAAACTTCAAGAATTAATATGAATCCTTCACAAACTTCCAACAATTGAAAGGAAAGAACATTTCCCAATTCATTTTATGAAGCCGATATTACCCTAATACCAAAACCAGAATATGACATGAGCAGGTCATTCAAAATGGAGGAAAAATGAATGGATAATAAATGTATTTTAAAATATTCCACTTCATTACTTCATTAATAATTAGAACCTTAATTAGAACCTCAATTAGATACCATGCAAAGTCAAAGGTCAATTAAATACCACATAATATCCACCAGAGGAGCAAATATTAAAAAACAGAAAACAAAAAAATGATAAAGATTTAGTACAAAGGAACAATCTTTACACTGATGGTAAAAGTATACTTTTGGTCAATTACTTTGGAAAATTAGTATTGTTTATAAAAATTGAATATGTATATGCCCTAGGTCTCTGCAATTTCACTACTTTATATACCTACCTAGAGACACTTGTTGGGATATGTGAAAAAAGAAGTATGGCAGCATTACTTATAAAAGTCAAAACACCAAAAACCTGAAAGCAGCAATAAACATCCATAAACAAGAAAATTTATAAAGTAATTGGGGAATATTCATATAACAGAATACTATACGGCAGCACAAACTTATTAAATAAAGCTTTGCACAGCAACATGAATGAATCTCTAGATGATAATGTTGAGTAAAAAAAGAAAGTAGTGGGAATACTACACTGTAACATCACTTATATAATGTTCAACAACAGGCCAGTGTGTTTGGGAGTGTGCATGTGTATGTGTGTACTCAGCTGAACCACATAAAATTCCTATAATTATAGACCAAAAATGGTTGAGTAGTGGCTATTTCACTTAGCACAAACTACAACATATAGTAAACCTATAAAAAGAAAAAAAAAGTAAAGGAATGTTAAATACTAAATTCCAGATACTGGTTATCTGTATCAGAACAGGAAAGCAATATGATCTGGGAGGGTTATGTGAAGGGGTATGCAGGAGGCTTTCAAGCTATTGGAAATGTTCTGTTTTTTATGCTGAGTTCTTATAGACTCATTATATTATTGATTATACCTTATATATGTTATTCAAGATCCTTCATATAAACCAAATTTCATTATAAATTAATAGTAATAAAATAATAAAAAAACTAAATGAAGAGATTATTTTTTGAAAGAGTATGATTGAGCAATATATATCCATGTCATCAAAGGCAAACAGCCTAAGCCTCTGGATAGTATAAAAAACGTTAAGTAACACTGCAGGAACAGAAGAAAGAAGTAGACAACATTAGAGTACATACAGAGTAGGAGGGAAGAATTGTCTCTCTATGGAAATTATTCTACTTAAATTGCCAAGAACCTTAAAAATATAGAGGTATATAATTTTAAATTATGCTTTCTAAAATGTAAATTCACATGTCATTATATGGAAACAGTGGCATTCAAAATTTCAAAGCTGAAAAGGGTTTTAGGAATATGTTTTATATTGTAAATCAGCTAATTATGTTACTTAATCAAGTGAAAAAATAGGCTCATGTAAGTCATAAACTATTATTTTAGAATACGGACAAGTTGATCACATAATAAAATGTATTTACCAGGCATTTAGCTTGAAGAAACAACTTCTTTTATTATTAAATAATAAAACATATTTTTAAGTTAAAGGATATTTTATTTCTCAATTCAAAAACAAGAAAATATAATAAATCATGTATTATTTAAAACCTGCTAGTACTTTAATCTGAATCTTTGCAAAGGAAGACTTTGCCTAAATAATAGGCTTTCGCGAACTCCAATTATTTTTGTTAACAGATAAATGTACTTGAAAAACACACACCTCTCTCATAAAAAAGAATAAAAATTAAGTTACAAAGGGCATTTTGATATCTAAAGGTTGTAGTTCCAAACTGAAGAAAAATAAAAATGGTTCTTAAAATGCATGCACAGTTAGAAATATGTTGCTAATTTAAAGTACTCTACCTTGTATCTTCTATTGTACTAATTTAAACAAAACCACTGAATTTTTTTGTTGTTGTTTAAATTCCACATATAAATGAGATCATGTAGTATTTTTCTTTCTCTTTTGGGCTAATATCATTATGATGTTCATCCATGTTGTCGCAAATGGCACATCTCTTTCTTTTTTAAGGCTGAATGATAATTCATTCTGTGTGTGTGTGTGTGTGTGTGTGTGTGTGTGTGTGTGTGTGTGTGTATATATATATATATACCACAATTTATTTATCCATTCGTCAACAGACACTTTGGTTATTTCCATATATTGACTAATGTGAATAACAATGCAATGAAAACGGAATGCAGATATCATTATGAGGTGCTGATTTCATTTCCTTTGGGTATATACCCAGAAGAGGGATTGCTGAGTCATATGGTCATTCTATTTTTAATTTCTTTAGAAATGTTCATACTATTTTCCACAGTGGCTGTACTAATCTACCTTCCTACCAACTGTATAGAAGGTTTCCTGTTTCTTCACACTCTCAAAAACACTTGTTAACTTTTGTCTATTTAATAACAGCCATTCAAATAGGTGTGACATATATCTCATTGTGGTTTGGCTTGCATTTCTTTAATGATTAGTGTTGTTGGTATAGGTATTGAGAAGAAATGTGGTTATATCCTATAAAGGGTGATGCTGAGGTAAAAATCACAGGATAAATTATAAAATGAAATTAAAACATAGAATCATAAAGATCATAATGGTGAATATACCAACAACATTTTTTTAAAAACTCCTTCCATTTATGGACGGCTTACTGCAGACATTTTCCATATAAAATGTCATCTAATCCTCACAACGGTCCTATGAGGTGGGTACTACTGTGATTCCCATTTTATAGATGGAGATCAGGCTCGACATTAAATAATGTGTCCAAGGTCAAAAAGCTAGATAATTTAGCCAAAAGCACTCATAGTGTAATAGAATTCATTGAACTGCTCATGTTCCCATGAACCACAAATGTTCTTAATGGCATCTACAATGGTGAACCCTTTCCAGAAGGTTTTCAATATACTCTGCCCATATCCATTAGAGGAATCACTGTTTATGGCAGCTATGGCCTTACAAAATGTATTTCTTAATAAGACTTAAAGGCAAAATTACTCTTTGATCCATGGGCTACACAGAATGGATGTTGTTTTAGGTGGCAGGAAAACAACGTTAATCTCCTTATATATCTCCATCAGAGCTCTTGGGTGACTAGGTGCATTGTATATGAGCAGTAATGTTTTGACAGGAATCTTTTTTTCTGAGTAGCAGAGGTTTCAAGAGTGGGCTTAAAATATTCAGTAAATCATGCTGTAAACAGATGTGTTTTCATCCAGACATTGCTGTTCCATTTATAGAGCACAGGCGGAGTGGCTTTAGCATAATTCCTAAGGGGTCTAGGATTTGCAGAATGGTCAATGAGCACTGGCTTTAACTTTACATCACGAATTGCATTAGCGACTAACAAAAGAGTCAGTCTGTCCTTTGAAGCCAGGCATTGACTTCTCCTCCTCTCTAGCTATGGAAGTCCTACATAGGACTTTCACTAGAAAGCTGTTTCATCTACATAGAAAGGTTGTATTTTACTGTAGCTGCCTTTGTCAATGATCTTAGCTACACCTTCTAACTACATCTTCTAGACAACTTGCATCTACATTAGCACTTGCTGCTTCATTTTGCCCTTTTATGTTATAGAGACAGCTTCTTTTCTTAAACTTCATGAACCAACCTCTGCTAGCTTCAAATTTTTCTTCTGAGGCTTCCTCACCACTCTGAAGCTTCAAAGAATTGAAGAGTTAGAGCACTGCTTTTTATTAAACTTTGGTTTAAGGGAATGTTGTGGCTGGTTTGACCTTCTATCCAGACCACTCAAACTTTCCCCATGTCAACTATAAGGCTGTTGTTCTTTCTTATCATTTTTGTCTTCACTGAAGTAGCACTTTTAACTTTTTAGCAAAAAACAGTTCCTACAAGGATTTCTCATTTGCATTCACAACTTGACTATTTTGCACAAGAGACTTAGTTTTTGACCTGTCTCAGCTTTCGACATGCCTTCCTCATTAAGCTTAATCATTTTTAGCATTTCATTTAAAGTGAGAGATGTGTGACTCACTTGGACACTAAGAGACGATGGTAGAATTATTCGTTGCCATAACTGCAATATTGTTGTATCTCAGGGAACAGGGAGGCCCAAGGAGAGGCATAGAGAAAAGGAACTACTGATTGGCAGAGCAGTAGTTTACTTAATCTGATTGGCAGATTAAGTTTACCATCTTATATAGCGTGGTTTGTGGCACCCTAAAGCAATTACAATAGTAACATCAAAGATCAATGATCACAGATCACTGTAACAGATATAATAAAAATTTAAAAGTTTGAAATATTCCAAGATTTACAAAAATGTGACATAGAGATAAGAAGTGGGCACGTGCTGTTGAAAAAATGGCACCAAGAAACTTGCTCAGTACATCGCCACAGTGCTTCAATTTATGTAAATAATTGTTTAAAAACACAATATCTGCAAAATGCCATGAAATGAGGTATGCCAGAATAAAGCTAAGTGCACTAAAGTGAAGTATGCCTATATAAAGTTAGTTATGAAGATGGTGTAAACCAGGCATAAGGAAAGACATATAAATCAGTATGATAAAATTCAAAAACTACATTTATAAGTTCATTGAATTCTAGCAAAGGTGCCAAAGCAATTCATTGGAGAAGGGAAGCCTATTCGAGGAATTTCGTTTTATATAATCACATAAACAACTGCAAAAAGATGCATTTAGATCCACAATGCATGCCATATACACACATTAACTCAAAATGCATCAAACACCTACATGAAGGGGTTAGAAGATTTAAATTTTTACAAGAAAACATATTGGTGAAAATCTTTCAGATGTTGGGTTGGGCAAAGATTCATTAGATATGAAACCAAGGGTGTAGTGAATACTAGAAAGAAATAATAAATTATGTCTTGTCAAAATTCAAAACTTTCACACCTAAAAATAAGCCATTGGCCAGGCACAGTGGCTCACGCCTGTAATCCCAGCACTTTGGGAGGCCGAGGCGGGTGGATAACCTGAGGTCAGGAGTTCAAGACCATGTTGGCCAACATGGTGAAACCCCATCTCTACTAAAAATACAAAAATTAGCTGGGCGTGGTGATGGGCACCTGTAATCCCAGCAACTCAGGAGGCTGAGGCAGAAGAATCGCTTGAACCCGGGAGGCAGAGGTTGCAGTGAGCCAAAATTGCACCACTGCACTCCAGCCTGGGCAACAAGAGCAAAACTCCATCTCAAAAAAATTAAAAATAAAGAAGAAGAAATAAATGAGAAAATGAACAGAAAAAAAGACCTAATCTAAAAGAACAAAACTGGAAGAATCATATACCTGACTTCAAATTATACTACAGAGCTATAGTAACCAAAATAGCAAGGTGCTGGTGTAAAAACGGACACATAGGCCAGTGGAACAGAATTGAGAAGCCGGAAACAAATCCATACATCTACAGTGAACTCATCATTGATAAAGGTTTCAAGAACATACATTGGGGAAAGGACAGTCTCTCCAACAAATGGTGCTAAGAAAACTGGATATCCATATGCAGAAGAATGAAACTAGAACCCTAACTCTTGCCTAAATCAAATTAAAATGTATTACAGACTTAAATCTAAGACCTCAAACTATAAAACTACTAAAATAAAACATTGGGGACATTCTCCAGGACACTGGACTGGGCAAATATTTCTTGAGTAATATTCCACAAGCACAGGCAACCAAAGCAAAAATGGACAAATGGGATCACATAAAGTTAAAAAGCTTCTGCACAGCAAAGGAAACAATCAACAAAGCAAAAAGACAACCTATAGAACGGGAGAAAATATCTGCAAACTATGCATTTGACAAGGGATTAATAATCAGCGTATATAAGGAGCTCAAACTACTGTATAGAAAAAAAGTCTAATAATGAACAGACATTTCTCAAAAGAAGACAAACAGGTATATGAAAAGGCGCTCAATGTCACTGATCATCATATAAATGCAAATCAAAACTACAATGAGATATCATCTTATCTCATTAAAATGGCTTTTATATAAAAGACAGGAAGTAACAAATGCTGGCAAGGATGTGGAGAAAAAGGAAACCTTTGTACACTCTTGGTAGGAATGTAAATTAGTATAACCACTGTAGATAACAACTTGGAGGTTCCACAAAAAATCTAAAAATTGAGTTATCATATAATCCAGCAATCCCATTGTTGGATATATATGTGTATAGATAGATAGATAGATAGATAGATAGATACATAGATAGATAGATAGATAGATAGACAGACAGATAGAGATATCTCTCCAAAAGAAAGGAAATCTGTATACTGAAGAGATATCTGCCCATCCATGTTTGTTGCAGCACTGTTCACAATAGCCAAGATTTGGAAGCAACTTAAGTATCCATCAACAGATGAATGGATAAAGAAAATTGTAGTACTTATACACAATGGAGTACAATTCAGAATAAGATTCTGTCATTAGCTGCAACCTGGATGGAACTGGAGATCATTATGTTAAGGAAAATAAGCCAGGCACAAAAAGACAAACATTGTATGTTCTCAAGTTATTTATGAGATCTAAAACTCAAAACAACTGAAATCATGGACATAAAGAATAGAAGCATGATTACAAGAGTCTGGGAAGAAGCAGGGAAGTGGAGATGGATAATAGGTACAAAAGTATGGTTAGAAAGAATGAACAGACTTAGTATTTGCTAGCACAACACGGTGATTACAGTTAGTAATAATCTAATTATACATTTTAAAATAACTAAAAAATATAACTGGACTGTTTATAACACAAAGGATAAATGCTTGAGGTGATGTATACTCTATTTCCCTTGATGTGATTATTATGCATTGCATGCCTGTATGAAAATATCTCATGTAACTCATAAATATATATACCTACTATGTACACACAAAAATTAATAATTTTTAAAAAATTTTAAAAAAATAATGAAAACATATATATTGATTTTTTTAAAAAGAAAGAAAGAGAAAATGAAAACGTCAGTAACAGACTGTGAGACAATATTTGGAAAACACTTACCTGACAAAGAACTTCAAACCAGAATTTAGAAAGAATCTTTAGAAGTCTATAGTAAGAAGATATGGCCAGGCCTGGTGGCTAACACCTGTAATCCCAGCACTTTGGGAGGCTGAGGCGGGCAGATCACTTGAGGTCAAGAATTCGAGACTAGCCTGGCCAACATGGTGAAACCCTGTCTCTACTAAAAATACAAAACTTAGCCAGGGCTGGTAGTGCATGCCTGTGATCTCAGCTACTTGGGAGGCTGAGGCAGGAGAATCACTTGAACCCGGGAGGTGGAGGCTGCAGTGAGCCAAGATCACACCACTGCACCCCAGCCTGGGCGGCAAGAGCAAAACTCTATCTCAAAAATAAAAAAAAAAGAAAAGAAAAAACAGAAGATAAACAGTCCAGTCAAAAAGTGGACAAAAGATATGAACAGACATTTCATAAAAGAAGACATATATATCTGGCTAATGAGTACATTAAAAATATCCAAGACCATTAGTCATAAAGGAAATGCAAATTATAACCACAACACATTATCATTTCAGACCCTCGTAAATAGCTATAATAAATATAAGACAGAAAATAATGAATGTTGGTGAGGATGTGGAGAAACAGGAACCCTCTCCTCATGCATTACTGGTGGGAATGTAAAATAGTGCAGTTATTTTGGAACAGTTTTTCAGTTTCTCACAAAGCTAAACATAAATTTAATATACAAGCCAGAAATTTTATTCCCAGGTACCTACCCAAGAGAAGTAAAAATATACGTTCATACAAAGACTTGAACAAAAGTATTCATGATGATTTATTTATTTATTTATTTATTTATTTATTTATTTTTTGGAGTGCAAGATATTTATTAAGGATTCACACGTATAAGAGGAAGGAGGAGGAAGCTGACGGGTAAATTGAACTGCATTGCAGATGCCCCAAAACCCTGGCCAGTCTGGCCTCATTCTTCTAGTGAGTTTTGAAGTTAGTTATTGTAAATCCTCAATCTTTCTTTTTTTTTTAATTAATTTATTATTATTATACTTTAGGTATATCTCCCAATGCTATCCCTCCCCCCTCCCCCCACCCCACAACAGTCCCCTGAGTGTGATGGTCCCCTTCCTGTGTCCATGTGTTCTCATTCTTCAATTCCCACCTATGAGTGAGAATATGTGGTGTTTGGTTTTTTGTTCTTGCGATAGTTTACTGAGAATGATGATTTCCAATTTCCTCCATGTCCCTACAAAGGACATGAACTCATCATTTTTTATGGCTGCGTAGTATTCCATGGTGTATATGTGCCACATTTTCTTAATCCAGTCCATCATTGTTGGACATTTGGGTTGGTTCCAAGTCTTTGCTATTGTGAATAGTGCCGCAATAAACATACATGTGCATATGTCTTTATAGCAGCATGATTTACAGTCCTTTGGGTATATACCCAGTAATGGGATGGCTGGGTCAAATGGTATTTCTAGTTCTAGATCCCTGAGGAATTGCCACACTGACTTCCACAATGGTTGAACTAGTCCCACCAACAGTGTAAAAGTGTTCCTATTTCTCCACATCCTCTCCAGCACCTGTTGTTTCCTGACTTTTTAATGATTGCCATTCTAACTGGTGTGAGATGGTATCTCATTGTGGTTTTGATTGGCATTTCTCTGATGGCCAGTGATGGTGAGCATTTTTTCATGTGTCTTTTGGCTGCATAAATGTCTTCTTTTGAGAAGTGTCTGTTCATGTCCTTCGCCCACTTTTTGATGAGGTTGTTTGTTTTTTTCTTATAAATTTGTTTGAGTTCATCATAGATTCTGGATATTAGCCCTTTGTCAGATGCATGATGATTTATTATTCAAACGAGACAAAACTACAAATAACCCAAATGCTCAGCAACTCACGAAGGGAAAGACAAGCTGTAGAATATTATTTAGCAACAAAAAGGAATGAATTCCTGATGCATGGGTATTCATGGATGATTTCTGAAAATTATGCTAAGTGAAAGAAGGTGAACACAAGATACCACATAGGTATGGATCATAATTCCATTTTTATGAAATGTCCAGAAAAGGCAAATTTGTGGAGACAGAAAGATAGATTACTTTGGCTTGGAGCTGGGATAAGACAGGATATAACTGTAAATGTAGCTGAGGGATCTTATTGGGGGCATAAAAATCTTCTATGACGGATTTATCGTATGGGTATACCACTCATTAAAGTTGGTAAAAATTACTGAATTGCACACTTCAAATCAGTGATTTTATAATATGTAAAAAAAAATTACCCAAAGAAAGCTTTTTAGAAACCCAAATATACATATACACCTTGATCCAGCAATCTCAATCCTAGATATATCTGCAAAAGAATTGAATACATATGTTCACCTAAAGACAGGTACAAGAATGTTCATAGCAGTTATATTTGCAGTAACCCCAAGTGGAAACAACACTCACAGTGAATTCTTACAATTTTATGCTGTCTCAGTATCTGTTCTGAATATAAGTTTAACTTTCTCACACCGAGACAGGCTCCATATTATCCTTGACAGTTTCCAGTTCTCTGTCTCCTCCCAATTCCTTAATGTGTTCCCTCCAGATATGTATCTTATACAATTGCCTCCTGATGACCACCTCCCTATGGAACACATAGATATAACCTAATTGACTTGGTCCATTGATCCCTTACACCATGCATGGACTGTGCAGATATGCCACGGTGACAACCTCCCCATCAAGACGTTGATCCGGTATAACTCATGCCTGCTTGCTCTAAACCCACTAATGAGAACTCATCAGAGGTAATCTGCTTTGGAAACATACTGGACCCAATAAAGGCCTCAACTCATTATCTCTCCACCTGCTGGTTGAGCACATTTCCTCTACAGTATTTCCAACAGCCCCTGTCGGTACCCCTGTTTTCCCATCAACCTGTGAATAATAAACTGTCTACATTACTTCATCTGTTTTTGTTGTGCTGTCTCCTCTGTATAGTATTACCCAACTGACACACCTATATCTCCCCAGACTGATACATTCAGGCTTAACTTTTCTCCCAGTTAAGCCTCTCCTACACAGTGGCTATCTTGACAGGAATAAACGGGACACAGGTATGATAATAGCCATAAGCATCTGCCAGTATAAAATAATTTCTGGTGAGAAAGAGACTTGTTCACACCTCAGACAATTAGGCATCATACCATCTGCCAGGATAAAGAAGTATCCTGTGAAAGGCACATTGTAAACATCCACAACCAAATCCCTTGGAACCTGTTGGGGAATAAAGTTTATAGCTACTTTCCAGAGACAGACTGCAAGACCAAATTAGAAAAAAAAAAAAAATACAACCCTAATATCCATCAACATAAAATGGACAAATATGGTACATTAATGACTCAGAATATTGTACAGCATTGAGAATGAGTGAACTATAACCACACTATAACCACCATGGCATGGGTGAATCTCACTTAACTTAATGAATTTCACTTAATGTTAAGTGAAAGAAGCCAAAACAAGAGAGCATATACTATTTATATAGAGTGTAATTATATTTCTATATAAAAAAACTAATCTATCCTGTTAAAAGTCTTGATAAAGGTTAACCTTTGGTGGGATTGTGATGGGAAGTGTCAAAAAAGGACTTTTGGGGTACCAAGAATGATCTGAGTGCCAGTTACATGGGTTAGTTCATTTTTTGAAAAATCACTGAGATTTCTGCACTTTTGTGAATCAACGAACAAATTTTTTGAAGCTTCCCTTAAAATGCACAGTTAAGATCTTTACATTTCACTGTGTATTAATTGTACTTCAATTAAAAAATGGGGCAAAAATGCCCAAAAGAAATAAGCTGCCTTACTTTGCTCTGAAAGAAAACCACAAACCTGAAAAAAAGATCAACACAAAGCCACCCTTTATAACAAGAGGCAAAATTCAAGAAAAATTTAAATGAGAGGGCTGTAACAAAAGAATATGACTGCAGAGTTAGCAAATATGTTTTCAATAGGAAAATACAGTCAGCCCTTCTTGATAGTAAAAAAGAAGTTTCAATAATTCAAAAGTAGGAAAAAATTAAAACTCTAATATTTAAGATGAGAATTTAAGGCCAGTCTTCCCAGGAATGTTTAGTTTATTAACTTATTCTTTTTTTTTGAGACAGGGTCTCACTCTATCACCCAGGCTGGAGTGCAGTGGTGCAATCGCAGCTTACTGCAGCCTCAACCTCCCGTGCATAAGCAATCCTCCCACCTCAGCCTCCCAGGCAGCTGGGACTATAAGCCCAAGCCACCACACTCAGCTAATTTTTTTATATTTTGCAGAGACAGGGTCTCCCTACATTGCCCAAACTGGTCTCGAACTCCTGGGCTCAAGCAATCCACCCGCCTCAGCCTCCTAAAGTGCTGGGATTACAGGTATGAATCGCTCAGCCCAGCCTGGAATGGTTAGTTTAAAATCCAAAAAAACGGCCGGGCACAGTGGCTCACACCTGTAATCCCAGCACTTTGGGAGGCCAAGGCAGGTGAATCACCTGAGGTCAGGAGTTCAAGACCAGCCTGGCCAACATGATGAAACCCCATCTCTACTAAAAATACAAAAATTAGCTGGGCGTGGTGGTGGGTGCCTGTAATCTCAGCTACTCAGGAGGCTGAGGCAGGAGAATTGCTGGAACCTGGGAGGCAGAGGTTGCAGTGAGCCGAGGTCGCACCATTGCACTCCAGCCTAGTGACAGAGCGAGACTCCGTCTCAAAAAAAAAGAAAAAAATCCCCCAAAACCTGTAAAATATTCAGAATTGTGTGAAAGAATTACAAATTCTTCCCTGCAGAGAGTAGATATAAGCATCATTATGTGTAAGATTGTTTCAACTATAAAAATGGAAAAAGTTTTAGGAGCAAATTTATACTGCATACCTAATAATTATGTTCCTTTAAGTATATTTTTTAAAATGTCTTCTGAGTCACAAAGTATTATTTTGAAAGGCAGAGAGTAATTTGAGTACATAATTGGTTATATTTATAATATGTGTGGTGGGAAAAATAAATTGTAGAGTTGCTGGAAAAGAAATGTAACTACTTAAACCAAACAAGAATTTTTTTTTTCCTATTTAAATCTTCGAAAAAGGAAAAAAAAAATCATTGTCTATTCAAAGTCCAGACAAAAAGTTTACTAAACTGTAGTGACCATGATGAACTTCACTTGAACCCTGTGCTCCAAGAAAGCATCAATGGTTTAGAAATACCACACCCCCAATCTTTTTGTGTCCTCAGAAACAAGTAACTTCAAAAGTCTACCCTGTCTTTGCATATAGGACACATCTCCATCCTACCTCATGACTCATGTAAGCCTCATGATGACTCTCTTGTAATCTGCCTCTAAAAAGCCTTAAACCTCCTTCTGGGAGATATTCCTCAATAATGAAGGTTCTCCCTATTGCAACAGTCTAAATAAAGACATTCCCTAATGGTCTGGAACATCTTGTCTTTGACAAAGCAATCGTACTCAAACAATGTGGTACTGGCATAAAGACAGACCTGCAGTCCAGTGGAATAGAACAGAGAGCACAGAAAGAATCCCTAATACACATGGCGCAATAATTTTCAACAAACATACCAAGACCATCTAATGCATAAAGGACAGTCTTTGAAACAAATGATGCTGGAGAAACTGGATATCTACATACAAAAGAATTAAGTTGGATCCTGACCTTATACCATATAAAAAATTAACTGTAAATGGATCAAAGACCCAAATGAAAACAAAAGCTTGAAACTTTTAGAAGAAAACATAGGGGAAAACTATATGACATTTTATTTAGCAATAATTTTTTGAATATGCCACGAAATGCACAAGAAAGAAAAGGAAAAAATAGATAAATTGGGCTACAACAAAATTAAAGACTTCTGTGCATCAAATGGGAGAAAATATCTGTAAATCGTGTGTGTGTTAGAGATGAGGGGTTCATACTGAAAATATATAAAGACCTCCTAAATCTCCACAAAAAATAAACCAACTGATTCTAAAATGAGCAAAGAATTTGAATAGACATTCCTTAAAAGAAATAAATAGCCCATGAGCACATGAAAAGATATTCAACATTGTCACATGGAAAATGCAAATCAAAACCACAATGAGAAACCACCTCACACCCATTAGAACAGCTACATATCAAAAATAAATAAATAAGGAAAATTCAAAGTGTTGGTGAGGATGTGGAAAAACTGGAACCCTTGTGCACTGTTGGCGGCAATGTGAAATGGTAAAGCTACCATGCAACACAGTATGGTGGTTCCTAAAAAACTAAAAATAGAATTACTATATAACCCAGCAATTCTACTTTCTTGACATATACTTAAACCCATTTATGCTGGCAGTTGCAATTTTTTTGAATTTTTGCAATCAGACCTTGATGATGACCTTGAGTAGTAAGATATAAATAACTCCTACATGCTTAGCATTCCAATAATGGTACACCAGGCATAAATGGGTTAAAGAAGTAAAAGCAGCTTCTTGAAGGGATATTTTATATCCATGTTTACAGTAGTATTGTTCATAGTGGACAAAAGGTAGCAGCTGCCCAAGTGTCTATCCACAGAAGAATGAATGAACAATATATATTGTTTATATATATATATATATGCATACATACATACACAGACACACACAGTGGAATATTATTCGGCCTTTAAAATGAAAGAAATTCTAAAACATTCTACAACATGGATGAAGCTAGAGGATATTACACCAAGTGAAATAAGCCAGTCACGCAAAGACAAATACAGTTTGATTTCATTTATATGAGGCACTTAGAGTAGTCAAACACATAGAGACAGGAAATAGAATGTTGGTTTCCAAGAACTAGGGAGAGAGGAGGATGGAAAGTTGTTAATTGTTGTACAGAGTTTCAGTTTTCCAAAATTAAAAGAGCTCTGCATATTTGTTGCAAAATAATGTGATTACAATGAACACTAATGAACAATAAACTTAAAAATAGTTAAGATGGTAAATTTTGTCATGTATATTTTACCACAATTAAAAATAAAAGTAACAAAAATACTCCCTAAATGGGGGCTTGATTAACCCTATATGAAATTTTAAGAATATACAGTCACAGCTAGATAATCTGGTCAGTTGCTCTATTATTCTTGCATTATTATAAAGAAATACCTGAGACTGTGTAATTTATTTAAAAAAAAAAAAAGAGGTTTAATTGGCTCACAGTTCCGCAGGCTATACAGGAAGCATGGTGCTAACATCTGCTCGGTTTCTGGGAAGGCCTCAGGAAGCTTACATCATGGTAGAAGATGAAGGGGGAGTTGACACTTCATGTGGCCAGAATGGGAGGAAGAGGGAGAGTGGGGAGGTGCTACACACTTTTAACAACCAGATGTCACAAGAACTCACTCACTATCACTGGAACAGCACCAAGCGGATGAGGCTAAACCATTCATGAGAAACTCACCCCCATGATCTAATCATCTCCTACTAGGCCCCACCTCCAACACTGGAGATTACAATTTGACATGAGATTTGGGCAGGGACACAGACACAAACCATATCAGTTGCTCATAGAATAGACCTATATTTTACAGAGGAATGTTATGCCAATTGACTGGCAGTGTATGTTATTTTGTATTATCTCAATTAGAAAAGTTTGGAGATTTTAACATTAATACTTATATTTGGGAGAATTTTATTGATCTCTGATATATCCATGTCAAAATACTACACACTATATTAGGTAGGTTTTGTTTTCGTATGGCAGCATTTTTATTCCTTTGCCTAGTCTGTGAACACGGAGAATTGACAGAGACAGACAAATATACATTTAAAAATTTCCTAATCATATCAACCCTTTAATTTATTTTTTAAACTAGCTCTTTGTTGAAGAGCTCAAAATTCAAATTGTGCAAAGGGTTTTATAAGGTGAAATGTATACCTTCCCAAATGTATGGCCAGTTATCAACACTATAAACTGAATTAAACACTCTATTCCAAATGATCTGAAATGCTACCTTTATCATACGCTAAATTGCCACATATATTTGAATCTACTTTTGTGGTTTCTTTGAGACGTAGTCTCTCTCTACCACCTGGGCTGGAGTGCAGTGGCGTGACCTTGGATCACTGCAAGCTCTGCCTCCTGGGTTCAAGCAATTCTTGTGCCTCAGCCTCCCTAGTAGCTGAGATTACAGGTGCGCACCACCACATCCAGTTAATTTTTGTATTTTTAATAGAGACAGAGTTTCACCATGTTGATCAGGCTGGTCTCAAACTCCTGACCTCAGGTGATCCACCCGCCTTGGCCTCCCAAAGTGCTGGGATTACAAGTGTGAGCGACCGCACCCAGCCTGGGTCTACTTTTGAATTCACTATACTGTTCTCACTGTCTTAAGCATGTACAAATTCCAAATTGTTTTTGTCAATTGCAACTTTCTTATATATCTTACTTCTAGGTATGGTTCTTCTATTTCAAATATTTCCTGACTCTCGGCTCATGGTGATACGTACATATAAACATCAGAAGCAGATTGTTTAGTTCCAAACAAATTAATTTCCAGATATTTTTTGTCGTGACTGCATTATATTTATACAGTAAGAAACTGACATATTTACCACACTGGATATCCCAATTCAAAAAGTGGCTCTGTGTTTGTACATATTCAAGCCTTCTCTCTAGTTCCCCTTTAGCATTCCAAGCTTTTCTCCATATAGATGTTACACATTTCCTGCTCAGTTTAGACCTAGATATTTTATGTTTGGTTAATTTCTTCAAAGAGAATTTTTCTTCCATTTTATTATACAATTTATTGTTGTATATAGGAAAGAAATTTCAATCAACTATCTCACTAAATTCTCCTCAGGAATTTTTTAGGTGAAGCTCTTGATTTTTCTAACAAGTATAGTCTCTCTAACATATGGATATTGCCTCCTCCTTTCCAATTTTTATGATTCTACCTTAGTTCTATGTTTCTCTGATTAGTTCTTACAGAATATTATTCTCTGAGAGAGGCAATAATGTATATCCTTGTCCAGTTCTCTGACACTGCTGAGAATATAAAACATTTATATTATGAAAAAGATTCTCTCCTTGAGCAAACTTGAGTTAGATTCGTCTGAATTCTCTTTCTGATTAGGTCCCAACCTTGGGTCCTGTCTTTGGCCCACATAATCTGGTTTCAGTAAGAATCCTGCTGAGTCAGTTTAGTGAAAATCTCCTACTCTAGGTATCTGATCACTGTATCCGGCTTTGAGCAAGTATCCTATCAAGTCAGTTTAGTCACAGTCTCTCCTTACTCCTGATGTTTCCTCTTAGCATTTCTCTATCCACTGCTTCCCACTGTCTTAGTCAATTTTCTGCTGCTATAACAATACCACAGACTGGGTAATTTATGAACCAGTTTATTGGCTCATGATTTTGGAGGCTAAGAAATCCAAGAGCATGACATTGTCATCTGGTGAGGGCCTTTATGTTCATCATCTCATGACAGCTGGGCAAGTTGGTGGTCAAGACAGAGTGAAAATTAGGCCAGACTTATTGTTTTATCAGGAGCCCAGTCCCACAGTAACTAACCCATTCTCACGAAAATAGAGCCCTCATGACTCAACCACCTCTTAAAGGCTCCACCTCTTGATAACACTATAGTGGCAGATAGGCTTCAGTTTGGGAGGGGATATTCAAGCCATAACACCCATCCTGCTCCTTGGATATAAATTTCCTTGTATTTGGAGTTGAGCTCAATCTCTCTTCCTACTATAAAACCCCAATGCAGTAGTCTCTGTTGAAAAATGAAAAAATGTCTACCTTACTATCTCCAAGTATCATGGATAATTCTTTCTTTATCAATTATGATCTAAATTTTCTAAAATAGTTTATGTGTATACTCATAGAAATAGAATAAAGGCCACCAAGTTAAAAAATAAGTATTCCTGGTGAGTAGGATTTGGGGTGAATTTTCACTACCCTTTCTGAACACATTTTAATGCTTAAAATTTTTTAGGATGAGCAGGTATCTTTTTTATTAAAATCATTATTTTTAATATTAATGTTTCTGAAACATATTCAGCATTAAAAAGATTATAGGGTCATTTAATGACAAGATAAAAATACTTTCAATAAGAATGATATGGCTACTAAGTTGTGCGCATGTGCAAACTTACTAAGTTGGTTCAACTTAATTACTTAATAAATGGAGATGTTAGGTACATCTCTTGGACTACAGATACCCTGGCAAATTACTTAGATTGAAACTAAGTGTGCCATGAACATACAGTTTGTGAAGCTCATCTAAGACTGAAGAATAACCACCGGAGGCTAAAGAGAACCGGAACCAAAGGCAGGCATACAGTTTACCACCCACATTAATATGACGTTCCTATTTAATACTTTGCATTAACTTCAACTACTGTTCCAGGAAATTTCTTCCAGTAACGGGAAGTTGTGAATAGCTTTGTTTTAGAAACTTCCTGGAAATCAATTTTTCTGAACAATGCTTATCAAGCAGTCCTCATCTGAGTAAACAGCCACTTCTCAGAACATCTCTCAAATGGGTTTATCAAATGACTGATACTCTTCAAAGTTTTACATAAAAACTATTGAAAAAAATATGTCACAAACTTTGATATAATTTTGACATAAAATTATATCATGAAGTTTGTCCAATCTCAATCATTCAGGCCCCAACAATGAAAGACCTGCCACAAACCAGACTCCAAAAACCTTATAAATATGAATCCCTCCACATCTGATTTTCCTCTTCTGAAAGGTTATTAAGACAATATTGCAATGGTACTGGCCTTCCTTAGTGCTGTAAGTAACAAGCCTGAATTTGTTTGATCAGAAGACTATTTTGGTGGCCTGTTCGAATCATTATTTGACAAGATACAAATTCCCTGTTTAAAATCCCTCTGCCATTTCTCATTGCTATTATACTAAGGAATAAAATCCTTTACATGACTGATAAGGTCCTGCAAAATCTGGAACCAGATTAAGATTGCCAGATAAACTTCAGAATTTCCAGTTAAATATGAATTGCTTATAAACAATGGCTATTTTTTTCTTAGTGTAAGTGTGTCCTAAATCTGTTTATCTGAATTTGAATTTTAACTGAGCATTCTGTATTTCATTTTTCACCTGCTAAATTTGGCAACCCTAGGCCAGGCGTGGTGGCTCACGCCTGTAATCCGAGCACTTTAAGAGGCCGAGGAGGCAGGTGGATCACTTGAGGTCAGGACTTTGAGACCCGCCTGGCCAACAGGGTGAAACACTGTCTCTACTAAAAATTTTTTAAAAATTAGCTGGGCATGGTGCCAGGTGCCCATAATCACAGCTACTTGGGAGGCTGAGGCAGGAGAATTGCTTGAATCTGGGAGGCAGAGGTTGCAGTGAGCTAAGATCGCACCACTGCACTCCAGCCTGGGCAACAGAGCGAGACTCCATCACTAAATAAATACACAATAAATAAATTTGGCAACCCTATTCCATCTTTATCTTAGGGTCACTTTCCACTTACATCTAAATCCTGAGTTCAAGTCCATAGTGTTCACAAATCCTATGTCTAGAACTCTGGCCAGAGGCTGGATGGCCAAAGCCATTAAAGCAAGTATTTCATCTCTGCAGAAGGCAAATTAACTATCAAACTCAATGGTTGGCTTGAAAGTGGTAGGATCTCCCAGACCACTGGTTGGTACATATGGACATAGAATAATGGCTACACCTTAGGCACCGGAGTGAGGAACAGACTGGGAGTACACAAATACCTACAATTTGATAAAATCTTGAGACTGACATAGAAGCTCTGTAGTTTTTTTTTTTTTTTTTTTCCTATGATGGTAGTTTCTCCACTAGGGGGTACTTGAAACAACCAATATCCACTGAGGGGGTCCTACCCAGAGGCAGAGTTCCTACCCATGTTCCTCTCAGGAACATGCGTGGTCCTTGGATAATGAACTGCTGGGGAATAGAGGCCTCTCAGGACAGGAAGACTCTGAAGAGTAAGAGGATAACAAGAGAGAGACAGAGAGAAAGGGAGAGGGGAAGGGAGGAAGGGAGGGAAGGAGGGAGAAGAAAGACGCATAAGAAACAAAGAAGTGGAACTACAAGATCTTCCTTTGGCCTTTTCAGAAATCTAAGAGGTATGGGTTGTTAATATCTAAAAGGTACCCAGAGATAAGAGCACCAAGCTGAGGCTGTGAAAAGATAATGAACGGGCCTAGGGAACTCCATGGAAATATTGAAGTTGTTGAAAACAGGGTCTGGCCGGGCGCAGTGGCTCACGCCTGTAATCCCAGCACTTTGGGAGGCCAAGATGGGCGGATCACTTGAGGTTAGGAGTTCCAGACCAGCCTGGCCAGCATGGTAAAACCCTGTTTCTACCAAAAAATACAAAAATTATCCAGGCCTGGTGGCGAGTGCCTGTAGTCCCAGCTACTTTGAAGGTTGAGGCACAAGGATCGCTTGAACCCGGGAGTCAGAGGTTGCAATGAGCCAAGATTGTGTCACCGCACTCCAGCCTGGGCAACAGAGTGAGACTCTGTCAAAAGATAAAAAGAAAAAGAAAAAACAGAGGCTCTGCCCAAGAAGCTCTGCCACCCCTGCTTTTCACATATCCATTCAGGTAACTTGCTGACAACAGTATCTGTTCCAAATTTCAGACATTTCCAGGAATTTCAGAGGGACATGGAAAATACAAAGGTCCATAATAACACTCCATTAAACTAAACATTCTGGAAATTCTGGATAGGATTGTCAACCAAGATTAAGAAATTCTACTCAAGATGCTGAAGTGTGAAGCAGAACAGATATACCCAGAAGTAACTACATAACAGCAAGAAATCTACAATAATATAAATTACACTAAGTACATAACTGGTAGAGAAGAGGAGGTGATTAACTGTTTTGAGTAAGATGAGGTTTGGCTTCAGAAGATACAATACTATGGGAGGTCATAATATGCCACCCCAAAATACAAAGAATTGTTGACCTGAAGAAAATTAAGAAGCAGCAGGTACAGGGAAGCTCTCTGCCCTCCCTCTATTTGCCTAAAAGCAGAACACAGATTTACAAAGACAAAGGTATCCCAACCCAACACCCCTTTCTACCAGGGAGAACAAAGGTTAAAAAGGTTAACCACTAAAGACAACTTTAGACACTTATTGGCCTAGAAATGGTAGCAGAGGAATTTATATAACAAGCCTTACTAACTAGCTGTCATCTCTCATTTATTTGGCTTCCCAGATGTTGCTGCCACTAGAGATTCAAAGTCCTTTTACTTTGTCTTGTCACGTCTTTAAAAAAAATACAATTAAAAAAATTACTATTCTTTGTTGAAGGTGATCTATAACCTGAAATTTAAAGCTACTTCTTTGAGAATTACTCATTTCCTGGGTATCCCCCATGTATGTATGAAATATACATATTAATAAGCTTGTTTTCTCTTACTAATCTTGTCTTTTGTTACAAGGGTATGTTCTGACTAAGAACTTACGAGAGTTGAAGAAAAATTGTTTTTTACTCTACAACACCTAAACGGAAAATTGACTGATAAGCAGCAATTTACAAGGTGTTCAAATATAAAGGCATAACAAATATAACCTGACTCTAGACTGTGAATTTTTTTCTTTCTGAAATGGCAATTTCTCCACTAGAGGGAAACCACAGCATGCTTTAAAAGGCAATGAGTCGGAGGGGGGAGGGATAGCATTAGGAGATATACCTAATGCTAAATGACGAGTTAATGGGTGCAGCACACCAACATGGCACATGTATACATATGTAACAAACCTGCACGTTGTGCACATGTACCCTAAAACTTAAAGTATAATAATAATAAAAAATAAAAAAATAAAAGGCAATGAGTCAAAAAGAGGAATGGGGCCGGGCGCTGTGGCTCATGCCTGTAATCCCAGCACTTTGGGAGGCCGAGGCTGGCAGATCACCTGAGGTCAAGAGTTCGAGACCAGCCTGGCCAACATGGTGAAACCCCGTCTCTACTAAAAATACAAAAATTAGCCAGGTGTGGTGGCACGTGCTTGTAATCCCAGCTACTTGGGAGGCTGAGGCAGGAGAATCACTTGAACCCAGGAGGCGGAGGCTGTGATGAGCCGAGATCACGTCACTGCACTCCAGCCTGGGTGACAGAGTGAGACTCCGTCTCAAAAAAAAAAAAAAAGGAAGGGGTGGGAAGACGGATCAACACTGTATTCAGGTATAAATGTTTTTGTTTTGATTTGTTTTGTTTTGAGAGAGTCTTACTCTTGTTGCCCAGGCTGGAGTGCAATGGCATGATCTCGGCTCACTGCAACCTCCGCCTCCCAGGTTCAAGTGATTCTCCTGCCTCAGCCTCCAGAGTAGCTGGGATTACAGGCGCCCACCACCATGCCTGGCTAATTTTGTATTTTTAGTAGAGATGGGGTTTCACCATGTTGGCCAGGCTGGTCTTGAACTCCTGACCTCAAGTGATCTGCCCGTCTCAGTCTCCCAAAGTGCTGGGATTACCAGCTTGAGCCACCATGCCCATGAATGGTTTTAAAGCTGGATGTGATCATCTGGTCAACACAGGAAGCACTGAGGAAAAGATGAAGGCAACAACAAGAAGAAATAAAACATGCCCTCCAACAGAGAAAAGAAGCTACAATTTCCCTTTGCCCATTATCATCTACACAGTTTAAATGAAGAATCACCTCTGACTAGGATGTAGAAATCTTTGAGAAATATGGCTTCCCATGGGAAAATCCTACTGATTTGCTGCTTATTATCGTTATTTGCAAATATTAATTGCATATCAGTTCAGATAACTTGGTGGTCCTAATACTATCTGCAGAGATTAACAAAAGCTATATTTTGTGAAACTACATACAACAGAAACTCTGTGCAGTAGCATAACAAAATACAACCATATATGGAATGGTTCATGTTTTTGAGAAAAACAAACATTCTCTAGGAAGAGACATGCATCACAAAAAGTATTCATTAATTCCACAAGTATTTCCTATGTGTCAGCCACTGTGCTCAATATCAGATTCCTAGAGATCCAGGCATCTAGTGAAGAAACATGGACAGAGAAATGCCAGAGCATGTACTACCTACCTGGGAATTTTGTAAATGCAGTTTTCCCAGATGACAGCTACATTTGATATAGGGAAGACTAGTCTTTCATTTATGATCACCTTGTCTGGCTACTTGTATCTAGAAGGGTTCCAATGTATGCTCATGGGAAAGATTTTATGAAAGCGGGTTGCTAGTCATAGTATAAGCATGTCAGAATAGGAGGCAAAGGAGATATGTGAAGAATAAGAGAAAAAAAAAAAGAGAAAGGGAGGTAAGCAGTAGCCCTAAACACTAGCATATGCATTGAATAAATGTTGTGTGAATCAATGAATGAGAGAGAGAGCTGTAAGACAAGGCTAAAGAATAGGAGAAAGGGGATCATGAGGCAAGGCAGAAGATAAACAATAAGACCTGGAAAAAATTGAAAGCCAATGGAGTTCAAGCAGATGAAATAAGGTATACATTACACATCAGGAAAAGGAAAACTGTTACAGTCTCCCAAAGTTAATATATTCTCCTTATATGCTTTACATTAAGATGGTGAAAGATCTTGGTTTAAGAAATAGGCTGCTTTTTTCCAAGGGGAAGACTATGGTTTCTCTTTTCCAGTTGCCTATACTGCTTCATGTCCTTATGCTGCCAGTGAGGATTAACAGAATCCTGAATCTGGGATATTCCAGAGTTTATTTTGGGAGAAAAATGTATGACTGTGTCTATGAACTATAGCTGCTGCTAGACACTAAGTTGCAGGAGGCCAGTGATTTCTTTCCCCATTCTTCACTGTTACATCCCTACCACTTGATACAGTATCTGGCACTTAGGAGGTACTCAATAATATTATGTTGAATGAATGAAAGAATGAACACTGCAGGACATAAGAGATGCTCAGGGCATAGTTCATCTGCCTAACCTGGCTCAAAATGGGGGCTCTGGGGATCCTAGTATTACCAACAGAAATCAAGAGGATAAATTGGTTGCTCTGGGTCCACAATCCATTTCAGGCAGATCACCTGAAACTGGCTCTGGGATACAGCATGTTTGACAATATTACAGTAAAAAAAATAAAATAAAAAAATAAAAAATAAAAAAAAAGCTAGTGGCAAAAAGAAGTGCCATAGGAAAAAAAGTGAACAGACTGAGTACAGAACAAGTTTCTCCAGAGAAAAGTGTAAATGATACTCTGGCTGGCAAAGAGCTGAGACATCTTGGAAAACATGGTATCTTAGTCATTTCAGGCTACTATAACATATTACCAGAGACTGAGTGGCTTATAAACAACAGAAATTTATTTGTCACAGTTCTAGAAGCTGAAAGTCTGAGATAAGGATGCCAGCATGGTTGGGTTCTGATGAGGGCCCTTTTCCAGGTTACATCTTCATATGGTGTAAAGAGAGTAAGCTAGCCCTCTGGCATCTTCTTATAAGGGTATTTATCCCTTTCATGAAGGTCCCATCCTTATGATCTTATTCAACCCAAATTACTCCACAAAGGCCCCACCTCCAATACCAATACCAATACTGGGGAGTCACTTTCAACATATAAATGGGGGAGGAAGTACAAACATTCACTCCCTAACAGATGTCATATGCCAATGAAAGGAATTTATTTCTGCTCCCTTTGAGGAAGTAAGTGAGAACGTCACAATGAGTCATAGGTCAATAAGATAACCACTGCCTAAAGGTCTTACCACAGATTCCAAAAAGGAAGAATCAAGAATGACCTCGGGGTCCACTTAACAGCATCAGAGGGAGTGTCCTAAAACTCTGAATGGAATAGTGTATGTAGTAGGCAGATTTCTGGTTCCCAAAGGTGTCCACATCCTAATACCAGGAACCTGGGAATATGTTAAGCCACATGCCAAAGGAGAATTAAGGTTACAGATAGGTTTAAGGTCACTAATCAGATGACCTTGCAATAGGAAGATTATTCTGATGATCTGGGTGGAATGAATATAATCACAAAGGTCCTTTAAAGCGGAAGAGGAAGGCAGAAGAGAAAGAACCAGAGTGATGGCAGCATGAGAAGGACTCTGCCTGGTGGTGTTAAAGTGGACCATGAGACAAGGAAAGTTCTAGAAGCTGAAAAGGTAAGGGAACAGACTGTCTTCTCCAAAAAAAAAAAGTAGCCTTGCTGACACCTTGATTTTAGCTCCAGAAGAATGATTTTAGGCTACTGACCTCCAGAACTGTAAGAGAATAAATTTGTATTGGTTTTTGTTTGTTTGTTTGTTTGTTTGTTTGAGGTGGGGTCTCGCTCTGTCGCCCAGGCTGGAGTGCAGTGGCACGATCTCAGCTCACTGCAAGCTCCGCCTCCTGGGTTCACGCCATTCTCCTGCCTCAGCCTCCCGAGTAGCTGGGACTACAGGCGCCCGCCACCACACCCGGCTAATTTTTTGTATTTTTAGTAGAGATGAGGTTTCACCATGTTAGCCAGGATGGTCTCGATCTCCTGACCTCGTGATCCGCCCACCTTGGTCTCCCAAAGTGCGGGGATTACAGGCGTGAGCCACCGTGCCCGGCCAAATATGTATTGTTTTAAGCCATTAAATTTGCGATAATTTATTACAGCAGCACTAGGAAACTAATACAAACAATCCCCTGGATCCTCATTCATGGTGACATAGCTGAAAGACTCTCCCCAAGTCAGAAACCCTGCAGCAGGAAGCAGGTGGGATAACAACATTGCTAGATTCATATGTCAACAACTGAAATTATTTTTGCTAAGTTAAAATACCTTTAAGAGAAAAATTCCTATCCGATTGTTTACATACTTACAAGAATGCTAGGAAATGGCATTATGTCAGGTGAGAACTAAAGATGAATTTGCTATCAATTATTCAGATATTGAGAAAATAATAGAAAAGGAACAAATATTCATATCACAAACTTTATTTCTAAAAGTTTTTGAACTCAGTTTCATAGTCAAATGCAAATAGGAAATAATTTGGAAAGGGTAACAGTAAATATCCACTGATAAATTACTTCAAACTCTAGTGGTACTATTTCAAAGCAAGCATGATTTGAGAATAATCAATGTATTTAAAGTAGTAAGTATAGTAATGATTAATGTATTGAACCTATATAAAATTTATTTATGACACACATGTATACATATACATACATATACAAGGATCTGGCTTTATGAATAAAGTATCTTGATATGTATGGAAAGCTAAAGATCACAACACACGACAGTATCAGAAAAACGGTTAACATATACAGTTTTAAAGATTAACACATAGAGTTCAAGTTCTGCAACTCCTGAAGTGGAGTGTGGTATATTTTTGTTTTATTTGCTAGGGGACTCTGAACTTCTCATTCAAACAAAGAGGTCACATAACTTGAAAGTATTTCTGATTAATGTATTTATTATCTATTTGTCCAAATATATGGGAATTTAATGCTAAAGTTAAGTCTCTAGATGCTGAATAATTCACATTAATTATGAAAATGGAAAAATGACTGTATGCATATTCCTACTCTATTATCTGTCTATATATATTAGGTATTCCACTTAGTTTCTGAGAAGTCCACGTATCTTATTCTAATGCCATAATGATGAAATGAGAAATTTAAATATCTAAACAGGAAATGAAAATAACATAAATAACATCTTACACGTGACTTGTTACTTCACTCGCTACAGCAGGTCCTCTTCTGTTTAGATCCATAGGCCTCTGGCACGGTAAGGGGATTGTGGGAACAACACTTCCCTGTTTATGGCTGCCAACCAGGCTCAACTCTATCAAGAGCCCCTGCTGATACAACCAGTCTCATTGCTGTCCATGCCTCATCTCACCCATCTGCTCCATTGTGAAATACTTAAGAGTCTCTGGAGCACAACATGATTATTAAGACTATAATGACAATGGGGGGCATTTTCATTAATAAGATAGTTATAACTTGATAAAGGAAAGAGAAACAGAACTCTTTTTTTATGATTTAAACTTTGTTTTTAATTATTATATATACTTTTTTTATACTTTAAGTTCTAGGGTACATGTGCACAACGTGCAGGTTTGTTACATATGTATACATGTGCCGTCTTGGTATGCTGCACCCATTAACTCATCATTTACATTAGGTATATCTCCTAATGCTATCCCTCTCCCCTCCCCCAACCCTACAACAGGCCCCAGTATGTGATGTTCCCCTTCCGAAACAGAACTCTTACATGAGGTTCCAAGTTGTCCCTGAGATAATCAGATTGGCTTCTCTGTGCCAAGGTGGCTTACAATGGATCCAGCACCAGTGAAGATTCTAATCCTCACATAAAACCTATTAACATAAAGCATCATACAAAAATCTGGTGTAGGCAAGGAATGTGATCAACCAACCAACAGCGTGATTGAAAATAACTATTGATTATGAATGTGTTGCCTTTGACTTTATACTCTGTGTTATACTTTATTTCCCAAAAAGACAAACTTTAGTGTAGGGGAAGAAGAAAAGGCTTTAGTAAACGATAGAAGAAAGCCTACAGTTACAAGTTACAGGAGATGTCATAGGGAAAGAAGGCTGAGGGTTGTTTAGGTTAAAAAAAATAACAAGAAGTATCCTTTTGACTAGCATAGAGCATGAGACATAAGAAAAAAAAAAGGAGGGAGAGATGTTACATAACCAAAAGGCAATGGATGTTCACCCTCCAGGATAAATCATGATGGGTCCACATGCAGCCAAGGCAACAAGCCCCTAGTGGTATGAGACTAGATCAGGAAAGGGTGAAAAGAAGCAGGACAGCTTTGAGGATCCCAGTGAGACACGCCAGAGGACACCACATAAAAGAAACTTAGAAGGAAGGTCTCCCCACTTAACTAGACATTGAAAGGTAACTGAGAGACAGTTTCCCAGTAGAATGTAAGCCCCACAAAGGTGGAAAACACAGGGAATATGTTCACTTTTCAATCCACTGCCCTAAACACAATGCCTGATGCTCGGGTAGGCACACAAATATTTGCTCAATGAATAAATGAATGAGGATCATCACCACATCTGGAGTTGCATACATTTGGGGCAGGGATCGGGGTTGCCACTTTCATATACAAATAAGGAAGTTAACAGTTTTATATTGTGTCTATCAATATTTATATCTAGAATTCCTGGTCTATATTTTAGATATTCCTATGAGAGTTAATATTTGGAGGATGGTTTTGAATAAAAGAAATACACCAACTCTACCACTTTCCTTAATACTTGAATCAAATTGTACTGCCATGTGTGATTTGAAGGAGCCACTTCAGTCCTATTAAAGCCCATAAGAGAATCAGTGGGATGCCTGGCATGGCATTTTTTAGCTTATTATACAACAGATATAAGAATGTAGTGATACTGGAAACAGAATTTTCAATAGTTCAATAGTTATCCGAATAAATATCTGAGTTCAATAATTTTTCAGAGATTCAACATGCTGGACCATGCTGTCAGCTGATTTACATATGAAAAAGTGTCCTTAGCTAATGAGATGGGTTGCAAATTGACCAGGAATAAGCAATCCGAATTTTTAAAAGTCAAGAATGTAAGGTGATTAATGAAAACAGATGCTGAGGTACTAATGATGTAATCTGGAATTCAAAAACCACACCTGCTATGACTGAGCGCTGTAACATCCTCAAATGTGAGTAGGGTTGGTTGTCAGACCTGCAGGCTTGTGAGAGATTAGCATCACAGTAAGGACCAAAAAATATGTAGTTTATCCAAACTGCAGTTTTCCACACTCAATTTGTTCTCTGACACTGTGAAAACTCAGCTTACAAGATGCTTCACTGCCACCCATGAAAAGAAGAAGGGTAGGTTTGCAGGGAGAGAAATGCAGGTAGATACCTTTGAACCATCTACATAAAGAGAGCTTGTGCAGAGACTCCAATATTGATTCCCTCAGCCTTTAGGGCTTCTTGCCTCAGTGATGTCCATTTTCCCAAGCATGCTATATAAAGATGATCATTCTGATATGTGCCATGACCTTAATATTACTGAGAAGCACAGGTGCAGTGGGCAAGTGAATATTTGCATTTAGAACTCATCAGATGATGTCTGGAACAGATATTTTGTGAGTTGTCAGCATAGAGGTGCTAGTAAAAAGCATAAAGAGAGAATACCACTGCCAGCCATGGTGGACTAACTGGTATCAGACTTGCCTTCCTGCTGTAACAACTAGAAAACTGGACAGTATATAGGAAACTCCTGCATGTAGTTATTGAGCAACAGACAACACAGGACTATGACTCTGAGAAGAGGGATACAAACAAGATAACTGCTACCTTCTCCACAGCTTGCTTCTTAAAAGCACTTTTTAGATTGCAGCAGATGGAGTGGGAACTCAAGCTGAGCATGGAAGTCTTGCTCAGCTGAAGAGATAAGGATCAAAGTTTAGGAAGGTTGAAGCAGCTATAATTAGCAAGGCACAGTACCAGAGAAGAGTGAGCTATGTAGAAAAAGAGCTCAACAACCTTACCTGGGGGTGGATACTTTATATCTGGCCCAACAAAGCTTAAAAAGAAGACTCAAATAAATCAAATTGATCCACAAATAACTGCCCACAAAACAAAATTCAGTCCTCTTTAAAAGAAATCAACAAAATCAAGACATTCAGTAAGTCACAATATCCAGCAACCAATAAAGATTACAAGAAATGTTAAGAAACAAAAATGTGAGCCATAACCAGAACAAAAAAAATCAATCAATAGAAAAACATATTAAAAAAAAGAAGTAAACCAAGAACAAAGATAGAACTGTAGGAAACACTCAGTCAAGGTGTAAAAAACAGAAAGATAAAGGTTCAGCAAGTTATTGAAAAGGAATCCTATAAGATGTTAGAAGAGGTCAGGCATTGTGGCTCATGCCTGTAATCCCAGCACTTTAGGAGGCAAAGGCAAGAGGATGATTGAAGGCCAGAAGTTCAAGACCGGCCTAGGGAATATAGTGAGACCCCATCGCTACAAAAAAATTAAAAATCAGCCTGGTGTAGTGGCACACGCCTATAGTCCCAGCTACTCAGGAGGCTCAGGTTGAGGATGCAGTGAGCCATGATCATGCCACTGCACTCCAGCCTAGGTGACAGAGCTAGATCCTGTCTCAAAAAAAAAAAAAAAAAAGTGAGAAGAATCAGAAGAGCGCTGATGTGTTATGGAAGTCACGAAGTCATGTAAGGAGAAAGTTTCAAAAAAGAGAAAGTGGTCAACAAGGAGATCAAGTAAGACAGAAACTCAAAAGTATTCACTGGATTTGGTAAGAAGATATCGACTAAGCCTGGCAACGCAGTTCCAGTTGAGATGTAGGGAAAGAAGTTGTATTGCTGAGGGTTTCTGGAGTGAATGGGAAGGAGAGATGACAGCCATTTTCAAGGTACGATTGACTCTGCCCAGGGTGGGCAAGTATGTGTATGTTTTACTTTAGAAAATATTTTTTTCAACTATTCTACCACATTTTAGCAGTGTCTCCTTTCTCTTCCAGTCACATTTCTTTGTAACACATAAAGTACTCCCAATAAGAATTATCAAAGTAAAACTGTTACCAAAAAAGGCATTCAGCAGCTTCTGAACCTGAATATTGCTTCCCACAGTGCGGTACAACCCTTCTGTCTTGATCCCTAGTGGAGGAAAAAATCAGGTTAATTTCACCTGTATAGCTAGAGTTGTCATCTCCCCCTGGTACACTAGAGTCAATTCAGATAGGAAGGGGTCACACTACATACTCCAAGTTCTCCAGGCTTCCCTGTAACAGGGAAATAGTCCTAAAGCATCTCTCCAAATTATCCATCCTTTCATTTGGAGTATACCAAGCCCTCATTAATCTGAAGAGAAGAAAACAAACTCTATAGTAAATAGAAGCATATGCTTAGTTTGGGCGGCAGCAGAAAGCTGAGAATGGTGCTGCCATCTTAGAAAGAAGTTCATTTAATTGAAAAAGGAGGAAGGATCAACCCTCAAGTTGCTTCTAAGCAGTGATGTAAATCAGGAGAGGGCTGGAGTAAGGCAGCTGTGAAACAAAAGGCCATTTCCTGCACCAAGAAAGACTAAAAAAAACATTTCAAAGAACAAAGAGACTTGATTCACATACTACACTTGCCCACAGTCTAAATATCCTCAGAAGGAAACCAGGGAGTATTGGCAACCAGGAAGAATGCTGATTCCACATCTCCCTGAGTTTGGCTCTGCCCCCATCAATTTTTATACCAGTATGTACTGTGGCAGAAATTGAACTCTTGATCATTTAGGATAGAACCATCATGACACTGCTTAAGGAGTGCCAGGTACTATTTGAGAATACTTTATAAACTTATAAGCTCTTTAAAAGCAGGAATCCACAAATTATCCAAATATGCTTGCATACCACTAGTTTAGAATTTTCTGAAATTTTCTAGCTTGCATCTACTACACAAGCTTTATAAACAGTCTTCATTCCTAAAACGCTACTTCAGAGAAATTGCCCAGGATAAAATCAGAGTGACGAGATTCAGACAATGAGATTCAGACAATGCCAAGACTATGGTTCAGATCTTACCTTTGGTCTCAATAATATTGATGCACTTCCTGACAAACTTGAAGCCCACTTCATTTAGCTCCACTGTTTCAAGCAAAGGAAAAGAGTTAGCGCCTGCTGCAACAGGTGTCACCTATTAAACATTTAATGACCATGCAAAGGGACTGCATTGAGAGAGCTAAGGGTTTTTGGTTGCTCATTTCCAGTCACCCTTAAATGAAAAGATTCATTTTTTCAGGGGAGGTTTAACATTTTAACTCTTATAACACAAAATACTTATATTTAGCCCTTTGCATTGTCTGCTTTCACCATGACAATGCCAGCCTAAAAATGTGAAATGTTAGCCTAAAAATACAATTCCTATCATGCTTCCAGAACAGGAAGGATATATTTCTCTACCCACGATGTAAGCTAACACAAAGTGTCTACCTTAGTTCAATTACCAGACACATTTAAAAAATATATGGCTGAATTTTATTTCACACAAAGGCAATCATATTCTGACTTGTGTTAGTAGTACACATCATTAATGATGGTATTTACTACGAATAGGACAGCTGGCAGTTTACAATGCTAGTAGACCAAAAACTTGAGTGACTCACTTTCTTGCTGTTTTGTTATAGGGCTGTGGTAGATCTACAAAAGAAGATAAACAGAAAGATCCATGGCTATTGTCAATCAATATAGGAAAACAGAGAACATAATATTAAATATCTTTCCCCAGATAGGCATTAAAAATGATTAGAAACTCCAGGATGTTAAAAAAATAGTCAAGTGGGCTAAACATAACTGTTTTGCCAAGATTGCTAGAAAATACTTGAACAGGCCAGGCGTGGTGGCTCATGCCTGTAACCCCAGCAATTTGGGAGGCCAAGGTGGGCAGATCACTTGAGGTCAGGAGTTTAAGACCAGCCTGGTAAACATCGTGAAACCCTGTCTCTACAAAAATCCAAAAATTAGCCAGGCATGGTGGCGTGCACCTGTAATCCCAGCTGTTTGGGAGACTGAGTCAGGAGAATCTCTTGAACCCAGGAGGTGGAGGCTGCAGTGAGCTGAGCTCACACCACTGCACTCCAACCTGGGCAATGGAGTGAGACTCTGTCAAAAAAAAAAAAAAAGAAAGAAAGAAAATACTTGAACAATCCCTGAAAATTACACTGAATTTCACATAGTTCACCATAGCTACAGTTGTAGCCATTCCATCTTAGATATTTACTTATGTAACACCTGGGGCATTTTTATGATAAAGCAAGAGACCAGGAAAGTGTTTTCCTCATGGCTATGTACCTGTCTAATGGGTATTATAAAATTTAAATGTTCCTAACACCAATCTCCCACCCTCAAAGACTGGTTGATGAATACTTCTCCGTGGAAAGGCAAATGTCCATCTGAAAGAGATCCATGAATACACCAAGATTTGTCTGTGTTGTCTTGGAGTATGCGCTGTGATAGCTACGTGAGAGACCAGAAAGAAGATTGTTGACTCTTGAAGTCTAGTTCTGGCTCTACCTCTACCTCTTAAGAAATTTTGGGCATGCCCTTTCCATTCTCCAGATCTCAAAATTTATATCAGTAAAGTGATCAGGGTTGGAGAAGACATTCCTTCAAGCCCTGATCTTCTTTGACAGTTTAGGCAAAGGCATGGATGAGATTTGTAAGACTAGTGAACTGGAGTGTTTAGTAAAGGAGCAACAACATTAGTAATGTGAGGCTGCAGGAAATGAGCCCTCTATATGCCATCTGTTAAGAGTCTGTTTGAACAGCCTCTCCTTAAAATAAGTTCTGCATATGTGTGTATGCCCACAGATATTTCAGTGGGAGATATTTCTGTGCCAGCCAGACCTTGCTGCTACTTTTCTAAACAAGGGATTTGTGGGAAAATCTGCCATGATCAAGTTGGTATGGATCTACATTCAGTGGGCCCATGTGCTCACATCATTCTCCACAGAAAGCCATCTGCATCCTTTGATTCTTGAAAACCTAAAGGGAGAGCAAACTTGGGAGAGGGAATTGAAAGATAAATGCCTTGCTGAGCTTCCCAGCATCTGCCTACAGAAACGTCACAAGCATGAAAGAGTTCAGCAGCAGGTTTCTGGGAGGTGACAAAAGGAAGACAGTGCTAGAATATTTTCTGAATGGCAGTGCTCAGAATACCAAGTCTCTCCTGCTACCTTCCAGTTTACTGTAAGTGCAATCTGGGATCTAGTTACTCCTCTAAATTCTCCAGGATACTGAGGACGCATAGAAAGAAAAACCTAGAATGCATTTTCCCTCCTAGCCAGTTTTTCACTTGAATTAAGCAAAGAAATAAGACTGTATCTGAACACTGCTGGATCTTAGGAGTTTTGTATCCCATCATTAAGATCGGCTAGCACATTGTGGTTTACAAGATGACTTCCATCTGGTTTTTCTAAGCAACCCTGTGAGATAGGTAGAAAGAAATTATTAAAGCCCTTTTACTGAGAAGAAAACTGAATCTCAGAGAGATGAAATGATTTGCCCAGGGTCACATAGCCATTTAATGGCAGAACTAGTACCTATATCCAAGCTTTTGGAACTCCAATACCAGGAAGCTGATATTATTTAATATACCACTAAGAAACCAGAATGTTTTTCAATTATTTCCAACTGTTCCTATTGGTCGCTTGATGATAATCAGTAACCCTTTCAAGGGATTGCTTGTCCTCCTGCGTAACGGTGTTCTAAATGGAACGGTACATCTTGTGATACAGGATGGCAATGCCATCTCCGCTACCAGCTGTACCCTCAAAGAGAATAAACTGAGTTGGTGGTATAAGGGTGAGGCAGAAAAATCATTCTGAATAAATGTTTAATAAGTGCCTATTTATAACTATGGCAAGTATTTTTCATATTAACACATATTAATTAATTAACACATATTGATTTTATAACCTGAAAATGGCTTAATTCTTTCTGAAGAAAAGCTTATGGGCATAGCTACATAGTCTAACACTAGAGCAGGGAGCTGAGAGATCTGCATTCTAAGCCCAGTTTTGATGTTTTCTCTGAGGGTGGTCTCAGAAAAGTCCCTCAACCTTTCTGGAACTCCAGTTGCCTTACCTGCTAAGAGATGTGGAAACAATTCCTTACAGCTCTAAAACTGAGACTGAACAATCCATTACCATTTAATTGTCTGAGACCCAGTGATACCACTAGAGGGCACTCATACACTGGCATATGCTGGGGAGGTTTCCCCAGCGTCAGGTAACTTACAGGTTCTTTCCCATCCATGGCTTCCATCCATAGCCTTCTGTTAGCTTCTGAAAGGGCCTGCAGAGTGATGGTTCCTGGCCTGAGGGGGAAAAAATGATAAGTATAAAGTAGAAAATTCATCTGAGAGAATGGAGTCTTGTGATCTAGGGTCCCTCTCTGCCCTGGAGGTTGTCACACTGAACAAGCATAGGCCTACAGAATACTAATTTTTCAAAATCTCTTTTATTCAAGAAAACAATAGGCAATTTAGAGAACAGTAACTTTGGGAACCATGGAGGCGGGGTTGGTATCTTGGTGGCCTTGTGCCAAGATCCTGCAAGAAATAGGAAGGTAACTGTCAAGACGCCTCCATAATGCACACCTAAATTGGCCCCATTGTGCTTGAACCAAACAAAGGCTCTTACTGCCTTACTCTGTTGGAAGCCAGCCACTTCGTCTGAGCTCTAGGAATGAGCATGTACATCACAGGCACATTCATCTCTCAGTAAAATGGCTTTGCTTCTTCTAGCACCTGCAATGTCCAAGAAACTTTTTGAGTTGGAATAAATTCAACAACATGAGTACTGGCTAAGACACAGGGAGGAGGCGTTTTGGCTAATAAGCAATTTTATGACTAATAAAAACAACTAATATTTACTGAATGCTTACTAGGTGACAAATTTTGTTCCAAGTAAACTATGTATATTAACCTAATTAATATATACAATAAGGCAGTTATAGTAATCATCTCTATTTCACAGAAGGGGAAAATGAGGCACAGAGTAATTATCCAAGGTCATATAGCAGGGAACTACTAGAGACAGGACTTAAATCCAGAAAGTCTGGTCCAGCAGCCATATTCTTCACTACTACAATATAAGGCCTCTTCTGCCTGGCACACGGCTTCAAACCCTGTTTTATTCTATTTATTTGCAGGCTACCTGCTGTGGTCTGAATATTCCCCAAAATTCATAGGTTGAAACTTAACTACCAATGTGATGATATTAAGAAATCGGACCTTTAGGAGGTGAGTTAGTCATAAGGGTAGAACCTCATGAATGGGATTAGGGCCCTTTTACAAAAACTTGAAAGAGTAGGTTCATTCCCTTCCATCTCGTCTGACATATGAGGACACGGTGTTGGTGCTCTCTGGAGGGCACTGCAACAAGATGCCATCTTGGAAACAGAGACCAGGCCCTCACCAGACACTGAAACTGCTTGGACTTCCAGCTTCTAGAAATGTGACAAATGAATTTCTGTTGTTTATATATTACTGGGTCTCAGGTATTTTGTCATAACATCACAAATGGACTAAGACACTACTAACTACCCAGAGATATCCCAAGTTGTTATGCTCTTTATGGTCCTTTTAGATCTTTGTGACTCAACTGGAATTTTGAGATTAACCGTACTTTATGCAATGTATAAAGTCTCCTTGCATTCTCTTGGCTTGCTGAGCCATTAGGAAAACATTGTTCCTTCCACAAATTCTGTGATAAGATGAGACCTCTCCTAGAGTCACAGAATGATAAAAGCATGCCAAGAGAGTTCAGCCACCCTGGATAAGTAACTAGGCCTTTCTAGACCTCAGTTTCTCTATCTGAAAGGGTGCTGGAACACAGGAGCTGGGAGGTCCTTTCCATTACTGATATCATAGGAATCCTGTTCTACCTGCTGGAATGATGGGGTTCCTGTCCTACCTTCTCTTACTTCATTAAAGCACCTCTTAATGACAGTTTTGTGGTTACTGGCCACAATATATACTTCCACAGCCATCTTGAATGGGGTCATCCATTGTTAACACAAAAATGATACAGATTCACAAACCAAAATTCAAATAACATCACCTCCCTCATGTGACTGTGGTGACGACTAAAGGAAATTATACACTTAAATGGCTGATAACAGTGCCTGTCACAAAGGAGGTACTTGGCAAATGTTAGCAATTGTTTTTATTATTATTATAATTATTGTTGTTGCTGTTATTAAAACATTTCAAGCTCTGCCTTGCTATGAGCCTGTCATTTTAAATACTGCTAAGAGCCTAAATTTAGAACCAGGTACAGTGACTCACACCTGTAATATGAGCACTTTGGGAGGCTGACACAAGAGAATCACTGCAAGCCAGGAGCTGAAGATCAGCCTGGGCAACATAGCAAGGCCCCATAGCTACAAAAAATAAAAAATTAGCCAGATATGGTGGTGCACACCTGTCAGTCCCAGCTACTCAGGAGGCTCAGGCAAGAGGATCGCTTGAACCTGTGCCACTGCAAACCAACCTGGGCAACAGAGTAAGACCCTCTCTCTAAAAAATTAAAAGTTAAAAAAATAAAAAATCTTATCCTCTCTTCCTGACATAGAAAAAGTGGCTCAAAGAGCCCTTTGCTCTGTGCTCCAGGGAATGTGAGTACAGCTGCCTGATGCCTGCTAGGAAGCCTGACTCTGTTCCTTATATCAGATTGACTAGCCAGAAAAGCAGATGTCATGTCACTCAAAAGACTCCACATGCGGAGAGGGGCCTCAGCACCTGTTCATCATTATATTTAACGCTCTATTTTGCAGCTTGTTTCTTCTGCTTATAATAGACAATATAAAAAAACTAAAAACAGCATGGAGTCAGGCATAGTGGCTCACGCCTATAATCCCAGCACTTTGGGAGGCCGAGGCAGGTGGATGTCCTGAGGCCAGGAGTTCAAGTCAAGCCTGGCCAACATGGTGAAACCCCATTTCTATTAAAAATACAAAAATTAGCTGGACATGGTGGCACACGCCTGTAGTCCCAGCTACTCAGGAGGCTGAGGCAGGAGACTTGTTTGAGCCCAGGAGGTGGAGGTTGTGCACCACTGCACTCCAGCCTGGGCAAGAGAGAGAGACACCATCTCAAAACAAACAAAAAGAAACCAGCCATGGGCTTTGGAGACCTACAGACCAGGGTTTGAGCTCAGCCTCACCATTTACTATGTGACTTTAGTTGGGCAAGTCAGTTAAATGTATGTGGGTCTCAGTTTCCTCACTGGTAAAATGGGGGGTAGATTAAATGAGGGAATGTTTTGTAAAGTGCACAGTATATAATAACTAAAAGTGTAGATGCATCAAAACTTTAATCCCTGGGTTCTAGTGTCAAAAATTCTTCAGCATTCTAGGATAAGAAAAAAACACACTTAAAAATAAACATCAAATTTAGTACTTATGAGCCATGCATAGCACCAGGTACAAGAAACATAAATTGATCCTAGCCCCTAACCACGGGGACAAACTGTTTGCAACTGCTTGAGTTGGGGATATTATTTGCATAAAAGGGAAGCCACAGCCAACAGTAATTTTCCGCTTCCTACTGGAACTGAGGCTATCAGGAAAATGAGTGACAGTCTCATGGTTACTGGCAACAATATATACTTTCAGAGCCACCTCACTTGGGATCATCCATTTTTAACAAAGAAATGACATAGATTCACAAATCGAAATTGTGAGGGTCAAACAATAATCTCTCCATTTTGAAATAAGGAAACAAGCTAAGTCCTTTATTCCCCAATTTTTTAAAAAATGCCCTCATCATTTAGTCTGATTGTTATGATCCCAGTCACTGCTAGTTTTGTTCACATGATATTGTAATGCACCCTTCAAGTTCCTTTCTAGCAATCGGATCATTTTGCAAAATTCTATTCTATTACTAAGTATCTAACATCTAGAAATAAAAGGTTGAGATAAAATCTAGAAACAGATTTATTCGGTTTATTTTGGTACAACCACCCAACTATAAAGCATGTCTTTCTCCACAATAATGCCAAATGCATTCCCTTGAAATTTTAATGGTTAAAATTCTCCTCTGATAAAACTGCTCAGGTTCAAGTAAAAGAAGAGGGCACTGGGGAGAAACAAACACAACGAAGTCCAAAATGTGCAAGCCTTAGCTGTAAGATCTGAAATGTGATAATCACACTATTTCCAGTTCATATGAGTATCTGTAAAGTAGGGAAGGTCTGCATCATTTTTGCACCAAATGGGGGGAAATGACTTTCTAATAACACCACCACCCTCTACCCCATCTTCCCTCCCTCAAAAATGTGTGCCAATTCATTTGTTCTTTTATGTGATATTAGGAGATTTAACAAAGAATGAGCTTTGTTATCCTTTCCTTCTTGCAAGATCACCAAATGTTGACCTTTTGCACATCTGATAGCAAATTAAATCCCAGGAGAGACTTTTTCTTCCCAGAGCAAGTGAGGCAAAGCTGATAGAAGCTTGCACAGAGAAAAGCAGCACTGGGCCAGCTCTAGCAGGGATCCCTGGGAAGGGCAGCCAGAAGAGCTGGCTTGAGTAGACTCACAACAAAGTCCCGAATAGACTTACTCATTGTCATCAACGTGGGATGACGGAGGAAAATAAAAGACCTACCCAGGCTAAGCATCTGGTACGTGGGGACATTGCCAATTCACAGCGGCACAGCTTACCTTTCATTAGTTTCTATGTCAAAACAGAACCTCTTGTCGATAGACTCCGTCTTCCTTCTCACACAGTACTTCAGTGTTAAGTCCAAGGGCCCCTGATATGAAACAAGAATTAACAGGCAATTTTTTAAAAAAGACACAGAAGCTGTTTCTGCTTCCTACAGTGTCTTCAGTGTCACTTGGAAGGCGTCTGGTCAAGGCAGCAGGAGCAATGTGTAGACTCACTGAGAATCTTGTCCCTTCAAACAGTATTTGCAGCAAGATGGCAGATGGTTTCTCCCCGCTCCAAGAATCAACGGCTGAGACCAGGAGAAATTGTTCAGAGTCATCCAGCACTCTTTCCCAAGAAGGAAGACTTAATAGGAAGCTCAATACACATCATGTAAGGGGAGTGTAGGAGAAATGGGCTGCCTGAATGGCATTAAGTGTACAGAATAAAATTTTCATGAGGCCTCTAGGGAGGGAAATTGTGACGGGGTAAGTGGCTGTCTAAAACCTCCCTTAGAAAGTCAGAGGGTAGCTGAGCAAAGAAGCTTCCATTAAAGTGGCAGATGAAGGAGGGAGAAAAACATTTCTGTCTCCCAACTCCAGACTCTTTAGGATGACAGAAATCACAAATGTAGTCACTCCAAAGGTAGTGCAAAAGTAGAGGAAATAGTAAATGTGTGTATTAGTCATGGTGGCATTTGATATTTCATATGTGCAGCAAGGACAGTGTGGCCCACTTTAGTCCTGTAGGTAATTAAGGGAATTAAAACCCACTGTGTCCACAGACTAAAATTCTACAGTCTCACCTTGTTCAGATTTCCTCTCTTATCTCAACAGAGATCATGTGATACAGGTAAGAGAAGTAACATTTATCACTTACTATGTGCCATATATTACGCTACGTATTCTTTTTTTTTTTTTTTTTTTGAGACGGAGTCTTGCTCCATCACTCAGACTAGAATACAGTAGTGCGATATCAGCTCACTGCAACCTCCGCCTCCAGGGTTCAAGCGATTCTCCTGCCTCAGCCTCCTGAGTAGCTGGGATTACAGGTGCGCACCATGCCCGGCTAATTTTTGTATTTTTAGTAGAGACGGGATTTCACCATGTTGGTCAGGGTGGTCTCGAACTCCTGACTTTGTGATCCACCCACCTCAGCCTCCCAAAGTGCTGGGATTACAGGCGTAAGCCACCGTGTCCAGCCTATGCTAGGTATTTTTAAGCCACTTTTCTTGTTAACAACCATTATAGAGAAATGACACTTAAAGAGGTAAAGCAGCATACCCAAAGTCATCCGAATTGATATAGTGGAAATAGCAACACACAAGAAAGTTTAACACCTAGGGTCTTGTCTCAGTTATACCATTTACCAGCTATGTGACCCTGGCCAAAACACAGCAGGTCATGCCTGTAATCCCAGCACTTTGGGAGGCCAAGGCAGGTGGATCACCTGAGGTCAGGAGTTGGAGACCAGCCTGGTCAACATGGCAAAACCCCGTCTCTAGTAAAAATACAAAAATTAGGCACAGTGGTGGGCACCTGTAATCCCAGCTACTCGGGAGGCTGAGGCAGGAGAATCGCTTGAAACTGGGAGGCAGAGGCTGCAGTGAGCCAAGATCGTGTCACTGCACTCCAGCCTGGGTGACAAAGTGAGATTCTGTCTCAAAAATAAATAAATAAATAAATCATATTCCATCTCTAAGTCTTAACTTCACAATCTATTAAATGGGAATAACACAACCCACTGTGGTATCTCAAGTTAGGAAACACTGCCCAGGTGCCTACATACTATGACATACAAACTGGCCCACGTGGCTCATTACCCAATACTTCTTGCTCATCAGCACACTCAAACACTTGCAGGCCAATCTTTCCTTGCTCCTGCACTATAACAACTCAACTCTAAATTAATCCTTCAGTATGCCTTTCTACCCCCAAATGTGGGATGTCACACATTAGTCTTTCAAAATGAGAATTATGAGCAAAGTCACAGACTCACTCTTTCTCTTTAAATTCTCAATGTCCTCAGCTTCAATGACATTGCAGCTCAGGGACCTAGGCCCTGCCCATCATTCCAATCTCATCTCCAGCGACTGCTCACCTGTTTAATGCCCCTACAATGCAAAAGTACTCTTATTTCACACACATATCATGCTATTTCATGATTGCATGACTTTGCCTATATTAATCCCTCCACCCAAAATGACCTTGTCTATCTTCTTTGCCTGACTAAACTCTTACTTATACTACAAACTGCAGTTCAGCTTTCACTTCCTCAAAAATCCTTCTTCAAACCAACACATTGCCCACTATGTGCTTTGCACGTAATATTAAAATGTCCTATTTTTATGTTTAATTTCACCACTTGACTAGGAAGTCTTCAAAGACATGAACAGTATTCATCTTTATACCTCCAGTACCTTGCAAATACTTAGTGCTCAATAAATGTTTATGAACTACTTTATCATCCTTACCACTTTTCTGATGAGGAAACTAAGACTGAGCAACATTAGGCAATTTACTCAAGGTCAAAAAGCTACCAGACCACAGAGCTAGAATTTAAACACAGGTCTGAAGATTCAGATTGCAGTACTCCTTCTTCTGACCACAAATTCCTAACAGGGAAGGGATGAAGATCTAATAAATTATCATTTGAGAAGATGATCAGAAAATTGACCATGAAAACACAGATGAGAGCTGACAGGCTAAAGTAGTGGGACCAACACTATAGCAAGTGCCACAGTCAGAAAGATGGCCAATTCCTGCATCTTCAACTTGGTCTCACTTCCTACACAAATTGGGGGCACTGACTTCACATAGCTCCTAGGAGGGTAAATGAGGAGCATGAATATGACAGAAGGGTCTAGCTCAGTGTCTGGCACACAGCAGGTATTCAAGAAATAGTGGTTTTTGTAGTGTTATTATTATGGTATCATTTATTTGTAAAATTTATAATTGTAAAATACAAACTAGTATTAAGAACTGAAACAGAGAACTGACAGGAAGAAATCACTTCCAACTCCAATTTGGGGAAATCCAAGTAACTCCCACCACCTCCCTCTGCCTTGTGAGTAACTAAGTTCTTCTTTCCATTCCATAAGGAATACCACATTAAAAATGCTCAGGCCACCACCATTGCAGTTTTGCAAGCAGCTACTCAATGAAAAGAGAAGAGGGAAAGAAAAGCTAAAAGGAGGGCTTGCTGGCTTCTGTCAGGAGGATATGAAAGTGGTATCTGCTGACTCTGTCTTGGGGTTTGCAATAAGCACCTCTGAGCAGCCTCAGAGAAAGTGCCTAAATGAAATTACTGCCTACAAAAGGAGCTTTCCTCTCCAGTATTTGAAAAGTAATGTGTGTAGAAAAATAAAAGAAAGAGACTGCAGGCCAGTGTTGCTTATAAGCACTTCCTAGTCAGATTCATCAGCTAAGTTCTGACTGACTTGGAACAAATCAGTGCTAAAACACAGGATGAATTTATTGGAACCACACTGAAAGGTGCCTTGGCAATTGGCAGACTGGAAACTGAGGAGGGTTTTGAATGAGTAACTGGCCCATGATAAAAGCACAGTAACTGGAGCCGTGGCTCACACCTGTAATCCCAGCAATTTGGGAGGCCAAGGCAGGAGGATCACCTGAGGTCAGGAATTCGAGATCAGCCTAGCCAACATGGTGAAACTCCATCTCTACTAAAAATACAAAAATTAGCTGGGTGTGGTGGTGCGCACCTGTAATACCAGCTGCTCAAGAGGCGGAGGCAGGAGAATTGCTTGAACCCGGGAGGCGGAGGTTGCTGTGAGCCGAGATTGTGCCATTGCACTCCAGTCTGGGCGACAAGAGTGAAGCTCCATCGCAAATAATAATAATAATAATAATAATAATAATAATAATAATAATAAAGCATAGCCGAGGATTCCAGAAACTCTGTTTGATACAACATCTTCTACAAGTCCATCCCATCACCAAAGCACATTAAAGCAGGGAGGTAAATCTTGTGGTTAAAAGACCACCCTCACTCCAAAAAAATTGCCTGAAAGCACATTTCCATCCTCTCTAATTCAACATGAGCAAGCCACACAAGAGAGATCTTCCATGAAAAGGATCAGCAAGGGAGAGAAACTGTCCCAATTTTTCTCGAAATTCCTCCCTACCTAAATTGGGTCTTCATGTACTACTTTCAATGCTAACAAATAACCCTTGAAGCACTTCCAACAAACAATTTGTAAAGAGTGCAAATGCTTAAAAATCATGCACTAAGACCCTGTCTGAGAGCCAGTTAAAGGGGAAAGACGCACATTGAACTACTTTTAGAATATAAACAATCTTGTCTAAAGATCAGCTTTTATCTTAAGGAACCCCCATGTGTGTATCTGTGTGTGTGTGTGTGTGTGTGTGTGTGTGTGTGTGTGTTTGTAAAAGATCAGGTTCTTCCAGGTGAGTAAACTATTTTTTTTCAGTGTGTTAAATTTATCTTGTCATTTTCAGGAGTGAGAGAAGGTTTGGAGGGCAGAAAAAGAGAGATTAACTGCTTAAAGATATTTGAGTAGTACATAGAATGTGAGTATCGGTTATTCCAACTGTGGGCCATAAACACATTCCTGTAAAAAAAGGAATTTTGGAATTCAATTCATATTTTTAAAACTTGCTATTTTAAAGAATACAAGAGTAGAGCATTCTTAAAAGTTAATTCATCCATATTTTTACATAGTTGACTGTACAATGTGACTGGCACTTGTAAAAATAACTGGTTTGAAAGACTACCGGCACTTTCAAAAGGCTTGCTCTAATCAACAGAGAAATTTTTCACTCAACTCAGTGCTATCTGACTCAAACTTAGGCCAAGGTGTACATATAAAGTCATGGCTTCACGTAACAGTGATGAACTTGATGATTTGATACTAGGTCAACATATATTCTTTTCTGAGAAACAGTCATAGATCCATTTCCAAAAATATGGTGCAAACAACAACTGACCTGCTTAGCACCTGGCTTCTGCTCCATAGGCGTCATGGTGAGTGTTTTGGTCTCTTTCTCATACTGGCAATAGTATTTCACCCAGGATATTCCTAAAGCCCCTACAAGGACAAGTAAAAGTGAGCAGACAGAATAACTATTTTAGCTGTATAGGAAGTCATCCCCTAAGATGGAAGCTATTTACACATTGCTCATCAGAGTCAAACTTCAGATCCAGCCCTGCCCTTGCCCTGACCGCCCTCCTTCCATAGCCACCTACCTACTGCACACAGGGAGATTCTAACCTTCACCAACTGCTTCCCACAGCTGCTTCTGGCTTGCTCAAAACCTACTCTCCCTGCCGTGTTCCCTATAAATTGTATCACCATATATCCCAGAAGCTGGAGACTATTGTCATTTACTTCGCTGTCTCTATAAGTGCTCCATGTGATTGGTCATTGGGTTATGCCCCTTCTAACCTGTACATGACTCTACATATCTTTTAACTCTTTCCTCCTCTCCATTCCTTTTTAACACCGAATTAGTTAAGAACCCTATCAGTGTTGTTTTTGTTTGTTTTAATTTTTTTTTTTTTTGACAGAGTCTCGCTCTGTCACCCAGGCTGGAGTGCAGTGGCGCAATCTCAGCTCACTGCAAGCTCCACCTCCCGGGTTCACACCATTCTCCTGCCTCAGCCTCCCAAGTAGCTGGGACTACAGGCGCCTGCCACCACGCCCAACTAACTTTTTGTATTTTTTTTTAGTAGAGACGGGGTCTCACCATGTTAGCCAGGATGGTCTTGATCTCCTGACCTCATGATCTGCATGCCTCGGCCTCCCAAAGTGCTGGGATTACAGGCATGAGCCACAGCGCTGGGCCCAGTGTCTTATTTTGTATTTATTTTTTATGAGACATATTTTTAAAAAACAAAAATTTACTATCTCACCAATTAATTATTTCATTGGCCTTCTCTCTGATTTCCCTATGGTCCCCATCTCTGATCACTCCACTCCAATTCATTCTCCACTCTTTTCCTAGATTATTTTTAAAATATATCTCTATTTTTATCATTCCCCTCATTAAAAACCATCCATGGCTTTCGCACTATCTCCACACTCCTTAGCCTGCCTACAATGCCCTTGATAACATGATTGAAACTTACCTTTCCAGCTTTTTCTTTTGGCACCTCACCTCTATGTTCCTGTCTCAATGAATTACTTTTAGTTCCCACATAAAGAGTTAGCCATATAATTTCTAGTCCAAATCCAAGACTTATTTAAGACTGAATGAGGCAGTATTATTAATAATTACATCAGGACAACAGGGGTAAAGCAGGACTATTCTTGGCAAACAAGGGCCCTACAAATCAACTATGTCTATCCACAACCCTGCCTTTACTCATGCAGTGGTATACACCTGGAATTCCCTTCCTCCTTTTCCTTCTTTCTTTCTCTTTCTTTCTTTCCTTTCTTTCTTTCCTTCCTTTCTTTCCTTTTTCTTTTCTTTTCTTTCCCTTTCTTTCTTTCTTTCTCTCTCTCTCTCTTTCTTTCTTTCTTTCTTTTATTCATTTTTGAGACAGAGTCTCACTCTGTCACCCAGGCTGGAGTGCAATGGCACCATCTCAGCTGACTAAAACCTCCACCTCCCAGGTTCAAGCCATTCCCCTGCCTCAGCCTCCCAAGTAGCTAGGATTACAGGCAAGCATCACCACACCCAGCTAATTTTTGTATTTTTAGTAGAGACGGGGTTTCACCATGTTGGCCTGGCTGGTCTCAAACTCCTGACCTCCGGTGATCTGCCGTCTCAGCCTCCCAAAATGCTGGGATTACAGGCATGAGCCACTGCGCCCGGCCATTCCTCCTTTTCTTTACCTATCAAACTCCCACTCATCATTCAAGTTCTAGTTCAAATATCACTTTCTTTGTGAAGCCTTTAGATATATGCCCCAAATACAGTGATCGCCACATTTCATTATAATTATTGATATACTTGTCTATCTCTCCCATCACTTTACACTTCTTGGTGAAAGAAATCATGATTGATTCATTTTTTCAAGGGTGTCCCCAATGCATTGCACAGTATCTGGCAGAAACAGTGCTCATTAAGCATACATTCAACTGAGTAGCAATGTCATGCCCATATGACAAATCAGAATACTGGAGCACAGAAGGATCACACAGCATACAGCAGTGGTTCTCAACTAGGGGCAATTTGGCCTCCCAGGAGACATGTAGCAATACATTAGAGACATTTTAGGTTGTCACACCTGGAGATTACTATGAGCACAAAGTGAGGAAAGGCCAGGGATGCTGGTAAATATACTATAATACGCAGGACCACTTCCCAGAACTAAGAATTATCCAGCCTGAAATGTCAACAGTACTGAGACTGAGAAATTGTGCGATGCACAGTTGAAGAGATGAACCTGACAAGTGGGAGAACACATCTTTGAAAATCATCAAAAGCAAACTGCTCTATGCGAAGCAAAGTGTGATAATTTCACTACTGCAGTGTCATGCTTTTTGAATTACAGTGATTTTTGCCACTGGCAGCCTCTGGGTGTGTGTCTTCCATTTATTCCCCAGATATAATAACTCTGGGCAAAAACTGAATAACAGGTTTGGGGAGTATTGGGTCATAGTTCAAAGGGCAAATAAAATCAAATCACACATACAGGTGTGCATAATGTTACTGAGGAATTAGGAAAGAGCGAATGCTCTGCAACATTCAGTGACTAAACAAGTTAACCCACTTTACTTAGTCACCAATGAAAAACAGATACTGTCTTTCCCACTGGAATCACGATGTTCACTAAGTACTATAAGAGCACCCATGAGCCTGAGCAACATAGTGAGACCTTGTCTCTACAAAAAATTCAAAAATTAGCCGAGTGTAGTGGTAGGTGCCTTTAGGTGCAGCCACTCAGGAGGCTGAGGTAGGAGGACTGCTTGAGCCCAGGAGTATGAGGCTGTAGTGAGCTATGATGGTGCCATTGCACTCCAACCTGGACAACAGAGTGAGATCCTGTCTTAAAAAAAGAAAAGAAAAGAGCAAACATATGACCCTAATGCAGACGAAGATATAGGGTACTATAGTAGGATCATGGGTTTTAGCATTTCATAGACCTGAATTTAATTTTAGTCCTGACAGTTGTTAGTTGTGTGACTTTCAAATGGTGACCTCTCTGAGCCTTAGTGGCCTTATGTGTATGGGTATAAACTGGTTGCAAAGATTAAATGAGGCAGTGTTTTAAATGAACTTAGCACCATAATAAGTATAAGAAATATTATTTTTCTACTTCCTTCCCTCTACTTCCCTTTTTTCCAAAAAAGTAATCAGAAGGATTAAAGAACTAATAATACCCATTTTGAATCTCAGAGAAAACCTTAGGTCTTATCACTACACAGCCTTTGTAAGACAAATCTCTGACTTCCTCTCAGTTTCTCCTTTTTTTTTTTGTTTTCAGTATTCCCTGCCTGCGTTCCAAGGGAATTTTAGCTATCAGGGGTCTATGAACAGTAAGGGTGCCCACAATTCACAGCCGACAAGTGGCAGTAGTTCCTGGCTTATTGAAACCCAATGGATACCCCTGTGTCCCCACACACATTTCTCTTGTGTATAGAGATAGCCTTCAATAGTGGGCTGTCCTGGAAGCTTGCATGTCTGGGGAGCTTCTTTCATCCTTTTCTTAAGTTCTTCCATCTCTTCTCGGGTACTGGAGAAATGATTTCTTGTCTGTCAAGACATCATCATGAAAATCATTATTATCATCATCATTATCATGAAAAAGTATTTCTTGGTCAGAGGCTCAGTACAAAGTTTTCCCTGCTTACAGCATGTGCAACCACAAAGCAAAAAAAGAAATGGTGAATGGCATAGTGAATGGAAAACAAGTTTATAGAGTCTAACGGTCCTAAAGACTGCATAGGAAACAAAAATATAACGAGTAATATACTCATAAAATAACAACTGGGAGGCTTTTTACTAATAGGAATCACATAAGGCCCTAATAAATAAGAAATCTTAGAATTCTGAACATGACTGATACCCTGCTTTACAACAAGGGAGATGGCACACAAGGTTCCCAAAGGTAGCATTCTCATAGCAACTTCCAAGTTGTGTCTCAAAGTTACAGCCTAGTTGATACTGAATCAAATTCTGGCCAAGAAGATAAAATATATGAGAGGGTGCTCTCTTGGGAGAAGGGCCAACAGTAGCTATGTTTTCATACTCACAAATACCAAAACCTAATGATAAGAATAAATCTATTTAAATCTACACAACTAAAACACAACGGTAAGACATGTGTTGAAATGTGGGTATGAAAATCACTACAGATAAGTTTTTAGTACCCAGTCTTAAAATTATGACATGATGTTAGTGAGAAAGGTGCTCTGTGCTGCCCATCTAGTTGGCTCATGTTTATCCTGTAAATAAGTCACCCATATCTATACATTCAAAGGCTTATTGTTACATTTGTACATATCAAGTAATATATAGAGGAAGATTCAAGGGATTAACTTGGTTGTAGTAGGAAGATGTTGTAAATCAGGAAATTCTGGAGAATGTGAGAGCCCCTAATTCCTTTCTGCAAGGAGAGTATATAGAAAGAAAAAATAATAACAACAACTGTAAATCCCAATCCTCCTAAACAACCAAGAGGGGCTTATTTTCACTATAACTTACCAGCATTTTTCATCTAAAACTACGTCTATATATTTCATGCAATTTAACACCCATTCTAAAGTCACCAACTCAGTAATGCCTTCTCCGACTCTACCAGGTAGCCAAATGCTCTGAACTTTTAAAAAACCTTTGGCCTTGATTCTATTATAGCACTTATCATAGTGGATTATGATTTATCTCTGTTTATTTGTCTCCTACAAGAAACTGTATGTTCGTTCAAGACAGAAAAACCTGCATGCATCTTCATGGCGTGTCCAGTGCCTTTCACAATGCCTGGCACAGAGCTTATGTTCATTTTTTCCATAAACATTTGTTTAATGTGGGTTGAATAAAGGAACATGTAAAGGAATATATGTGAAAAGGATGGGAACACTGTGCCTACATGCCCATATGTAAGAACCAGCATGACAAAGAAAGTAGAGAAAACCTTTAAAAGTAATTTATGTGACTCTACTAATAAGTACTGAGAAAAGAAAGAGAAGATAAAATGAGTGTTTGTGGTAATAAAGTCCACAGTGAGAGTGTTTTGACTGAGCAGGGAAGTAGCTTAAGGCCTGGGCTCAAATAAGCCTATAGCTATGTCCTGATCTGAGAGAGATGCAGCAAATTAGCAAGACTTAATAAATATTGCATAGATGAAGGTGTTGGTGTGTGGAAGGGTGGGTTTGAACAGCAGTCAGCCTCAAAAACAGGAAAGACGTGAAAGTGGAAGAACAAGAACAGTCTGATATACTAAATATTTGTGATCCACACCAGTATATTCTAACAAATTGGCTAGGATGCAGTAACCTAGAATTCCAAGAATCAAGGTCACTAGGGCTGAAATTCAATCGGAATGGAAAGACCGGTGAGAAAAATCCACATGCAAACTCACATTCTGTAAACTGAGTTGGAGCTGCTGTTTGTATGGGAGGAAATCCTGTGTGAGCTCCACAGTCAGGCTGTTAGAAATGAACAGACTATGAAGAAAGGCCAAGACCTAGGGAAAACATGTAAAAATAACTTTATCACCAGCATCTTCTAATAAACTAAATAAAAGAAACATGAACTCACCAAAAACTCCATGGCGTGGCTGGGTGTGGTGGCTCACGCCTGTAATCCCTGCACTTTGGGAGGCCGAGGCGGGCAGATCATGAGGTCAGGAGTTTGAGACCAGCCTGACCAACATGGTGAAATCCCATCTCTACTAAAAATACAAAAATTAGCTGGCCATGGTGGCGCGCGCCTGTAATCCCAGCTACTTGGGAGGCTGAGGCAGGAGAATCGCTTGAACGCGGGAGGCAGAGGTTGCAGTGAGCCAAGATTGCATCACTGCACTGTAGCCTGGGTGACAGAGTGAGACTCTGTCTCAAAAAAACAAAAAACAAACAAACAAATAACAACAACAAAAAACTCCATGGTGTTTACCCAGTATAGTGTTAAATGCAGTCAAACACAAACCAGTCTACACATCACTGTTTTCATATCAGGTTAAACATTTACCCTTGACTCAGCTTCAGAAAAAAAGAACTATTAACAAATTTATTAACCCTGAGCTTGCTCAGATCTCATATAAAGACACTCATCATTTGAACAGTATGTAAATGAACTGCATCTTTCCTCTATATATCCTCAGCAACCGCAAACAATAGGTGCTCAATAAATATTTCTTGAATGAATGAAAGTAAATAGATAAATGAATAAAGCAAGATTTTCTACCTAACTTTAATGAAGACTGTCATAATGCTAAAAGATCAAAAGAGTCTAAACCAACTTTAAAATTAGAAATGTTTCACAGGGTTGCAGAAAAAGACATAAATGATACACAACATATATTGGTGTAAATTTTCAACCCCATTAAAAATCAAATACATGGGCTGGGTACGGTAACTCACGCCTGTAATCCCGGAACTTTGGTAAGCCAAGGCAGGGGGATCACTTGAGCCCGGGAGTTGGAGACCAGCCTGGGCAACATGGTGAAACCTTATCTCTACAAAAACATACAAAATATTAGCCTGGTATGGTGGCATGTACCTGTAGTCCCAGCTACTCAGGAGGCTGAGGTGGGAGGATCACTTGAGCCCAGGAGACAGAGGTTGTAGTGACTCAAGACAGCACCACTGCACTCCAGCTTGGGTGACAGTGAGACCCTGTCTCAAACAAATCTATGGAAATGAAAAAATCTACACAAAACAGAAGTAAATGGAATGAAAAAACGTGAAATGGGAAAAAAACTACACAAGACAGAAGTAAAAGTAGTAGAATGAGAAGTCATTGACTGCAAGAGACATGAGTCCCTAGCACAGTACCTGGTATATGAGAAAGACTTTCAGAAGCTTCTGAAAGTGCAAGAAGAAGGAAGAGAGGGAAACAAAGTAACAGGAAAAATTCCGGAAGGGAGGAGGAAGGAGAGAGGAAAAAAGGAAAGAGAAAGAAAATAGCCATAGAAAAAGAGAGAAAAGGGTTGGGGGGAAAGAGAGAAAAAAAGTATACTAAAGAACAAGAAAAACATAAGTTAGACTATGTTCTAGACATTGCCACTGATTATCCTTCATGTTCTTTGGGATTCTGTTTTTATGATCAAAGTTTGTACATTTACCAGGCATTTGATAAATATTTTTAGACCATTCCTCAACAGAGAAAACTTACAGGCTCCACAATATTGAACTTCTTGGACTCCTGAACTTCCTGGATTTGATAAACATAATCAAGAGAGGACTCGAAAAAATTGTGCCTCTCCTTGTCCACCTGTAGGTCTGCCTGCAGAAGAAGGAAAACAAACATTACATATTGGGATATTCATTCATGAAAGTCAGTGCTTAAGGATTGAACAGAATGCTAGAGCTAGATGAGCATTTAGCCACCAACTAGTGATGTTACCCTTTATTTTAGAGATAGAGAACCTAAAGCCAAGAGATAAAAAAGTGACTGATACAGGATTCCAGTTTCTGGTCCAACATGTAAAAAGCTTGAAGTCATTACATCCACCCTGACAGAAAGAAAAAAGCTGAACAAGTGTAAAATCCACACATTTTCTTATATCCAACAGAAAACTGAAGTCAGAGGAAAATCTGCTCCCTCAAACACTACAGAGACATGAATACAGAGAATAAGAAATTAACAAGGGCAGAAGCCCAAGAACAGAAGCATGCTACTATGGCCAATACTGAGAGGATTACAACAGAAAGAATTGCAAGTCTCAAGTCTTATTTAACAAGAAATGAGAAAATCTGAGCACATAAACAATGATGCCAGAGAAAATTTTAGAGTCAGACAACGACAGCTACAGCAAACTAAGCACAGCCTAGCTCCTAGCCAGATCAACACAAAACCTCACATTAAAGACCTGTTTCACTCAGTTCCTTTCATCTGAACATCATCGCTAGCTTTCAACAATGAACTACAAGGCATATTAAAAGGCAATAAACATAATCTGAAGAGAAAAAAGGAGCATCAGAATCAAATGTAGGTAAGGCAGACATTGTAGAAATATAAGACTGTAGGCCAAGTGCGGTAGCTCACACCTGTAATCCCAGCACTTTGGGAGGCCGAGGTGGGTAGATCACCTGAGGTCAGGAGTTCGAGACCAGCTTGGCCAATATGAAGAAACCCTATCTCTACTAAAAATACAAAAGCTAGCCGAGTGTGGTGCTACACTCCTGTAGTCCCAGCTACTCTGGAAGCTGAGGCACGAGACTCACTTGAACCTGGGAGGTGAAGATTGCAGTGAGCTGAGATCGTGCCACTGCACTCCAGCCTGGGTGACAGAGCAAGACTCCATCTCAGAAACAAACAAAAAAGAAATACAAAACTAAATTTAAAATAATTATAATTAATATGATAAGGGCTCTAATATAAAAAGCAGACAGCACCTAAGAACAGATGGGTAATAGTAGCAGGCAGATGAAAACTGCAAGAGAGTATACAGAGGAAACACTAGAAATCAAAAACACTGTAGCAGAAATGAAGACTACTTTTAAAGAGTTCACCAGTAGATTGAACAAGAGTGAGGAAAGAACCAGTAAGCTTAAATACATGTCAACAAAAATGTGGGAAACTGAAATGCAAAGAGAAAAAAAGAATGACAAACATGGAGTAGAATATTCAGGAACTGGTGAACAATTACAAAAGATGTTAATATACACAATTTCAGAGTACCAATAGGAGAAGAAAAAGAGACAGAAACAGAAGAAATACTTCAAGCAATAATGACTGAGAATTTTCCAAAATAAAAGACAGATATCAAACCCACATCCAGAAAGCTCAGGATAAATACCAATAAATACAATAATATAATAAATACTAATAAATACCAATCAGGATAAATACCAAACAACCCCATGTAGGTATATGATATTCAAAGCTGCAGAAAATAAAACACAAGAGAAAATCTTGAAAGAAGCTAGAGAGAAAAACAAACAACTTACTATACAGCAGGGCAAGGATAAAGAGTTATATCAGACTTCTCTTAAGAAACCATGCAGAAAGAAGAGAGTGCCATAAAATATTTGAAGGTGTTGAAAGAAAAAAAGTTAACTACTTAACAATGTGTAAACCACGAAATTATCCTTCAAAAGTGATGGCAAAATAAAGACTTCCTCAAACAAACAAAAATTAAAGCACTTTGTCACCACTAAACTTGTCTTGCAAGAAAGGTTAAAAGATCTCCAGTAGAAGAAAAATGGTATGTCGGAAATATAGACCTAAAAAGAAAGAAAAAAAGAGCACCAGAAAAGAAATAAATGAAGATTAAATATTTTATTTTTCAAATTCTTAATGGACCTAACAGTTAAGAATTTGTCTATAATAATAATTGTAATGATACATTTGGTGATTATATCTTACAAATAAGTAAAAAGAATGATAGTACCATTATAAGGGACTAAATGGAGAAATTGGAAATAGTCTGTTGATCCTGTACAACCCATAATAGGTTACCGGAATTTGAAAAGTGGACATAAACTAACCACAAATGCATATTGCAAGCTCTAAGGCAACCACTAAAAAATGAAAAAGAAGAAGTATAATTGACATGGTAAGAGAAGACAGAAAATAAAATCATATAAAATATTCTCTTAAAAAAGAGAAGGCAGAAGAAGACTGAAAGACAAAAATAAAAACAAAAACAATAAGTAGAAGATAGTAAACAATATAGTAGATACTATTACACCATTATCTATGACCATTTTAAACGTCAATGATCTAAAAAAATTCAAAGATAGACTGTCATAGTGCACAAAAATTAAGACCCAACTATGTTATCTAAAAGATATCATTTAAAATAAGATACACAAAATGTTAGACCTGAAACCATAAAACTTCTAGAACCATAGAACCCAGAAAAATGCTTCTAGGAATTGGCCTAGTAAAAAAAAATTACTAAGACACCTAAAGCAAATGCAACAGAAACAAAAATAAATAAATGAGACTTAATTAAACTAAAATCTTTCTGCACAACAACAGAAATAATCAACAGAGTAAATAGGCAACCTACAGAATGGGAGAAAATATTCACAAACTGTACAGCTGACAAAGGGCTAGTGTCCAGAATTTACAAGGAACTCCAACAAATCAGCAAGAAAAAAAAAATCCCATTTAAAAGTGGGCAAACGACATGAACAGACATTTTTCAAAAGAAGATATACAAATGGCCAATAAACATGAAAAAATGCTCAACATCACTAATCATCAAGAAAATGGAAATTAAAACCGCAATGAGATACCACCTTGCTCCATTCAGAAAGGCCATTATTAAAACTTCAAAAAACAAAAGATTCAGATGTGTTTAAAAGGGAATGCTTATTCACTTTGGGTAGGAATGTAAATTCATACAGTCTCTATGGAAAACAGTATAGAGATCTCTCAAATAACTAAAAGTAGAACAACTATTTGATCCAAGATCCCACTACTGAGTATCTACCTAAAGGAAAAGAAGTCATTACATCAAAAAAGACACCTGCACTCCTATGTTTATCTTCACACAATTCACAATTGCAAAGACAAGAAATCAATCTAAGTGCCCATCAACTGATTAGTGGATAAAGAAAATATAGCAGGTATATATGTGTGCACACACACACTCACACACAATGGAATACTACTCAGCCATGAAACAGAACAAAATAAAGACCATCCACATGTATACATATGTAACTTACCTGCACATTGCGCACATGTACCATAAAACCTAAAGTATTATAATAATAATAATAATAATAATAAAAGAAAAAAAAAAAAAAAGAATAATTTAAAAAATAATGCAAAAAAAAAAAAAAAAAAAAAAAAAAAAGAATAAAAATGGTCTTTTATTTTGATTAAAAAAAAAAAAAAAAAAAAAAAAAAAAAAAAAAAAAAAAAAAAAAATAAAGACCATCGATGCTAGGAAGAAACTGCATCAACTAACGAGCAAAATAACCAGCGAACATCATAATCACAGGATCAAATTCACACATAACAATATTAACCTTAAATGTAAATAGGCTAAATGCTCCAATTAAAAGACACAGACTGGAAAATTGGATAAAGAGTCAAGACCCATCATTGTGCTGTATTAAGGAGACCCATCAGTGTGCTGTATTCAGGAGACCCATCTAACACGCAGAGACACACACAGGCTCAAAATAAAGGGATGGAGGAAGACCTACCAAGCAAATGGAAAACAAAAAAAGGCAGGGGTTGCAATCCTAGGCTCTGATAAAACAGACTTTAAACCAACAAAGATCAAAAGAGACAAAGAAGGCCATTACATAATGGTAAAGGGATCAATTCAACAAGAAGAGCTAACTATTCTAAATATATATGCACCCAATATAGGAGCACCCAGATTCATAAAGCAAGTCCTTAGAGACCTACAAAGAGACCTAGAGTCTCACAAAATAATAACGGGAGACTTTAACACCCCACTGTCAACATTAGACAGATCAATGAGACAGAAAGTTAACAAGGAGATCCAGGAACTGAACTCAGCTCTGCACCAAGCATACCTAATAGACATCTACAGAACTCTCCACCCCAAATCAAGAGAATATACATTCTTCTCAGCGCCACATCGCACTTAGTCTAAAATTGACCACATACTTGGAAGTAAAGCTCTCCTCAGCACATGTAAAAGACCAGAAATTATAACAAACTGTCTCTCAGACCACAGTGCAATCAAACTAGAACTCAGGATTAAGAAACTCACTCAAAACCGCTCAACTACATGGAAACTGAACAAACTGCTCCTGAATGACTACTGGGTATACAACGAAATGAAGGCAGAAATAAAGATGTTCTTTGAAACCAATGAGAACAAAGACACAATATACCAGAATCTCTGGGACACAGTTAAAGCAGTGTGTAGAGGGAAATTTATAGCACTAAATGTCCACAAGAGGAAGCAGGAAAGATCTAAAATTGACACCCTAACATCACAATTAAAAGAACTAGAGAAGCAAGAGCAAACACATTCAAAAGCTAGCAGAAGGCAAGAAATAACTAAGATCAGAGCAGAACTGAAGGAGATAAGAGACACAAAAAAAAAAACCTTCAAAAAATCAATGAATCCAGGAGCTGGTTTTTTGAAAGGATCAACAGAATTGATAGACTGCTAGCAAGACTAATAAAGAAAAGAGAGAAGAATCAAATAGATGCAATAAAAAATGATAAAGGGGATATCACCACCTTTCACACAGAAATATAAGCTACTATCACAGAATACCATAAACACCTCTACACAAATAAACTAGAAAATCTAGAAGAAATGATAAATTCCTGGACACATAAACCCTCCCAAGACTAAACCAGGAAGAAGTTGAATCTCTGAATAGACTAATAACAGGCTCTGAAATTGAGGCAATAATTAATAGCCTACCAACCAAAAAAAGTCCAGGACCAGATGGATTCACAGCCGAATTCTACCAGAGGTACAAGGAGGAGCTGGTACCATTTCTTCTGAAACTATTCCAATCCATAGAAAAAGAGGGAATCCTCCCTAACCCATTTTATGAAGCCAGCATCATCCTGATACCAAAGCCTGGCAGAGACACAACAAAAAAAGAGAATTTTAGACCAATAGCCCTGATGAACATCGATGCAAAAATCCTCAATAAAATACTGGCAAACCGAATCCAGCAGCACATCAAAAAGCTTATCTACAACGATCAAGTTGGCTTCATCCCTGGGCTGCAAGGCTGGTTCAACATACACAAATCAATAAACGTAATCCATCATATAAATGGACCCAAAGACAAAAACCACATGATTACCTCAATAGATGCAGAAAAGGCCTTTGACAAAATTCAACAGCCATTCATGCTAAAAACTCTCAATAAACTAGGTATTGATAGGACGTATCTCAAAATAATAAGAGCTATTTATGGCAAACTGACAGCCAATATCTTACTGAATGGGCAAAAACTGGAAGCATTCCCTTTGAAAACTGGCACAAGACAGGGATGCCCTCTCTCACCACTCCTATTCAACATAGTGTTGGAAGTTCTGGCCAGGGCTATCAAGCAGGAGAAAGAAATAAAGGGTATTCAATTAGGAAATGAGGAAGTCAAATTGTCCCTGTTTGCAGATGACATGATTGTATATCTAGAAAACCCCATCATCTCAGCCCAAAATCTCCTTAAGCTGATAGGCAACTTCAGCAAAGTCTCAGGATACAAAATCAATGTGCAAAAATCACAAGCATTCTTATACACCAATAACAGACAAACAGAGAGCCAAATCATGAGTGAACTCCCATTCACAATTGCTTCAAAGAGAATAAAATACCCAGCAATCAAACTTACAAGAGATGTGAAGGACCTCTTCAAGGAGAACTACAAACCACTGCTCTACAAAATAAAAGAGGACACAAACAAATGGTAGTTCATTCCATGTGCATGGATAGGAAGAATCAATATCGTGAAAATGGCCATACTGCTCAAGGTAATTTATAGATTCAATGCCATCCCCATCAAGCTACCAATGACTTTCTTCACAGAATTGGAAAAAACTACTTTAAAGTTCATATGGAACCAAAAAAGAGCCCACACTGCCAAGACAATCCTAAGCCAAAAGAACAAAGCTGGAGGCATCATGCTACCTGACTTCAAACTATACTACAAGGCTACAGTAACCAAAACAGCATGGTACTCGTACCAAAACAGAGATATAGACCAATGGAACAGAACAGAGCCCTCAGAAATAATACCACACATCTACAACCATCTGATCTTTGACAAACCTGACAAAAACAAGAAATGGGGAAACGATTCCCTAGTTAATAAATGGTGCTGGGAAAACTGGCTAGCCATATGTAGAAAGTTGAAACTGGATCCCTTCCTTACACCTTATACAAAAATTAATTCAAGATGGATTAAAGACTTCAATATTAGAAGTTAGACCTAAAACCATAAAAAACCTTAGAAGAAAACCTAGGCAATACCATTCAGGACATAGGCATGGGCAAGGACTTCATGTCTAAAACACCAAAAGCAATGGCAACAAAAGCCAAAATTGACAAATGGGATCTAATTAAACTCAAGAGCTTCTGCACAGCAAAAAAAACTACCATCAGAGTGAACAGGCAACTACAGAATGAGAGAAAATTTTTACAATCTACCCATCTGACAAAGGGCTAATATCCAGAATCTACAAAGAACTTAAACAAATTTACAAGAAAAAAATCAAACAACCCCATCAAAAAGTGGGCCAAGGATATGAACAGACACTTCTCAAAAGAAGACATTTATGCAGCCAACAGACACATGAAAAAATGCTCATCATCACTGGTCATCAGAGAAATGCAAATCAAAACCACAATGAGATACCATCTCACACCAGTTAGAATGGCGATCATTAAAAAGTCAGGAAACAACAAGTGCTGGAGAGGATGTGGAGAAATAGGAACACTTTTACACTGTTGCTGGGACTGTAAACTAGCTCAACCATTGTGGAAGGCAGTGTGGCGATTCCTCAGGGATCTAGAACTAGAAATACCATTTGACCCAGCCATCCCATTACTGGGTATATATCCAAAGGATTATAAATCATGCTGCTATAAAGACACATGCACACATATGCTTATTGTGGCACTATTCACAATAGCAAAGACTTGGAACCAACCCAAATATCCATCAATGATCGACTGGATTAAGAAAATGTGGCACACATACACCATGGAATACTATGCAGTCATAAAAAAGGATGAGTTCATGTCCTTTGTAGGGACATGGATGAAGCTGGAAACCATCATTCTGAGCAAACTATCGCAAGGACACAAAACCAAATACCACATGTTTTCACTCATAGGTGGGAACTGAACAATGAGAACACTTGGATACAGGGTGGGGAACATCACACACTGGAGCCTGATGTGGGGTGGGGGGAGGGGGGTGCGATAGCATTAGGAGATAGACCTAATGTAAATGATGAGTTAATGGGTGCAGCACACCAACATGGCACATGTATACATATGTTACAAACCTGCACATTGTGCACATGTACCTTAGAACTTAAAGTATAATAAAAAAAAAAAGATGAAGATATCAACGAAATTAACAACAGGAAATCAACAAAACAAAAAAGCTGGTTCTTTGAAAAAAATCAATAAAATTGTTAATATTTTAGCCACATTAAATAAGTAAGAAAGAGTAAATACACAAACAAGTAGCATCAGAAATAAAAGAAGGAAAAAAATGAGATCCCATCATTTGCAACAACATGGATGGAACTGAAAGTTATTTTGTTAAGTCAAATAAGCCAAGCACAAAAAGACAAGATATTTAAGAGGAGAACTACAAAACACTGATGAAAAAAATCACAGGTTAAAATAAATGGAAAGATATTCCATGTACATATTAGGTTGGTGCAAAAGTAACTGTGATTTCTGCCATTACTTTTAATGGTACAACACAGAATAGTGACAAGGATGTGGAGCAACCGGAGCTATCATTCATTGTTCATGGAAATAAAAACTGCTACAGTCAATTTGGAAGACAGTTTGGCAGTTTCTTACAACACTAGATAAAATCTTACCATATGATAGCAGTTGTATTCTTTGGTATTTACTCAACCAACATCAAAATGTATATCCCTAAAAGCCTGCACACAATTATTTATCTCAGCTTTAATAACTGCCAAAATTCAGAAGAAACCAAGAAGTCCTTCAATAGGCAAATGGATAAACCAACCGTGGTACAACCAGACAATGGCCTATTATTCAGCCCTAAAAAGAAGTGAGTTATCAAGTCAAGAAAAGATATGGAGAAACCTTAAATGCACATTGCTAACTAAAAGAAGCCAATCAAAAAAGGTTACAAACCATATGATTCCAACTATATGACATTTTGGAAAAGGCAAAAGTATGGAGTCCATAAAAAGATCAGTGGTGTCAGAGGTAGAGGTAGAAGGAGGGAGGGATAAAGTCCAGGGATGTTTAAGGCAGCGAAACTGTCCTGTACAATATGGTAATGCTGGATATATGTTATCATATGTTTGTCAAAACCCATAGAATGTTTAATACATTGGCTCCTCAATTCTAACAAATGTATCACACAAATGCAAGATGATCCTAAAAGGGGAAATGAGAAACTGTGTGAGGGAGTAAGGGCATATGAGAACTCTGTACTTACTATTTAATTTTCTGTAAACCTAAAACTTCTCTAAAGATGAAATCTAAATTTTTTGAAAGTGACCAACTCAAGGTTGCCCTGCTCATTTTTTATTGAATAAGTAATAAAAGGACACCTAGATATAGCACCAAACACCTAGAACACTCCAGAAGGTGCCCTAGCAAAAGTCTCCAATAGTTTGGATTGTGTCCAGGGTCCAGAAGACCACCCCAATTTTAATAATTCTTGAATAAATCTTTTTTGATCAAGACTCAAAGGACTCAACATAGTAGTACTCACAGCTGTATTTCAGTGAAAGCGTACACAGCCGAATGAGCAAAGAGAAAAGGTGCCTGGGGCAAAATGCAGAGGAAGCTAGGTACAAGCTTCCAAAAGATCTCTCATTGTGATGTCACCCAAGACACATTTAACTCTTCCTTCAACAAATTGTAACAACACAGAGAAAATGTTATCAGTCAGGAAAGCTCATAAGAGAATGAGTAGCCTAGGTTTTGTTGGGGGGCTAGTTACACAGGCACACTCTGCCCAACACAACCAAAATTCAAGACTACCAGAAGAAAAAGGTGTTCAACATAAGCTACGTTATTTGCAGAGCCAGGCTTGGCACAGTCAGCCATTCTTACCCATTAAGGGAAACTTCTAAATCAATGTTGGGAGCTGTTTAACAGTGAAGTTCCCAGATGCCATTCCAAGGGCTAATTTTGTAAACAGGTCTTTATTTATTTATTTATTTATTTATTTATTTATTTATTTTTTATTATCATACTTTAGGTTTTAGGGTACATGTGCGCAATGTGCAGGTTAGTTACATATGTATACATGTGCCATGCTGGTCTTTCTAAGCATAGCAGTCTCAGGCCTGTTGACTGTTTTCTGCACAGAAACCGTGACAGAGAATAGATAGAAAAGGAAAAAAACAGAAGTGGGCAAAAGGAAAATGATAGAAGATCCCAGACTTAATTCTAGTTTATGGAAGGAAAGTAGTCCTTCTCCTCTGCAATACTAACTCCATCCACCACTAAGGCTTTTTGGGTTTTTTTGTTTTTTTTGTTTTTTTTGTTTTTTTTTGAGACAGAGTTTCGTTCTTGTCACCCAGGCTGGAGTGCAATGGCGTGATCTCAGCTCACTGCAACCTCTGCCTCCCAGGTTCAAGCGATTCTTCCTCCTCAGTCTCCTAAGTAATTGAGATTACAGACATGTCCCACTATGCCCAGTTAATTTTGTATTTTTAGTAGAGCTGGGGTTTCGCCATGTTGGCCAGGCTGGTTGCAAACTCTTGACCTCAAGAGATCCACCTGCCTTGGCCTCCCAAAATGCTGGGATTACAGGCATGAGCCACTGCACCCGGCCACACTGAGGCTCTTGACCTATTACCTTCAAGCACCTCAGATGATGTGATGGATATCTATGAAACCAGTTATCAGGAGACGAGCTCCAGCTCTGCCACAATCTGTGTGACCATGGACAAGATGACAGCTCCTGCCTATGATATTATTCCATCAGATATCTCTTTTCATACTTGACTCTTTAAAATCTCCATTATTACTGAATCTTTCATTGAACATATAGACCCCTTCTTCCATTAGAAAAATTCTCAATCAGTTTATTCCTTCTTTTCCTTCCCTAGTGCCTCTCTTATAGCTCTGTCACTTTCCCCTAGATCATTTCCTAGATCAATAGTTTCCTAAACTGTTTATCCTGCTTCTAGTCTCTCCCTGATCTAATTCACCCTACAACCTATGCCAGTTTGAGATTCCTAAAATAGAATTCTACTTATGTTCCTTCCATCCTTGGGCCATTGGTCTCTGTTTGAAAGGTCCATTTCTCCATTTTCACCTGTCAAACACTTTACCTGTTTTTTAATGACCATGTCAAATTGGAAGGGCAACATTCTTCCACAAAGGAAATTCCCCACATCCAAACATAAGTCTTCTATTCTCATTTCCCACTCCCAACAAAAGCACCATATACACATTAAAGTATGTAAAAAAAATCTACTTGTATAAGAGTAATGTGTTTTCTTATTTAGTAGCCCAACAGTAAGTTGCAGAAGGGCAGGAATCATGTCTCATTGTTTCTGTAGCCATGTTGCATCCAGTACAGTTCCTGGCATGTGGTAAGGTCTCACTGAATGGTAGCTTATTTGAACTGAAGGCACTGCAAGTCCCAGGTAAGCAGTAGTTCCAAAACAGAACACTCCCTTAACCCCTCACCAAAAAAAAAAAAAAAAGGTTATGGAATATCTCAGGGAAAAAAGTAGATCTGATCCTGATTTCTACCAAATACAACACTAGTTTAACTTTATCCTCGCATGGATTTTGGACTTGCAATTGAAAGGCACTCTCAACTCCTCTTCTTACAGATAATGGAATGAGGCAAAGAAAGAAGTATCCTATCCAAGGTCACACCCTGAGTTAGTGGAAGAGCTGGCTTAGTATTCAGGGCTTCTGAGTCTCAGGCCACAGTTTTGACTACAAGTGCTACTATCACATGAGGTTCCCTGCTGAGACAGGGTATGGGAAAAGCCTTGCAGTACAAAATTCACACTGTTTCTAAGGCATAGCTAGCAATGGAAGGCAGGGGCAGGCTTTGTGAACATACCTCTTGTAACTGAGATTCTTTCTTTTTTGAAGACAGGTGTAAGTGCCGATCCAGTAAAGAATAAAACCTCTCACCATCCTTTTCAAATTTCTTTTTCCGCTCCTAAAGGTGGGAGAGAAGGGCAAAGATTAAATGTCTGTAGTTGTAACTCTGTCTGCTTAGAAAGGAGAATGAAGGAGATAGTGTCAGGTTTCAGGTGGTCAATCCCTCTAGCTCCTGGAAGGAAAAAAAAGGCAACAGAGAATTAACTTTGCATTGGTCTCAGCAGTTTCAGCTTCCTGAAATATAACCCCAAACCATTCTGCCTGCAGAAATGGCAGTCTCTATTTTTACAGCTGAAAGCTATGGAAGCTGCTCCTCAGAGAATGATACCTTAAAAGGGCCTGTGCAGTAGATATCTTTTCTTCCCTCCAATATTTTTCACATACATTAGCCACTCATTCAAATTTTCTTACAAAGGAAGAAGACATAACACAAAAATGAAGTAAATATACGTCATGAAAAGGTTAATCTACAATGCACTTAGACAGCTAATAATAAGTAAAATATTTCCAAAGAAATAGGAACCTGGGATTGTCTCTTTTTAATAAATTACTTGGTATTATTTAAGCACTTCACTCCAAAAAGCTGATATTAAAAACAGAGAAAAAAAACCCTGGAAAGTTTAACTAGAAAGCAAGGGTTGTAAAGATTTGTGGCAGATGAAGGACTCAGCCTTTACTCTTCTCGAGTATGAAATTTAATTAAGTTCTCTGCTACTCAGCACAACTGGAAAAAACACAGCATCTAAAGTAGCACTAACAATGTTCCTTTGTCACAGACTAATGCTGACACTCTACTATTCTCTTAGCATCATGCTGGAAAATCAATGTAAATGGATTGTGCTGTCTCATGGGAAATCCAAAGTCACTGAGCACCTGCAATGTGCCAGGTAGTAGAAGAGGCATAGCAGGGGACACACAGATCAAAGAAAAAAAATTCACCCATGGCTTATTGCTACAAGCAATCTGTTGCTGGGCAGGAAGCTAGGACAGAGCTGAGTGACCTGTGACATATAAGAAATGTGCTTTTGGCCGGGTACAGTGGCTCATGCCTGTAATGCCAGCACTTTGGGAGGCCGAGGCGGGTGGATCACCTGAGGTCAGGAGTTTCAGACCAGCCTAGCCAACATGGTGAAACCCCATCTCTACTAAAAATACAAAAAAAAAAAAAAAGAGAGAAAAAAAATTAGCTGGGCTTGGTGGTGCATGCCTGTAATCCCAGCTACTTGGGAGGCTGAGGCAGGAGAATTGCTTGAACCTGGGAGGCAGAGGTTATAGTGAGCCGAGATTGTGCCACTGCATTCCAGCCTGGGTGAGAGAGCAAGACTCTGTTTCGGGCAGGGTGGGCGGGGAACAAAGAAAGAAATGTGCTTTTTACTATTTTTTTTTTTTTAATGAAGGGAAACATGTAGGGAGGAAGCTAACATTCATTAACCAAGGCCTACATCAGGCCAGGCACTATCATAGACACTTAAAATCTATTATCTCATTTAGACTTTACAACCCTGAGAAGCAGATATTGTAAAGGAAATTAAGGTTCAAATAAGCTGAACTAACATGCAAGATCACAGTCCATGCAGCCCAGATTATCATGGGTGGAATAACATTCATGGGGCTTATAAATAATCAAGACGTCTTAGGAATACAACTCGAGAAGTTCCATAGCCCAACCCTAACTCAGATACCAAAACACAGGAGGTAGACATTTTCACACAAAACACAAGAAGGACAAACTGTTCCTCCAGCTGTTGAATCAATTTAAAGTACCAATTATTTGAGAAAAGCATGGGCCAGAAAACCTTACCGCCTTCACCAAGGACTGATAAGATTCTGTGAAATACTTTCTCCTTCAATTCAATTTTTAAATTAAAAACTGAAATATAATTCTCATATCATAAAACTCATCCTTTTAAAGTGTACAATTCAGTGGTTTTTAGCATATTCACAAAGCTGTGCAACCACTGCTGTTATCTAATTCCAAAATATTTTCATCACCCCAAAAAGAAATCTTAATCACATTAGTAATCATTTTCCATTCCCCCTTCCACCCACCTTCAAAAAGCCACAGTCTACATTCATCTCTATGGATTTTCCTATTCTACACCTTTCATATTAACTGGAATTTGCACTATGGCCTTTGGTGACTGGCTTCTTAAACTTACATAATGTTTCCAAGGGTCATCCATATTGTAGCATGTATCGGTACTCCATTCCTTTTTATGACTGAATATTATTTGACTGTATGGATGTACTATGTTTTCTTTATTCTTTTGCAAGTAAATATCCGGTAGTCCCAGCACCATTTATTCAAAAGAGTATTCTTTCCCAATTGATTGCTTTTAATATCTTTGTAAATTATTAGAGAACCATAAATGTTTGTTTCTGGACTCTTTATTCTATTGATCTATATGTCTATCTTTATGTCAGCACCACACTGTCTTGATTACTGTGGCTTTGTAGTAAGTTTTCTTTTGTTTTGTTTTGAGATGGAGTTTCACTCTTGTTGCCCAGGTTGGAGTGCAGCAGTGCGATCTCGGCTCACAGCAACCTCCACCTCCTGGGTTCAAAAGATTCTCCTGCCTCACCCTCCCAAGTAACTGAGATTACAGGCATGTGCCACTATACCCAGCTAATTTTGTATTTTTAGTAAACATGGGGTTTCACCATGTTGACCAGGCTGGTCTCAAACTCCTGACCTCAGGTAATCCACCCACCTCAGCCTCCCAAAGTGTTGGAATTACAGGCGTGAGCCACAACGCCCGGCCTGTAGTAAGTTTTGAAATTTAAAAATTTGCCTTTGACATTTTTTCTATTCCGGTCCTTTCCATTTCTATGTGGCTATTAGGATCATCTTATCAATTTGTGTGAAATGGCCAGCTGGAATTTTGATAGGACTTGCATTGAATCTGTAGATCAACTTGATGAGTAATGCCATCTTAACAATATTAAGGCTTTCGATTCATGAACACAGCTTGTCTTTCTATTGATTTAGGGCTTCTTTAATTTCTTTCAATGATGTTTTGTAGTTTTCAGCATATAAGTCTTGCACATCTTTTGTTAAATTTATACCTAAGTATTTTAATCATTTTGATTAAATCAGATTGTTTTCTTAATGTTCACATTATTAATGTCAATAGAAATACAATTTTATTCCAAAGTAGATAGAAATAAAATTTATTTTTATATGCTGATCCTGTATTCTACACAATGTTGTTGAACTCTTTCATTAGTTCTCTGTGTGTGTGTGTGTGTGTGTGTGTGTGTGTTCCTTAGGATTTTCTATATACAACATGAAGTCATCTGCAAGTAGAGATAGATTTACTTCTTTCCAATTTTGGCTAATTATGCTAACTTAACTAGAACTTCCAGTGCAATGTTGAATCAAAGTGAAGAGAGTAGACATCCTTATTTTGTTCTTTACCATAGAGGAAAAGATTTTAGTCTTTCCCTTATGTGTGATGTTAACTTCTAGTTTTGGTTACAGCTGCCATCAATCAGGTTGAAGAAGTTCCCTTGAATTCCTAGTTTGTTCCATATATTTATCAGAAAAGGGTATATACACAAGACAGAAACAACCTTTGAGTTTTGCCTTTCACTTCTAGGCCCTTCATCCGTCTGGAATTCAGCATTGTTTGTGATGTTAGGTAGGAATCCAGTTTTATATTTCTCTATATAGAGATTCATTATTCCTATAATCACCTATGAATTTTTCCACTCCCCATTAATTTGAAGTGCGATTTTTATTTTATATTACATTAATATGTGAGTTTGAACTTCAGCTATCTATTCTGTTTGACTAGCCTTCTGTTTGAGGACCAATATCTGACTGTTTTCACTCCACTGACTTTGTAATACGTGTGCTGCCTGGTAGAGAAAATCTCCCTTCTTTTGTCTTTTTTTTAAGGTTAACTTAGCTATTTGTGCATATTAAGCTAAAAACCCAACTAAACTTTAATTTATAGGTTAATTAGAGGAGAATTAACATCTGTATAATATTAACGAAATCCATTTGAAAACAGGAAAGGTCTAGAATTTATATTTTCTTCCATGTCCTTTACTAGATTTTAATGTTTTTCCCAATAGAGATCTTGTGTATTTCTTTTAAAAATAATTTCTGCATATTTTAGTTTTTATTGCTAATGTGAATGATATTGAAACGGGAAAAGTTCCCTTATTCCCTTCACAGGGCATGAGACTGGGCTGTGGCTCGCTTCTTCGGTGCCCCTCTGCTCAAACCTCTAGGGGGCGCATGCAGATGGGCAGGTTGTGGGGCATGTGGGCTTTAACCCCAAGGCAGCATCTAGGGGCAAATGCTTACCGCTCCTTAAGCCCCAGTGGGCGTGCGTTACAGTGTGCTCTTTTAGTTTTGTTGTCTATAGGCAGCTCGTGTTCATCAGCTCAATTAGACCCTCTGCCTTATCACAAGGAGAAAGGGCTTTCTGTATCCTGGGTTCTTGCCTTGGTGTACCGGAAAAATCAGATCACATATGGGATTGGAGAATGAGTGCAAGGTTTTACTGAATGATGGAAATAGCTCTCAGCAGATGGATGGGGAGCCAGAAGGGGGATGGAGTGAGAAGTTGGTTTTCCCCAGGAGTCAGGCTGCTCAGCCGCCGAGCTCTCCTGCCTCTCCTCTGACCACCCTCGGCTGAACTCAGCGTCTTCCCGCCATAGATGGCCTGCTGGCATCTGCTGGTTCTGCCGGTGTCCTGCTGGCATCTGCTGGTGTCTGCCAGTGTCCTCTGGTATCTTCTGGTGTCTGCGGATGTGTTCTTCCGCCTGTGTGTTCCTCTCGATGTCCAACCACTTGTGTCTCTACCCTCTAGGGTCTTGGGGTTTTTATGGGCACAGGATGGGGGCATGGCGGGCCAGGCTGGTCTTGGAAAATGCAACATTTTGGCATGAAAACAGAAATGCCTGTCCTCACCTAGGTCCGTGGGCACAGGCCCAGGGGTGGAGCCCTAGCCAGGGACTGGGTCTTTCTCTTCCTAGCACTTGCCTGCCCCCCTCCCGTATCAATATTACTTATCACATTTACTGGTTACTTATTGCACGTGTTAAAAATAATATTAACTTTGGCAAATTACTCGTGTCATTGCCAATCTGGTGAATTTCTTATTAGTCCTTATAAAGTTTACTGATGCTGCTGATTTTCCCAGTTATATAATTATATCATCTGCAAATAACACCATGCTGTTTTGTAATGTTTTTCAAATAGTAACCAATTTTAAATATTTCCTTCCCATCTTTGTGCACTTATTTAATTTTCTTTCCTTTTCTATTTTTTTTTCTTTAGAAGGAGTCTCACTCCCAGGCTGGAGTGCAGTGGCGCAATCGCGGCTCACTGCAACCTCTGCCTCTCAGGTTCAAGCAATTCTCCTGCCTCAGCCTCCCAAGTAGCTGGAACTACAGGCACCAGCCACCATGTCTGGCGAATTTTTTGTATTTTTAGTGGAGATGAGTTTTTGCCATGTTGGCCAGGCAGATCTCAAACTCCTGACCACAGGTGATCTGCTCGCCTCGGCCTCCCAAAGTGTTGGGATTATCGGCAATGAGCCACTGCGCCCGGCCAATTTTCATTCTAACAGTATGCGTGAGGCTCTCCAGTACTGGGTTAAACAGTAGTAGACGAATGGGTATCTTTCTCTGGTTCTCCATCGTAAGATGAACATATTTAAAGTTTCTCCATTTAGTATAATGTTTGCTATAGATTATCATATAAATATTATTTACTTGAGTAATTTTCCTGCAATTCTAATTTGATTACAATAAGCACATGATTTTTCTCCTTTACACTAATAATGAAAGGATTGAACCGACTCATTTCTAAGGTTAAAATTTTGGGGGACCACTTTTTCTGAGGGAGTGAAGGGGAGGGGAAGTATGAATTCCATTTCAATATCTTTAATATATATCCGTCTACTCAAAGTCTCCCTCTTTCCTTTTGCCAACTTTTGGCCATTTACATTTTTCTAGGAATTTACCTCATCTCTTTTTTTCAAATGTGTTATAATTCTTTCGTCTTTTTAACAAATCTGTTGTGTCTGTAATATTTCATTTATTTTACTCTATATTCTCTACTGTGTTTGTTTGCATCTTCCTGCCAGTCTACCTTGTTAATCCTTTCAATAACTAATTTTTGGCTTTGTTAATTACCTCTACCATTTTTTATTGTTATACTTTTTTAATTTATTTGACTTCTGCCCTTAAGTCTTATATGTCCAGCTGTTTTGTCACTTTGGGTAGGTTTTGTTGTTGTTATCAATTTTTTAAATTTAAATGCTCAATATATTTGTTTTTAATCTTTCTTATTTGTTGATCAATATATCTAAAGCAATGAACTTCCTTTCCACATAATGAACTGTGTCCCACAAATGTGGATATATACTGACTTCATTGTCATTTCATTGTAAAACATATTTATTCTTTTAACCCAAAGAATATTTGCCATTTTGTTAGTTCCCAAATATGGAATGTTTTATCATTAATTTTTAATTTTACTTTCTTATGGTTAGAAAACATACTCTATGTGATATAGAATCTTTTGAATTTTTGAGGCTTCCTTTATAGCCTAATGCATAGTTTATACTTCTTAATGTTGTCTGTGTACCCAAGAGAACATGTATCCCTGTTTCTTGGATACAAAGTTCTGTGTATTCTATGTACATAAAATAGCTCAAACTTATTGTATTGTTAAGATTTTGATATTGTCACTTATTTTTCCTGGGCAATTATTATCAGTTTCAGAAAGGCAAATGTTAAAAAGTTCCAATGAAATTGCTGTTTTATCTGCTTCAGTTCATGTTTCACGAAAATGTTTGCTATACCATTGTTAATAATAGCAAAGTGGAACAAAAAATTTAAAAAATTAATTATAATTCATTTATGTAATGGAACATTATGAGTCATTACAAATTGTAAGAGAAAATAAAATTTATTGACCTACAGGGTTATCCATGATATTAGTGAGTATTAAAAAAAGTTACAAAACAGAATGCTATATGATCACATTTATATAAAATTATACACAATTATGTACATATATTTGACAAAGGTCTAGTATGTAAAACATAAAATGAACTCTTAAAACTCAACAATAAGAGGCTGGGCACGGTGGCTCACGCCTGTAATCCCAGGACTTTGGGAGGCTGAGGTAGTCAGATCACCTGAGGTCAGGAGTCCAAGACTAGGCCTGGCCAACATGGTGAAACCCTGTCTCTATTAAAAATACAAAAAATTAGCTGGGCATGGTGGTGAATGCCTGTAATCCGAGCTACCTGGGAGACTGAGGCAGGAGAATCACCTGAACTTGGGAGGCAGAGGTTGCAGTGAGCCGAGAACGCATCATTGCACTCCAGTCTGGGCAACAAGAGCAAAACTCCATCTCAAAAAAAGAAAAAACTCAACAATAAGAAAATAAATGAGCAAAACTTGAATAGACATATGACCATATCACAAGATATAGAAATAGCCAAGGAATACATGAAAAGATACTCAACATCATTAGTTATTGGAAAAGCAAATCAAAATCACAATGAAATATGACTTCACAGTTATTAGGATATCTAAAATAAAAAATACAGAAAATAGCCTGTAATCCCAGAGCTTTGGGAGGCCAAGGCAGAAGGATCGCTTGAAGCCAGGAGTTTGAGACCAGCATGGTGAGACCCCCATCTCTACAAAAAAAAAAAAAAAAAAAAAAAAAGGCTGGATGTAGTAGCACATGCCTGTATTCCTAGCTAGTCAGGAAGCTGAGACGGGAGGATCTCTTGAGCCCAGGAATTCAAGGCTGCAGTGAGCTATTATCATGCCACTGCACTCCAGCCTGGGTGACAGGCTGAGATCCTGTCTATAAAAAAATTAGAAATGAAAATTATATATGTGGAAAATAAGTGTTCTTGAGGATGTGAAGAAATTGGAACTGCTGATGGGAAAGTAAAATGGTACAAGCACCCAGGTAAATATTTTGTCATGTTCTCAAAAATTTAAACACAGAATTACCATATAACCAGGTAATTTCCCTCCAAAGTATATACCCAAAATAATAGATAACAGGGACTCAAGCAGATACTTGGTGACCAACATTCCCTGCAGTATTCACAATGGCCAAAAGGTGGAAAAAACCCAAATGTCTATCAATGGATAAATAGACAAAAAATATGTGGTATATACACAAGATGAAATATTATTAACCCATAAAAAAGGAAGGAACTTCTGATACATGCTACAACATGAATGAACCTGGAAAACATTATGCTAATTCAAATAGGTCAGACACAAAAAGATAAATATAATATGAATTCATTTATATGACATATCTAGAATAAGAAAATTCTTTTTTTTTAAAGATGGAGTCTTGCTGTGTTGCCCAGGCTGGAGTGCAGTGGTGCGATCTTGGCTCACTGCAACCTTCGCCTCCTGTGTTCAAGTGATTTTCCTGCCTCAGCCTCCCACGTAGCTAGGACTGCAGGCATGTGCCACCACACCTGGCTAATTTTTGTATTTTTAGTAGAGACGGGGTTTCGCCATGTTGGCTGAGGTCTCAAACTCCTGACCTCACATGACCTGCCCATCTCGGCCTCCCAAAGTGCTAGGATTACAGGCATGAGCCAGCAAACTCGGCTAGAATAAGAAAATTCATAGAGAAGACAGAAAGTAAATTAGACTTTACCAGGGCTGGGGAAAATGGGGAGTCATTCCTTACAGGGTACAGAGTTTCTGCTTGGGATGATAAAAGTGTTTTGGAAATATTTGATGGTGATGGTTGCATATCATTTTTAATACAATAAATATTTCTGAATTATACACTTAAAATGATTAAAATAGCCAATGTTGTTATATATATTTTATTTATGTATTTATTTTGACCTGGAGTCTCATTCTATCACCGAAGCTGGAGTGCAGTGGCACGATCTCAGCTCACTGCAACCTCCGCCTCCCAGGTTCAAGCAATTCTCTTGCCTCAGCCTCCTGAGTAGCTGGGATTACAGGCACCCGCCACCACACCCAGCTAATTTTTGTATTTTTGGTAGAGACAGGGTTTCACCATGTTGGCCAGGCAGGTCTCAAACTCCTGACCTCAAGTAATTCACATGTCTTGGCCTCCCAAAGTGCTGGGATTACAGGTGTGGGCCACCATGCCTGGCCTGTTATATATATTTTAGCTTAATAAAAGCCATGTAGGCTTAGGATCAAATAAACCCAAACTCAATCTTGGTTCTATGAATAACAATAATTTTGTGACCTTTAAAAAATTAACCTTACTAAGCTTCAGATTTCTTAATCTCTAAAATAATCACAAAAATAACATCATATTTTACTGTGTTGTGTGAAGACTAATGAAATATATGCATGTAATGTGCTTATCACTGTATCTGTCCAATAAACAAAAGCTATTATTATTATCAAAAACATATAAGTTGATCATATCATTCCCCACAGTTAAAAACTTCCAGGACTCCACACTGCGCTTGGGATAAAATCCATAGTTCTTACTATGACTTACAAAATCCCCTATGATCTGGCCTGGGCCAGAACACTGTCTCATCAGTGTTCACTTCAGACACAATGGCCTTCTTTTAGTTCCTTAGACAAACCACTAAGCTTGTTCCTACCTCAGCCTCAGGACCTTTGTGTGCTTGCCATGACTAGAACACTCTTTCTTCAATTGTTCTCATGACTGGCTTCTTCTCAATGTTCAGGTCACACCTGAAGTGTCACATCTTCAGAGGCTGTCCATTATGACTCCTTCTAAAGTTGCCCTAGACCAACTCCACCCCCACAAGTAACATCAAATCATCGATTTTATTGTCTTAAAGCATTTATTGCATTTATCGCAATCTGAAATTATTTATCTAATTATTTGTTTAACACCTGCCTCCCACCCTCTGGCACACCACTAAAATGTAAGGTCAACATAAGCAGAGACTTCATCTGTCCTGTTCATTGTACAAGGAATGGTGTCAGGTACAGAGCGTGGCCAAATTAACATCTGTTTACTGAATCAGTGAATGAACATATGAAGCAAATTTGCAACCTCAGTGCAGAACAAGCATGAATTCCTATCCAAATATGACTATAACATCAGAATACTGGATCAGCTCCTTTTATTCTACATATTCTGAGTTAACTTTTTCAAGTAAAAACACATTTTTCTAATATAACTTTTATGTAATACTAGAAATAGTTACCACTTACTGAGTATTATTTGTAAGTTGTTATGTTAAGCACTTGCTATGCATTACCTCTTTGAATCCTCATACAAGCCTGTGAATGTTACTATTCTTATCCCAATTTTACAGAAGAGGAATGAGCCTGAGCCTCAGAAAACGAACTGTTCCAAAGTTACACAAGCTAATAGAAGTAAAAGAAATGGAGATTCAAACGCATAATTGACTCTAAAGCCCTTACTTCTAACCTCAACAATATACTAGGTTATATACTAGGAAAGGGCACTAAACCACGTTCAAATTCTGCATTTTCCATTTACTACTTACATTACCTTAAACAAAAATCTTAACCTTCTGACTCTCAATATTCCCAATGTAGAAGTAGATAAACTTGTGAAGAAACCACCATATATTTTATAAGGAAAGGCACTAAGGAAATGCTTTAAGGACACAGCACATCCCTAAATGAGATCCCACAGACACTAGGTATAAGACAGTACTAGTAGACTTAACTCAGTACCAAGTATAAACTCTTTAGCCTCATATTCAAGGCCCTGCAGTCTCACGCCAATCTACTCTCCAGTTTCATCTCTTGCACTCCTTGTATGAAACATGTATATTCTAATCACACCAGATTACTATTTGTTCCCCAAATATGCCACACTTTTTCATACTGTGCTTTTTGTTCATATGATTTCCTCTATTTAAAACACACTTTCTCAAAGATTTCCTTATTTAAATAGTAAGGCATTTAGCTGACTGGTTTCTTCTTTCAAGAGTGGAGTCTACTTAATTTGCTCATATAGGTCTACCCTGGCTCTAGTTGCTGAGACCAAGTCTACAACGAGACAGGGTGGATTAAGGACTCCAGCCCCATACACTAGATTTACTGTCATGTCAATGTGGCTACCAGCCTGACTCTGACTTTGTGTCCCATTTGAAACATCAGGATTTCTATCTGGTTCAGAATTCCCAGTCTCTACCTTGCATACCACTTGAGTGCCAGATGAATTTTGTGTGAATCACACCCTCCATTGATAATCCTGCCCTCTATAACTGGATCATATTTGGTTATGGACAATCTTTATTTATTTATTATTTATTTATTTGTGTATTTTTGAGATGGAGTTTCACTCTTGTCATCCAGGCTGGAGTGCAACGGTGCAATCTCAGCTCACCACAACCTCTGCCTCCCAGGTCCAAGTTATTCTCCTGCCTCAGCCTCCCGAGTAGCTGGAATTACAGGTGCATGCCACCAGGCCTGGCTAATTTTTGTCTTTTTAGTAGAGACGGGGTTTCACCATGTTGACCAGGCTGGTCTCGAACTCCTGACCTCAGGTGATCCACCCGCCTCGGCCTCTCAAAGTATGGGAATTACAGGCGTGAGCCACTGCGCCTGGCCGGTTATGGACAATTTTGACACTTGCCATTATCCCCTTCCTACCACCACTGAACTAAGCACCTTGCTCCCTGCTAACAAACCATCCTGAGGTAGCATACCTCCGTTTTAAAATAATGTCAACTCTTGAGTTCCTGTTGCTACAATGTGTTGTATCATTTAGCCAAAACTGTTATGCTGTAGTCCTTCCAGGCCTTGACAGTAAGAATGGGGCTCTGTTTTTAATGCAAGAGGGATTTAAGTGTGTTGCTATATGGAGGGAGAAAAAATAAGAAAATACAAGGAATGGGATAAAAAGCCCAAATGAAGAGATCATCTATGGGCAGGGGAAGGGCCAGGATGTTTTCTGAGATGAGAGATAAAAAGGCAAAGATAGGTAAGGATAAAGAGGAATTTTGCAGAAGGCTAGAAAATGAGTGGGTCGATGGTTGCCCAATGGCACAGGGGAGACAAGAAACTATGGTCTTGTGGTTAGAATAGTTAGTTTACATACCTTGTAGCTCCATAAAGTCAAGGATGGTATCTTATTCAACTCTATCCCTAGGGCCTAGCATTGAAATAGGTGAAAATGGGTGCTCAAGATACACTTGCTAAATTAAAATATTATGTAATACAGGAAATCAAACATGAGTACAAAGAAAAGAGAATCTGTTATTTTCTGAGTAGCTCTAATATACTATGCATAGTCTAGATATTTGACCCTCATTTAATGATCAAAGTTGCTGTATAATAAACTTTAGTAGTACTGTTTTACAAATGAAAAAACTAAACCTCAGGAAGATTAAATATCTTACCCAAGGCAAAAAACCAGTAAGAGGTGGGTTAAACTATCTAAAGTCTACTACATTCCCCTGCTGCAAAGCGTTCCATATCAACTACAGGACTAAGTATACACATCTTGAGAGGATATACATGATCCCTCATGAGATGGCAATGTGTACTTTGAAAACTTTCTTTGTACAAGCTGAGCCCTCCACTTAGCATCCTTGTACCTCACACTCCACTTCACTGGCTAATTTCAAATCATCCTTCAAGATTCCATTCATGTATCATCTTCTCAATGGTGTCTTCTCTAAGTCTTCCTCAATATCCCCATATCCTATCTTTGTTTGCAGTCCTTCCTGTACTCTCTCTGTGTACACGATCATATTATAACCCCGACCCCACATACTGTCCTTGTAAATTTGCCTGTCTCCAAAGTATTTAAGGCCGTAGGCAAATTTTCTCTTTACTATAGTTTTGCTTGTCAGGCATAAATTTAATATTCCATCACATAGATTCCTTATCTGTGCTAGCTATAAATATAGTAACTAAGCTTGTAACAGGCATAGACTTAGTTCTGAGGGGAATCTACAGAGGACAGGCCATTAGAACTGGCTTTCAACACCCTTATAGTCCACCAAGGACAAGAGATGCATTCCAAAAGCCCAATATTCCTTTCAGTTGTAAAAAGAAATGTTGACATTAAGTTATGTGCTAGCCATGTCCTTCCCAAACAGAGTTACAGTAAATCAAGAATAAATTGCCAGGTCGAGCGCAGTGGCTCATGCCTGTAATATCAGCACTTTGGGCGGCCAAGGCGGGAGGATTGCTTGAACCCAGGAGTTTGAGACCAGCCTGGGTAACATGGCAAAACCCAGTCTCTACAAAAAAAAAAAATACAAAAATTAGCCGGGCATGGTGGTGTGTGTCTGTATTTCCAGCTACTCTGAAGGCTGAGGTGGAAGGTTGCAAAGAGCCAAGATCATGCTACTGCACTCCGCTCATCTCAAAATTTTAAAAGAATAAATTGCCAATTATTGTGGAAAGATGCAGAGCAAGATATCGAAATAGAAGGCTCCACCGATTGTCCCCCTCCACTGCACTGACACCTACTTAACAACTATCCACACAGAAAAAAATACCTTCATCAGAACCAAAAATCATGTAAGCACTCATAGTACAAAGTACCTGCTTGTAACTTCATATCGCCGAAAGGACACTGAGGAGATAGATAAAACAGTCCAGAATTGCAGACACCACCACCCTGCCAACCCCTGGCAGCAGCAGCATGTTTCAGAGAACATCTCTGGCTGCTGGAGGAGGGAGAACACAGCAATTGTGATGCACTGAACTCAGTGCTTTCCTATTGAAGCAGAAAAGAAAACTGGACCAAAAATGGTCAAAAGATTTGAATAGACATTTCTCAAAAAAAAAAAAAAGACATACAAATGGCAAACAGGCATATGAAAAGATGCTCAACATCATTGATCAAAGAAATGCAAATCAAAACTACAATGAGATATCATCTCACCCAGTTAAAATGGCTTATATCCAAAAGACAGGCAATAACAAATGCTAGGGAGGATGTGGAGAAAAGGGAACTGATGTACACTGTTGGTGGGCATGTAAATTAGTACAACCACTATGGAGAACAGTTTGGAGGTTCCTTACAAAACTAAAAATTGAACTACTATAAGATCCAGCAATCCCACTGCTGGGTATATACCCCAAAGAAAGGAAATCAGTGTATCAAAGAGATATCTGTACTCCGATGTTTGTTGCAGCACTGTTTACAATAGCTAAGATTTGGAAGCAACCTAAATGTCCATCAACAGATGAATGGATAAAGAAAATGTAGTATGTGTACACAGTGGAGTAACTATTCAGCCATAAAAAAAGAATGAGATCCAGTCACTTGCAACAACATGGATAGAACTGGAGATCATTATGTTAAGTGAAATAAGCCAGGCACAGAAAGACAAACATCACATGTTCTCACTTATTTGTGGGATCTAAAAATCAAAACAATTGAACTCATGGACATAGGGTATAGAAAGATGCTTACCAGAGGCTGGGAAAGGTAGTGGAGGGATGGTGGGGAGGTGGGGATGGTAAATGAGTATAAAAAATTAGAAGGAATGAATAAGACCTACTATCGGATAGCAATACAGAGTGAATATAGTCAATAATAACTTAATTATACATTTTAAAATAACTTAAAGAGTATAATCGGACTGTTTGTAACACAAAGGATAAATGCTGGAGGTGATGAATACTCCATTTACCCTGATGTGATTATTATGCATTGCATGCCTGTATCAAAACATCTCATGTACTACATAAATGTATATACCTACTATGTACCCCAAAAAATTAAAAATAAAAAAATGGCCTATGGAGATTGCTGTGTTTTATATCTGCCTTTTGAGAATTTATTTTATTCTTTTAGTTTAATGTAATGAAATGGATATTGATGCAAGAGCAACTGTCCAACCAAAAGTCTAAGGGTAATGAGCTTTGCACCATTCCTTGAGAATCTCCTATAGATGAGCAGCTGGCTGGGGCCCAATTCAAGATGACACAAAATGCCTCGAGAACATCATGTCCAGGCAGCCAGAGCCAATAAGCATCTGTCCTAGCTAGAGGAAGTTAGCACAAATTGCCAAAGTTTTAAAACATTAGCTCTGGATCAGCAAATCTCCCCTCTGTGTACTGAGAAGCCTTCTTCTCTGATCAAATAAAGCTGGGATCACTTGGGCTGGCAAGACCAGCTGTGGAGCTGACAGCTGTTGTCCCTCGCCTCTTCCCACTTGGAAGGAGATGTGAGCTTATATAACCTCCTCCACCCACTTGCACCAGTCCCCGAGGATCCCAGCATGCAGAACAGGCAGGGCTGTGAGCTCTGAGTGAATACTGTATCACTCTTTGTATAGGAGGAGAACGCTTCTTGTCAGCAGGACATGGTACTTTGGCATGTAACAAACTAAGGCCTTTTCTTCACAAGGGCACTCCAGCAAAGGTTTCCTAAATTCTTGCTGGGGTGTCAAGAGAAAAAATAATGAGCATAACGAATAAGAACTCTAAAAACTATAATGTAAGATTCACCTTCAAAACTATATACAAAATTCAGATTCATGACTATTTTTAAGGTAAGGATAAATGTGGAAAAAGGAGATGGCACAGTTCAGCAACTTCTCAGACAGCCAAGATACATGGGGTCACTGGCTCTCAATCTCTGCCCCAAGGGAAATTGCCTCATTGCTCTTTTCCTGTGTTAGACAGAAATGGCAATGCCAAATTGTCTTACAGACTGCTAAGGAATCAGTCATACAGATAAATCAATCAAGCCAAGGATTATAAACCTTGTAAGAGTTCATAAACTATAAGGTAAAAGGAAGACTTATAAAGTCATCTTTAAAATGTATAGAAGTACTTCACGGAAATAGAACTAATGTTTCAATGCCAAGCATGTTTTATGCACTATTTCATTGAATCCTCACAACGCTGTGAGGCTGATATAATTATTGTTCACATTTTAGAGTTGAAAACAAGGCTCAGAGGAGTGAAGCACTTCACTCCATGTCACAGAACTAGTAAGTAGCAGAGTTGGCCTGCTCAGTTCTGATGCCTATGTGCCATGTGGCTAAAGGCGTGGACTCTGGAATCAGATAACCTGGGTTCAAGTACCAGCTCTGCTCCTTTCTAGTGCTTGACTGTGCCAAAGTTATGTCACCTCCCTGTGCCTTAGCTTTTTGTTGTTGTTGTTCCTTGTTCATGTTTGGTATTTGTGTTTATTTTAATCTGTAAAACAGGAATAAGTAAGTCTCCCTATCTCGTAGTTTTGAGGATTAAATGAATTAGTACCTGTAGACTTCTTAGAAGAATACCTGGCACTATATGAGCATGATATGAATGTCTGACAAATACACACATATAAATATGTTATAATAGCATAAAGACAGAAGAGGCCATGAGTCATATCTAGCCCACTGTGCTGCTTTCAGGAATAACTCCACTTAACACATCACATAGCAACAGATGCCTCTCTAAAAGATCTTTGGGGACAGCAATGTTACCAGTTTCCCTAACAATATATAACATTTAAGTACAGTTACATGCAAAAAGCACTTATTCTGCCTGAACTTCAGTTCTTCCTATTATGATTTTGGCCTACTTCTCCTTGTTCAGGCCTTTGAAGAAATGGAAAACAGATAAGCATGGTAATGTGGAAAGCAGAATTGTAGTAAAACAGCTTTAATTTCATGAGAAAAGGAGGAGAGCTGAAACCTTTCCCAACACCCCTCCTCAAATTTTTTTTTTTTTGGAGACAGAGTCTCACTCTGTTGCCAGGCTGGAGTACAATGGTGCAATCTCGGCTCACTGCAATCTCCACCTCCCAGGTTCAAGCAATTCTCCTGCCTAGCCTCCCAAGTAGCTGGAATTACAGGCACACACCACCACACCCAGCTAATTTTTGTATTTTTAGTAGAGACGGGATTTCACCATGTTGGCCAGGATGGTCTCAATCTCCTGACCTCGTGATCCACCTGCCTCGGCCTCCCAAAGTGCTGTGATTACAGGCGAGAGCCACCGCACCTGGCTCCTCCTCAAATATTAACTATTCTTCTAAAGCAATGAAGATTGAGGAATGCAAAAAGAACTCAAAGTTCCAGTCTTGGCTGATTCAACCTAGCTGTTTGAACATAGACTAATCATTGCATTCATTTACTCTACATCCTTATCTAGTAAGTGAAAATACAAGACGAAGACATCACATGGACCCTTAATGCTCAAATATCAAGGAAAATGACTTGTTCAAGGTCATACTAAAAAAGTGTCACAGTTAGGACTCAAAACCATGTCTCCTAACCATAAGGATCTTCCCACTACACCTCTCACTCTCCATTAGAGTATCTTTTCTAGCTCTCATCTTCTGACTTCCTACTACCACTACTTTTCAGCCAAGGCATGGCAGATTGAATTATTGTTCCCAAATTTCCCCCCACCTCTCTGTATCCATGTACTCTGCCATGTGACCTTGCAGTTCTGCTAAAGGAAGAATGTATTTCACCTCCTTACTGATGTTGGGCTTGGCCATATGATTTGTTTTGGCCAACTGAATTTGTAAGGAAGCAATGGTAGGCTGGCTTTGAGCCTAGCTTTGAAAGACCTCACGTGTCTCTGCTTACCTACCATGCACTTCTGCCACCATCCTGAGAATAATCTGCCTCAGGTGACCCTCTGATCCCTGAAAAATTGAGACACATACAGCAGACCTAAATGGAACTTGTGGCCTGAGCCAAGCCCCATCGAACCTAATTGAATAAAAACAAAGCTACCTCAGCCAACCCATAGATGTGTGAGCCAGAAATAAATGCTTATTGCTTTATGCCACTGAATTTTGGGATGCTTTGTTATGTTATTCTTATGATATCTAACCAATATGCAAGGTTTTCTGGGGTTCTCAGAAAAGTATTTCCTGGCAATGATAATGTCTTAAAGAACTAAAGATCTGAGCCCAAATTAAATTGCCATACATATCATCAGGCAACATCATCTACCAACAATTTCCCATTTTCCAATGAGAGGGTTTACCCATGAACTCAAACACCAGCTTGTTTAAAGTTCTTATTTTCCTGCCTCAGTTTCCTCGCAAAATAAATGTTACAGTAGGGGCTGTATCATAGAGTTGTCGAAAGGCTCAAAAGAGATTGCATGATAAATATTTAATACATATTGAGTGTTTCATAAGAATAGCAATGATGATAATGAATTGGCATCTTCCTTGATACAATCAAGGAGAGGAAAGTAAATGCTTTGAAAACAATATAACAATTTCCTTTTAACTGTTGAATTCTGATTGGGGTGCAGGGCTTTTCCCCCCTTACTTGCCTAATAATGCCAGCCACTTCCTAATTGTCAAAGGAAGTGAGAAGCAGCTTTATCTCACACACACAGAGGCTACATAAGTAAATAAGAAAAAAAATCCTCTGGACATGCATATCCTACTGTGAGCAGAAGCCAGTTTCCTGGGGAGTTATTTTTAGAGGAAGTCTGGCTTTGGAAGATGGACCTCCTCAAAGATTGCTGTGCCTGGTGAGACTGACAACATAGGGCCAGTTGAAAGACAAAATTTTTAAACACCCACTTTGGTTAAAAAACAAGCAAGTAAAAAAAAAGTTATATTAACTAAGTTGTCTGGATAAATATTGGCTTAGTAGTTTATTAAAATAAAAATACACCCCTTGATTTTCAAAATAGAAATCTGGAGACCCAGCTAGGCTCTAGTCTTGGCTTGTATTAATCATAGAACTTTATAAGTAAAATAAACCATATAGTTCATTATCCTCATTTTTTTTTCAGATAAGGAAACTGTGATGCAAAAAGGTGCATCTGATTCTTTCTGAAGAGAAATGGCTAAAGCAGGAATGGGTTAAATGAGGGCCAAGCCATTGGGCCTACAAGGTTATCTCAGCATAATTTGAACAAAAATAAAACTCATAGAGCTCTGCCCAAAATATTATATTCATGGAATATCTCTGAAGAACTGGTGATTACATCTGACTAGGAATCAGGTGACCTGGGTTCTGATCCCATCTCCCCTGCTAACCATCTATGCCCCTAGGTCAATCACTTAACCTTCTAAGCCTCAGTTTCCTCAACTGTAAAGTGAGGTGGGACTAATAACTTTGAAGGTCTCTTCTGCTGCTAAATGTAAGCTACAATATAAATGGATAGTAATAAGTCAATTTCAGTTAAATTTTTTAAAATTTTAAAACCACAATATGCTTATATCATATAGACAGAAATCACTGCCAAATATGTTCTTAAAGTGCCTGTAGAAGCTAAAGCAACTCCATCTTGGATGCAAATCCACTATATTGACTTCTGATTAACCTCTATTCCAGAAATGCCTCTAAGATTTCTACTTTATCTACTGTTATCAATCTTGCCCTTAGATCAGAATAACTTTGACCATAGATCCTGCCCTTAGAAAGATTCACATAGCATTCTTGCCTTTGCCGGGCAGGTCAGCTTCAATTGTCCTACACATTCCGTCCCTGTGGTATGCACGCCCTGGGTCTAGGGGGTAACGGCACAGGGGTCCACCATCTTGTCTCACTGCTGCCCAAGACTATGGGTTCTATTTGTAACTATCTATTACATGTTTCTCTCTCAGAAACTGGATATGTCAGCTTCTTTCTTAAGCCTCTCAGCTTTCTTAGACTTCAGGGGTAGGTGTGCATAGACCTGCTCACTGTAGAACAGTGCTTAAGACTTGCTGGAGGAACAAAAGTGATACAAGCAGCATGAAGGTAGCAAAAGAATATGAGTATTATTCCTTGCTCTGCCACTAGCTTCCTGTAGCACCTAGGGGGGGTCACATTCCCTCTCTGGGTGTTTGAGGCAATCTCTCTCTGGAAGACAAGATATGGTGAAAGTGCCTCTGTGATTATTATATTAAAGTACTATAGATAGATAACCAGTATTTTTCTCTTTCCTGCCCTTTGAATATATTCCAGAGGCTCCTGGTTAGAGTCCAGCATCTCTATTCTCAAAAGGCCATTATGACAGTCACTGTTCATTGCCAATTCAATAGCCATCCTCCTTCTTCCTATTTCTTCAGATATCAGGCAGGCAAGCAATGTTCTCCCAAAAAAAGTGAGCCCCCCTCCCAGGCCAAAGGGGAATTTTAGTGCTCCTATTTCTTTTTCCTAAATATTGTCCTAGGAGTTGGCCCACAACTCCGCTATTGCCAATGAGTTATTAGGGAAAGTCAGCTGGCAACTTTGGTAAGACATTTTTCTCTTGGATAAAAGACAAACTATGTCATGTGAAAAGAGCCCTTTATGGCTGGGCATGGTGGCTCATACCTGTAATCCCAGCAATTTGGGAAGCCTCGGCTTCCCAAACACCTGAGGTCAGGAGTTCACGACCAGCCTGGGCAACATGGTGAAACCCCGTCTCTGCCAAAAATCCAAAAATTAGCCAGGCGTGGTGGCATGTGCCTGCAATCTCAACTACCTGGGCGGGGCTGAGGCATGAGAATTGCTTGAGCCTGGAAGGCAGAGGTTGCAGTAAGCCAAGATTGCACCACTCCAGACTGGGAGGCAGATCGAGACTCTGTCTCAAAAAAAAAAAAAAAAAAAAAAGAGCTCCCTCCCTTCCTTTCTGCTTGGGATGCTAACATGTGAGTATGTAATATGTTGAGCTGTGACAGCCATCTTATGACCCTGAGGTAAAGTCTAAGAGAATCACAGAGAAAAGACCTGGAGGACACTGACTGAAACTTCTAACTGCCTACCTCAAGAGTTCTTAAGTCACTTACCCATAGATACATATGATACAGTTAAATTTATAAATTAGTGACAGTAAGAGATGAGCAACAATAACTACTAAAATAGCACAACAAAAATTATAACAATATACTGAAATAAAAGTTATGTGAATACGGAAAAGGAAAGTAATTAAATCAACAACAAAAGTTCTCATAGTGTTTGATGATTAACTTTATGTGTCATCGTGGCCATGCCACGGTACCTAAACATTTGCTCAAACACTAGTCTAGATATTTACTTAGCAATAGTTTTTAGATGAGATTAACATTTAAACCAGCAGTCTTGCGGATGTATGTGGGCCTCATCTAATCAGTCAAAGGCCTTAGGAGTAAAAAGACTGAGGAAGATGACTGAGGAAGAGGAAGAGGAAATGCCTTTGGATTTGAGATGCAACATCAACTCTTCCCTGAGTCTCCATCTTGCCAGCCTGCCCTACAGATTTTGAACTTGCCAGCCCCTACAATCATATAAGAGAATTCCTTAAATTAAATCCCACTCTACATACACACATACACACACACACACACACACACACACACACCCCTTGTTCTGTTTCTTTGAAGAACCCTAAGACATGGTATAATGATTTTTGACTAAAAATATACAAAAAGCCTAACTGACTCATTCAATCACTTTGTTCCTGGGCATTTATTATTCCTCCCAAATATCCTAGGAGAGAAAGTCATTACTGAAGTGGCTGTGTTGTCTGGGGTATAAACCTGGGGTTTGTCATCTCTTGCCAGAAAAATTTAGGAAACGGACGCAGACGAGGAGCTTAGGAGCAGAGGTTTAACAGACAGAAGAGAAGAGAAAGAGAAACAGCTGTCTCTACAGAGAGAGAGGGGTCTCCAAAAGGAAAGGACCTGCTTACTGCGAATGCACCAGATTTTATAGTCCAGCTTGAGGAGGCAGTGTCTGATTTAGGTAGGGCTCACAGATTGGTTTGATCAGGTGTGACGTTTACATAGAACAAGGGGAAGGCTGGTGTCCCCGCCCTAATCTTATTCCACAAATGAATTCTCCTTGGCGGGCACCATCTTGTCTGCTTCTTACTGTACACATGGCTGGCAGAGAAAGGATGATGGAGGAGCCATCTTGAACATGTCTAGTCTCTAGTTCCTGCCAGCATTCACTCATGCAAGCTCTCAGCTTGCTTGTCTACGTCTGCAGCTCGACTTTACAGGCTGCTCTTTGTTAGAAAATGATTTGAGGCTGCTTTTCATTAAAAAGAAAAGTCTTACCAAGGACTCCTATACCCTTACTATCTGCCTAAGTGATTTCTTCTTAACTCCTATATCATTAGCAAAGTCCCTGGAATCTTAATATACAGGCATACCTCGTTTTTATTATGCTTTGCTTTATTATGCTTCACAGTTACTGAATTTTTTACAAATTGAAGGTTTGTGTCAACCTGGCATGGATCAAGTGTACCAGCATCATTTTTCCAACAGCATGTGCTGACTTCATGTCTCTGTGTCAGCATCATTTTTTTTTTAGCAATGAAGTTTGTTTTTTAATTTTACATATACATTTTGTTTTTAGACATAATGTTATTGAGGGCCAGGCACAGTGGCTCACATCTGTAATCCCAGCACTTTGGGAGGCCGAGGTGGGTGGATCACTTGAGGTCAGGAGTTTGAGACCAGCCTGGCCAACATGGTGAAACCCCATCTCTACTAAAATCACAAAAATGAGCTGGGTGTGGTGGCACATGCCTGTAATCCCAGCTACTCGGGAGGCTGAGTCAGGAGAACTGCTTGAACCCGGGAGGCGGAGGTTGCAGTGAGCTCAGACTGCACTATGGCACTCCAGCCTGGATGACAGAGTGAGACTCCATCTCAAAAAAAATTTTTAAAAAAAAAGACCAAAAAAAGACATAATGCTATTGAACCTTTAATAGACTACAGTACAGTGTAAATGTAGCTCTTTTATGTATTTGGAAAACAAAATTTTTGTGACTCACTTTATTGCAATATTCACTTCGTTACAATGGTCTGGAACTGAACACACAATATCTGCAAGGTATGCATTTATTAGAGCTTCCAGAAACCCATTTGCTAATGCAAATTAACTGTTAAGAATATGGAATTACTGTGTTAGAAGGCATTCAATTTTAAGCTTTTCTGGCATATGGCTGAAGCCAAGTAGCAAGAACAAAATTATACCACCCTGTTCAGGATAAAGAGAATGGACTTTGGAATTGGAGAGACCAGAAAGACCTGTATTTAAATCCTGGCTCTGCCATTTTGTAGCCTGTGTGACCTTGAACAAGTAGGTCATCCTCTCTGAGCCCTGGTTTCCTCTTCTGTAAAATGGGGGATAAAATCTTCACAGGATACTGTAAAAATTAGATGGCAGTATAGACCCCAATGCATAGCAGGTACTGAAAAAAAAAAATTAGCTCCCTTACCTTCCTCTACCAACAAAATATTTATTAGACCTACACAGTTGCCAATAGCCACAGGTGGCTACATTACCTTAAATTAACTAAAATCAACTAAAATTTAAAATACAGTTTTTTAGTTACACTAGTAACCTTTCAATTATGTAGTAGCTACACGTTGCTAGAAGCTATTGTAGAGGAAAACTCAGATATAGAACATTTGACATTTCCTCCAAAAACAGGGAATCCCCAAATTACAATCCAATTTAGGGAGATACATGCTCTTGATTTCCTGTATCTCCTGTCAACTCCAGACATGACTTTGAAGCCAGCTAATATTAGGAACCGAGTTACAAGCTCACAAAAGGAAACCTCATTTGAGCGAGATCACCCTTGTAATTACAAAAATGTTCTCAAATAGTTCAAGTGGAAAGTGCACCGGGATAGGGAGAAGTTGCAGATAACAGTTTCACTTTGGGTGTAGACGGGAAGAGAAAACTAGTGTCTCTCTGCTCTTTGATGCAATTCCCTTCTACTCTAGTGAAGGACAGCAAGGGAGATGGAAAAAATATAACCTCATCCTGGGTCATGGTCAATTCTATGTCACTGACAACAAGATAATATTCCCTTTTCACCCTCTACTCTTCAGGCTAAATGTGGCCATTATTCTTTATTTTATTTTTTGTATTTATTTAAGTTTTAGGGTACATGTGCACAACGTGCAGGTTTGTTACATATGTATACATGTGCCACGCTGGTGTGCTGCACCCATTAACTGGTCATTTAACATTAGGTATATCTCCTAATGCTATCCCTCCCCCATCCCCCATCCCCCCTCCCCCCACCCCCCACCCCACAACAGGCCCCAGTGTGTGATATTCCCCTTCCTGTGTCTGTGTGTCCTCATTGTTCAATTCCCACCTATGAGTGAGAACACGCAGTGTTTGGTTTTTTGTCCTTGTGATAGTTTGCTGAGAATGATGGTTTCCAGCTTCATCCATGTCCCTATAGAGGACATGAACTCATCATATTTTATGGCTGCATAGTATCCCATGGTGTATATGTGCCACATTATTTTTCAGACATAGATTACCTTGTAAGAGGGTAATAACATTACCACATCAGCTGTGTGGGTACATTCCCAGATTGCTTGAGCAAAGGGGTTTACTCTATGCCAGATACTTTACATATGTGGTTGGTATTAAGTAGAGTTGCTCTGTGTCTGTACAGCAGATTTCTCTTCCACCAGTGACTGCCTCCTTCTCTATATACAGATTAGAGACACAATATACATTTGCTGAATCAAATTCTCTTGCATCTTTCTGAACTAACTCATTTTCCTTGAATATGTAGCAAATAAAACACTTTTATACTGCTAGTGACGAGTGATGACATAAATTGATACAACCATTTTGTAGACCAATTTGGCAACATATCTAGTAAAAATGCTTAGATTCTACAACATAGAAATTCTATTTCTAAGTATATACCCAGGAGAAGAGTTGAAATATGCACAAGGAGACATGTAAATCACTGTCACAGGAGTATTGTTTGCACTCACATAAAAAATGGAAGCAAATGACTCATCCATCAATAAAAGAATGAGCCTGGCACAATGTCTCACAATCCAAACACTTTGGGAGGCCAAGGCTGGAGGATCAATTGAGACCAGGAGTTCGAGACCAGCCTGGGCAACACAGGGAGACCTCATCTCAACAAAAATATTAAAAATTTGTGAGGTTTGGTGGTACACACCTATAGTTTCAGCTACTCTGGTGGCTGTGATGTGAAGATTGCTTGAGCCTGGGAGTTTAAGGCTATAGTGAGCTGTGATTGTGCCACTGCCCTGGGCAACAAAGCAAGGCCTTGTCTCAAAAAAAAAAGATAATTGTTTAAGAAATCATGAGGAAAAAAAGCAATATATAAAAGAGCACCTGCAGATCATTCCTTTTTTATAAATATGAAAATCAGTAATAGCAAACATTTGTATGTTATGTACTATGTGTACCAAACTACTCTGAGCATTTTACACATAATAAGGCATTTTATCCCCACAACTCTATGTGGTAAGTACTATAATTTATCCCATATTATAGATAATGAAACTAAGGCAAAAAGAAGTTAAGTGACTTGCCTACAGTCACCAGCTACTAAGTTGAAGAGCCAAGATGCAAACCCAGGTAGTCTGGCTCCAGAGTCCACTGTCTCAACCAGTATATTATGTAAAACAATACTATATACTGCTTAGGGAAATTCACCTACGAGATAAAAGGGAAGGAAAGTCATCATAGAGGAAGAAGGTCCATATATGAGGATAATCAGGAGGATAAACCCATAAAGCCATTGTCTCCATGTATGAAGAAATGGATTGCTGGTGGAAGATGATACAAAGGAGATATTAAGGTTTTCTAATGTTCTTTTCTGTTTTTTGAAATTATAACATATACTCTGAAAAATACACTATACAAATGTCAAAAAATTTTCACAAACTGAACACACCCATGTCATCAGCACCCAAGGTCAAAACAACAAAATATTACCTGCACCCCTGAAAGCCCCTTTGTGATTCTTTTTTTTTTTTCAGTAACACCCCGACTCTTGGAGGTAACCACTAACCTGGCTTCTAACATCATCACTTAGTTTTACCTGTTTTTGCACTTTATAGAAATGGACTCATATAGCAGGTAATCTTTCGTGACTTTTTTTTTTTTAACTCAACCTTGTATTTCTCAGATTCATCTATGTTACGGTGAACAACAGCTCTAGTTCATTTGTTCTCATTGCTATAGAATAATGACAATTTGCCACAATGTATATATCCATTCAACTGGTGACAGGCATTATTAATCTTTTTTTTAATCTTCTGATACGAGCCCCACAAAGCAGGGTTCAGAGTGCAGGGTAGTAGAAAGAGCACAGTCCCTGGAGTAACAAAAATCTGTTTTAAACCAGCTTCTGTTAATAACTATGTGTCCTTCTATAAGTTATTTGGCCATTATGGGTCTTGACTTCCACATCTGTAGGATACAAATAATAATAATTGAAAGGATATAAACCAAGTACCTAGTACATGGTAGTTATTATTGTAAGGCTTATAAAATGTTTGCTACAGACTTGAAAATCACTTACGGATTACTGTCACATAGCTTAATTCTTTAGCACCTTGGCCACTTGATCTTCCCTGCTAATGCACTCTGGTAGCCATTGAAACCCAAACATGGAAATTCAAATTCTTTGAATCTATCAATGGGTGGTTTGCTGATGTTTCCTTCCCCTCTTTCCCAGAGCAAGCACTGGCCTTTGGAACGCAGACCAACACTAACACCTTTGTCTTTATCTACATTGTCAGGTTTCTGCCATCTTTGATACGTTTTCAGTCTCATCTACCTCCAGAACAGGCCCTTTTCTTAAAGTTCTTTCTGTGATAACTGTACATGGACGAGAAACATCATTAAGACGGACAATCCCATGTCCTGTCATCAATGCTCTCTTGCCTGCCATCCCTTGAGTGAGAACACACTATATCATAGCTTCCACACTTGCTCCCACTCTCCATAAAGTGGGTTAAATGCAGACTCAGATGTCTTAGTCAGACGATTTGGCCCTGGTCCCACCAGAAACCACAAAAAGGCTCAATTCAGTGGCTGTTCCTCTCTGGCAAGGGCACCCTTGAAAAAGAACTGAAAACATAATACTGTGGGCAACTCTGACAAGACCCAAAAAATATGAATCAAAGGGTACAAATACCCTCCCTGTCATAAGGCTAGAGGGGATGACTGAGTCTTTATTCTGCCATCCCTACTGGACAGTCTAGCATTCTACACTGCAGGATGAAAGACCCATTATAAACAGAGCTGGACTAAGACTTGCTTGTCCTCCCTTAATCTTGGGTCAGAGAAGTCGGTGGGGGGAGGCAGGGAGGTTGCATGATTATAGGAAGGCAAATAGTGGTGAGAAGAGTTCTGCAAATCAAGTGATAAAGTGTACACATGGGGAAGGATACACAAACTTTGCATGTGTTGGGAATTTTGAGAGGTGGGAGGGATAGGAGTGAACCAAAAAGAAATCTAGAGTGGCTGCTCAAAGAACTTTAAACATAGTAGAGAAGAAATTAGGAAAAAGGGGCAAAGAAAGGAATCATCCTTCATCTATCCTTGGATCCAGAAATTAACTCTTATATTAACCCAATATAAGATATGTCAAAATTCATGGACTCACAGCCAAGGAACTTGGGTTCAAATCCTGGATTGTCCACTGTTTTTTTGCCACTGTCAAATAAGTCTATTAATAGCATCAAGAAGATTACATTAAGGTTCCAGACTAGAATAGTAATGTTATAACCCCTAAAATGAAAAATGAAGGTGTGGTTGATGGGAGTTGAGGGCTAAAAGGGTTAAGCAAGACAGAAGTGCTGATATCTTCATCTCACAAAGCTAGAGTCAAAAGTTAATGAAATAAGAAATAAGAGTTTAAGTATATTATTTAAAATAACAGAAGCAAGCAGTACGAGAAGTAAAATGGTCTTATAATTATCAAACAGTGGAAGAAGAGGGAAAGTAAGGGGGAAGTGTGAGCAATGATCTCCTGTATTCACAGCATGGAGAAATAATTTTTAAACTAAAATAAAACATAGTAATATAAGCATTTTAAAATATAAAAATAACTAAGAATGAAACATAAATGGTTAACAGTATCCACTGTTATGAGTAGTGGATCCACTATCTTGAGTAGTGGATAAACATGAGAAGCCTTTTGATTTTCTTTGTGGACTCTGTATTACTATTTTATTTTTAAAAATATGCCTATGCATATATCTGTTATAAAATTTTAATTTTTAAAATGGAAAAGTTAGCATTAATTATTTTCTCAAAAAATAAGGATTGAGAAATAGGGTTAGTCTGATGAAATTGCAGATCACACATTAAAGTTAGAAAAAAAAAATGTGCAGCCGGGCGCGGTGGCTCACGCCTATAATCCCAGCACTTTGGGAGGCCAAGGTGGGCGGATCACCTGAGGTCGGGAGTTCGAGATCAGCCTGACCAACATGGAGAAACCCCGTCTCTACTAAAAATACAAATAAAATTAGGTAGGTGTGGTGGCCCATGCCTGTAATTCAAGCTACTTGGAAGGCTGAGGGAAAAGAAGCACTTGAACCCGGGAGGCGGAGGTTGCGGTGAGCCGAGATTACGGCCATTGCACTCCAGCCTGGGCAACAAGAGCGGAACTCCGACAGAACGGAAAGGACAGGACAGGACAGGAAAGGACAGGACAGGACAGGACAGGACAGGACAGGAAAGGAATAAATGTCCATCTCATTGCATAAACATACCAACTCCACACAGAAGTTGAAAGACATAACCTATTTAATTGAAAACAGGAAGATCTATGTGGTTTAACCATAAGGAGGCGGTTTACAAATATTTTTAACAAATAGAGTTCTGTTATAAAAGACATGTTGCCCCCAAATTCCACTATAGAAAACACATCCAAGGTAAAGTGCCACTTGAAGCATCAATGCCACTTGAAGAACTTAATCCTGCTTGAATAACAGGATGAGTTTATATGGAATGTGTTCACTATTAGTTCAGAGCATTCTCTGTGTTATTTTGTTCCTTCCTTCATTGCTTTCATCCTTCCTCCCTACCTACCTCCATTTCTATGACAAAGAGATATCCTCCCACATCCTGCAAAGCCAGAGACACATACTGGGAGACCAAGCAACATGAAACCTCTTCATATGCCAGTAGTCACTTGGGAAACATTCAATGTTCAACACCCCTATCCCTCTGTTCCTGCCTCATTCATTAACTTCTCCATTCTTTTTTGATTTTTAATTCACAGTAAGTCCATCGTCAATCGGACAGTTTCATGGAGCACTTTCTGTCGTCCCTATACTATTACCAGTACTAACAAGAATTACAGTGATGAAAGAAAATTTTTTAGCACATACGATTGATGAAAGAAACTTATTTAGTGCATATTATTTGCCAGGTACTGTACTAAGAACTTTATATATGTTAACGAATTTAATTAATTAAATAACTATCTGTATATGAATTTTCATCAAATACTTCCTCCTCTTGATTCTGAAGCCTGAGAAAGCCCATGAACTATCTACAAAATGGGCAGGAGCTATCTACCAAATGTAATTTATTTGTCTAGGTAAGTGTTATCAAATAGAAAGATAATGCAAGCCACATGTAATTTTAAAATGTTTAGTAGTCACAATTCAAAAAATAAATAAATAAGTGGTCAAATATTATCACTTAAACATATAATCAAAATTAAATGTTAATATTTTCTATTTTTTCATACTGTCTTCAAAATCCAGGGTATATTTTAGGGTATATTTTCCACTTACAGTGCAACGAGTTCTGTCTACTGTATTTCTAGTACTCAGCAGACAAATATTTAGTTAATTACCCTCAAAATCTCAAACTAGGTGCTGGGAAAACTGGCTAGCCATATGTAGGCAGCTGAAACTGGATCCCTTCCCTACACCTTATACAAAAATTAATTCAAGATGGATTAAAGACTTAAATGTAAGACCTAAAACCATAAAAACCCTAGAAGAAAACTTAGGCAATACCATTCAGGACACAGGCATGGGCAAGGACTTCATGTCTAAAACACCAAAAGCAATGGCAACAAAAGCAAAAATTGACAAATGGGACCTAATTAAACTAAAGAGCTTCTGCACAGCAAAAGGAACTACCATCAGAGTGAACAGGCAACCTACAAAATGGGAGAAAATTTTTGCAATCTACTCATCTGACAAAGGGCTAATATCCAGAATCTACAAAGAACTCAAATTTACAAGAAAAAAAAAAACAACCCCATAAAAAGTGGGCGAAGGATATGAACAGACACTTCTCAAGAGAAGACATTTATGCAGCCAACAGACACATGAAAAAATGCTCATCATCACTGGCCATTAGAGAAATGCAAATCAGGGTGGAGCCAAGATGGCCCAATAGGAACAGCTCCAGTCTACAGCTCCCAGCGTGTGCGACTGAGGTACTGGGTTCATCTCACTGGGGAATGTCAGAAAGTGGGTGCAGGACAGTGGGTGCAGCGCACCAAGCATGAGCCAAAGCAGGGCGAGGCATTGCCTCACCAGGGAAGCGCAAGGGGTCAGGGAATTCCCTTTCCTAGTCAAACAAAGGAGTGACAGACAGCCCCTGGAAAATCGGGTCACTCCCACCATAATACCGTGCTTTTCCAACGGTCTTAGTAAACGACACACCAGAAGATTATATCCCACGCCTGGCTTGGAGGGTCCTACGCCCACGGAGCCTCCCTCACAGCTAGCACAGCAGTCTGAGATCAAACTGCAAGGCAGCAGCAAGGCTGGGGGAGGGGCGCCTGCCATTGCCCCGATGCTTGAGTAGGTAAACAAAGCAGCCAGGAAGCTAGAACTGGGTGGAGCCCACCACAGCTCAAGGAAGCCTGTCTGCCTCTGTAGACTCCACCTCTGGGGGCAGGGCATAGCCAAACAAAAGGCAGCAGAATCTTCTGCAGACTTAAATGTCCCTGTCTGATAGCTTTGAAGAGAGCAGTGGTTCTCCCAGCACGCAGCTGGAGATCTGAGAACGGACAGACTGCCTCCTCAAGTGGGTCCCTGACCCCCAAGTAGCCTAACTGGGAGGCATCCCCCAGTAGGGGCAGACTGACACCTCACACAGCCTGGTACTCCTCTGAGACAAAACTTCCAGAGCAACGATCAGGCAGCAACATTTGCTGTTCACCAATATCCGCCGTTCTGCAACCTCCGCTGCTGATACCCAGGCAAACAGGGTCTGGAGTGGACCTCCAGCAAACTCCAACAGACCTGCAGCTGAAGGTCCTGACTGTTAGAAGGAAAACTAAAAAACAGAAAGGACATCCACACCAAAACCCCATCTGTACGTCAAAATCATCAAAGACCAAAGGCAGATAAAACCACAAAGATGGGGAAAAAACAGAGCAGAAAAACTGGAAACTCTAAAACTCAGAGCGCCTCTCCTCCTCCAAAGGAATGCAGCTCCTCACCAGCATCGGAACAAAGATGGATGGAAAATGACTTTGACGAGTTGAGAGAAGGCTTCAGATGATCCAACTACTCAGAGCTAAAGGAGGAAGTTCGAACCCATGGAGAAGAAGTTAAAAACCTTGAAAAAAAAATTAGATGAATGGCTAACTAGAATAACCAATGCAGAGAACGCCTTAAAGGACCTGATGGAGCTGAAAACCAAGGCACGAGAACTACATGACGAATGCACAAGCCTCAGTAGCCGATTCGATCAACTGGAAGAAAGGGTATCAGTGATGGAAGATCAAATGAATGAAATGAAACGAGAAGAGAAGTTTAGAGAAAAAAGAATAAAAAGAAACAAACAAAGCCTCCAAGAAATATGGGACTATGTGAAAAGACCAAATCTACGTCTGACTGGTGTACCTGAAAGTGATGGGGAGAATGGAACCAAGTTGGAAAACACTCTGCAGGATATTCTCCAGGAGAACTTCCCCAATCTAGCAAGGCAGGCCAACATTCACATTCACGAAATACAGAGAATGCCACAAAGATACTCCTCGAAAAGAGCAATTCCAAGACACATAATGGTCAGATTCACCAAAGTTGAAATGAAGGAAAAAATGTTAAGGGCAGCCAGAGAGAAAGGTCAGGTTAACCACAAAGGGAAGCCCATCAGACTAACAGCGGATCACTCAGCAGAAACTCTCCAAGCCAGAAGAGAGTGGAGGCCAATATTCAACATTCTTAAGGAAAAGAATTTTCAACCCAGAATTTCATATCCAGACAAACTAAGCTTCATAAGTGAAGGAGAAATAAAATCCTTTACAGACAAGCAAACGCTGAGAGATTTTGTCACCACCAGGCTTCCCCTAAAAGAGCTCCTGAAGGAAGCACTAAACATGGAAAGGAACAACCGGTACCAGCCACTGCAAAAACATGCCAAACTGTAAAGACCATCGAGGCTACGAAGAAACTGCATCAACTAACAAGCGAAATAACCAGTGAACATCATAATCACAGGATCAAATTCACACATAACAATATTAACCTTAAATGTAAATGGGCTAAATGCTCCAATTAAAAGACACAGACCAGAAAATTGGATAAAGTCAAGACCCATCAGTGTGCTGTATTCAGGAAACCCATCTCATGTGCAGAGACACACATAGGCTCAAAATAAAGGGATGGAGGAAGATCTACCAAGCAAATGGAAAACAAAAAAAGGCAGGGGTTGCAATCCTAGTCTCTGATAAAACAGACTTTAAACCAACAAAGATCAAAAGAGACAAAGAAGGCCATTACATAATGGTAAAGGGATCAATTCAACAAGAAGAGCTAACTAGCCTAAATATATATGCACCCAATACAGGAGCACCCAGATTCATAAAGCAAGTCCTTAGAGACCTACAAAGAGACTTAGACTCCCACACAATAATAATGGGAGATGTTAACATCCCACTGTCAACATTAGACAGATCAACGAGACAGAAAGTTAACAAGGAGATCCAGGAACTGAACTCAGCTCTGCACCAAGCATACCTAATAGACATCTACAGAACTCCCCACCCCAAATCAACAGAATATACATTCTTCTCAGCACCACACCACACCTATTCCAAAATTGACCACATAGTTGGAAGTAAAGCAGTCCTCAGCACATGTAAAAGAATAGAAATTATAACAAACTGTCTCTCAGACCACAGTGCAATCAAACTAGAACTCAGGATTAAGAAACTCACTCAAAACCACTCAACTACATGGAAACTGAACAACCTGCTCCTGAATGACTACTGGGTACATAACGAAATGAAGGCAGAAATAAAGATGTTCTTTGAAACCAATGAGAACAAAGACACAACATACCAGAATCTCTGGGACACATTCATAGCAGTGTGTAGAGGGAAATTTATAGCACTAAATGCCCACAAGAGAAAGCAGGAAAGATCTGAAATTGACACACTAACATCACAATTAAAAGAACTAGAGAAGCAAGAGCAAACACATTCAAAAGCTAGTAGAAGGCAAGAAAGAGTTAACTAAGATCAGAGCAGAACTGAAGGAAATAGAGAAACAAAAAACCCTTCAAAAAAATCAATGAATCCAGGAGCTGGTTTTTTGAAAAGATCAATAAAATTGATAGACCACTAGCAAGACTAATGAAGAAAAGAGAGAAGAATCAAATAGATGCAATAAAAAATGATAAAGGGGATATCACCACCGATCCCACAGAAATACAAACTACCATCAGAGAATACTATAAACACCCCTACGCAAATAAACTAGAAAATCTAGAAGAAATGGATAAATTCCTCAACACATACACCCTCCCAAGACTAAACCAGGAAGAAGCTGAATCTCTGAATAGACCAATAACAGGCTCTGAAATTGAGGCAATAATTAATAGCTTACCAACCAAAAAAAGTCCAGGACCAGATGGATTCACAGCCAAATTCTACCAGAGGTACAAGGAGGAGCTGGTACCATTCCTTCTGAAACTATTCCAGTCAATAGAAAAAGAAGGAATCCTCTCTAACTCATTTTATGAGGCCAGCATCATCCTGATACCAAAGCCTGGCAGAGACACAACAAAAAAAGGGAATTTTAGACCAATATCCCTGATGAATGTCGATGCAAGAATCCTCAGTAAAATGCTGGCAAACCGAATCCAGCAGCACATCAAAAAGCTTATCCACCATGATCAAGTGGGCTTCATCCCTGGGATGCAAGGATGGTTCAACATATGCAAATCAATAAACGTAATCCAGCATATAAACAGAACCAATGACAAAAACCATATGATTATCTCAATAGATGCAGAAAAGGCCTTTGACAAAATTCAACAGCCCTTCATGCTAAAAACTCTCAATAAATTAGGTATTGATGGAACATATCTCAAAATAATAAGAGCTATCTATGACAAAACCACAGCCAATATCATACAGAATGGGCAAAAACTGGAAGCATTCCCTTTGAAAACTGGCACAAGACAGGGATGCCCTCTCTCACCACTCCTATTCAACATGGTTTTGGAAGTTCTGGCAAGGGCAATCAGGCAGGAGAAGGAAATAAAGGGTATTCAATTAGGAAAAGAGGAAGTCAAATTGTCCCTGTTTGCAGGTGACATGACTGTATACCTAGAAAACCCCATCATCTCAGCCTAAAATCTCCTTAAGCTGATAGGCAACTTCAGCAAAGTCTCAGGATACAAAATCAATGTGCAAAAATCACAAGCATTCTTATACACCAATAACAGACAAACAGAGAGCCAAATCATGAGTGAACTCCCATTCACAATTGCTTCAAAGAGAACAAAATACCTAGGAATCCAACTTACAAGGGACGTGAAGGACCTCTTCAAGAACTACAAACCACTGCTCAATGAAATAAAAGAGGATACAAACAAATGGAAGAACATTCCATGCTCATGGGTAGGAAGAATCAATATTGTGAAAATGGCCATACTGCCCAAGGTAATTTATAGATTCAATGCCATCCCCATCAAGCTACCAATGACCTTCTTCACAGAATTGGAAAAAACTACTTTGAAGTTCATATGGAACCAAAAAAGAGCCCGCATTGCCCAGTGAATCCTAAGCAAAAAGAACAAAGCTGGAGGCATCACGCTACCTGACTTCAAACTATACAACAAGGCTACGGTAACCAAAACAGCATGGTATTGGTACCAAAACAGAGATATAAACCAATGGAACAGAACAGACCCCTCAGAAATAATGCCACATATCTACAACCATTGGATCTTTGACAAACCTGAGAAAAACAAGAAATGGGGAAACGATTCCCTATTTAACAAATGGTGCTGGGAAAACTGGCTAGCCATATGTAGAAAGCTGAAACTGGATCCCTTCCTTACACCTTATACAAAAATTAATTCAAGATGGATTAAAGACTTACATGTTAGACCTAAAACCATAAAATTCCTAGAAGAAAACCTAGGCATTACCATTCAGGACACAGGCATGGGCAAGGACTTCATGTCTAAAACACCAAAAGCAATGGCAACAAAAGCAAAAATTGACAAATGGGATCTAATTAAACTCAAGAGCTTCTGCACAGCAAAAGAAACTACCATCAGAGTGAACAGGCAACCTACAGAATGGGAGAAAATTTTTGCAATCTACTCATCTGACAAAGGGCTAATATCCAGAATCTACAATGAACTCAAACAAATTTACAAGAAAAAAACAAACAACCCCATCAAAAAGTGGGCAAAGTATATGAACAGACACTTCTCAAAAGAAGACATTTATGCAGCCAAAAGACACATGAAAAAATGCTCATCATCTCTGGCCACCAGAGAAATGCAAATCACAACCACAATGAGATACCATCTCACACCAATTAGAATGGCGATCATGAAAAAGTCAGGAAACAACAGGTGCTGGAGAGGATGTGGAGAAACAGGAACACTTTTACACTGTTGGTGGGACTGTAAACTAGTTCAACCATTGTGGAAGTCAGTGTGGCGATTCCTCAGGGATCTAGAACTAGAAATACCATTTGAACCAGCCATCCCATTACTGGGTATATACCCAAAGGATTATAAGTCATGCTGCTATAAAGACACATGCACACGTATGTTTATTGCGGCACTATTCACAATAGCAAAGACTTGGAACCAACCCAAATATCCATCAATGATAGACTGGATTAAGAAAATGTGGCACATATACACCATGGAATACTATGCAGCCATAAAAAAGGATGAGTTCATGTCCTTTGTAGGGACATGGATGAAGCTGGAAACCATCATTCTCAGCAAATTATCGCAAGGACAAAAAACCAAACACCACATGTTCTCACTCATAGGTGGGAATTGAACAATGAGAAAACACGGACACAGGAAGGGGAACATCACACACTGATGCCTGTTGTGGGGTGGGGGGAGGGGGAGGGATAGCATTAGGAGATATACCTAATGTAAATGACGAGTTAATGGGTGCAGTACACCAACATGGCACATGTATACTTATGTAACAAACCTGCACGTTGTGCACATGTACCCTAGAACTTAAAATATAATAACAATTTTTAAAAAAAACGAATCTCAAACTAACAAAAGATCAGATTTGCAATATTTGTCTATTGTTCTTGTTGTCATGAGCCATGAGAAAACTGAGTTTCAGAGAGAAGTGCTGTTTCCTGCAAAGTGAAATGAGCCCTAGACTTACAACCAGAACTCAATTCATATCCAAGCTACTGAGTGACCTTAGAGGCTACACCTCACTGAACTTAGTGTCCCCACCTGTTAATGGGAGATAATAACTTTTACAAGATTGTTCTGAGGTTCAAATGAGAACTGGATCTATATGTTTAAGGGCCTAATATAGCACCTATCACAGCCAGTGAACTCACAAAGCCAGCTAGCAGCAGTGCTGGGTATATCAGGCTAAGTCCAATCAGGAGATAGAAAACATTACAAATAATTGACATATAAGAAAACTCTATATGGTACTCTAAGGTTAAGGAAAAGTACTCAAATAAGGACAAATTTTAATGGGGTTCAGACCTCACTTGAAAAGGAGTATTTTGGTGGGGCGTGGTAGCTCACGCCTGCAATTCTAACACTTTGGGAGGCCAAGGCAGGAGGACTGCTTGAGCTCAGGCATTCGAGACCAGTCTGGGCAACATGGTGAAACCCCATCTCTACAGAAATTACAAAAAAAAAAAAAAAAAAAAAATTAGCCAGGCATGGCAGTATGTGCCTGTAGTCCCAGCAACTTGAGAGGCTGAGGTGAGAGGATCACCTGAGCCCAGGGAGGTCGAGGCTGAAGTGAACCATGATTATGCCACTGCACCTCAGCATGGGTGACAGAGTGAGACCCACCCTGTCTCACAAAAAAAAGAAAAGGAGTAATTTAACACACTGGATAGCAGAATGTTTGCTGATTTGGCCCCGTGGTTCATAGTTACTATGTAAGCAGGAGGCAACTCACCAGAGTACAAAAAAGCAGGCCAACAGTGACCAGCGGAGAAGGTATACAGAGAAGGTGGGAAAACTGAGTTGCAGGTGGGCTCAACGGGGCCCGCCTTGTTTGATGGGAACCCCCTAGGGTGCAAGCTCAATGTATGAGGGCCCTGCAGAGGGGGTAATAGCTCCATGATAACTCTTCAGCCAGCAAGTGGGCCATGTGTGGTAGGGGGTCTACAGAGGGAAGCTGAGGGACAGCATGGTCATGAAGGCTTCAAGGAGATTGAGGCACCATGTGTCTGGGTGGGTACTGGGTCAGAGTTTCATCAGGTGTCCTCCCCACCCTGCCCCACCCCCACCTCAGCTGGAAACTTCAAGAGATCCCCCTCCTCCTGCAATGTCCCTCCAGCTCCCTCTACTGAGAAAGTTTCAGAGCGTGCTCACTATAAAGGAAAGTTGCTTAAAGAAAATCTGTCCATTATCACAGAGCAGGTATTGAGAGGCTTGGAACTGATTGGCAATAAATTGATAACACACAGGGGTAGACTATAAGCTTCATTTTGACTATTGGAATTCTAGATAGTTTATTGGAGACATGACTCGTACTAAGTTGGTCTTCTTTGTAGATATGCAGGTTGGCCTTACTGGTAAAGAAGTATGAAAAAAGATAGATACGTATTTAACCTTTCTGAAACTCACTTTCTTCATTGAGACAATGGATATTAAAAATCCTACCTCACAGGTTTGCCGTGAGAATTAAGGAAGAAAGCATATGTAAAACCCTCAGCGCAGGCATGGGCCATAGGAAGTGCAGTCATGCACCACAAAATAATGTTTTAGTAAACAATGAACTGCATATACAATGACAGTCCTATAAGATTATAATACAGTATTTTTATATGTATGCTTTATATGTTTAGATAAACAAATACTTACCATTGGGTTATAACTGCCTATACTATTCAGTACAGTTAACACCCGTACAAGTTTGTAGCCTAGGAGCAATAGGCTATACCATATAGCCTAGTTGTGTATTAGGCTAGACCATCGAGGTTTGTGTTAAGCACACTCCTATGAAGTTCACACAACCATGAAAACATGTAATGATGCATTTCTCAGAACAACATTAAGCAACACATGACTGCACATAATACAGATTCATTTCCATTTGCTCAGATAATATGGGGGCAAACATGGTAGCATATCCTTACTTTCCTAGTGTTATTCTTATAAAGGAATGAAAGTAAATCAAATTGTTTCACAAGTGGTTAAGTATTTTTATCCTCAGTTGTAATTTTAAATATACTTCTATTCTTCAGTCATATCCTCTCCCAACTAAGTATTGATGTTAATGAGATTCCAGTGAAACAAGTATTGCTGGGCTATCAGGGGAACTCACTTTGCTTGAATACCAGTCATTTCTAACAATGCCCATGTCAATCTGATGATAGCAGGTAGTGGGAGCTCAACCACTAATTTGCTCTTTCTTCTCAAAATTTGCTACTTTCATGGCCAGGCATGGTGGCTCATGCCTGTAATACCAGCACTTTGGGAGGCTGAGTTGGCAAGATAGTGTCTTTTAAAAAAAGAAAAACTTGCTGTTTTCAAATTCTTGATCCAAACTGATTGTCATGATATTCCAAATAATATCTACTGGTTGGTATGCTCTTAGTCCTAAGAAAACTAGATGCTTGGACAAGATGCTGTATTTTAGCCCTGGTAGAAGAAACTACCTTTGCTACATGGTGGATACACATTGAGAGCTCATGACACAGACCTACACCTAGCTTAAAAGATTAAAAATGAAAATTATTAACATCTCTTTAACAGACATTGGAGAATCACAGAGATCCATGTGATGGTCAAGCTGAAAAGAATGTGAAATTATCTGGCACACAGCATTGTCCAATGGAACTTTGCACAATGATGGAAATGTATTTTATCTGCACTGTCCAACACAGTAGCTACTAGACACAAGTGACTGCTGAGCACTTGAAATGTGGCTAGAAAGAATGAGGAGCTGAGTTGTTAATTTTATTTTATTTAAATAGATAGTAGTTACCATAATAGACAGCAAAGATCTAGACAGCATAGCTTAATGTAAAGAGTATGGAACGTAAAGCTAAAAAGACCTTTAGGTCTAAATCCAGGCCACTATCACTTACTAACCACATCAGTTTGTTCTTGCACCGCTATGAAGAAATACCTGAGACTGGGTAATTTACAAAGAAAAGAGATTTAATGGGCTCACAGTTCTGCAAGCTGTACAGGAAGTATAGCAGCTTCTCCTTTGGTGAAGTCTCAGGAAACAAAATCATGGCAGAAGGTGAAAGGAAAGCAGGTACATCTTACATGGCCAGAGCAGGAGCAAGAAGTTGGGGAGTTGCTACATACTTTCAAACAAGCAGATGTGATGAGAACTCACTCACCACTAGCAGAACAGCATCGAGGGGATGGTACGGAACCATTCATGAAGGATCCACCCCCATGATGCAATCACCTCCCACTGGGCCCCACCTCCAACACTGGGAATTACAACTGAACGTGAAATTTAGGTGGGGACACAGATCCAAACTACATCACTAACTATATAACTTTGGTCTTGTTATTTATCTTGTCCAAGGCTGTCACCTCATTTGTGAAACGGGGAAAATGCCAGAAGCACACAAAGTCCTTGTGATTAAAGAACGAACGTAAAGCACCTAGCCTAGTGCTCAATATAGCAGGCAGTTGATAAATGATAGCTAGCTAGTTTTCCAGACAAAACAACAAAAACACCAAAAGGAGAAGAAACTTATGCACAGATACAGAGCCTGTTGGCCACAAAGTCGGAGGCCAATTCTAGATTTTCTTACTTTCTTTCGTGATTATTTTCTCATAGAAATTAATCACCCACCTCCCCACCCCCTTTGTCGTGTTAGTTGAGGCTACTATAACAGAATGCCATAGACAGGGTGACATAAACAACAAACATTTATTTTGCACAGTTTAGGAGGCTGACTAGGCCAAGGGCAAAGCACCAGCAGATTGGTGCATATCTTTGTAAAGTGAAGAGTAGTAGCCCCTACAACTATTCGATTGCTATTTTAAAAAATCTTATGCATATACAGAAAATGTACCTTGGTGAAGCCTATTTGTTCCTTCCGGAAATTTTCCAAGGGTTTAATCAGCAAATCACTAGCATTGTGTACCTAGACAAAAAGGAAAAACAAACAAAACAATTTCTAGGTTAACAAGGTTCAGATACAAGATTCCTTGTTACTATGACATTTTCATTTCTATACCAACCTGCAAAATGTTAAATGGTTTGCTGATTTGTTGGGTTTTGTTACTATTTGTTTCTATATTGTTTCTGAAAATCAAACGCATTGAGAAGAAATGGGAGAAAGAATAAGAGGGGCATTTCTCTGTAACTTTAATGATAGTCTGACCTGAGTTTTTAATCGATAAATATCTGAAGTGATGTCCAGCAGAAGACACAGGAGACCTGAAGGACAGGTGAAAAAGAAAAGAGAAAGACAATGGCAAATACAAGAAAAGGACAATTGCAGCAAGTGCAAATCATTTCATCAGAGGCAAATGAGTGTGCAGTGACAGCATTAGGATAAAACATTTACAGTCCTGCCTGTGCCATAAAACCAGAACATTTCCTTCAGAATGCGGAGTGCATTACAGCATCACAGAAAACACTAGACTAGGCTTTCAAATTACCTAAATATAAATGCTCAGAAGCTAATAGGAATGGCCTGTTCAGGGACTATTAATATTGGCAATAATAAATATGTTCTGGAGATATAAAAACATCAAAATCAAAGAAGACCCCTTGTTCTTTGGGCAGGTAAAGGTATACAAAGCTTTTTCTTCATATAAATCTCTTATGAGATTGTGTATGTTCAAGGCAACAAGTGGGGTTTGTGCCTCCATGGTGAGAGTTAGAATCACTAAAATGGAAGACCTTAGAGAAGGCATCTAAAGGGCTGAATTTTGGGAATCATTGCATTAATTTTTATTAATTACAAGACAGAAAACTAAAAGACAAGTTTCCTTGTCATATGAGACATAGGTGTCAGTAAGACAATATATATCTTCATAACAAAAATAGACAACATAGGAAAAAGCCAGTTTTGACAAAATCTGAGTTCTCCAATCTAAGAAGCAATTTTTAACCTACCTCCCCAGAAGTGTAGAAAGTTGTGGGGCATTAGTGCATAGGTTATACGTGTCTTTCAGGTAATTTGGGCCTCTTATTCTGTGTATAGGTATGATTCAAGGTTCAACTAAATGGGCAAACTCCTAAAATGGCACTGTTAGCCTTTGTATGAGAACATCCTGGTGAACCCTGACATTCTGATCTACTGCAGCTCCTAATGCTACCATCCAGGACAGCCAGCACCCAGCAAAAAAAAATATAAAACTAGGCAAGAAAAAAAATGTTTTCCTTGAGAACAGAGTCATTCTCTATGTCTCCTGATCACCAGTGCTTTTATATCTGGCTTTCTAAAACTTGTTTGCTACAAGCCTAGACTTAAAAAATCATGAAACCCTTCCCAAAGTTTGCTGATTTTTAACAAAATCAGACCGCTTGCCTGCTAACACTTCCAGACCCTGTCTGATTCTCATCACATCTCTTCTCTTCTACTGGATCTATGAAACCCCATTGAGTCCTAATCATACTATAACCTACCTCCCAGTACGACACTTAACATTCTCTTTATCTCTGAGTGTGCTCATTTGCCAAAGGCAGGAAAGTCTATAAATTCCACCCTGCAAGAGCCCCTAGTAAAGACTTCTCTATGCAGGTCTGATTCATAGAAAGATTCATTTTGGTTGCTTAGGAAATCAAAGCTCCACTAACAATTATGGTATCAAAAAAAAAATTACACCAATGACTCTCCTTAATTGAAAATAAGACTTCTTCTACTAAAAATACCCACAAATTAAGTCATTGGTGTCATAGGCCCAGTGCAGAAAGTCATTTTTCTCCTTTACTATTGTGGAAGCCTTAAAACATGGCCACAAACTCTGACATACCTTCCACTGAGAGGTGAGGTCTATGTCCCCTCTACCTTGAATGTGAGTAGGCTTGTTAATATTTTGAACAAATAGGGTACTCCAGAAGTAACACTCTGTGACATATGAAGCTAGGTCATAAAAGGCCAGCACCAGTTCTCTCCCAGTTCTTTTGGAATACTCCCACTAGGAGCCTTGAGACAGTACATAAGAAGTTTAATTACCCTAAGATTACCAAACAGAAGAGGCCAAATTCTAGTCAATGTCTCATACCAGCTGAATCCGCCCTTCCTGCCATCCCCACTGGAAGATGCCAAACATTAGGAAAACCATTTTGGACCCTCCATATCAACTCATCTGCCAGGTAAATGCCATCATTTGGAGCAGAAGAATCGCCCAGCTGACCCATCTGAATGCCTAACCCACAAAATAATTACAAATAATTAGTTTTAGTTTAAGCCAGTAATCTGCAACCTTTTCGGCACCAGGGACCAGAATCACGGAAGACAATTTTTCCATGGACCCAGGGTAGGGGGAGGTGGAGATGGTTTCAGGATGAAACTGTTCAACCTCAGATCATCAGGCATTAGATTGTCATAAAGAGCATGCAACCTAGATCCTGCATGCCCAGTTCACAACAGGGTTTGATCCTATGAGAATCTAATGCTGCCACTGATCTGATAGGAGGCAGAGCTCAAGCAGTAATGCTCCCTATCCTGCTGCTCACCTCCTGCTGTGTGGCCAGGCTCCTACCAGGCCACAGACTGATGCCCCGCAGCCTAGGGGTTGGGGACCCTGGTTTCAGCCACTAATATTAGAAAAAGTTGTTATGAAGCAATAGATAATTAGAAAGACAATTTGCAGTTTAAAAAACGTAATACGGGCCAGGTGCGGTGGCTCACACCTGTAATCCTAGCACTTTGGGAAGCCGAAGCCGAAGCCGAAGCAGATGAATCACCTAAGATCAGGGGTTTGAGACCAGCCTGGCCAAAATGGTGAAACCCCATCTCTGCTACAAATAGAAAAAACTAGCCGTGCGAGGTGGCACATGCCTGTAATCCCAGCTACTCGGGAGGCTGAGGCAGGAGAATCATTTGAACCCAGGAGGCGGAGGTTGCAGTGAGCCAAGACTGTGCCACTGCTCTCCAGCCTGGGTGACAGAGTGAGACTCAGTCTCAAAAACAAACAAATAAATAAATAAATAAATAAATAAATATAATAAGTTGGCCACTAAGAAGTGGCCAACTGTGAAACATTGAGGAAGTTTGCCTTTGAATAAGAAGTGTACATACTACTTTCTAAAGCACTGTATGGAGCTGGGCCCTTGCATATTCAGGAACCCCCAGGACGGCAGAGTTGCTGGCTTTTCATGCTCCAAAGGGGATTGTCCTGCATAAGCAAGTGTGTCAGCAACTTCTCAGACAGGGTCCATAAGGCCACTGACTTTTACATGTTTGACCCCAGTTCAGTCTGAAAAATAGTCCATGGTTTACTAGAATTGCAGGACATCATTTTCCCTTAATCACTTTGGCAACACTGCTCCCAGTCTCCTACAGCACAAACAGATATTCTGAACCTTTTCCTCTCTATGACACTCATTGGTTATTATACTATTTTCTTGTCAGAATAGAGACTTAGGAATGTAGAAAAAAGTCACATTGAGGATTTCCTCTTTTTTCTTTTTCACTCTATTTTGTTCTTAAACCCCTTAGAACTCTAGCAATGACTCCCCTTTGAAGTAAATTTGGCCTTTAATCTCTTTTCTAATCACTGCATTCATTGTGTGAGCTCACTGGGGACAAAAACTCCCACCTGCTACCTCAGGTAGAATCTTCACCATAAGGAGTGACATCCTAAACTCATTAGTGAGTTTCTATCATCAGAATCCTATTGAATAAAGGCCAAAGTAACACTGAACAAGGTGTTGAGCAGAATAGAGATGATATTCAGTCCAGTATTGCAGGATTGCTCAGGAATCTTTGATGGTAAATGAAATATCAAAAGAGAGCACTGGGCCAGGCGCAGTGGCTTGCGCCTGTAATCCCAGCACGTTGGGAGGCCAAGGCGGGTGGATCAATTGAGGCCAGGAGTTCGAGGCCAGCCTGGCCAACATGGCAAAACCCCATCTCTACTAAAAATACAAAAACTAGCTGGGCATGGTGGCGGGTGCCTGTAGTCCCAGCTACTCAGGAGGCTGAGGCAGGAGAATCACTTGAACCCAGGAGGCGAAGGCTGCAGTGAGCCGAGATCACGCCACTGTACTCCAGCCTGGGCAACAGAGGGAGACTCCGTCTCAAAAAATAAAATTAAAAAAAAAATTTTTTTAAAAGAGCACTAAAGACAGGCTGAAATATTATGGCGGCCTCTTTAGGTCACTTTTGGCAGTCTTCAAAAACAGACCTTGCACATTGCCAACAGAGGCCCCTTCAGAGTCAGAAAGGAATCTAGGCAAGCTTCATAATCATATAAGAAGTATGCAATTCAGACTTTTCAAGGCCCTCCCCCGCTCTTTTTTTTTTTTTTTGGCAGGGCCTTACTCGCCCAGGCTGTAGTACAGTGGCATGATCATGGCTCACTGCAGCCTTGACCTCCTCAGGTTCAGGTGATCCTCCCACCTCAGCCTCCCGAGTAGCTGGGACTACAGGTGCATGATAACACCCGGCTAATTTTTGTATTTTTAGTAGAGATGGGGTTTCACCATGTTGACCAGGCTGCTCTTGAACTCCTGTCCTCAAGCGATCTGCCTGCCTCAGCCTCCCAAAGAGCTAGTATTAAAAGCGTGAGCCACCGCACCCAGCCCCAACAGGATACTTTTGAGAACATCACAGGGATGCCCTTCCTCACTTCTTCCCTTCATAATTCCTTCCCCAATTTATATTCATTTATGGAGATGACCAGACACAGGCAATTTCCATGCTTGAGGGCTGTGAACTTTCTTACTGTTATTCTAAAGCTTACTTTGGACTCTTCCTTTACAAAGGATAAAATGCAATATAAGACCCACTAAATTATCCAGACTGGGGTAGAGGAGTCCTTTTGCTACAAAGCCAGGAAATGGAAAAGTTATAATCAAGCAATGAATTCCTGGCATGGGGTGAAAGGCACTCATTAAGCCTAACCATCTCAGCATTCCTGGAATTAAGTGGGAAATAGGGAGCAAACACTCAATATATGATTGAAAAGTTGTTGGGACAAAAGGGCACAACATAATTAAAGACAGAAGAAAATGAGTCAGTCATGTGGCAAAGTATCAGCAGGAAGGGTGAGAAAAACAACATCTCAAAAGATGAATACTACTTCAATATGTGAGGGCTTTGTTATTGGGTAAATAAAAGAGATGGAGAAACAACTAGGGCTAAAGAGAAGTACAGCTGAGCTTTCCAGTGCTATCTGAATGAAATGGGGGCAAATGCCTGTGAAAACAACATGGGCAGCAGTCCACAAACCCTGTGGGCGGAGAAGAACATTTAGTAGACTGTGTATTAGCAAGGGGGCCATCTAAGAGGGTCCAGGGAAACCACACATACTGGTCTCTTCTTAGTACATTTAAAAGCAAATATTTTAAACTAAGAAAATTCCCAAATCATATTTCCACAAGCAGAATCTTGTGAGTAACTAAAGATAACTAAAAACCATGCTTACGTAATCAGTATTTTCCCCTTACAAAACACGTCCATGTTTACTATGTTATTTGGAGCACTTTAAACAACCATAAGAGATGGGGATTATTTTCCTCACTCTACAAATAAGAAAAAGGAGCCCAGGAAAATGAAGTAATTAATCTGAAGTCAACAAGTTAGTGACAGATCCAGAATTAGAGCCTTAATTCTCTAATTCCCCTACCTCCAAGTCCTGCCTTCAATCCTACTTCTCTAGGAGTCTAGATTCTATGAGGAGTATTTTGAGAAATCAGTACCACACTGTTGAAAGGAAAGGGGTTTTATAGGTAAATGAGTTCTGGGCTGTTGGAATAAATAGCTTTAACAAAACTGAGAAGCCCATAAAAAGTCATCTGATGGAGAAAGGTAAAACAGAATTCCCATCTTACCATCATGCCCCTAATAAAAATGAATATCGATCAACACATACATTTCAACATTTAAGTCCCCAATAAGTCTAGGGTGGGAACAAGGACCAATATTTCCAATAATTTTCTGCTGGTGCTGGTCATGATGGTACTGCCGGTCTAAGGACCACACAAAAAGATTATTTTTAGGCTGTTAAAATAATTAGACTTCATAAAAATGAAACTCTTAAGTACAAATCTAGCAAAATACATAAAATATCTACATAAGGAAACTACAAAACTCTGATGAAAGAAATCAAAAAAGATATAAATAAATGGAGAGATAACCCATGTTCACAATTAGGAAAAGGCAATATTTTTAAGATATCAGTTTTTCCCTGGTATCTTAAAAGCAAATCCTAATCCTAATCAAAAAGATATCTCTAGGATCTTAAAAGCAATCCCAATCAAAATCCCAGCAAGTTATTTTGTGGATATGAACAAACTGATTCTTAAGCTTATACCTGACTTCAATGCTTTTTACTACAGTGCAATTACTACCACACTAAAGTAATGAAGATAGTGTGGTATTTGTGAAAGAATAGATAAATAGATCAATGCAACAGAAATAGAGAGCCCAGATACAGACCCATATAAATACAGTCAAGTGATCTTTGATAAAGGACAAAAGGTAATTCAAGGAGAAAGAATAGTATTTTCAAAAAATAGTGTTGGAGCAACTGGATATCCACATGCAAAACAATGAATCTAGACACAGACCTTATATCCTTCATAAAAATTAATGCAAAATGAATAATTGACCTAAATGTAAAACAAAAAGCTATAAAATTCCAAAAAGACAACATAGGAGAAAATCTGGGTGACCTTGGATTTGGAAAAGACTTTTTAGATATAACACCAAAAGTATGATCCATTAAAGCAAAAATGTGTAAGTTGGACTTCATTAAAATTAAAAACCTATGCAATGCAAAATACACTGTTAAGAAAATAAAAAGACAAGCCACAGACGGGGAGAAAATCTTTGCAAATGCCTATTGGATAAAGGTCTGGCATCTAAAATATACAAAGAACTCTTAAAACTTAACAAAAGAAAATCAATTTAATAATAGGCAAAAGAACTGAACAAACACCTCAACAGAGAGGATATACCGATGGCAGTTAAGCATATGGAAAGATGCTCTGCATAATATGTGATTAGGGAGTTGCAAATTACAACAGCAATGAGATACCACTACACATCCATGAGAATGGCTAAAATCCAGAACACTGACAACAGCAAATGCTGGTAAGAACATGGAGCTGGCGAGGACATGGAGCAACAGGATCTCTGATTCATTGCTGGTTATGCAAAATGGCACAGCTATTTTGGAAGTTGGTTGGCAATTTCTTACAAAATTAAACATACCCTGACAATTTACACTCCAGCAATTACACTCCTTATTATTTAACCAAATCAGTTGGAAATTTGTATCAACACAAAAACCTACATACAACTGTTTATAATAGTTTTCCTTATAATTGCCAAAATAACCAAGATGTCCCTCACTAGGTGAATGGATAAACTGTGGTAAATCATACAATGGGATATTATTTAATGATAAAAAATAAATGACAGGAAAATAAAATGCACATTGCTAAGTCAAATACGCCAATCTGAAATGGCTACATACTGTTTGATATCTACTATAAACATTCTGGAAAAGGCAAAACACAATAAAAAGAAAGATCAGTGGTTGTCAGGGTTTCAGGACTGGAGAAGGAAGAGAAGGATGAATAGAATGAACAAAAGAAATGTTCACGGTCATGAATCTATTCTGTATGGTGACACTGTAATGGAGGATACGTGTCATTATATATTTGTCAAATCCATAAAATGTACAATACCAAGAGTAAATCCTAATGTAAACTATGAACTTTAGTTAATAATATTGTTTCAATATTGGCTCATCAATTATAACAAATGTATCACATTCACATGATGTTTAATAATAGGGAAAACTGAATGGGAGAGAGAAAGGTGGTATATGAGTTCTATCTTTATTTTCTACTGATTTTCTCTATAAAACTACTCTACAAATTAAAGATTAACAAATGGATAATTTGGCTAAAAACACTAAAGACTTCAATTTCTGTTAACATGTTCAAAGGCCCAGTTTAATATCCACTGAAATTCTTTTTCACTGAAATGAATACAGATGGGATTTGCACGTTAATTTCCCTCTCTCTAATGCCAAACTCTCAGGGAGTTTGAGACATAATAACCAGATCTATTACCTAACTATTTTTACAGCACCAAGAAGCTATCTGACAGGAATCAAAATAGTATAGGATCAATTCAAGCATAAGGAAAAGGAAAAATCCCCTATATCACCCATGAACTCAGCTTCAGTGACAGTGTTAGTGACTTACCATCATCATCCTCTCATTTTCTACCTCGTTGAGCAATTCAGCAAATTCCTTGAAGGATTCAGCTGGAAGGAGAGAATCAAATGTAAAACAAATTAATCATGGTGCTTGATAGACAAATGGATAGAGATCTGTGCAACAGGAAGTAGGGACCAGTGCCCTGTGCCCACATGGCCACTAGAGGAAGGTGTCAAATCAGAGGACAAAAGCAGAAGGTGTTCAGTACCTGTTGAATGTTTCTTTTCTTTTCTTTCCTGTTTTATCAATCCCCATACGCTTTCATATTTTATTTAATCCTTACAGCCACTCAGGAGTAGCTAGAATTTCTCTTATTTCAAAGACAAGCTAAAAGATTAGGGAAGGGGCAAGGGGTTTGCTGTGTAATTAACTGGCAGCTATAGAACCCTGAAACGAGTTTGGATCCCTGTTCCACTACTGACCAACCAGAGACTATTGCTGTAAAAACTAAATTGGATGGTAAATGTAGTGTCAACACAAAGTAAATAATAAACATTACCCTTTCCACCCTCCCAAACTTTCTACTCTTCTAGTGCCAATTGTGCCACTTACTGGCAGGATGACTGGGCAAATCACTTCCTTTCTCAGAAATTCAATGTCTTTATATACAAAAAAAAGTAAGTTAAGCTAAATAGTCTTTAGTGCCTATTCAAATTCCTCAACTTCTCTCCAAAGCAGGAAGTATATTCTCGACTGGCATCTGAATGAAAGCCTGAAAAAACAAATTTGTCTATACTAATATTTTTAATCAAAAATTGAGTTTCCTCCTTAAAACAACCGAACAAGTCCAGCATTCCTGGTGTCAAGGAAATGAATTTCAGGGTCAACACAGGATGCAAGGCAATGACATTTCTTTCTTCTTCTGAGGATTAAGTTGCTGCAAATACCCAGGGAGATCACCTTTGCAAACACTAAATTCATTCAGAGCTCAACCGTAGCATAGAAAAGACAAACACCATACTCAGAAAGAGTAAATAGGAAAAAATAGAAATGTTTATTGACCTTCTGTCCCCAAATACTTTATGCTAAGAAAAGAGTCAGAGATTTTAATCGGCATTTTTCCAGACACGATCAGTTTACCTCTAAAGGAAATGTGACAAATATCATATTCAAACATTTAAAGGAAAAGACTAATTTCATGGACATTAAATGTGCCAAGCCTTCTGCTTGAGGGTTTAATTGTGACAATACCTTTATTAGGTGCTTATTATTATCACTGAATTGATATCACCATATAATACAGTTTGGGTATCTATCTCCTCGAAATCTCATGTTGAAATTTGATCCCCAATGTTGGAGGTGAGGTGTGACACACTGACTCCCTTTCTTCTTCTGCCACCACTGGAAGCTTCCTGAGGTGCTCACCAGAAGCAGATGCTGATGCCATGCTTCCTATACAGCCTGCAGAACCATGAGCCAAATAAACCTCTCTTCTTCACAAATCACCTAGCCTTGCGTATTCCTTTATGGTGACACAAACGGACTGAGACACAATAAAATGCACCAGTTTAAAGTGTACAATTCGTGGCTTTTAGTATATTCACAAAATTGTTCAACTATCACCACTGTACAATTGCAGAACATTTTCATCACCCCCAAAAGAAACCCAAACCCTATTAGCATTACACCCCATTACCACTTCCTCTCAACACCCAGATAACCACTAATCTAGTTTCTATTTCCACGAACTTGCCTACTCTAGACATTTTACATAAATGGAAACACATGTGATCTCTGAATCTGGTTTATGCAACCATGAACATTTGTGAACAAGTTTTATGTGAATGTATGTACATATGAAAAGTTGGCCCTCCATGTGTGTGAATTTCACAGGCCACAAATACTGTATTTTTCTATCCAAATCAAAGAGAAAAAGTCTGCCTGTAACTGGACCTCTGCGTTTTGAACCCATATTGTTTGAGGGTCAACTATATTTAGTATTTCCTTATAATCAGTTTTATTTCTCTAGGATTAGTAGTAATGTCCCCTATTTCATTCCTGATTTTAGTAATTCAAGTAGTCTCATGGTCAGTCTAGCTAAGGGTTTGTCAATTTTGTTTAACTTTATGAAGAGCAGATGTTTGGTTTCAATGATTGTCTTGTTATTTTGACAAGGTTGCCTTATTATTATATTCTTTTTCTGTTCTCCATTTCATTTATTTTCTCTTTAGTCTTTATTATTTCTTTACTTTTGTTTTTTTTTAGTTTGCTCTTGTTTTTCAAGTGTCTTAAGTTGGAAAGTTTGGTTATGGATTTGATATCTTTGTTCTTTTTTAATATAGGAATTTGAAGCTACAAATTTCCTTCCAAACACTGTTTCAGCAGCATCCCATAAGATTTAGTATGTTGTGACTGTTTTCATTCATTTCTAGTCTTACATTTTTCTCTTATTTTTTACAAGATTATCTCTTTGTTATTTTCTTTCATTAGACTATCATATGTTTAAGCATGTATCTCTAAATTTAACTTGTTGGATGTGCAGATTCATGTTTTTCATCAAATTTGCCAATTTCTTGGCCATTATTTCTTCAAATATTCTTTCTTTCCTGTCTCTCTTCTTCTGAGGTTCTCATTCTGTATATGCTCTTATGTTTGATGATATCCCACAGGTATCTGAGGTTCTGTTCATTTTTCTCAATTATTATTCTTTATTTCCCTCAGATTGAAGGATCTCAATTCACTTGTCTTTAAATTTGCTGATTATTTATTTTCCCAATACAAATATGATGCTGAACCCCCAGTAGTAAGTTTTTCATTTCAGTTATTATACCACAACTTCCAACTGCAAGTTTCAGTTGATTCCTTTAAAAAAAAATCTCTCTTTATTAATATTGTCTATTTTGTGAGACACTGTTCTCATTAATTTCTTAAGTTCTTTAGACATGGTCTCATTTATTAATTTAAATATATTTAAATAGGTAATTGAAACTCTTTGTCTAGGAAATCTAATGTAAGGGCTTCCTCGGGGACAGGTTCTATTAATTGCTTTTTTTCCCTTGTTCAAGGGTCATAATTTACTATTTCTTTGCATGTCTCATAATTTTTTAAAAGTTAACCTTCTAAATAGTGTGGCAACTTTGGAAATCAGAACTCCTCTATTTCCCCAGAGCTTATTGTTCTTGTGGTTGCTGGTTGTTACATTGGCTTCATGGGCTCATTCTATAGTCTGTATTCTTTGTCATATGAAACCACTAAAGTCTCTGGTCAGTAAGCTTACCGGTCAACAAGTGATTGGACAGAGATTTCTTTAAATGGTTTGAACAAGTATCTCCAAGCCTTTGCTGAAGGGCTCTCTGTGTATTGTGGAGTGTGCCTTCAACATTCAGCCAGACAGTTTACAACTGTGCCTTAGCCTTCATTCCTCCTTGCAAAGGGCTGAAGGTCAGCCAGAAGTGGGAGATTAGAGATGTCTCAAGTCTTTCTTCTAGATAGGTACAAATGCTGGGTATGTACAAAGCCCCTCTCATGTGCATGACTCCTAGATTTCCAGGAATATCTCACAGCTCTTCAAAGCTCTCCAAGGATAATTCATTCTCCATTTTGTCCTGTTTGGTTTATTGTTCAGCTTCTTATTTGCTACTTTATTCTGTTTGTTGTCTGTGGAAACTGTAGTACTAAACAACTGCCACTGATTGGTTTTAGAAAATGCCCTAGGGGCAGGTGTGGTGGCTCACACCTGTAATCCTAGTACTCTGGGAGGCTCAGGCAGGTGGACTGCTTGAGACCAGGAGTTCGAAACCAGCCTGGCCAATATGGAGAAATTTGTCTCTACTAAAAATACAAAAATTAGCTGGGCATGGTGGCAGGTGCCTGTAATTCCAGCTACTCAGGAGGCTGAGGCAGGAATATTGCTTGAACTCGGGAGGCAGGGGCTTCAGTGAGCCAAGATGCCACTACTGCACTGCAGCCTGGATGAGAGAGAGAGAGAGAGAGAGAGAGAGAGAGAGAAGGAAGGAAGGAAGGAAGGAAGGAAGGAAGGAAGGAAGGAGGGAAGGAAGGAAGGAAAAGAAATTAAGAAAGGAAGGAAGGAAGGAGAAAGAAAGAGGAAAGGAAGAAAGAAAAAAGAAAAAAGAAAGAAAGAAAAAGGAAGAAAGAAAGAAAGTAAAAGAAAGAAAGGAAGGAAGGAAGAAAGAAAAAAGAAGGGATGGAGGGGAAGGGGAAGGGAAGGAAGGAAAGAAGGAAGGAGGGAAGGGAAGGGAAGGGAGAAAAGAAAAGAGAAGGGAAGGGAAGGGGAAAAGAAAGAAGAAAGAAAGGAAGAAGGAAAGAAGGAAAAGAAATTTAAAAAACAAAACAAAACAATCACAAGTGGGTTGCAGTGACTCATGCCTTTAATCTCAGAAGCCAAGGCAGGAGGATTGCTTGTGAGGCTGAGGCAGGAGGATTGCTTGAGGTCAGGAGTTCTGTCTCAAAAAAAAAAAAATGCACAAAAGAAAGAAAATGCGCTAGTAAAACAACAACAACAACAACCATTTAAAGAGTAAACTCTGAGTCAACTCAACATAAGCCCTGTGAGTGATATTTCTCAAATTTTGAGTAACTTCACACCCATTCTACCCTCACCCATGGCTGCTAGAATGGTGGTTTGCACACATTGCATGATTATACAGACGTTAGTTTTCAAAGCTACTATGGAACTGCAGAAAGGAATAGGAACATGGCAAATTAAAATGTCATAGAGCTCAGTGTTTTCTCAACTATTCAGCCATTTTTATTTAATAAACATGCACTGCTTTGTTGCAAAATTTTGGTTCACTTTTGGAGTTTTAAAAAAGTTGATTTTGGAAATTTCTGCCAGTGTTTTTGCTGCTTTTATGAAAGATTGAACTTTTGGAGGTCATTTTTCAACCATTCCCACCGTGGTAAACTGGTCAGAGTTTCTTGATCCTTACTTTCAATTAACATACAGCTTCAGTAATTGTTAAATCACTTTAAAATTAAGTTGCTGCGTCAAGAAAAACCTCATTGCTGAATATCTGGCCTGAAAAAGCCCTATGAGTACATTTATTGCTTGATCAGAAGACTTCAAATGCCTAGAGAAGTATGTGGCACAGGGCAAGAAGCATGTAGCAAAGTCAGGATAGCCTCTTGATTCTAAGATTGTAATCACTTGCTTTCTAAAAAGGTTAAGACTTTTACAGATCATCTATCTTAGTCCAACTACGTCATTTTATTCCTGAGAAAACTGACGCCCAGAGATTGGAACTGACTTGTTCAAGGTCACACAGCTAGCTGAACAGTCAAAAGAGGACCCCATTTCAATGCTCTATCTACAGTCCCCAGTCATAGTGAAAGCACTACGTCACATTGTTTTCACTGTCCCTCCAACTGGCCCCACAAATGGTGTTTTCTTCTCCAAATATCCTCATATTCACTCTCCCTTGGTCATATCTATAGTGAATCAAGAAAAGGGCAAAAGCAGAACCAGGCAGGGTGGCTCACACCTGTAATCCCAGCACTTTGGGAGGCCAAGGAGGATGGATCACCTAAGGTCAGACGTTCAAGACCAGCCTGACCAACATCGTGAGACCCCTGTCTCTACTAAAAATACAAAAATTAGCCGAGCGTGGAAGCAGACACCTGTAATCCCAGCTACTTGGGAGGCTGAGGCAGGAGAATTGCTTGAACCCAGAAGGCAGAGGTTGCAGTGAGCCAAGATCGTGCCACTGCACTCCAGCCTGGAGGACAAGAGCGAAACTTCATCTCAAAAAAAAAAAAAAAGAAAAAGAAAAAAAAGACAAAAGAAAAGGGCAAAAGCAGAAGGTTTGGACAAGGGTTATTTCTGACTCAGAATGTTGAGGTCCTATAAAGCCTCTTACAGATCTATTTTTAACCAAATATCATGGATAATTAATTACAGCATCTTCTAAAAACTAACCCTGCAGACGGCTTTGTAGAATTAATGGGAAGGCAATAAAAGCTTTAGTGAGGAGATCAGACTGTCCATTACAGAGTGTGGGAGAGAATAGTCATTAAGGAGCCAAAGTCATCAGAGTCCTTTTGCCCTCTCTTCAGATACTAGGACTGGGGACTAAGAAAATTGGCTAAGAAATGGAAGAAAACAGCCGTGCATAACCATAACAAACAACACCACCATCATCAATAATAGCAACATCCCCTGCCACAACACCACCACAAAGCATGGCTTAGAAAACTTACCGCAATATTCCTCAATAATGTTTACCAGTCCAAGAATTTTCTTTTTTAAAAAAGACCACAGCAAGACAACATTATCCTTGGAAAATTTCAAAGAAATTACAAAAAATTCAGAAAAGTGAGATGGGAAAAGCAATATGGTAGATGCTTCTCAAGTGCTTTATTATTGATCATTACAATTTTAGTGATGAGACAACCGAGGTTTAATTTAGCAAGGTCATATAAATTACAGTGTTAGGCACTGTCTTCCAAACAATTGTAGAAGTTGACAATGTGGATCAAACAGCTTAAAATTATCTATACCCTTTTACATTGTAAATTCTTATCTGGGAAACCATACCTAAAACCTAATCATGGGATGGTCATGGTGGAAAACACCTGTAATCTCAACACTTTGGGAGGCCAAGGCAGGAGGATTGCTCGAATGCCTGATGGCAACAAAGTGAGACCCCCATCTCTACAAAAAACAAACAAACAAACAAAAAGAACTAATTCTGAATACAGGGGGATAAACCTTTATATCCAAAGGTAGGCATTCAACATTATTACTGATGATGAATAATTGAAAACACATAAAATGTCCAATGATTGGGGAATTATTAAGTATGTCCACTTAATGGACTATTATTGAAGCTATTAAAAAGGAAATTACACAAAATTTTCTGCACATGACAAAATAGCTAGAGTGTCACACTATTTTAAAAAAGCAGAATATAAAATTCTGTACACAACAATTGTACACGAGTACATTTATATGCAGAAAATTGTTTCGACCCCCAAAAAAGCCAAGAAAAAAATACATCAAAATAATTGATTCTTTTTTTTTTTTTAAATCTAGCTCTCGGGCTTAACTATTTATTGATTATTTACTATGACATTAACACGGTTATGGAGTGCATATATATATATATAAATTTTAAAGTCAAAAATGAAATGATTTAAAGTTCTACTTAAAGCTGGGCATGGTGGCTCATGCCTGTAACCCCACCACTTTGGAAAGCCGAGGTGGGCAGATCGCTTGAGCTCAGGAGTTCACGACCAGTCTGGGCAACATGATGAAATTCAACTCTACAAAAAAAGCTACAAAAATTAGGGCCAGGCACTGTGGCTCACACCTGCAATCCCAGCACTTTGGGAGGCCGAGGCAGGTGGATCACTTGAGGTCAGGAGTTTGAAACAAGCCTGGCCAACATGGTGAAACCCCATCTCTACCAAAAATACAAAAATTAGCCAGGGGTGGTGGTGAGCACCTGTAATCCCACCTACCCAGGAGGCTGAGACAGGAGAATTGCTTGAATCTGGGAGGTAGAGGTTGCAGTGAACTGAGATCGTGCCTCTGCACTCCAGCCTGGGTGACAGAGCAAGACTCCATCTCAAAAAAAAAAAAAAAAAAAAAAAGGCGACAAAAATTAGCCGGGTGAAGTGTGCTTCCTGGCTACTCAGGAGACTGAGATGGGAAAATCAAATGAGCCTGGGAGGTCAAGGCTGCAGTGAGCCACGGTCCTGCCACTGCACTCCAGCCTAGGTGACAGAGCCAAACCCTGATTAAAAAAAAAAAAAAAAAAATCCCACTTAAGCTACTTATTAGCTATGTTATCCTGGGCAAGTTTCTTAACCTCCATTAGCCTCATTATACTTCCTTAAAATTGCTCTGAGAATTAGATAGTGTACACAAAGCAGTAGGCACACAGTAGGTACTCAGTATATGGCAGCTAATAATAATCTTTTTGTTCATTTCCATATTTTTATAATAAAGTATGTTTATATTATAATGCAAAGATACCAATAAACTCAATTATTACTTTTTTTAATGTAAACTGCCTAAGATCATGTAGTCAGTAAATAAACAGGTCAGAGTCTGAACTCAGGTCCAGCCAAATCCAAGACCATGTTTCTAAATCCTACCATATCCCCATGAAGAAAAGTGAGCCAAGATATAAGGGTCATTGCTATGGATACAATATGGTGGCAGGAACAGGATAGAGAAGAGAGCTCAGAGTGAAAGATTACTGGAGTCCAAGAGACCTTAATGAGTGAGAAAGAGTAAATGGCAGACAGGCCTGAAGCCTGGGCCTGCCAAATGATGCTCCTGAGAAAATGACATTCACTTCGCTAGATCTCTCAACCAATAGTCAGGAACATCTTGGGATCATTTTGTACCACTTACTTGACCCTGGGTGGCACTTAACCAGCAGTCAGTCTCCAGATCAGTCAGAAGGGAAACAGGCAAAAAGGTATAAAAAGCCTATGAGAATAAGGGGCTCATGTTCAGTCTCCTCACTCTGCATGAGTGCCATCTTCTTCACTCAAATTCCCCAGTGGAACCTCAGAGGGCCACTGGGAGCTTTGAAAGGACACTGGGTTGTGCCCTGCTTTGTGAATCCTGGACCACTGAGTGTGGAACTGAGACCAGGGCTCCAGGAAAGCAGCCAATGTTAAGACATCCCACATCCTTCTGTGTTCTGAAAAATGGCTAGACTGCAAAGACCACCTCATATATATCATCAATCTCCATTCTTCTTTATGCCTCCCATAAGACTTGCAGGTGACTCCCTTGTTTACCTGCCTCTACAATACCCCAATTTTCTTCCATTTCTTTGAGATGTTCCTCGTTAATAAAGGTTCTCCCTATGGCAATAACTTCCTTAATTGTCCAGGGCATAGTTTTGGTGCTTTTTGTTTTATCGTCTGAGTTGCATAGGAAGCACCATGAAATCAAAAGAGATGTTCAGACTTCCCTAGCTTAAACGGGCTAAACGTTACCAATGTACATATTTCAGAAATTGAATGCTATACAGGAAGTTCTTAGAGAACGATCAATGTTCTTGCTTTCCATAGTATGTTTTATTAAGATTTCTCAATCTCTTTACTTGATATTCTTTTGGGTGGCTGGGGGTTGTTCAATCAATCCTCCCACCTCAGCCTCCTGAGTACCTGGGATTACAGGTATGCATCGCTGAGCCCAGCTTTACTTGATATTATTGATATATTCTTGGTATATTCTAACTATAAGCTTGCTATATTCATGGTATATTATGTCAGAATTATGTTATATCTGAAGACTTTTTTCTTCATAAAGGTTGTTTATCAATTTTTATAAATATAATAGTCACTCTTCCTTGAAAATAGTGTTATAATGATTGTAGATTTTTTGTAAAATCTTTTTATGGATTGATATTTCTTTTGTTTTATATGCCACATAAATCCCATGTATTTTTCAGTTGCATTATTCTTCTGGTAATAAAATTTCATCAAGTCTTCCACTTTTGAAAATGATCAGTAATAAGTCGGCCACTGCCATTTTAAGTCTTTTCTCATCTATACACAGGTTTTTATGTTTTAATCTGATGCTTCCCTGAAAGCATTTAGAATCAGCTCCTAGGCTCAAGTGAGCCACTCACATTTGCCTTCCAAAATGCTGAGATTACAGGCATGAGGCACCGTATCCAGCCCAATTATAACCTTCTCATATGACTTCGAGTCATGGAGAACTAAAACCTGACGGCCCAGATCCCAATAGAGACTTCTGATTACCTTGTATTTTCTCTTTTCCTCAAGATCTGAGAAGAAGCCCTATGAACTCAAGCCCAATAACCTGATATAAACCTCCAAGGGCTTATCACCACAGCAGAAGGTGCATTGGGCTAGAACTTTCCCCAGAAAAGCTATTGCCTGTGCTAAGAAAGTCTGGCAAAATATTTGGTTCATGCACACCCCTATATGAAAGATAACCAATATTGTGAACAATGTCACCAACTGACATATAAGCTTAAGAGCTTCAAGATGTATAACCAAAAGATTCTCCCCCACCAATCTCATGAAAATCCCTGAACCTTTAGAATTCAACTCCTGGCTCTTTACTTAAATACAATCTTTTAGATTAGTGCTTCTTTTTTCATTTTAGCCATTCCTCTTTTAAGATGCCTGACTTCCAGGACTCTAAAGCAACTGACATTTGCCACCACTTCTCAAAAGATACTTCAACTGGTTTTGTAGAAAAAAAATACCAACAAAAGCCCTCAAAAGACTATTTCTTAGTCCCTTCTTTATCTCAACCAAGAGGTTTATGATCTGCTGTGAGTTGTTTAGCAATGAATAATATTCACATTAAACAAAAATCAGGATCGGGGGACTGACAATGTTGAACCCTCATCTCTCAGAAACCAGTAATGGGTGGCTGATGGAACTTTCTATCTAGAAGTCTGAACTTAAATCAATCTTCTTGATCCACAAAGGTGTTTCTTCAAATATGTTAGGATAACTGGAATGGAAATGTGATTTACAGTCTGAGATTTAGAATATGACTTTTATTACCCCAGGCATAAACAAACAACCCACTAAAACCCAATGGGTGACATTTTCTGGAAAAGATGTAGCAAGGTAGATGCACAGAAGAAAAGAACTATGCTATCAGGGTTCACCTAATGGATGCCATGCTCTGGTGATGACAAGATTGAAATTTGAAGTTAAAATACGAGGCCCTCTGAAGATCCTCACCAAATAATCCCCAGGTACCCAGGCTGTAAACTTTAAGGAGGTATATTCACTCTCAAATGCCAGCCTGTACTTCCACAACCCTGAGAGTAAATGCCTCCTTAAATCTGAGCCCCAGCCACCCGCCTTGTTTCACCTTAACCCTGGAACTGACTCAGATATCACTTCTCTGAGAAGGCTTCCTTGTTTATTCTCCCCATCATCCTGTCCCCCAATACATATACACACCAGTCTGAATTAGGGGCTACCATGTACTTACCACTACCATAGCCCTTATCACATTGTGTTGCCATTGTCTATTTACTTATCCACCTCCTTTAATAGACTATGAGCTCCTTGAGGCAGGAAGATGTGTTCTATGTCTCTGAATCCCTTGTTTATATCATTTAGTGGACACTCTCTACCTATTTACTAATGAACAAAAATACATATAAGGGATCCTGAGAAAAGAGTAACCTGGCCGGGTGCAGTGGTTCACACCTGTAATCCCAGCACTTTGGGAGGCCAGGGTAGGTAGATTACCTGAGGTCAGGAGTTCGAGACCAGCCGGGCCAACATGGTGAAACCCAGTCTCTACTAAAAATACAAAAAATAGCCGGGGATGTATTTACGCATGCCTGTAATTACGCATGCCTGTAATCCCAGCTACTCGGGAGGCCGAGGCAGGAGAATCTCTTGAACCCGGGAGGTGGAGGTTGCAGTGAGTCGAGATCACGCCACTGCACTCCAGCCTGAGTGACGAGAGTGAGACTCTATCACACACACACACACACACACACACACACACACACACAAAAAGTAAGCATATTCTCTTAAGCCTATGTGGCAAACGAGCCTCTTTCTAGCTCATGGTGCTATGGTGACACTGCAAGTCATTTGCCTATGCCAAAACTTGTATGATTGGGAAGTCCATGAGGACAAGCTTTATAGCAGATGCTCAATAAAATGTTACTGAATGCATCAATTGGGCCTTAGGAGATTCAGGCTCTAATAGTAAATCTGGTACTATGTAGCTGTGTGGTATCTTCCACAATCACATCCCTACCTCTGCATCTCAGTTTCTCCATCTGTTGAATTGAGGGATAAATTTGCTACTATTCTGTCTCTCTTTCTCTCATTAGTTTATATAAAGTGCTTACAATGACACCTGCTATTTGGGAGCACTCTAAAAGTGTCTGCTTCTCTCGTTTAATCTACAAATCCCATTTTTCAAGCAAATTCTTACATGAAAGCCCAATATAAACTGCTGTTTCATTTGATCATGAAAGATGGGAGACACTGAGGATCCAAAGAGCACAGTTTGGAAAAGCTTGAGATCTGTCCCGGGGTTACAAAACGCTCGCTGATGTTATAAAGACTATGTAAAAATCAAGGCCCTGGGCTCCGCTATAGAGATTCTGATTATTTAGGTATAAGGTAGGTCCTGTGACAGGATAAACAAGATCCTCAGGTGACTCGGATATGAAGTTATACGAGAAATAATGAACTAAATACTATTTAAGGTCCCTGCCAACATGGACATTTTACAATCCTATATTTTCCTTTGGTTAATTTGGGAAATACAATTTCAAACCAACACTGTTTTCCACAAATTACCTTCTACAGTGTTCCTAGTAGAATCAATAACAATGAATTATTGAGCACCAACTATATGCCAGACACCGAGCTAAATGATTTACAGACACTCTCTAAGTATTATCTGATTTGCTCCTCATGACCTTGTGAGGTGGATTATACTCCCCCACTATACTGATGAAGAAAACAGATGCTCAACAAGCTCAATTAATGTTGCCAAGATCCCATAGCTAACAAATAAAACTCAAATCTAAGCAGACACAAGACTTCTTAGACACCTGGGATTTCCTTTGGTTACAGAGACATAGAGGTAAAGACAAGGCAATGCCAATTGAAGGCATAGATGTCTAACTCTAAAGCAGTGAAAAAAGTCACGGTCAGATCAATGACACATGGCCTCCCACTTGTCCCTGTTAGACACAAACTATTCAGGGTAAGTCCTAGAGCTGATCATCAAGGGGAGGAACTCTTTAGAATCCTCAGGCTTTCTCCATGAGCTCTAAGAAGCACTGTCATTTTTGCTAAATAACAAGTACCTACAACGCTACTGAGTGACCTTTTGGAGCCAATAATGAAAAATTTTTAACGAGAAGGCCCTCTGCACATATAATGTGAAATCCAAAAGGGTATCACAATTCCATCCAAAGTGTGCTTTAAGCAATTTTTTTTTTCCAGTGAAACAAGATGTATTGACTCAGGGCCAGCAGTATTGGCAATAGGAGGGCATGGCACACTCTGCGTTCTCAGCTTCCAAAGCAACTGCTCTTTCCCAACAATAGCCTCCCAGTAGGGTCCCCAATATTTTTTTCTCAAAGCCTCCAGAGAGCCTCAGCCTCAGCTGTTGGAGTACTGGCTCTTCCTCTCACTACCACCACAATTCCCAGCTTTCAAAATGAGATTCAACAAGGACAATGACCATGACAGGCCAATGAATTTTCAAAACCTCTCTTCAGTCCTCAATAATGAAAGTCAGTTCATTAAGTCAGCATCCTTAAAAGCAGTGTTCAAATGATAAGTAGGAGCTTCTGAAATTGGCAGGCAAATGATCACTGAGTTAAAGAGTTATTATAAATCATATATTAAGAAGCAAAAAGGCCGGGCACTATGGCTCATGCCTGTAATCTCAACACTTTGGGAGGCCAAGATGGGTTGGATCACTTGAGGTCAGGTGTTCAAGACCAGCCTGGCCAACATGGTGAAACCGTGTATCTATTAAAATACAAAAATTAGCCAGGCATAGTGGTGGGTGCCTGTAATCTCAGCTACTCGGGAGGCTCAGGCAGGAGAATCACTTGAACCCGGGAGGCAAAGGTTGCAGTGAGCCTACTGATCTCCAGCCTGGGGAACAGAGCAAGACTCCATCTTAAAAAAAAAAAAAAAGAAGCAAATACCGGGTGTGGTAGCTGATGCCTGTAATCACAGAGCTTTGGGAGACCAAGGTGGTGGGAGGATAGCTTGAGCCCAGGAGTTCAAGACCAGTCTGGGTAAACAGAGCAAGACCCTGCCTTTCTTTCTTTTTTTAAAAAAGCAGCAAAGATGTCATCAGCAGCAGCTCTGATGGAGCCCCACAGACCCCACAGGAATCTGGCATCACCAAGGAGTCATTTTTCTTTTGTTTATAAGTCATTTTGGTCAGGCTCACACACCCTTTTTCCTGCATAGCACTCATTGACATTTGCAGTGAGGTTCATGGGATTAAGAGAATTAAGGCTCAAAGTTCAACATAAAGGAAGACATGAGAAAAGTCTCAGATCTGTTGGTGGCTTTGGTATAAATAAGCATCTATTCAAAATCAGACCGTTATACCAGAAAAGGAGCCATTTATATAATTTCATGTACCATGTATCTCCCAATCTTCCAACTGATAGGCGAGTAGCAGTTATTTTTAAAAAGAAGTACAAAAATATCTTATATTAATAATAATGTTGAAATACCTAACATTCATTTAGACACTATGCACACTTGGCATTATCTCATCCCCATTTTACAAGATAAGAAAATTTAACACTCAGAGAGGTGAAGTTACTTGCCAAGGTTACAGAGCTATTAAGATGTAGAGGTAGAGTTCAAACTTAGGTTACTTGATTCCAGAGCCCATAATGTTAACTTTTAAATAAGTCATGCACTTGGACCTGGATAGATTTACTGAAGTAAAATAAAATGGAGTGAATAAGAAAATAATACAAATACAAATATCTGACTCACTAGTTACACAGTCACATTTAACCAAAATGGTCACCAATCTAAATCTAAAAAATGTTCATTGAAATATTACTTATAATAGTGAAAAATGGAAATAAGCTATATTTCCAAGAATAGCTAAATATTAAATGAAGTATAGCTCTCATAATAATGAAATTTGAATGTATCCATTATTAATTCATTTACCAACATTTCATTGAACATCTACTATATGTCAGGCACTCCTTTATGTGCTGGGAAAACAGCAGTGAACAAAACAAGGTCATACAAACCACCCATAAAACTTGTGAAAAATTTTAAATTACATGGGAAAATGCTTATAATAAAATATTCGGTTAGAAAGATAATATATATTTAATATGAACTACATTGCATACAAAGAAAACAGATATATGTAGAGAAAAAGACTTAAAGGATAATATAAAAGTATGTCCAATATACTATTTCTGTGCAGGAATATCTTCCTATCATAAGTAACTTATACTTTTATATATTATTAAAATTGACTATAATAGGGATTTATTAATAATAATACATTTTCACATTTTAGTTCCAGGGCTAATAAATATAACTGTGTTATTAACTTGTTCCAGTAACAATAGATCATTCATAATAGCTCTTTGGTTCAGTGTTCTCATCTAGAAAATGCTCTACACTAATCAGGAATCAGCAAACTTTTTCTTAAATGGCCAGAAGATAACGATTTTCGGCTTTGAGGACCATCCAGTGGTGGTCACTAACTACTCAGTGCTATTCTTGTGCCACAAAAATACCCATAGAAAACGCTTAAATAAATGAGTATGGGTATGTTCCAATAAAACTTTATTTACAAAAGCAGGTGGTGAGCTGGAATAGGCCCAGGGGTTTGTTAACCTCTCCTCTTTACCTTCAGAACAAATAATACAAACACAAACTTCTTTTGACTTCTACTATTCAACCTCCTCTTTTTAACATCTTTGATAGATATTAACCCAATTTTACGGAGGACAAGATGAGACTCAGAGACAGAAATATCTTGTCAAAGATTATACAACTAATAGAGTGAGTTGTTAAATCCACTTCCCAAGAGAGATGCCAAGCAACCTGCTCCTGATAAGTTGTAGATACACAAATGCTAATTTAACACTTTCTAGGAAAATTTGATTCCTTAGAAGAATCTAACTCCAACCATTTTGGGAAATAAACCAAAAAAGTCCCCCTTTTAATATATCCTTTAAGAAAATAACTATGCTTTAAAGAAAAGGTCGCTTACAGACTGTCTGAGTCAAAAACCTCAGTAGAAGCTTAAGGGTATCTTTTGATTGCTGTCCTGTGAGGAGGAAATGGGACTGGCAGGGAAAGTTTCCTTATCCTTCCTAATCAACCTCCCAGGGCCTTGGCATTGGACCACAGTGGATGAAGATGTCCAAGTGCTCTGTATCCACAAATCAGAAAGACTACATGGTCTCAGGGCTGCCTCAACAGGTACATGACCACATGTAGCTGAAGACTTACCGATGTTAATTTCATCATCAGTCAGAGTGTCTCCAATGAAATCAAACTGAAATGACTGCAGCGTCTGGGAAAATTTCTGAACAGCTGAAGAATAATCTGCAAAGGAAGGGTAAAGAGAAATGTTCAAAAATGCTATGCTTTGATCTATTTCCTCATCTCTGTAAGAGCAGATAAAAGAAAACCAAAGGTAAGTGTTCTGAGCAGGTTGCAACTAGCATTTAATGAAATAAAACAAAAGATTAGATATGCAGTAGAAGAAAGTTTGAACAACTAAAATCACAAGAAGAAAGGATGGGGCATCTCAACAAAGTCCTTAAAAGTTATGGGACATGTTTTTATCCTCAACACCTCTCCTCTCTGACCTGTTCCACTCAAAGCATGGAAGACATGAAACTACTTAGATATACTCTTAAGAGGGTCTCCTTACACATTTTCTAAACCCCTATTATGGGCAATACACTAGATGCTTTCCATTTTATACATGTGGAGTTCAAAGTCCCAGAGCTTGGTGGCAAAGCTGGAAATAGAAGCCAGGTGGTCTGTCTGCTTCTCCAGAGCCCTATCCATGATGATACAGGTACCACCTGGACATTTTACATGTTAACCAGATGACAGCCTGGGTTAGGATGCTATCTGGAAGACCAAGAGTCTTAACTTGTTCACAGAGTATTTATCAAGAGACCTAACCTAAGAAAGCAATGAATGAAAACAATCAGGGTGACATGGCCAAACAAATGCTTTTATTTTTGGTCAATGATTTTGAATTTTAGAATATATTTTAGTGTATAAGTTGGTATAAAATTAAATCATGTTCAGTTATACTTTTGAGAAGTTATCTTTATTGAGATTTTTTAAATATGTCCCCACCAAGAGGTCCAACCCAACTTTTGACCCTTGTTGCACTCCAAGAGTGGTTCTAAGGCCAGCAGCATCATCATCACCTGGGAGGTGGAAGGAAATGCACATTGCCAAGCCCTACCCTAGACTTAACAAATCAGAAATTACATTTTTATACAAGCCCCAGGGCATTCATATACTCTTTAACTTTGAGGCACACTGATCTTACCAACTAAGCTAACCTGTTAGACCATATTCTAGGAAAGCTTAAGCTTGTTGGTTATTTTTGGCTCTCTTTTCCGATTTCTTCTTTCTCTCCCTAGTTTCATCACTCTCCTCCATCCCGCATTTTCAAACCTATCATATGCATGGACTTACTGAGCCTGAGTATTTCCTCTCAGACCAAAAAAAACGGAGACAAGGCAAGCAACCACACTGAGTCCTTTTAATGAAAAGCTGTCATCGTTAAGCAAAAACACAATAAAACAAGTTCAAGCATTTGGCTAAAACAAATTATAAGCCAAAAATTTTATTAGCATTTTGTCTTTGTCTCATTTTCAGAAATACTTATTATCAGAATTTTAAGTCTTAACTCTTTGAACAAATCACTGAAAATAGTAATAATAACAATAATAATGACATTTTTACACAGACCAGGTTACCATGGCTTCTCACAATTTTGACAATCTAGAATCACATTTTCCACTACAAAATCTAAGCCACATGAATGTGACAAGTGCATGCACACCCTTCAAATCCTTTCACAGTACATCAGCAACGAGAACACAAAACTGGCTCCATATCTGGAAAATAATTTATTTTTTCTGCTCTCCTTGGCTAACAGTAAAAAAGGGCAGGCCCAGAATTCCCCATCTGCTCTCTGTTATGCTCAGGGAAATTAAATAAAAACATTTATTGTGTTGCTCTTCCACACCTACTAGTATTTCCTAAATATTCTTTGAGCCAAGGAAAGAATAGTTATTAATTATTCCTCTTCTTAAAATTATCTCAAAATTTCAGAAACCACAAATACTATAATATTCAACATTTATAGTATTTTTAAAATAAAGGCATGGAATAAGGAAGAAGTTGCATCTAGTCTCCCTTTTCATTATTTGTACCTATCTCTTCTTTTCTCCAGACTCTGGGCCTTTAAAACACTATATCTACAAAAGGTCTTGAAATTTTATGAGGAACTTTCCACAAACATTTCCATTTACTGCTCCCAACTACATAAAAGTAGGAAATACTGTCCTCTCCTTAGAATCAAATGAACAAAAAATGAAACAATGCACACAAATTCCATTCAAAAATATGAACAAGCAGCCGGGTGTGGTGGCTCACGCCTGTAATCCCAGTACTTTGGGACACTGAGGCGGGCAGATCACCTGAAGTCAGGAGTTCGAAACCAGCCTAGCCAACTTGGTGAAATCCCATCTTTACTAAAAATACAAAAATTAGCCGGCTGTGGTGGCGGGCTTCTGTAGTCCCAGCTACTCGGGGGGTTGAGACATGAGAATCACTTGAACCTGGGAGCTGGAGGTTGCAGTGAGCCGAGATCATGCCACTGAATTCCAGCCTGGGTGCCAGAGCGAGACTCCATCTCAAAAAAAAAAAAAAAAAAAGAACAAGCATAAATTCACAGCTCTTCTTGAAACAAGGTCCATGTTCCCATACATTTGTCCCTTGTGCTGAGAAAAGTCCTGGAAAAGACTCATATATTTTAGATAAATAAGTGAAGTAGATGACTTCTAGACTACAAAGAATCCATAGATAACCTAGAAATGCTTGTCGTGTGTGACACATTTAATTCTTCATCATCTTAAAATTCACTACATCACTCCAAACAATGTGAACTCATCATTTTATCTTCCCCATCCCCGTCCACTCTGCCACTATGTCAATATTTTTCAGTCTAGCTTTCAGAGTCCTCTCTCCATCACCTCATTTATGTATGTGTCTTCCACAATGTCTTTACTTCACCTTTCCCTTACACATTATAGAATGTAGTTGGATAGTGCTTTTTAGGCACTTTGAACTTTAAGGGAATGAGATAGAATATGAATAAGATTGATTAATTAGTGTAGACACCTGTTTTTCATCACAATACTTTTCGAGAATTTCATGAAAATAGAATCATATAAAATAGACTCCTTTGTATCGGACTCATTTAGGCCTACACAATGTTTTAAAATTCATCCATGTTATCACTTGTATCAGTAATTTTTGTTTTTGTTGCTAAGTAACACTCCATTATGTAAATATACCACAATGTATTTATTTATCATTTCTTCATGGACATCAGTGTTTATTTCAGTTTTTCACCATTGTGAATAAAGTTTCAAAGAAAATTCATGCACAAGCCTCTTCAGGGCATATGTTTTCATTTCTCCAATGCATGGGTTACATGGTAAATTGGTAACCTGAGTGCCACATTTAGCTAAAAATAAATCAAGAGCCAGGCGTGGTGGCTCATGCCTATAATTGAGCACTTTGGGAGGCCAACGCAGGCAGATTACTTGAGGTCAGGAGTTCGAGACCAGCCTGGCCAACATGGTGAAACCCCGTCTCTACTAAAAATACAAAAATTAGCCAGGCGTGGTGGCATGCACCTGTAGTCCCAGCTACTTGGGAGGCTGAAGCAGGAGAATCGCTTGAACCCGGGAGGCAGAGATTGCAGTGAGCCGAGATCCTGCCACTGTACTCCAGCCTGGGCAACAGAGAGAGACTCTATCTCAAAAAAAAAAAAAAAAGAAAAAAAAGAAAAAGAAAAAAGAAATTTAAAAAGCAATCACAGCGGGTTGCAGTGGCTCATGCCTCTAATCTCAGAGCTTTGGGAGGCCAAGGCAGGAGGATTGCTTGAGGTCAGGAGTTTGAGATCAGCCCGGGCAATATAGTGAAACCCTGTCTCCACACAAAAAATTTTCTTTAAATTAGCTATGCGTGGTGGTGCAAGCCTGTAGTCCTAGCTACTTGAGAGGCTGAGGCGAGAGGACTGATTGAGCCCAGGAGTTCAAGGCTACATTGAGCTATGATCATGCTATTGCACTCCTGCCTAGGTGAGAGTGAGACCCTGTATCTTAAAAATATAAAAATTTTTAAAAAGAAAGCAATCACATTTGCAATAGCTACAAAAAAATAAAATACCTAGGAATAAATTTGACCAAGGAAGTAAAAGATCTACACACGGAAAACTATAAAACACTGAAGAAGGAAAATGAATAGGATGAACAAAAATAAGGAAAAGACATCCCATGTTCAAGAATTTTAGAAGTTAATATTGTTAAGATGAACATACTACCCAAAACAATCTATACTTCAGTGCAATCCCTAACAAAATGCAAAGGGCATTCTTCACAGAAATATCAAAACAAATGCTACAATTTATCTGGAATCACAAAAGACCCCAAAAGCAGTATATCAAAGAGATATCTGCATCATTTTTATTGCAGCACCTATTCACAATGCCAAAATATGGAATCGACCTAAGTGTTCATCAATATATAAATGAATAAAGAAAATGGGCCAGGCGCAGTGGCTCACACCTGTAATCCCAGCACTTTGGGAGGCCAAGGCGGGTGGATCACTTAAGGTCAGGAGTTTGAGACCAGCCTGACCAACATGGTAAAACTCTATCTCTACTAAAAAAATACAAAATTAGCCGGGTGTGGTGGTGCATGCCTGTAATCCCAGCTACTTGAGAGGCTGAGGCAGGAGAATCGCTTGAACCCAGGAGGCAGAGGTTGCAGTGAGCCGAGATCATGCCATTGCACTCCAGCCTGAACAACAAAAGCGAAACTTCATCTCAAAAAAAAAAAAGAAAGAAAGAAAGAAAGAAAATGTAATATATATACACCATGAAATACTATTCAGCAATTGAAAAGCATGAATCCTGGCATTCATGGCAACATGGATGAGCCTTGAAGACATTATGTTAACTAAAATAAGCCAGGGACAAGAAAGATAAATACCACTTGCTCTGACTCATATGTGAGAGCTAAAAAAGCTGATCTCATAGAAGTAGGAGAATAGAGTAGTGGTTACTAGAGGCTTGGAAGGGTAGGGAGGAGCAGGGGATAAAGAGGGGTTGGTTAGGCCTGTCTCAAAGAAACAAAGAAGAGTTGGTTAATGTACACAAAATTATGGTTAGATAGAAGAAAAAGTTCCACTTTCTATTGCAATGCAGTGTGACTATAGTTAACAATATTTTATTGTATATATTCAAATAGTTAGAAAACAGGATTTTGAATGTTCCCCAGACAAAGAAATGATAAATATTTTAGGTCATGCTAATTACTCTGATTTGATCATTACACATTATGTACACGTATTGAAATATCACACTGTATCCCATAAATACATACAAATATGTACCAAATAAAAATGTTTTTATCAATCTTTTATAAAATAAATGACCATTTTTTTTCAAACATGATTATACCATTTTGCATTCTGTAGGATAATTTCAGATGATCCACATACTTGCCAACACCTGGTTATTTATTTATTTATTTTCATTTTAGTCATTCTAATGGGTGTGTAATAGTATCTCACTAGTTTTAATTTGCATTTTTCTGGCGATTAATGATATAAATGTCTTATTTATTTATTGAGCATTTGCATATCTTTTTTTCAAGAAGGGTCTGTTCAAATCTCTTGCCCATTTTATAATTGAGTTGTCTTATTACCAAACTATAAGATTTCTTTATGTATTCTGGAAACAAGTCTTTTGCCAGATAAATGTATTGCAAATATTCTTTAAATTAACAAAGGGCTTAGCATTCTTTAAGTTAACAAAGGGCTTAGCAACCTGAATACTGTTTATTTAATTTTAAAAAGACTGAATCTCTATAAGAACAGTGACCTTTTTGGTATATTAAGGTATCCTAATCAAAGCACCATCTCCATCTCTGCAGTAACACTGAAAACCCACAGTCACACAGCTACAACAGCTGTGAAAATCAACAGCTTAGCAGCCACTAGAGAAGGCAGAATGTGGCTGAAGTTTCACAAGGCCCTGCCCCCAGGAAATTGCCATCTGGTTTAATATGTCCTATAAGCTCTATACTCAAAATCTGTCTTAGTTTGTTCTGACTTTAAGTTCATTCTGTGAAAACAACACTGCTATTGGGGAATTTGTCAAAAATAATCATCTGAAATAGTTTAAGATTATGGTGACCTGAAGCAGTGTGACAAGCTGAAATTAACAAGAGGCTGACCAAAACACTTGGTAAAAAAAAAATAATAATTAATTAAATAAAATCAAGAACACGCCAGGCTTGGTGGCTCATTCCTATAATCCCAGCACTTTGGGAGGCTGAGGCTGGAGGAAGGCTTGAGCCCAAGAGTTCGAGACTAGCCTGAGCAACATAGTGAGACCCCCATCTCTAGAAAAAATAAAAATAATAGCCAGATGAGGTAGTGTACGCCTGTGGTCAAAGCTACTCAGGAAGCTGAAGTGGCAAGAGGTTGAGACTGTAGTGAGCAGTGATCACACCACTGCACTGCAGCCTGAGTAACAGAAAGAGACCCCCATCTCAAAATAATGATCATAATAATTTTTAATGGACAATGACATGCCAATGGGGGCTTTGAAAAGTTGCGATGTAAAATCTAGAAAGACATGGGTCATAAAAAAGAATATGTGCATGTTCCAGGCTATGCATAAGCCCATGAAAGACTTAAGAAGTTCCTAATCTCTCACCTCTTGCTTAGCCTTGAGGGTCTGCACAAGCAGGAAGAGAAAGATAAGGCATAATGGTCATCTGCCTAGGTGAATGTTGTCGAAAGCATATCCCAATTCACACAATGACCAGCAGCAAAAGCTGGAAGGCTATTGGTTCAAAGTATTTAAATTAAATCATTGTTCAATCATTAGCTGCCCACTAAGCAAACCTACCAGAGGCTTCAGTGGCTTCCAAAGAATACACACTTTAAAGAATTAGTCCAAAAAGTCAATAAATAAGCAAACAATAACAAACAACCACCCTGGGGAAGGGAAAAATCTAATTTCCAGAGTTGCCATGATTTTATATGTTCACTTTTCAACAAAAAATTATGAGACAGACTAAGACACAGGAAACAATAATCCATGCTCAAGGGGACACCATGCCTAAGAACTAAGGAAAGACTGAGAACAATGTCTCACCAAAGAGAAAATATCAATAAAATAATGGAAATAATTTTAAAAGAACCAATTAAAACATACAGTGGTGAGGGAGCTGCTGAATAAATTCTTCCACTGTTCAGTCCCCAGCTGGATAGTTCTCAGTCATATTTCATAAGGCTCTTCAGAGGCTACAGCATGATTAAACTAGTTGTCTGAGCATTGGCCAACTCAATAATGCATCCAAATATTGGCTTTTCCTCCTTTCCCATTTCACTTCTTTTCCACTCCCTGCATTGATCATTTCCTTTGTCCCTCACTCGTGCTTCCACTTAAAATACCTCTGCTCCCAAGCCTCTGCATCAAGCTCTCTCTGCTTTTAGGGGGAAGCCAGGTAAAGATAATGAGCTCTTCATTACTGGAGCTGACTACTACTCATTACTGGAGCAAATGTTAGAAAGATTCTAGGCATTAGATTATAACAAACTTTATCAAAAGATTGGGGAGGAATCAGTAACTAACTGGAATGGGAAGTTGGGAGATACAAAGAAGGGGAGCAAGAATGAAGGAGGAGGAAAATACGTGAGCTGCTTCAGAGAAAAGATAATCTTTTCTTATCCATAATCTCAAAATCTAAAATAATGTCCAGTATAAAGTAGGTCCTCAATGTTAGCCAAATGAATGTATGACTTTAAAAGAGTAAATCAACTTTTTAATTTCTAAAGGTCTAATTTAATAGATGGAAGCTGTCCGAAAAATTAAATCTACTTTTTCCCCAAATTCATCTTCTTTTTTTGAAACAGGGTCTCATTGTGTCACCCAGGCTGGAGTGCAGTGGCATGATCGCAGCTCACTGCAGCCTTGACTTCCCGGGCTCAAGTGATCCTCCCATCTCAGCCTCCCATGTAGCTAAGACTACAAACACACACCACTCCACCCAGCTAATTTCTAAAATTTTCTGTAGAGACAGACCCTTGCTTTGTTTCCCAGGTTGGTCTTGAAGTCCTGGCTTCAAGTGATCCTCCCACTTTGGCCACCCAAAGTGATGGGATTACAGGCGTGAGCCACTGCACTCAGCCCCTAAATCCACTTTAATATATAAGCAGTTTACTGCCATTTCAGTGGTCCCAGGAATATTAAATAAATGTTGCAAAAATTTAGCACAGCTTACAGTTTCATTACTATAGCTGTATTACATTAGGAATTTATAGAGGGTCAGAAGTGGTGGCTCACGCCTGTAATCCCAGCACTTTGGGAAGCTGAGGCATGCGGATTGCCTGAAGCTCAGGAGTTCAAGAGCAGCCTAGGCAACATTGTGAGACCCTGTCTGTACCAAAAAAATAATAACAATAATAATAATAGCTGAGCATGGTGGTGTGCACCTGTAGTCCCAGCTACTCAGGAGGCTGAGGCAGGAGAATTGCTTGAGCCCGAGAGGCAGAGGTTGCAGTGAGGTGAGATCACATGCCATTGCACTTCAGCCTGGGTGACAGAGTGAGACCCTATGTCAAAAAAAAAAAAAAAAAAAAAGGAATTTATAGCGAGTGGATATACGAAACTCCATGTGAATTGTGCCAGTAATCCATTATGCCATAAAAGCTGCATAAGGATAACCTATAGAAAATTGTTCTGAGATATTAGTGCCAAAGGTACTGATCAACCCAGGGAGTGGAAAAAGGGTGTATCAAGAAAAGGAAATAATGAAGCCCAAGTCCTAATTAGTTTCCACTTATAGAGGAGATAAACTACAATGCAACATGTATAGAACAGGAAAACATGTATAAAATGTTATCTACAAGTACAGGTATATATATTTACCTGTATTGTGTATAACTCCATTTGCACCTAGTTTTTAACTGGGAAGAAACTTAGGTAGCTAAGTTTCAATATAACTCAAAACTTCACGGATGCAACTCTACTTCTAAAGCAGATTACACAATAAAAATGCCCAAGGGATTCCTAGGCTTTGTGGTTTTGATTACTTTCAGTTTGAAATAAAAAATGTTCTCTTAACACATGCATCCCTCTATAGTTATGAATTTATTAGTTTCAATGAATCATCACATTACCACCTGGTAAGGTTATGTGCCTTTCCAAAGCAAAATGAGGTAGTGGAAATATCACTAAGACAGGAGTTTTAGTCTTGCCTCTGGAACAAATCAGTTTTGTGAGTTTGGGCAAGTTAACTTGCCTCCCTGGGCCTCAATTAATCAAAAACAAAAAACGCTACTACTTACCTGTTACTGTGGCTTCCCTTTAGTTCCTACAGTTGTGAAAGAAACATAATATCATCTACCTCATTGGCTTGTGGGGGGATTAAAATAAGATGGCATGGTGAAGTTCTTTCACAAAAAATAAATTGGCTGGGTGCGGCAGTGGCTAACGCCTGTAATCCCAGCACTTTGGGAGGCTGAGGCAGGCAGATCACTTGAGCTCAGGAGTTCGAGACCAGCCTGGCCAACATGGTGAAACCCAGTCTCTACCAAAAATACAAAAAATCAAGCAGGCGTGGTGGTGTGTGCCTGTGGTTCTAGCTACTTAGGAGGCTAAGATGGGAGGATCACTTGAGCTCAGGAGGCAGAGGTTGCAGTGAGCTGAGATTGTGCCACTGCACTGCAGCCTGGGTGACAGAGTGAGACCCCATCTCACGAAAAGAAAAGAAAAGAAAAGAAAAAAGAAAAAGAAAAAACAAAAGAAATCACTTTCTAAATGTAGTTATTTTTATTTTAAAATTTAGCTAACGTTACTATTAACTAGACTGATGTGAACTAATGAGGATATACGCAGTTAGCCTATAAAATTGAAGTGAAACTAGACTAGGACAGTGGTCCTTGCATTTGTTTTTTTGTTTTTTGAGACAGGGTCTAGCTCGGCTGCCCAGGCTGGAGTGCAGTGGCATGATCTCAGCTCACTGCAGCCTCAACCTCCTGGGCTCAAGTGATCCTCCTACGTCAGCCTCCTGAGTAGCTGGGACTACAGCTGTGCACCATGACACCTGGCTACTTATTTTTTTATTTTTTTCTTGTAGAGACGGGGTCACACTATACTGAGGAGGCCAATCTCAAACTCCTGTGCTCAAGCAATCTTCCTGTCTTGGCCTCCCAAAGTGTTGGGATTACAAGTGTGAGCCACTGCGCCCAGCCTGGTTCTTGCATTTTTAAAGGGTTATAGACCCCTTTGAGAATATAAAAAATACTTTCTTCCCATAAAGATATATGTAACACAAACTTCTGTACAATCTCTACAGTCCCAGATACCCTAAGAAACCCATGTTAAGAACCAATAAACAAGATAATCCTCAAGGTCTCTTCTCTTTAACACTTATACTCTTTAACACATATACTCTTGAGTATATGTTTTTCCTTTTTAAAATGAGTAAATGAAGTAGCCACTCTATAAATCAGATTGATTTAACCAAAATATCTTCCTCCTAATCCAAATACATAAAAATACTGGGTAAAAAGGCAACAAACATGTGTGTATTTTTAAAATACATAGCAAACTGAGAAAGCAAGAAGAAGCAGCTCCCAAGTACTAGAAATGAAGAACAAATTCAAAGCCACAACAGAGAGCAGCAGCTGAGGTAGTAGAGAGATTAGAACTAGATATACTCAGTTCTCATTATTTACGGATTCTACATTTGCAAATTTGCCTAGTCAATAAAATGTATTTGCAACACCAAAATCAATACTTACAACATTTTGCCCACTCATTCATGGACATGCAAATAGCTATGAAAAATGTGAGTCACCAACATATACATTCTGAGCTTGAAAAGGGGGATACTGCCTTCTTGTTTCAGCTCTCATACTATGAAACAATTGTCCTTTTCCTGGTCTATTTAGTGCCACGTTTGTCACATTTTTCTACTTCTTGTTGATAGGTTAGCTGTTTAACATGGCCCCTTAGCATAGTGCTGAAGTACTATCTGGTGGTCCTAAAGGAAAGAAGGCTGAGACATCCTTACAGAGAAAACAAGTAGGTGCTAGATAAGCTTCGTTCAGCCACAGATTATAGTGCTGTTAGCCATGAATTCAATGTTAATGAATCAACTATATATGTGATAAAATATGGGGTCTTTAAACAGAAACACATGTAAAACAAGTTTATGTATTGACTGGCTGCTGAAAATGTGGAGAGGCTCACAGGTACCTAACCCTGTATTTCCTCTAGGAGAAATGGTTCAGTATTCACTAACTAAATGTTTACATTGACTTTACAGAGCATAACTACCATGAATAACAAGAATTGACTGTATGTGGTATTTGGAATTTTATCAGCAGGCAAAAGGACATTACTTAGGAGCTGGGAGCTTGGAATGAGGTCCCTTCATGAGGCCTACTGGCATACGACACTGTAGGAATACACTAGAGAGTCTCCCATTGTGGTAAAATAAAGTTATCCAGAACCACAAGCTTTTGCTAATTAGAGTTCAAGTTTATACTGCTCACAAAGGTTTCTTTTTTTTTTCTTTTTTTTATTATTATTATACTTTAAGTTTTAGGGTACATGTGCACAATGTGCAGGTTAGTTACATATGTATACATGTGCCATGCTGGTGTGCTGCACCCATTAACTCGCCATTTAGCATTAGGTATATCTCCTAATGCTATCCCTCCCCGCTCCCACAAAGGTTTCTAAAAGTTAATTTTAAAACTAATCCTGAACCAGCACCACGCAAGCTCTAAGAAGAGGCAAAAAAAAAAAAAAAAAAAAAACTGCCCCTATAACCCAGGGCACATAAGGGAATCCCAAAGAAACAACCGCCACCCAGAACTTCACAGTTGAAAATTATAAACCACACTAGGAAACCAATATGAGAGCCAGGCAGCAGTCAAGGCAAATAAGTGGGTTCTCTTTTGTAAGATCTAGGATTATATTACACTCCAAAAAGTATTTTTTAAATATGAATAATTTAAATATTCAAAAAAAGGAAAAATTAGAATCCATATACCAGTCACAGATTACCTCAAAAGAAACAAGAATCAGAATGACAGCCATTTGCTCAACAACAATAACACTGCCAAAAAATGGATTATTAGTTTTTACTTGCTAAGAGAAAATAACCATCAACATACTAGTAGCAAACTAGAAAACAGATCTGAAGAAATCATCCAGAGCACACAGCACAGGGAGAAAAACAGCTGCAAAATATAAAAGAAAAAATAGGAGATAAGGCTAGGAAAAGAGGCACTGATAGGAAAACCCAAATAAGGGAATAAAGGGCATGGGGGAGGCCAGGTACCATGGCTCATGCCTGTAATTCCAGCACTGTGAGAGGCCAAGGCAAGCAGATTGCTTGAAGCCAAGAGTTCGAGACCAGCCTGGGCAACATTGTGAGAAGTCGTCTCTACCCCTTCAAAAAAAAAATTATTTAAATTCGCCAGGAATGGTGGTGCATGCCTGTAGTCCCCAGCTAAGGTGGTTGGGGGGAAGTTGAGGCTGGAGGATGGCTTCAGCCTGGGAGGTCAAGGCTTGCAGTAAGCCATGATAGTGCCACAGCACTCCAGGCTAGGCAACAGAGCAAGACCCTGTCCCCGCTCCCAAAAAAGAAAGAAAAAGAACAAAATGGGAATATCAAACAAAATGGATAATATATATTAAAAAGGGCAATTCACGTAGAATACACAGCAATTACAAACATACAAGCAACGAACATGAAATCCCCAGAATACCTGAAGCAAAGGTATGTGTTTGTTTGTTTTGAGATGGAGTCTCGCTCTGTCACCCAGGCTGGAGTGCAGTGACGCAATCTGGGCTCACTGCAACCTCCGCCTCCCAGGTTTAATCGATTCTCCTGCCTCAGCCTCCCGAGTAACTGGGATTATAAGCACCTGCCACCGCACCTGGCTAATTTTTGTATTTTTAGTAGAGACGGGGTTTCACCATGTTGACCAAGCTGGTCTTGAACTCCTGACCTCAAGTGATGCGCCTGCCTCGGCCTCCCAAAGTGTTGGGATTACAGGCGTGAGCCACCGCGCCTAGCTGGTGAAGCAAACACTGACAAAACCAAAGGAAGAAACAGATAGTTATACAATAATAGATACAATAATGGATGAAACAACCACACAGAAGAAGATCAGTAAGGAATCTGTGTACTTGAACAACAATATAAGCCAACTGGGAGCCAAGATGGCCGAATAGGAACAGCTCCGGTCTACAGCTCCCAGCGCGAGCGACGCAGAAGACGGGTGATTTCTGCATTTCCATCTGAGGTACCGTGTTCATCTCACTAGGGAGTGCCAGACAGTGGGCGCAGGTCAGTGGGTGAGTGCACCGTGCGCCAGCCGAAGCAGGGGCAAGGCATTGCCTCACTCGGGAAGCGCAAGGGGTCAGGGAGTTCCCTTTCCAGGGGTGACAGACGACACCTGGAAAATCGGGCCACTCCCACCCGAATACTGTGCTTTTCCGACGGGCTTAGAAAACGGTGCCCCAGGAGAGTATAGCCCGCACCTGGCTCAGAGGGTCCTACGCCCACGGAGTCTCGCTGATTGCTAGCACAGCAGTCTGAGATCAAACAGCAAGGCGGCAGCGAGGCTGGGGGAGGGGCGCCCGCCATTGCCCAGGCTCGCTTAGGTAAACAAAGCAGCCAGGAAGCTTGAACTGGGTGGAGCCCACCACAGCTCAAGGAGGCCTGCCTGCCTCTGTAGGCTCCACCTCTGGGGGCAGGGCACAGACAAACAAAAAGACAGCAGTAACCTCTGCAGACTTAAATGTCCCTGTCTGACAGCTTTGAGGAGAGCAGTGGCTCTCCCAGCACGCAACTGGAGATCTGAGAACAGGCTGACTGCCTCCTCAAGTGGGTCCCTGACCCCTGACCCCCGAGCAGCCTAACTGGGAGTCACCCCCCAGCAGGGGCAGACTGACACCTCACACGGCCCACCAGGTACTCCAACAGACCTGCAGCTGAGGGTCCTGTCTGTTAGAAGGAAAACTAACAGAAAGGACATCCACACCAAAAACCCATCTGTACATCACCATCATCAAAGACCAAAAGTAGATAAAACCACAAAGATGGGGAAAAAACACAGCAGAAAAACTGGAAACTCTAAAAAGCAGAGTACCTCTCCTCCTCCAAAGGAACGCAGTTCCTCACCAGCAACGGAACAAAGCTGGACGGAGAATGACTTTGACGAGCTGAGAGAAGAAGGCTTCAGACGATCAAATTACTCCGAGCTACGGGAGGATATTCAAACCAAAGGCAAAGAAGTTGAAAACTTTGAAAAAAATTTAGAAGAATGTATAAGTAGAATAACTAATACAGAGAAGTGCTTAAAGGAGCTGATGGAGCTGAAAACCAAGGCTCGAGAACTACGTGAAGAATGCAGAAGCCTCAGGAGCCGAAGCGATCAAATGGAAGAAAGGGTATCAGCCCTGGAAGATGAAATGAATGAAATGAAGCGAGAAGGGAAGTTTAGAGAAAAAAGAATAAAAAGAAACGAGCAAAGCCTCCAAGAAATGTGGGACTATGTGAAAAGACCAAATCTACATCTGACTGGTGTACCTGAAAGTGACGGGGAGAATGGAACCAAGTTGGAAAACACTCTGCAGGATATTATCCAGGAGAACTTCCCCATTCTAGCAAGGCAGGCCAACATTCAGATTCAGGAAATACAGAGAACGCCACAAAGATACTCCTCGAGAAGAGCAACTCCAAGACACATAATTGTCAGATTCACCAAAGTTGAAATGAAGGAAAAAATGTTAAGGGCAGCCAGAGAGAAAGGTCGGGTTACCATCAAAGGGAAGCCCATCAGACTAACAGCGGATCTCTTGGCAGAAACCCTACAAGCCAGAAGAGAGTGGGGGCCAATATTCAACATTCTTAAAGAAAAGAATTTTCAACCCAGAATTTCATATCCTGCCAAACTAAGCTTCATAAGTGAAGGAGAAATAAAATACTTTACAGACAAGCAAATGCTGAGAGATTTTGTCACCACCAGGCCTGCCCTAAAAGAGCTCCTGAAGGAAGTGCTAAACATGGAAAGGAACAACCGGTACCAGCCACTGCAAAATCATACCGAAATGTAAAGACCATCGAGACTAGGAAGAGACTGCATCAACTAACGATCAAAATAACCAGCTAACATCATAATGACAGGATCAGATTCACACATAACAATATTAACTTTAAATGTAAATGGACTAAATGCTCCAATTAAAAGACACAGACTGGCAAATTGGATAAAGACTCAAGACCCATCAGTGTGCTGTATTCAGCAAACCCATCTCACGTGCAGAGACACACATAGGCTCAAAATAAAAGGATGGAGGAAGATCCACCAAGCAAATGGAAAACAAAAAAAGGCAGGGGTTGCAATCCTAGTCTCTGATAAAACACACTTTAAACCAACAAAGATCAAAAGAGACAAAGAAGGCCATTACATAATGGTAAAGGGATCAATTCAACAAGAAGAGCTAACTATCCTAAATATATATGCACCCAATACAGGAGCACCCAGATTCATAAAGCAAGTCCTGAGTTACCTACAAAGAGACTTAGACTCCCACACATTAATAATGGGAGACTTTAACACCCCACTGTCAACATTAGACAGATCAACGAAACAGAAAATCAACAAGGATACCCAGGAATTGAACTCAGCTCTGCACCAAGCAGACCTAATAGACATCTACAGAACTCTCCACCCCAAATCAACAGAATATACATTTTTTTCAGCACCACACCACACCTATTCCAAAATTGACCATATACTTGGAAGTAAAGCTCTCCTCAATAAATGTAAAAGAACAGAAATTATAACAAACTATCTCTCAGATCACAGTGCAATCAAGCTAGAACTCAGGATTAAGAATCTCACTCAAAACCGCTCAACTACGTGGAAACTGAACAACCTGCTCCTGAATGACTACTGGGTACATAACGAAATGAAGGCAGAAATAAAGATGTTCTTTGAAACCAACGAGAACCAAGACACAACATACCAGAATCTCTGGGATGCATTCAAAGCAGTGTGTAGAGGGAAATTTATAGCACTAAATGCCCACAAGAGAAAGCAGCAAAGATCCAAAATTGACACCCTAACATCACAATTAAAAGAACTAGAAAAGCAAGAGCAAACACATTCAAAAGCTAGCAGAAGGCAAGAAATAACTAAAATCAGAGCAGAACTGAAGGAAATAGAGACACAAAAAACCCTTCAAAAAATAAATGAATCCAGGAGCTGGTTTTTTGAAAGGATCAACAAAATTGATAGACCACTAGCAAGATTAATAAAGAAAAAAAGAGAGAAGAATCAAATAGATGCAATAAAAAATGATAAAGGGGATATCACCACCGATCCCACAGAAATACAAACTACCATCAGAGAATATTACAAACACCTCTACGCAAATAAACTAGAAAATCTAGAAGAAATGGATAAATTCCTCAACACATACACCCTCCCAAGACTAAACCAGGAAGAAGTTGAATCTCTGAATAGACCAATAACAGGAGCTGAAATTGTGGCAATAATCAATAGCTTACCAACCAAAAAAAGTCCAGGACCAGATGGGTTCACGGCTGAATTCTACCAGAGGTACAAGGAGGAGCTGGTACCATTGCTTCTGAAAATATTCCAATCAATAGAAAAAGAGGGAATCCTCCCTAACTCATTTTATGAGGCCAGCATCATCCTGATACCAAAGCCTGGCAGAGACACAACAAAAAAAAGAGAATTTTAGACCAATATCCTTGATGAACATTGATGCAAAAATCCTCAATAAAATACTGGCAAACAGAATCCAGCAGCACATCAAAAAGCTTATCCACCATGATCAAGTGGGCTTCATCCCTGGGATGCAAGGATGGTTCAATATACGCAAATCAATAAATGTAATCCAGCATATAAACAGAACCAAAGTCAAAAACCACATGATTATCTCAATAGATGCAGAAAAGGCCTTTGACAAAATTCAACAACCCTTCATGCTAAAAACTCTCAATAAATTAGGTATTGATGGGTTGTATCTCAAAATAATAAGAGCTGTTTATGACAAACCCACAGCCAATATCATACTGAATGGGCAAAAACTGGAAGCATTCCCTTTGAAAACTGGCACAAGACAGGGATGCCCTCTCTCACCACTTCTATTCAACATAGTGTTGGAAGTTCTGGCCAGGGCAATTAGGCAAGAGAAGGAAATCAAGGGTATTCAATTAGGAAAAGAGGAAGTCAAATTGTCCCTGTTTGCAGATGACATGACAGTATATCTAGAAAACCCCATTGTCTCAGCCCAAAATCTCCTTAAGCTGATAAGCAACTTCAGCAAAGTCTCAGGATACAAAATCAATGTACAAAAATCACAAGCATTCTTATACATCAATAACAGACAAACAGAGAGCCATATCATGAGTGAACTCCCATTCACAATTGCTTCAAAGAGAATAAAATACCTAGGAATCCAACTTACAAGGGATGTGAAGGACCTCTTCAAGGAGAACTACAAACCACTGCTCAAGGAAATAAAAGAGGATACAAACAAATGGAAGAACATTCCATGCTCATGGGTAGGAAGAATCAATATCATGAAAATGGCCATCCTTCCCAAGGTAATTTACAGATTCAATGCCATCCCCATCAAGTTACCAATGACTTTCTTCACAGAATTGGAAAAAACTACTTTAAAGTTCATATGGAACCAAAAAAGAGCCCGCATCACCAAGTCAATCCTAAGCCAAAAGAACAAAGCTGGAGGCATCACGCTACCTGACTTCAAACTATACTACAAGGCTACAGTAACCAAAACAGCATGGTACTGGTACCAAAACAGAGATATAGATAAATGGAACAGAACAGAGCTGTCAGAAATAATGCCACATATCTACAACTATCTGATCTTTGACAAACCTGACAAAAACAAGAAATGGGGAAAGGATTCCCTATTTAATAAATGGTGCTGGGAAAACTGGCTAGCCATATGTAGAAAGCTGAAACTGGATCCTTTCCTTACACCTTATACAAAAATCAATTCAAGATGGATTAAAGACTTAAATGTTAGACCTAAAACCATAAAAACCCTAGAAGAAAACCTAGGCAATACCATTCAGGACATAGGCATGGGCAAGGACTTCATGTCTAAAACACCAAAAGCAATGGCAACAAAAGCCAAAATTGACAAATGGGATCTAATTAAACTAAAGAGCTTCTGCACAGCAAAGGAAACTACCATCAGAGTGAACAGGCAACCTACAAAATGGGAGAAAATTTTTGCAAGCTACTCATCTGACAAAGGGCTAATATCCAGAATCTACAATGAACTCCAACAAATTTATAAGAAAAAAACAAACCACCCCATCAAAAAGTGGGCGAAGGACATGAACAGACACTTCTCAAAAGAAGACATTTATGCAGCCAAAAAACACATGAAAAAATGCTCACCATCACTGGCCATCAGAGAAATGCAAATCAAAACCACAATGAGATACCATCTCACACCAGTTAGAATGGCAATCATTCAAAAGTCAGGAAACAACAGGTGCTGGAGAGGATGTGGAGAAATAGGAACACTTTTACACTGTTGGTGGGACTGTAAACTAGTTCAACCCTTGTGGAAGTCAGTGTGGCGATTCCTCAGGGATCTAGAACTAGAAATTCCATTTGACCCAGCCATCCCACTACTGGGTATATACCCAAAGGACTATAAATCATGCTGCTATAAAGACACATGCACACGTATGTTTACTGCGGCATTATTCACAATAGCAAAGACTTGGAACCAACCCAAATGTCCAACAATGATAGACTGGATTAAGAAAATGTGGCACATATACACCATGGAATACTATGCAGCCATAAAAAATGATGAGTTCACGTCCTTTGTAGGGACATGAATGAAATTGGAAATCATCATTCTCAGTAAACTATCACAAGAACAAAAAACCAAACACCGCATATTCTCACTCATAGGTGGGAATTGAACAATGAGAACACATGGACACAGGAAGGGGAACATCACACTTCGGGGACTGTTGTGGGGTGGGGGGAGGGGGGAGGGATAGCATTGGGAGATATACCTAATGCTAGATGACGAGTTGGTGGGTGCAGCGCACCAGCATGGCACATGTATACATATGTAACTTACCTGCACGTTGCGCACATGTACCATAGAGCCTAAAGTATAATAATAATAATAATAAAAAAAGAAAAAAAAAAAAAGCCAACTGGAGCAAACAGATATATAAAGGATACTCCATCCCACAACAATAAAACACATATTTTTTGAAATGCACATGAAAATTTCACCAGGACAGACAACATGTTAGGCCACAAAACAAATGTTAATACATTTTAAAAGCTTAAAATCATACAAAATATTTTTGCTGATAAAAATGAAATTAAACTAGAAATTAATAATATAAGAAAACAGAAAAATTCACAAACACATGAAAATTAATTACATTCTTTTTTTTTTTTTTTTTGAAACACGGTCTCATTCTGTTGCCCCAGCTGGAGTATACTGGCACAATCTCAGCTCACTGCAGCGTCAAGCAATCCTCCCACCTCAGCCTCCCAAGTAGCTGGGACTACTGGCATGTACCACTAGGCTCGCCTAATTTTTTTTTTTTTTTTTTTTTTTTTTTGTAGAGACGGGTTCCCACTATGTTGCCCAGGCTGGTCTGAAACTCTTGAGCTCAAGCAATCCCACATGCCTCGGCCTCCCAAAATGCTGGGATTATAGGTGTGAACCTGTGCTCCCGGCCAATAACTCACTCTTAAACAACCAATGAGTCAAAGAAGAAATCACAAGATAAGATAGCAAGTATCTTGAGATAAATGAAACTAAAAACACAACATAATTTTCAAGACGTATGGCATGAAGTAAAAGCAGTACTGAAAGGGAGATTTATAGCTGTAAATGCTTACATTAAAAGTGAAGAAATATCTTGAATCAGTAATCTAACTTTACACCTTAAGAAACTTGAAAAAGAGAAAACTAAACATAAGATAATAGAAGAAAGAAAATAAAAAATAGTTTCCAGATCAATAAAATAGACAATAGAAAAACAATAAGGAAAATCAATGAAGCCAAAAGATCAAACAGATCAACAAAATTGACAAACTTTTAGCTAGACTGAATAGGAAAAAATAGAGATGACACAAATTATTAAAATCAGGAATAAAATTAGGGACCGAGCACGGTGGCTCATGCCTATAATCCCAACATTTAGAGAGGCCAAGGAAGGAGGATTACTTGAGTCAAGGAGCTCAAGACCAATCTGGGCAACAGAGTGAGACTCATATCCACCAAAAAATAAAAATTAGCTGGGTGTGGTGGTACATGCCTGTAGACCCAGCTACTTGGGAGGCTAAGGCAGGAGTATTACGTGAGCCCAGGAGCTTGATGTTGCAGTGAGTGATGATCCTACAACTGCATTGTGGCCTGGATGACAAAGCAAAACCCTGTCTCAAAAAAAAAAAAAAAAAGAAAGGAAAGGAAGGCTTTTATCCAAAAGGCAGGCAATAATAAATGCTGACGAGTATGTGGAAAAAGGGGAACCCTCATACACTGTTGGTGGGAATGTAAATTAGTACAACCACTACGTAGAACAGTTTGGAGCTTCCTTAATAAACTAAAAATTGAGCTACCATATGATCCTGCAATCCCACTACTAGGTATATACCCAAAAGAAAGGAAATCAGCATACCAAATAGATATCTGCACTCCCATGTTGGTTACAGCACTCTAAGTGTCCATCAACAGATGAATGGATAAAGAAAAAGTGGTACATATGCCACGTCATTCACAAATACCACAAATGAAATCTTATCATTCTTTTTTTATGGCTGAATAGTACTCCATTCAACCATAAAAAAGAATTAAATCCTGTCATTTCCAACAACATGGATGGAACTGGAGATTGTGTTAAGTGAAATAAGCCAGGCACAGAAAGACAAATTTCACATGTTCTCACTTATTGGTGGGAGCTAAAAATTAAAACAATTGAACTCATGAAGATGGAGAGTTGAAGGATGATTACCAGAAGCTGACAAGGGTAGTGGGGAGTGAGGGAAGAGAGTAAGAATGGTTAATGGGTACAACAATATAGTTAGAATGAATAAGATCTAGTACTGAATAGCACAACAGTGTAACTATAGTCAATAACAATTTATTGTATATTTTTAAATAACTGACGGAGTATAATTGGTTTACAATACAAATAAATGATAAATGCTTGACATGATTGAATACCTCATTTACCCTGATGTGATTATTAACCATTGTATGCCTGTATCAAAATATCTCATATACCTCATAAATATATATACCTATTATGTACCCACAAAAATTAAAAAAATTAAATTTTTTAAAAAAGAAATAAACGAGAGGACATTACTACCAATTTTACATGAATCAATAGGATTATAAGAGAATACTATAAACAATTGCATGCCAACCAATTGGATTGCCTAGATGAAAAGGACAAATTCCTAGTAACATGCAACCTACAAAAACTGAATAACAAAAAAACCAGAAAAACTGAATAAATGAATGCCATTAGGAGATTGAATCAGTAATCAAAATCCTCCCAACCGGGCCAGGCACAGTGGCTCATGCCTGTAATCCCATCACTTTGGGAGGCTGAGGCGGGTGGATCAGTTGAAGTCAGGAGTTCGAGACCAGCCTGACCAACAAGGTGAAACCCTATCTCTACTAAAAATACAAAATTAGCCGGGAGTGGTAGCGCATGCCTGTAATCCCAGCTACTTGGGAGGCTGAGGCAGAAGAATTGCTGGAAACCAGGAGGTGGAAGTTGCAGTGAGCCGAGATCATGCTATTGCACTCCAGCCTAGGCAACAAGAGCGAAACTCCATTTCAAAAAAAAAAAAAAAATCCTCCCAACCAAAAAATAAAAAATAAAAATAAAAATAAAAATAAAAGCCCTGGACCAGGTGGTTTCACTGTTGAATTCTACCAAAAATTTAAAAAACAATAACACCAATACTTCTCAAACCCTTCTAAAATATTCAGATACCAAAGCTAAAGAAAAACACTACAAAAAAAACGAACATCTTGGCCAGGTATGGTGGCTCACACTTGTAACCCAAGCACTTTGGGAGGCCAAGGCAGGCGGATCACCTGAAGTCAGGAGTTCAAGACCAGCCTAAGCAACATGGTGAATCCCTGTCTCTACTAAAAATACAAAAATTAGCTGGGCATGGTGGCACACGCATGTAGTCCCAGCTACTCAGGAGGCTGAGGCAGGAGAACCGCTTGAACCCAGGAGGTGGAGGTTTCAGTGAGCTGAGATTGTGTCACCACACTCCAGCCTGGGCGACAGAGCGAGACTCCATCTCAAAAAAAAAAAAAAAAAAGAGAGAGAGAGACACACAGAGAGAGAATCAATCAATATTATACATCATTTAATAAAAACAAAGGGAAGCCTGTCATGGTCACGTGCATCTTCCTGACTACTTGGGAGACTGAAGCAGAAGGATCATTTGAGCCAAGGAGCTCGAGCCTGCAGGGAGCTATGATCACACCACTGCACTCCAGCCTTGGTGATCTAGGTGACAGAGTGAGACCCAGTCAGAAGACAGAAAAGAAAGAAAAGAAAAGGAAGAAAGGGAGGAAAGAAAGAAAGAGGGGGGAGAAGGAGGTAGGGAGGGAGGAAGGGACAGAGAGAGAGAAAGACAGAAAGTAAGAAAGAAACATACTCATCTCGATTTATGCGAAAAGTCATTCTACACATTTCATTTGATGAAATTCAACACATTTCATATTAAAACAAACAATAAACTATGAATAGAAGATCGCTACCTCAACATGATAAAGGTTATATATGAAAAACACACAGCTAATATCATACTCAATTATTAAAGTCTAGAAGCTTCCACTTCTATTCAACACAGTACTGGAAGTTCTAGCCATAGCAATTCAACAAGTAAAGAAAATAAAATGTAAACTTAAATTGTAAAGGAAGAAGTAAAATTATCTCTATTTGCCAATGACATGAACTTACATGCAGAAAATCCCTAAAATTCACAAAAAATATTATTAGAGCTAATAAATGAATTTAGAAGTTACAGGACACAAAACCAACACACAAAAAACAGTTGCATTTCTGTACATTAAAAAATTAACAATTAGAAAAATTAAGAATATAATTCCATTTACAGTAGTGTCACAAAGAATAAAATACATAGGAATAAATTTAACCAAGGAGACAAAAGACTTGTACAATGAAAACTACAAAGCATTAATGAAAGAAATTAAAGACAGAAATATATGCAAAGACATCTGTGTTCATGGATTAGAAGACTTAATATTATTATAATGACAGTCTCATAATCTGGTCTCTAAATAAATAACTAAAAATTAAAAAAATAAAAACAGGAGTGGTTATATTAATATCAGATAAAGTAGACATCAGAGCAAATAAATTAATAGGGATACAGAGGGACATTACATAATGCTAAAAGTGCCAATCCACCAAGAAGATATAGCATTCCTAAATGTGTATGCACAAAACAACAGATGTTCAAAATACATAAAGCAAAGACTGACAGAACTATAAGAGACAAATTCACAATTACAATAGGAGACCTCAACAGTCCTCTTTCAACAACGTATAAAACTAGACAGCAAGGTTATAGAACAACTAAGCAACACCATCAGTCTACAGGATCTAATCAAAATTTATAGAACAACCCACCCAAAATTAGCAGAATAGACATTCTTTTCAAGCGTCCATGATATATTACTGATATAGACCATTATATTAGTTTTCTATTCGCTGCTATAACAAGTTACCACAAACTTGGTGGTTTAAAACAATACAAATGTATTATCTTACAGTTCTTGAGGTCAAACCTCAAAATGGGCCTCACTGAGCTACAATCAGTGTCAGCAGATCTGTGTTCCTTCTGGAGGCTTTTAGTGAGAATCTCTTTCTTTGCCTTTCCCAGCCACGCACATTACTTGGCTCCTGACCAAAGATTTCTCCATCTTCTACGTCAGCAATGTCAGATCAAGTCCTTATGACCCTCCACCACTCTGGTTCTCTCTTTCCTGCCTCCCTCTTCAATGTATAAAGACCATTATGAAAACACTGGGCACAATTGGCTAATCCAAGATATGCTCCACATCTCAAAATTAGGCCATCAGCAAACCTCATTACGCTTGCAACCTTAATTCCCTTTTGCCATGCAATATAACATTTATAAATTTAAGTGAGTAGAATGTGGACACCTTTGAAGGGCTATTATTTTGCCTACCACAGCCATATTCTGAGCCATAAAACCAACCTCAAAAAAAGTTTTTTTATTTTCAATTCCACAGGGAATATTCTGTGGTCAGAATGAAATCAAATTAGAAATCAGTAACAGGCTGGGCACGGTGGCACAAGCCTGTAATCCCAGCGCTTGGGGAGGCTGAGGCGTGTGGATTGCTTGAGCCCAGGAGCTCGAGAAAGGCCTGGGCAACATTACAAAGCCCCATCTCTACAAAAAATACAAGAAATTAGCCTAGCGTGGTAATGCATGCCTGTAATCCCAGCTACTCAGGAGGCTGAGATGGGAGGACTGCCTGAGCCCAGGAGGTCCAGGCTGCAGTGAACCGTGATGGTGACAATGCTCTGCAGCCTGGGCAACAGAGTGAAACTCTGTCTCAAAAAAAAAAAAAAAGAAGAAGAAGAAAGGAAGAGGGAAAGAAAGAATGAAAGAACGAAAGAAGAAAGAAAAGAAAGAAAGGAGGGAGGGAGGAAGGGGAAGGAGGAGAAAAGAAAAGAAAAAGAGAAGAAGAGGAAGAGGAAGGAGGAGGAGGAAGGGAGAGAGGGAGGGAAAGAGAGAGAGAAAGAAAGAAAAGAAAAGAGAAAAGAAAAGATCAGTAGCAGTAAGAAATCAGGAAAATTTCCAAACACATGGAAACTAACACATTCCTAAACCTACAGGTCAAAGAGGAAATCTCAAGGAAAATTAACAACACTAAGGCCAGGCAAGCTGGCTCACACCTGTAATCCCAACACTTTGAATCCCTATCTCAAGTAAAAAAACAAACAAACAAAAAAACTATACATTGAACTGAATGAAACTAAAGTTACAACGTATCAAAAGTGTCTCTATTTCAAAGTGTCTGTATTTCAGATGACTGATAGTCTGTAAAACAACACCAAGCAATCTGCCACAAAATTCCTAGAACTAATAAATCAGTTCAGCAAAGCTGCCCCACACAAAATCAACATACAAAAATCAATCGTATTTGTATATACTAGCAATTAACAAGTAGAAACTGAAATAAAAAACACAATACCATTTACAATGAACCCCCCCCAAAAAACAAGTAGATGTAATTCTAACCAAACCTATTCAAGAATTGTATACCGAAAACAAAACACAGACAAAAGAAATCAAAGTCTAAATATATGGAGAAACTTACCATGTTTATGTATTATAAGACTCAACATAGTAAAAATGTCAGTTCTCCCCAAATTGATATACAGGTTTCAGGCAATTCCTATCAAAACCACAGCAAGATTTTTTTGGGGCAAAGACAGACAAAATAATTCTAAAATGTATATGGAAACATAAAGGAACTAAAATAGCTCCTTTTTTAAAAATCAAAGTGCTGGGGTTAAAGGCATGAGCCACAGTACCCAGCCCCACTGATTATTTTAAATAAACTTTAGAATGATTTTGATTTATTGAAGAATTTCAAAGACAGTGCAGAGTTCCCATATACCCTACACCCAATTCTTCTGTTATTAGCAGTGTATAATAGTATGGTACATGTGTCACAACTAGTGAATATTGATATATTATTAAAGTCCATACTTTAATCAGAGTTCCTTGGTTTTTACCTAAGGTCTTTTTACTTTTCCAAATCCCATCCAAGATCCCACATTACATTTAGTCATCATGACTCCTTAGGCTCCTTTTAGCCCTGGTAGTTTCTCAGGCTTTCCTTGTTTTTGATGACCTTGCCGGTTTTGAGAAGTACTGCTCAGGTATTTTGGAGAATGTCTCTCAATTAGGATCTGTCTTAAGTTTTTATCATGATTACAATGGGATTATAAATTTTGGGGAGAAATACCACTGAGATAAAGTGCCACTGTCATACATCATACCACAGGTATACACTATCAACATGACTTATCACTATTGATGTTGACCTTGATCACCTGGATAACGCAGTGTCAGGTTTCTCCACTCTCAAATTACTCTTTCTTTCCTCCTTTCCATACTGCATCTTAGGAAGAAAATCACCATGTGCAGTCCACATTTAAGCACTCCTGAGGGTGAAATGGAATATCTACACAAATTATTACCCAAGTGATTTTTATCAAAGGTACAAAAGCAATTGAATGGAGGAAATATTACTTTTCCAATAAATGGCACTGGAGCCACTGAACATGAGACATAAAAATGAACCTCAACTTAAACCTCATACCTTATCCAAAAATTATCTCAAAATGCATCACAGACTTAAACATTAAACAACAGAATTTTTAGGAGAAAGTTTGAAGAAAATCTTTAGATCCTAGGCCTTGACGAAGAGTTCTTAGACATAATACCAAAATCATGACCTATACAAGAAAAAAAAAATGACTGGGCATGGTGGCTCATGCCTGTAATCCCAGCACTTTGGGAGGCCGAGGCAGGTGGATCACTTGAGCACAGGAGTTCAAGACCAGCCTGGACAACACAGTAAGGCCCCGTCTCTATGAAAAATGCAAAAACTGGCCAAGTGTGGTGGCGCTCACATGTAGTCCCAGCTACTCGGGAGGCTGAGGTGGGAGGATTGCTTGAGCCTGGGAGGCAGAGGTTGCAGTGAGCCAGGATCTAGCCATTTCACTGTAGCCTGAGAGACCAGAATGAGACTCGCTCTCCAAAGAAAATGAATAAATAAATAAATCTATAACCTAAACTCCAACAAAATTTTACAATTTTGCTCTACAAAAGACTCTGTTAGGATGAAAAGACAAGTTGTAGACTGAGAGAAAGTATTCACAAACCACATATCTCACAAAGGACTCATATATAAAACTCTTTATACATATAAAGAATACTCAAAGTTGAAAATTGATAACAATCCAATCAGAAAACGGGCAACAGATATAAAAAAATATTTAACTGAAGAGGATATGTGGATGGCAAATAAGCATAAGAAACGATACTCGACATAAATAGCTGATCAGTAAATATAAAGAATAGAAAGAGAAGCCGGGCACAGTGGCTCACACCTGTAATCCCAGCACTTTGAGAGGCTGAGATGGGTGGATCACTTGAGGTCAGGAGTTCGAGACCAGCCTGGCCAACATGGTGAAACTCCATCTATACTAAAAATACAAAATTAGCCAGGCATGGTGTTGGGCACCTGTAATCCCAGCTACTCAGGAGGCTGAGGCAGGAGAATTGCTTGAACACATGAGGCAGAGGTTGCAGTGAGCTGTGATCATGCCACTGCACTCCAGCCTGGGCAACAGAGTAAGCCTCCGTCTCAAAAAAATATATATAAATACAAAGAGATATTGGGATATTACTACAGAGCTATCAGAAAGGCTAAAATAAAAAACAGTGACAATACCAAATGCTGGTGAGGATACAGAAAAACTGAATTTCTTATACATTGTTGCAAATGTAAAATTGTGAAACCTCTCTAGAAAACACTTTGACAGTTTCTATGAATGAACCCCCCCCCCCATTTTTCCTATATTCTCACAACACAGCAACAATCAACATGCATGACTTCTGTGACCAAATGTTTGGGAATTTTTCCCCATACCCCAAATAAGCAATCAATTTTGCAGTGGACACCAGCTGGGCATCATCCAATTCAATTATGACACTATCTACCTGGAGATAGCATCAGATCCCACAGGCTGGGGGCTCAGTACCACAACACTACCCCAATTCAGACACCAGACCCAAGTCCAGGTCTCTGGAACATCTCACTGACCAGATTCAAGTTGGGGTACCCATTACCCCCTCTTTGTGTTCTATTAATTTGATAGAGCGGCTCACCAAACTCAGGAAACCGCTTATGTTTACTGATTTATTATAAAAGATATTACAAAGGATACAGGTGAAGAGATACATAGAGCAAGGCATCTGGAAAGAGGAACAGGGCTTCCCTTCCCTACTTGGGCACACCACCCTCTGGGAACCTCCATGTGTTCATCTATCTGGAAGCTCTACAAACCCGGTTCTTTAGGCCTTTATGGAAGCTTCATTATGTAGCCATGATTGATTAAACCATTGATTATTGTGACCAACCTAACCTTCAGCCCCTCTCCCCTCCCTGGAGATTGGGAGTGGGACTCAAGTCCCAACCCTCTATTCCTGCCTTAGTCTTTATGGTGACCACCCCCTATCGTGACGCTACCTAGAAGGTGCCAGCCATGGGTCCATCATTAGCATACAAAGACATCACTTATAAGATTCAAATGATTTTAGGAGTTGTATGTCAGGAAATCTGCTCAAAAACCAAATACATATTTTGCAATATCACAAGTCCCTACCCTCTACCCCTTAGAACCCTGCTGGCCTTACATCAAAAGGATACAGAACTCAAAAGATACTGGCACATTACTAGAATCCCATTCAATCATTAATAATTAGTCCAGTCCATCATATTACATGAAAGTCTCCCAGCATGAAGCCACACAGGTTTGCAGGCTTCCATTCTACCCAAAGTATGAGTGACAGGAATGGAAAACCCAAACATCGTATGTTCTCACGTATAAGTGGGAGCTAAGCTATGAGGACTCAAAGGCATAAGAATGACATAACAGGCTGGGCATAACATGGTGGCTCATGCCTGTAATCCCAGCACTTTGGGAGGCCAAGGCAGGCGGATCACCTGAGGTCAGGAGTTTGAGACTAGCCTGGCCAACATGGTGAAACCCCTTCTCCACTACAAATACAAAAATTAGCTGGGCATGGTGGTGGGCGCCTATAACTCCAGCTACTCAGGAGGTTGAGGCAGGTGAATCACTTGAACCTGGGAGGTGGAGGTTGCAGTGACCCCATATCGCACCATTGCACTCCACCCTGACTCTGTCTCAAAATAAAGAAAAAAAAAAGACCAAACATATTTACATTATCAGAGTTTTTTATTTTATTTCATTTTATTTTTCAGACAGGGTCTCACTCTGTCACCCAGGCTGGAGTGTGGTGGCGCCATCATGGCTCACTGCAGCCTCAACTACCTGGCTCAGGTTATCCTCCCACTTCAGACTCCAGAGTAGTTGGGACTACATGTGAACATCACCGTACCCAGCTAATTTTTTGTACTTTTTGTAGAGATGGAGTTTTGCCATGTTGCCCAGACTGCTCTCAAACTCCTGGATTCATGCAATCCACCCACCTCAGACTCCCAAAGTACTGGGATTACAGACATGGGTCACTGTACCTGGCCCTCAGTTTCTTTTAAAACACTTACCATACAACCCAGCAATTACGTTCCCGGGCATTTATCCCAGAGAAAACAAAACATATGACTGCACAAAATCCTCTACAGGAATATTCATAACAGCTTCATCTGTAATAGCCAAAAACTGGAAATGACTAAAATGTCCCTCAAAAGGTGAATAGTTAAATAAGCTATGATACATCCATGCCATGGAATACTATTCAATAGTTGCACCACTCAGCCGGGCGCGGTGGCTCACGCTTGTAATCCCAGCATTTTGGGGGGTTGAGGCAAGACGATCACTTGAGGCCAGGAATTCGAGACCAGTCTGGTCAACATGATGAAATCCCGTCTCCACTAAACATATAAAAATTAGCCAGGAGTGGTGGTGCGTGCATGTAATCCCAGCTACTTGGGAGACTGAGGCAGAAGAATCACTTGAACCCGGGAGATGGAGGTTGCAGTGAGCCAAGATCGCACCATTGCACTCCAGCCTGGTTGACAGAGTGAGACCCTGCCTCGAAACAAAACAAAACAAAACAAAAAGTTGCGCCACTCAATGCCAATAAAAATAAATCAATTATTGACATATGCAATAACTTGCAAGAATCACCACAAAATTATGCTGAGTAAAAAGAAAAAAAAATCTTAAAAGGTCACATACTGTATGATTCCATTTATATAATATTCTCAAAATGACAAAAATATAGAAATGGAGAGCACGTTCTTAGTTGCCAGAGGATACATGTGGTGGCAAGGAAGTGTGTGGGTGTGAATATAAAGGAGTAGCATGAAGGAAGATATTTGTGTTGATGAAATAGTTATGTATATTAACTAAGGTTAAAGTCATGCAAATCTACAGCTTGATAAAATGCATAGAAGGATACATATACATTGTACCATTGTCAGTTTCCTGGTTTTTATATTACAGTATAATTATGTAAGATACAATTACATTGTGATAGATTGGGTAAAAGTTACAAGAGACATCACTGTACTATCATTGCAACTTCCTATGAATCTTTTAACACAATTATTTCAAAACAATACATTTTTTAAAGAGAGGGAAAGCTACCCAATTTACTTATTGGTCTGATAGTAAAACAGTCTAGCTACAATGGCTTCCTTTCCCTTTCTTGAACCTACCAGAAACATGCTTACTTCGGAGCCATTATACTTTCTCTTCCCTCACATGTCTTTCCTAAAATGTCACCTTGTAAGAGAGCTGTTGCTGTAAATTCTTTTCTAAGATTGCATACCCCCCTACACACACACACTATGTATCCTAATTTCTGCTTATTTGTATCATTAGCATTTGTCAATATCTAATATACTACATATTTAATAAATTGTCTTGTTTATGGTCTGTCTTCCCCATAGTAGAATATAAGTTTCATGAGGGCAAAGATTTTTATCTATTTTATTCACTACTATATCAACATTCACTAGAACAGTACACAGAACACAGTATGGACTCAATAAATACTTGTTGAATGAGTAAATGATAAAATGTACAAGAAAAAAATTATAGACCAATCTCATTCATGAAGATAAATGCAAAAATCCTAAGCAGAATTTTGGTGAATAAGCAACATATAAGAAATTGACTATACATCATGATCAAGTATGGTTTAAGACTTTAAGGATAATTGAACATTAGAAAACCTATTATTGTAATTTATCATTTGTACAGACTGACAATAAAAAGCATTTGATTAAAATTCAGTACTCATCCATGAGGATCATTACAAAAAAAGGCAACCTCAGACTAGAAAGAACTTCATTAACCTGATGACCACTATCTATTAAAAGCTTACATCAAACATCAAATTTAATGGTGAAATTGTAGAAGCATTCCTATTAAAGCACAGATGAAGTCCAGAGTGTCCCTATAGCTCTTACTAATAGAAACTGTATGGCCATGCTAGCCAACGCATTTGGACGTGAAAAAGTTAGATAAAGTATAAAGGTTAGAAAGAAAGACATAAAGTAATAAATATTTATAGGTGACATGATATTACCAGTAAGAAAATACAAACAAACCTACAGGCAAACCATTAGAAATAATGACAGTTCATCAAAGTTACTGGATACAAGATCAACATATGAAAATCAATTGAATTCCAAATGTTCAAAATAAACAATTAGGCTGGGCTTGGTGGCTCTTGCCTTTAATCCCAGCAACTTGGGAGATCCAGGCAAGAGGATCATTTGAGCCCAGGAGTTCAAGATGAGCCTGGGCAAACCGGTAAGACTCCATCTCTACAAAAGTAAAAAAAAAAAAAAAAAAAAATAGCCAGGTGTGGTGGAGTGCAACTGTAGTCCCAGCTACTCCAGAGGCTGATGTGGGAGGAGGATCACTTGAGCCTCGGAGTTCAAGGCTGCAGTGTCAGATGTGTTCATGCTACTGCACTCCAACCTGGGCGACAGAGTGATACCCTTTCTCAAAAAAAAAACTAAAAATAAAAATAAATAAGTAAATAATTAGAAAATACTTTAAAGGGGTTCATCATAGCAACTAAACATGTAAATTACCTTAAAATGAATTTAAGAAAAAATGTGCATGAATTTCATATTAAAAATTTTAGACAGACCAGGTGCAGTGGCTCACGCCTGTAATCCCAACACTTTGGGAGGCCAAGGTGGGAGGTTTGCTTGAGCCCAGGAGTTTGACACCAGCCTGGGCAACATAAGGAGACCCCATATCCACAAAAGTAAAAAGAAAAAAAAATTGATGGGCATGGTGGTGTGCACTTGCAGTCCCAGCTATGAGGAAGGCTGAGGTGGGAGGATCACTTGAGCTTGGGAGGTCGAGGCTGCAGTGAGCTATGATCATGCCACTTCACTCAAGTTGGGGCAACAGAGCAAAGCACTGTCTCTTAAAAAAAATTAAACAATATTGAAAGATACAAATGACCCCTGATAGTTGAAAGAATTACCTATATTCATACATGAGAAAACTCATGGAGTCTGTTCTCTTAATCAATCTATAAAGTCATGCAATTCTTATCTGTAGGATTTTTTTTAATGGAACTTGATGAACTCAGTCATTCAATAGAGAAGTGCCAATCTAAAAACAGTTAAGAAAGTACTGGAAAACAATTTAATCAGACTCTCCAATAAGCTAGACTTCTTACAAGCTACAATAATCAAGACAGTCTAGTTGCCGGGATAGACAAATAGCCAGGTGGGCCAGAAATGGAAATCCCTGATATAGATGCATATATATATAAAAAATTATGATATGACACAGGAAACATCACAAACTATTGAAAAAAGTGAATATTATTACATAAAATATGTCGGATTAATTGGCCATCTATATACAAATCTAGATGCCTATCTCATACCATACACAAAAATAAAACTACATAGATTACAATCTAAATGAGAAGAGCAAAACTTTTAAACTTTTTTTTTTTTGAGTCGGAGTCTCGCTGTGTCGCCCAGGCTGGAGTGCGGTGGCGCGATCTCCGCTCACTGCAAAGCTCCGCCGCCCGGGTTCACGCTATTCTCCTGCCTCAGTCTCCGGAGTAGCTGGGACTACAGGCGCCTGCCACTGCGCCCGCTAATTTTTTGTATTTTTAGTAGAGACAGGGTTTCACCATGTTAGCCAGGATGGTCTCGATCTCCTGACCTCGTGATCCGCCCACCTCGGCCTCCCAAAGTGCTGGGATTACAGGCGTGAGCCACCGCGCCCAGCCAAAACTTTTAAACTTTTAAAAGAACACAAGAAAACATCTCTAACATCAGCATAGGAAAGAATTTCTTAAATAAGATGCAAAAAGTACAAGTAATAAAGGAAAATAAATATATTTTAACAGTTAAAAACTTCTGCATGACAAAAAATACAGGAAATAAAATGAGGATAAAAATTAACAGTATATTTGACTTTGGCAATGGGGAATACTAGGAATAGGGGAAATTATTTGTAACATATATAACAAATAAAATACTAACTTCTAAAATATAGAAAAGACTCTTATAAATCAATAATGAAGACCAAAAACCCAAAAGAAAAATGGGCAAATACCACAAAAACAAGCACGTCACAAAAAAGGAAATATGAATGGCTAATAAACACATTGTAACATACTCAATTAGTAGTTAGGAAAACAAAAATTAAGGAATAATGAGATACCATTTCACATCCAACAGATTGGCAAAATGTTTAAGGTCTGGCCATTTCAAATCTTTTTATTTTTTGAGATGGAGTCTTGCTCTTGTTGCCCAGGCTGGAGTGCAATGATGCGATCTCGGTTCACTGCAATCTCCGCCTCCTGGGTTCAAGTGATTCTCCTACCTCAGCCTCCCAAGTAGCCGGGATTACAGGCGCCCACCATCACGCCCCGCTAATTTTTGTATTTTCAGTAGAGACGGAGTTTCGCCATGTTGGCCAGGCTGGTCTTGAACTCCTGACCTCAAGTGATCCACCCACCTCAGCCTCCCAAAGTGCAGGGATTACAGGTATGAGCCACTGTACCCAGCCTCAAATCTTAATGATGTGAACAAATGGATAAAGTGGATAGTCTTATATTTGTTGGTGTAAGTATAAATGGGTATAAGCACTCAGGAATACAATTTGGAAATATCTGTAGTATTAACAATGCTCATAATCTGAGTAACTCTTGCACATTGCCCAGGAAGGCATAGATAAGGATGTTCATTGGCATATTATGGGAAATAATGAAATATTAGAAATAGCCTACATGCCCATTTATAAGTAAATGAATAAATAAATACGTAGTATATAGTAGGATTGAATGTTCTCAGTTGCTGAATAGGAAAAGGCTTTTCCGTTCTTCCTTTTCTTAGAGCATTTCCTCAAGAAAACGTTATTACAAAGCCACGTTCTATCTTTTTTATAAGTATGCAAATGTTCTAAAGAGCTAAATAAGCCTCTTGCCAGCATGACCACCTAATATTTTTCTTAAGGACCTGGGGATCCATCTCTTTGAAACATTAACATCAAGATAGATATACCCCTATCTCCTTGTTACCTCAGGGAGTTTAGCTTAGGTACCTTGCTTTAACTCTTAAATGCCTGCTGGGCATACAGACAAGAGAAGTTATATTTTTTTCTTTGGATAAAGGCAATTAGCTAACATATGGCCACCTCAACTACAAGGTGAATATTGCCTGAACTATGTAAAACAAAAGTGCTGTCAAATCTAACTGGAGGGCAAGTTATGCTTTATATTGAGAAAACATATGTAAATGGATCATATCTTCTTGCCTATGTAAAAGTGTGACATTTCTTTCTATGCTTACAGTCTCATTAGTGTATTACCTGTCATTCACATCCCCATCTGATTTAATGCTTTCAGTAACACAATGGTTTTCTTTCTTTTCCTTTCTTCTTTTTCTTTTTTTTTTTTTTTTTTTTTTTTTTTTTTGAGACAGAGTCTCACTCTGTCGCCCAGGCTGGAGTGTAATGGCAAGATCTCAGCTCACAGCAACCTCCACCTCCCGGGTTCAAGCGATTCTCCCGCCTCAGCCTCCCGAGTAGTGGGATTACAGGCACCCACCATCATGCCCAGCTAATTTTTGTTATTTTTGTACAGGCGGGGTTTCACCATGTTTGCCAGGTTGGCCTCGAACTCCTGACCTCAGGTGATCTGCCTGCCTCAGCCTCCCAAAGTGCTGGGATTACAGGCATGAGCCACAGCGCCCGGCCAGTTTTCTTTCCTTCCTACATTTGTGAAAAGGATTTTCTAACTTAGCAAGAGATTTAATTTTTAATTTTCCCAACAATATTCATAACAGAAGTGTCCTAGTGAGTATTATAAGTTAATGAAGCCCAGCATGGCAACAAGTGCCTTTAGTTCCAGCTACTTGGGAGGCTGAGGCAGGAGGATCACTTGAGCCCAGGCGTTCAAGCCCAACCTGGGCAACATAGTGAGACTCTGCCTCTTTAAAAAAAAAAAGTGAAGAATGAATTATATCTATATACTGTATATCAACATGAAAATATCTAAAATTTGAAAAAATAATGCTAAGTGGAAAAAAAACAAGTTGAAGTCATATAGTATGATTCCACTTGTAAAAAAAATTTAAATATACAAAACATTTCCAGCATAAATATATATTTATATCTCTATATAATATTCATAGTATCTATAAATATAAGCATTTATATATTTATATAACTAAAATATTTAATATAACTATTAAATATAGATTTATTAAATACATTACATATTAAATATATTTAAATATATATATTTGGCATGCATTCTTCTTGGCCATGTTTTCTATTCCATATATATAGACACAAACAACAAATGTATACATCTAGTATATATCTAATATATACCTCATATATAATATACATAAGATATATAATTCTGTAAAATTATACTTATATAATGTACATAAAATTATATATAATTTATATAAAGTTATGTTTATATAATTTATGTAAAATTATATTGTACTTGTATAATTTATATATGATTATATGCAATATAGTACATAATTATATAATAGTTATAATTATAATGTATTGTATTAATTATATATTAGTAGATATATGTATTAATATATAATTATATTACATAATGATTATAATATTATATATAAACAAAAAACATGGCCAAGAAGGATAAATACCAAATTCAGTATTGTGGCTGCCCTTGGTGAGAGAAAGGAATAAGGACTGGGGAAAGAGGTAAACGCAGACTTCACTATCTCTGTGTCTTACTTACAGAATTAGATCGATCTGGGCCAGGTGCAGTGGCTCAAGCCAGTAATCTCAGCACTCTGGGAGGCCGAGGTGGGTGGATAGCTTGAAGCTAGGAGTTCGAGACCAGCCTGGCCAATATGGTGTAACACAGTCTCTACTAAAAAAACAAAATCAGCTGGGTATGGTGGCAGGCACCTGTAATCCCAACTACTCGGGAAGCTGAAACACGTGAATCACTTGAATCCACCAGGCACAGGTTGCAGTGAGCCAAGATCACACCAATGCATTCCAGCCTGGGTGACACAGCTAGACTCTGTAATGAAAAAAAAAAAAAAAAAAAAGAGGCCGGGTGCAGTGGCTCACGCCTGTAATCCCAGCACTTTGGGAGGCTGAGGCGGGTGGATCACGAGGTCAAGAGATCGAGATCAATCTGGCCAACATGGTGAAACGCTGTCTCTACTAAAACTACAAAAATATTAGCTTGGCGTGGTGGTGCACGCCTGTAGTCCCAGCTACTGGGAAGGCTGAGGCAGGAGAATGACTTGAACCTGAGAGGCAGAAGTTGGGGTGAGCCGAGATCGCACCATTGCACTCCAGCCTGGTGACAGAGTGAGACTCTGTCTCATAAATAAATAAATAAATAAAGAAAAAAGAATGAGAACGATCTGAAGCAAACATGACAAAATGTTTATCTTGAGGACATGTGTACACAGTGTCTATTTTATGACTCTGTGCTTTTAAATTTGCATTAATAATGATGATGATGAAAATAACTAATTAGCTTTTTGCTGTGTCTCCTGTGCTCTTTCCAAGGCAGAGAACTTTTTTTTTCATTTCCAACATGATGTTTGTGGCAGCAACTGGCAGTTAAGCATTCACTAGCAGCTGGGGTTAGAGACATGGTGAGAAACCCAAAGAAAATGTGAAAATCTGGCACCCAAATAGGCGCCTGGTGTTGCCAGTGCTTGCTTGCTGTGACTTTTGAAGCTTGTATTGGATTCCAAGTTCAGAGTGATGACCTTTGGGAGAATTCCACCTTTGTGATCCGTTCTTAAAGTTATCACCAATAGTAAGAACCTGGCCACAGCCGAGGGAAAGGTTATACCGCTTGGGTATTTAATCTGCCTCGGAGACTGCAGAGCTTCCTGGGTCCTGTTTAGACTTATTAACATCTGAAAAGCTTGCCTTTTTCAAATTTACTGAATACTGAGCCTTTCCTCTGATTCCCAAGGGAAAACTCCAGTTCTTTTTGGCAGAACCTCTGCTAAAGACTCAGCCTTTGAGAGAACAAAGCAGGAGATTTCTGGGCCAAAAAACGATAGGGGGAAAATCTTTATAACCTCCCAACCATTTCTATTACCTCTAAATGATAATTTGTGGAAATTTAAAAAAAAAAAAAAGCAAAGAGCTTAAAGCCTTCAAACCATAGGAACACAGGCTGCTACTGTGCCTGTACACGAATCTTCAGTAAATAAAGCAAACAGATTCTGCTGCCTGGATGCAGGAATAATAGAAAATGGGAGCTAATTTGTTTCTTTAGTGCCAAGACAACAATATTCTTCAGAAACTGACTACTCCATCACTAGCTGGCCTCATTCAAATTTACAGAGAAAGGAACCAAAACACTAAAACTTCAAGTTCACATTCTAGCCCCTGTTAAGTCATAGTACATATAACGGTGGCCATAAAATGCATGCAAAAATAAATAAATACTTATTTTTTTAAAAAAAGGCCAGGCGTGGTGGTTCATGCCTGTAATCTTAGTACAGGCAGGAAGATAACTTTAGGCCAGGCGTGGTGGTTCATGCCTGTAATCTTAGTACAGGCAGGAAGATAACTTTAGGCCAGGCGTGGTGGTTCATGCCTGTAATCTTAGTACAGGCAGGAAGATCACTTTAGGCCAGGAGTTTGAGACCAGCCTGGGATACATAGTGAGACCCCCATCTCTACAAAGAAGAAGAAGAAGAAGAAGAAGAAGAAGAAGAAGAATAGAACGCATACAAATGTGACATAATGTAATAATATTCATCCAATAAGATTAGTGTTTTAAAGCACACACACATGCGGCCGGGCACGATGGCTCACGCCTGTAATCCCAGCACTTTGAGAGGCCGAGCAGGCAGATCGGGAGTTTGAGACCAGCCTGACCAACATGGAGAAATCCTGTCTCTACTAAAAATACAAAATTAGCTGGGCATGGTGGCACATGCCTGTAATCCCAGCTACTCAGGAGGCTGAGGCAGGAGAATCACTTGAACCTGGGAGGCGGAGGTTGCCGTGAGCTGACATCACGCTATTGCACTCCAGCCTGGGCAACAAGAGTGAAACTCCGTCTCCAAATAAATAAATAAATAATAAAGCGCACGCGCGCGCACACACACACACACACACACACACACACGCACCTCCATATATGAAATGGCTGTGACAAAACATCAAAATATTCACATGCACAGTGAGTACCTCTCTATTGGGAAGCAAGTGTTACTAATTTCAGAATAAAACCCGTGACTTCTGAGAGCTCCTAATCACACTCTTAAGGACCAATGTTAGCAGGGAAGTTTTCTCTAATTTCAAATGAATTTTTTTTTTTTTTTTTTTTTTTTTTTTTTTGTTAGGGGAGGCAGAGTCTCGCTCTATCCCCAGGCTGGAATGCAGTGCATAATCTCGGCTCACTGCAACCTCTGCCTCCCGGGGTCAAGCGATTCTCATGCCTCGGCCTCCCAAGAAGCTGGGACTACAGGCATGCACCACCACGCCCATTTAATTTTTGTATTTTTAGTAGAGATGGGTTTTCGCCATGTTGTCCAGGCTGGTTTCAAACTCCTGGCCTCAAGTGATCTGCCCACCTCAGCCTCCCAAGGTGCAGGGATTACAGGCGTGAGCCACTGTGCTGAGCTGTAACAGCACGTTTTAAATAGACTAAGGTAAGAATTAATTTTAAAGATTTTATTTCTGTAAAACCACTAATTTTAAAATAGAAAGATTAAAGTCCAATCCAGTAAGGAAGTATGACTTCCCCTAAGTCAAAGAAGTAACTAGTTTAGTGTAAGAGCTAAGTGTTAACATGCTTTAACTACTGATATGACAGGACAAGATTCTGAGCTTTTGTTGGTGAGGAAGTGGAAGAATGCTACAAAATGCTCTTAGTATTTTAATATACACTATTTTTCTCCTAGCTCTCCTGTGGATTTTGATGCAGTTTGATCTTTGTGTACTTACATTTTGATATCAATGAATTTCCATATAGTTAGACTTTGATGTAGCTGGATTGATGTTGAATTTCAATGTATCAATTCCAATACAATTCAAAAACTAAATTGGATTTCTAAATAATTATTTCACTACATGTAGAGTGGTTATGAATTAAATAAAATAAAAAATATAAAATTCCTGGCTGGGTGCAGTGGCTCAGGCCTGTAATCCCAGCACTTTGGGAGGCCAAGGTGGAAGGATCCCTTGAGTCTGGGAGTTTGAGACCAGCTTGGGCAACATGGTGAAACCCCATCTCTACAAAAAATATAAAAATTAGCCAGGCATGGTGGTGCATGCCTATAGTCCCAGCTACTTGGGAGGCTGAGGCAGGAGGATTATTTGAGCCCAGGTTGCAGAGGTAGCAGTGAGCCAAGATTGTACCATTGCACTCCAGCTTGGGCGACAGAATAAGACCCTGTCTCAATAAATAAATTAATTAATTAATTAATAGTTCCTGTCCCAGAAGAGATGCTTAATGAATTGTACTTCCCTTGCTCACAATGACTCTTTGTGTGTGCCTACGTGCTTCGCAGTTTACAAAGAGGCTTTGACATAAACGCTCTAGCCTCACAACAACCACGTGAGTTAAGAAAATGCAAATATTCTTCTTCTCCTTAAAAAAAAAAAAAAAAAAAGCTGGGGGGTGCTCAGCGAAGATACGTAAGGTGCCCAAAATAACTAGTCATTTATACCTCTCCAAGACTAATGAGAAGTCCTCGGACCCCAAAGCCCACAGTTCTCTTTCTCTATGCCAGTGGTTCTCAAACTTCACAGTGCAATAGAATCGCATGGAGAGATAGAGTTTGTTAATACACATACTGCTGTGTCCTTTGCAGGAATGTCCATTGCTGATTCATTCCACGTAGAGTGGTGCCTGAGAATTTGCATTGTTAACATTTTACCAGGAGATGCTGATGCTGTTTTTCTAGGGACCAAGCTTTGAGAACCACAGGCCTGTGTCAGACTGATATGCTACGAACGTGTGGTCTAACATGAACTACGAATCTATCCACGGTGTCACACAATGTGAGAGCTACATGAGACCTTAGAAATCATCTAACCCTGTGGTTATAGTCCTTGGTTTATTATCAGAATTAGCTGGGTGTGGTGGCTCATGCCTGTAAAACCAGCACTTTGGGAGGCCAAGGCGGGTGGATCACTTGAGGTCAGGAGTTAGAGACCAGCCTGGCCAACATGGTGAAACCCCATCTCTACTAAAAATATAAAAATTAGCTGGGCACGGGTGGTGTGCACCTGTAGTCCAATCTACTTGGGAGGCTGAGGCAGGAGAATCACTTGAACCTGAGAGGTGGAGGCTGCAATGAGCAGAGATCATGTCTCTGCACTCTAGCTTGGGCAAAAGAGCGAGACTCCGCCTCAAAAAAATAAAAATAATAACATGGTACAATTTTTTAAACTACTGTTGCCTAGGCTCCACCCTCAAAGATGCTGATTTTAATTGTATAAGTTGAGACCCAGATTCTAGTGAGAGAGTCCTCTGCTAGTGGACTCACAAGAAATACTGAAGGACTTCTTGAATCTCAAAGCAGTTGACCACAAAGAGTAATTCAAATTCACATAAAAAACTGAGATCTCTCTTTCACAGAAATGCTTGCTAAAAAAGTAATTAATTAATTTTGTTTAAACTGAGATGCCTTGTAAAGGAAATTTTATAATTATAAAAGACAGTATAGGCCAGGAACAGTGCTCACGCCTGTAATCCCAACACTTTGGGAGGCCGAGGCAAAAGGATTGCTTGAGCCCAGGAGTTTAAGACCAACCTGGGCAACAGACTGAGACCCCATCTCTACAAAAAAAAAATAATAAAATTAATTAATTAATTAATTTAAAAAATTAGCTGGGTGTGGTGGTGCACACCTGTAGTCCCAGCTACTTGGGAAGCTGAGGTAGGAGGATTGTCTTGATCCTGGGAGATCAAGGTTGCAGTAAGCCGAGATCACACCATCACACTCCAGCCTGGGCAACACAGCAAGACCGAGTCTCATGAGAGTCTCAAAAAATAAAAAGGAAAAGGACAGTATAAATGTACATATCTTCTTCTTTCTTCTCTTAACCGATATAAAAGGCAATTATATTAAACTCTGTGTGTGTGTGCGTGTGTGTGTGTGTGTGTGTGTATTTCGGAGCCCATGGCTAAAAAAATTTATTTTCCAATACGATCACAAAAGTGGATTAAAGCAAAGCTATTATGGGCCAGGCGTGGTGGTTCATGCCTGTAATCCCAGTACTTTGGGAGACCGAGGTGGGAGGATCACTTGAGGTCAGGAGTTCAAGACCAGCCTGGCCAACATGGTGAAACGCCATCTCTACCAAAAATACAAAAAGAAAACATTAGCCAGCCGTGGTGGTACGCATCTATAATTCCAGCTACTCGGGAGGCTGATGCAGGAGAACTGCTTGAACCCAGGAGGGAGAGGTTGTGGTGAGTCAAGATCGCACCACTGCACTCCAGCCTGGGCAACAGAGTGAGACTCTGTCCCAAAAAAAAGAAGTAAGAAAATGACACAACATGGTAACATGAACCCACAAAAACAAATGAAAAGAACCAGAAATTGCACCCAAAAATGTTACTATAACAAATGCTATAAAGGTACACTTGTTCCTTTCCTTCAACTTTTTAAAAAAATTGTTTCTGTATGTTCATTTTTTTTCAATTTTTTTCCCATTCTTACCCATCAACTTCTTTAAAAGTTACAAAAACCTCTAGGATAATTATTATAAAAACGTATTGTTGGATTTTTAAATATTATAGATAAAATATGTATAACAATAACAGCACCGAATGCAAAATAAAGCAGTTAAGGAGGAATATAGCAATGAAAAAGGCATGAGACAAATTTTTAAACCACAATGGCAGATGTAAATCCACCTATGTCAATAGTAACATTCAACAGAAATACATTAAACAATATAAACTTGTGTAAGTGCAAAACTTAATTTTTGGTTTTTTTTTTTTCTAGAGACAAGGTCTATGTTGCCCAGGCAGGTCTCGAAATATTGACCCCAAATGATCCTCCTGCCTTAGCTTCCTGAGTTGCTAGGATTACAGCCATGAGCCCCCACAACCAGCTAAATTTTTTTTAAAGAGACAACAATATGCAGTCTACAGGAGACACATCTCACATTCAAAGACACAAATATGTTAAAAGCTAAGTATGAAAAAGATCAGAAACCTGAAGTGGCTATATTAGAATAGGACAAAATATATTCCAAACCAAAAAAAAAAAAAAAGACAATGGAAATCAGGAGTGATATTTTATAATGATACGAATCAATCCATCAAGAAGATATAACAATTATAAACATGTATGCACATAACATCAGAGCATCAGAGCCCGAAATACATAATACATAAAACAAACAATGACAAAATTGAATGGAAAAATAGACAATCCAACAATAGACATTGAAGAATTCAATTATTCAGTTTCTTTTTTATTTATTTTATTTTATTTTATTTTTAGAGACAGAGTCTCACTGTGTTGCCCAGGCTGGTCTTGAACCCCTGAGCTCAAGTTATCCGCCCACCTCGGCTCTTCCCAAAGTGCTGGGATTACAGGCGTGAGCCACCACGCCCAGCCAGTAACTCACTTTCAATAATGGTTTGATCTAGATAGAAAATCAATACTTCAGAAATATAAGACTTCAAAAATATGAAAAGCTAACTAGACTTAACAAACATCTATAGAACACTTCACCCAACAATAGCAGAATACACATTCTTCTCACGTGCAATAATAAAATTCTCCAGGATAGATTATATGCTACTTCATTAAACAACCATCAATAAATTTGAAAGAACTGAAATCATAAGAAGTATGTTTTATGACCACAAGGAATAAAATTAGAAATTAATAACAGAAATGTTAAGAAATTTACAAAGATATGGAAGATGAACAACATGCTACTAAGCAGTAAATGAGTAAAACAATAAATCACAAGACAAATTAGAAAATATTTTCAGATAAATGCAAAATAAAGATACAACATACAAAAACTTCCCAACTCATTCTGTAAGGCCAGTATTACCCTAATATAAAAATTAAACTAACCACAAGAAAAGAAGTCTAAATACAAAAGTCTGTTATAAATATTAAAACAACACCTGCAACAACAACAAACAGCAAACTGATTCCAGAAATATATGAAAACGACTCTACATAATGACAAAGTAGAATTTATGCCAATAATGCAATGTTGCTCCAACATACAAAAAATTCTGGGCGCAGTGGCTCATGCCTGTAATCCCAACACTCTGGGAGGCCAAGGCAGGAGGATCCCTTGAGCTCAGGAGTTCAAGACTAGCCTGGGCAACATGGTGAAACCCCATCTCTACTAATAATAAAAAAAAATTAGCAAGGCATGGTGGCACAAGCTTATAGTCCCAGCTATTCGGGGAGCCAAGGCGGAAGGGTCACTTGAGCCGAGGAGGTCAGGGCTGCAGTGAAAGCCCTGATTGTGTCACTGCACTCCAGCCTGGGCAACAGTGAGAACCTCTCTGAAAAAAAAAAAAAATATATATATATATATATATATACACATATATATATACAAAAATTAATGTAATACACCACAAAAATAGAATATAAGAGAAAAACCACATGATCATTTCACCAGATGTAGATTAAGTAATTGACAAAGTCCAAAATCTTTCTTTATAAAAACATTCAACAAACTAGGAACAGAAGGAAACCTCCTCCAACTCATAAAGAAAATCTATGAAAAACACAACAGCTAACCTCATACTTAATGGTGAAAGACTGAATACTTTCCCCATGATATCAAGGAGACAAGGATGTCTGCTTTCACCAGTTCTAGTCAACACTGTACTAGAGATTTGAGCCAGGACACAGGCAAAGAAAAGAAGTGAAAAACATGCAGACTGGAAAGGAAGAAATAAAACTATTTGTATATGCAGATGACATTATCTTGTATACAAAATAATGGAATCCAGTTTTTAAAAAAACTATTATAAGTAATGAACAAGTTCATCAAGGTTACAGGATATAAAATCAATACAAACACAAATGTATTTCTTTTTCTTTTTTTGAGACAGAGTCTCACTCTGTCACTCAGGCTGGAGTGCAGTGGCACAATCTCGGCTCACTGCACCCTCCGCCTCCCAGGTTCAAGTGATTCTCGTGCTTCAGCCTCCCAGGTAGCTGGAATTACAGGCATGTGCCACCATGCCCAGCTAATTTTTATATTTTTAGTAGTGACAGGGTTTCTCCATGTTGGCCAAGTTGGTCTCAAACTCCTGACCTCAAGTGATCTGCCCGCCTCAGCCTCCCAAAGTACTGGAATTATAGGCATGAGCCACCGCACCGGGCCACAAATTGTATTTCCATACACTAGCAACAAACAGTGCAAAAATAAAGAACACTGTTTCATGTACAATGGCCTGAAAAATAATACTTAGAAATGAATTTAACTAATTAATGCAAACTTTGTATACTGGAAACTACAAAACACTGGTGAAAGAAATGAAAGAACACCTAAATAAATGGAAAGACATTCCATGTTCATATATCAGAACACCTAATATTGTTAAGATGGAAATATTCCCTCAAATTGTTCTACGGATTTAACTGTAATGTCTAACAAAATCCCAGCTGTCTTTCTGGCAGAAGATGACATGGTGATCTGAAATTCATACGGAAATTAAAGGGACCAAAAATAGTCAAAACTATCTTGAAAAAGAACAATGTTAAAGAACTCACACTTCTAAATTTAAAACCTTACTACAAAGCCACAGTAATCATGACTATGTGGTCTTGGCATAAACATAGACATATAGATCAATAAGATAGAATTGGGAATCCAGAAATAAGCCTACACATTTATTTTCAAAAAAAGTGTCAAAACAATTCAGTGGAGAGAGAACACTGTCTTTAACAAATGATGCTGGCACAAACATATATTACCTGCAAAAGAATGAAGTTGTACCTTAACCTCATACTACACAAAAGTTAACCCGAAATGGCTGACAGACCCAAATACAAAATCTAAAACTATAATACTCTTAAAATAAAAACATAGGGATAAATCTCTTGACCTTGGACTAAGCAACGATTTCATAGGTATGACACCCAAAACACAAGGAACAAGAGAAAAAAATAGTTTTAAAAATGAAGAACTGGCTGGGCACCACTGTGGGATCACACCTGTAATCCCAGCACTTTGGGAGGCCAAGGTGAGTGGATCACCTGAGGTCAGGAGCTTAAGGCCAGCCTGGCCAACATGATGAAACCCTGTCTCTACTAAAAATACAACAAATTAGCCAGGCATGGTAGTGGGTGCCTGTAATCCCAGCTACTCGGGGAGGCTGAGGCAGGAGAACCGCTTGAACCCGGGAGGTGGAGGTTGCAGCGAGCCGAGATCACACACTCCAGCCTGGGCAACAAGAACAAAACTCCGTCTCAAAAAGAAAAAAAAAGAAGAAGAAGAACCACCACCATGTGGCCTGCCTCACATCAATTAAACATTTTTTACTGCAAAAAAAAAAAAAAATGAAGTTGTAATAGAATTAAAATATCACCATTGTGCAACCCATAATTAAATAGCATATCTAAGCAATAACTGCTAAAACCATTAGGTGAAAGAAAAGCTGATGGGAAATTTCATAATGCAAGGATCAAGCTGAAAACCCCTACAAACACTGATGAATCTTAAAATCACAGAAAATAGAAGGAGATAACCAGATATTATGAACCTCCTATATCAGGCAATAGAATACACACACTTTCAAAAAAAAAAAAAAACAACAACAACAACAAAAAACCCTAAACCTAAATCTGATCAAACATCCAGATCTATATTTTTCCTATAAAAATATAGTAAACAGGGGAACATGTAAAATGACAACATGATTATGGGATCAGTAAAATGTAGAATATGGCAAACTCTATAGGTCAAACTACCAATTTATTCAACAAGGAAATTGTAGAAAGAAAAAGGAGGTGGCATTTTTAAAACAGATTTAAGAAACATATTGGCAGGGCATGGTGGTTCACACCTGTAATCCCAACACTTTGGGAGGACGAGGTGGGTATATCACTTGAGTTCAGGAGTTCAAGACCAGCCTGGGCAACACAGGGAAACCCCGTCTCTACAAAAAAATATACAAAAAATTAGCCAGGCATGGTGGCACGAGCCTGTAGTCCCAGCTACTCAGGAGGCTGAGATGGGAGAATGACTTGAGCCTGGAGGTCACTGCTGCAGTGAGTCATGATCGTGCCACTGCACTCCAGCCTGAGTGACACGGCCAGACCCTATCTAAAAAAAAGAAAAAAGAAAAGAAACATATCAATCTGGCACAATGTATGAACTCTGAATCCTGATTTTCAAATTTAAAAATTTGCATATTTATTCTTTATTTGATTATTAAGGAAAAAAAGTTAATTTTTGGTGTTTTTGTTTTTTTTTTTTGAGACACGGTCTCACTCTGTCACCCAGGCTAAAGTGCAGCTGCACAATCTCCACTCACCGCAGCCTCCACCTCCCGGGCTCAAGTGATCCTCCCACCTCAGGCTCCTGAATAGCTGGGACCACAGGTGTGCACCACCATGCCTGGCTGATTTTTCTATTTTTTTGTAGAGAAGGGGTTTCACCATGTTACCCAGGCTGGTCTCAAACTCCTGGGCTCAAGTGATCCACCCACCTCGGCCTCCCAAAGTGCTGAGATTACAGGTGTGTGCTATCACGCCCAGCCAAGAAAATATTTTAAATTGCTTTAGGTGTGATAAAGGATTGTGGTTATGGTTTCTCTATGTTCTTATTTTGTGAGGTAAATACAAAAATGTAATATGTTACTTGAGACTTGCTTCAAAATAATCCAATGGGAAAAGGGAAAGTAGGTAGGTATACAGATAAAACAAAAGTGGCCATAAGTTGATAACTGTTGAAGAGGGGTTGATGGGCACATCAAGTTCATCATACTATTCTCTCTACTTTTATGTATGATATTTCAAAATAAAATGTTTTTAAAAATAAATGAATACAAATATATACAATAAAAATTAATTACACTCAAAAAGTAAAAGAAAGCAGTAACAAAAGATCACATGTGGTTTGATTCCATTTATATGAAACAGACAATTCAGGCTGGATGTGGTGGCTCCCATCTGCAATCCCAGCACTTTCAGAGGCCAAGGTGGGAGGGTCGCTTGAACCCAGGAGTTTGAGACCAGCCTGGGCAGCATGGTAAGATACCATCTTTATAAAAAATAAAAAATTAGCCAGGTGCAGTGGCACAAACCTGTAGTCCCAGCTACTCAGGAGGCTGAGGCAGGAGGATCACCTGAGCCTGAGAGGTCAAGGCTGCAGTAAGACAAGTTTAGGTCAATGCACTCTAGCTTGGGTGACAGAGTGAGATCCTGGAAGACGAAGAAGAAGAAAAAAAGAAGAAAGAAGAAAGAAGAAAGAAGAAGGAAGAAGGAAGAAGAAGAAAAGTCTGGGTACAGTAGCTCATGCCTGTAATCCTAGCACTTTGGGAGGGCGAGGCAGGTGGATCACCTGAGATCAGGAGTTCGAGATCAGCCTAGGCCAACATGGTGAAACCCCATCTCCACTAAAAATACAAAAATTAGCTAGCCATGGTGGCAGGTGCCTGTAATCCCAGCTACTCGAGAGGCTGAAGCAGGAGAACCGCTTGAACCCAGGAGGTGGAGGTTACAGTGAGTCGAGATCATGCCATTGCATTCCAGCCTGGGAGACAAGAGAGAAGCTCTGTCTCAAAAAAAAAAGCGGGGGAGGAGGGGGGCTGGGCACGGTGGCTCACAACTGTAATCTCAGCACTTTGGGAGGCTGAGGCAGGCAGATCACTTGAGGTCAGGAGCTCGAGACGAGCCCGGCCAACATGGTGAAACACCGTCTCTACTAAAAATACAAAAATTAGCCAGACATGGTCGCGTGCCTAGGTGACAAAAGCAAAACTCTGTCAAACGAAAAAAAAATAGGCAAATCAAATCTATAAAGACAGAAAATAAATGAGTGATTGCCCATGGTTGTGGGTTTGAAGGAAATAATAGAAACCAATGACATGTATGGTATGTGAATTATATCTCATTAAAATTGTCATATAAGAATCGATGTGGGTTGCAATGAGGATAAGAATATCTAAAAAGTCTCCTTAAGGGGATGATAATGAAAAAAAAAGGTTGTGAAACACTGACTCAAACAATGGACATGGAAGTCCTTCGTATACAGAAAAGCAGTATTTGCCATGTCTTGAATAGCTCTTGTGACTCAAATGAATAGCATAGTTATAACCTCACTGGACCAATAAACACACCTAAGTAATTCCCATCCTGAAATAAAAAGAATCCTCCCTTGACCCCTCAACCCAATGCAACTACTGATGTCTCTCACTTTTTCACCTTTAAGACTGGCGTATAGCCTTGCTACTCAAAGTGTGTTCCCCAGATCTACTGAATCAGGCTTCATTTTAACACATCCTAGGTGATTCACATACACATTTAAGTGTCAAAAGCACCATTATAACGATCCTATCAATTTAGTAAGTCTTAGCGATGATGTAAGAATGTGGGAACTATCCAAAGGCGTTGTCAACCCTTTGGCCAGGTCAACCCCATTTTTTGAAAGGTAAAATGTGTAGTTTAACTTGCTTGTCACTGAACCTGTTTAAATGTTATTCTAAGAAAGGAAAGATACGACATCTGTGAAAACCCCATCCCTTTCATTGACCAACCAATGGGTATTTTCTCATTGGCACATTCAAAAGAAGCCCCAACCAATATATATGCAAAATTTATGAAAGAAATAATAGCTGGGCATGGTGGCTCACATCTGTAATCCCAGCACTTTGGGAAGCCAAGGCAGGCAGACCAATTGAGGTCAGGAGTTCAAGACCAGCCTGGCCAACATGGTGAAACCCCACCTTTACAAAAATTACAAAAATTAGCCAGGCATGGAGTTGGGTGCCTGTAATCTCAGCTACTCGGGAGGCTGAGGCAGGAGAATCACTTGAACCCGGGAGGCAGAGGTTGTACCGAACCGAGATTGCACCACTGCACTCCAGCCTGGGGGACACTGGGCGATGTGGCTCACACCTGTAATCCCAGCACTTTGGTAAGTCAAGGAGGGAGGAGCGCTTGAACCCAGGAGTTCGAGATCAGCCTGGGTAACATAGTGAGACACTCCCTACAAAAAATAAAAATTAAAAAAGATAATAAAAACATAAAATGCTAATTAGACAAGAACACATTAAAATAGCAGACAGCAGAAAGGTTTTATTTTTTAATAAAATGCTATGCTTATAGGACTGCAAGAAAACACATATAGTTTTAAAATTACTGCTGGTACTATAAATTATTATAACCTATGACATTCATCTATTCGATTAATATTTCTTCAGTACTTTCTTTGCACCAAGTACTGTGTTAGGTGCCAGAGACAACATAGGGATCAAGATAGACAACATCCCTGCCCTCCTGGAATTTACAATCCAAAGAGGAGAAAATCATAACACCTATTGTCATAATGTGCTAAATGTACTACATAAGTTTTTCTCATTTAAACTGCAAATAACTCTGTGGAGTACAAATTTTAATTTCCATTTTTTCAAATAAAGAAAGAAGCACTCAAAGTGGAAGACACTTGAGAGAGATCACACAGCTGGCAAGTGTTACAAACAGGACTAAACAAGGTCTGTCTCATTCTAATACTTCTGCTTTCAAACATTGTGTAAACTTCCTCTCAAGAGAATGGAGTTCAGCTTACCAAAGTCACCAAAATATCTATACCCTTTGACCAATAACCCTCTGTAGGAATGTATATCTTAAAGAAATAATTTGAAAGGAGATTAAAAACCTATATCTACAAAAATGCACACAGCATTACTCAAAATACCAAAACAAAAAACGATAACGTTCTCGATGTCCAAAAATAGAGATTACTTAATTCATAGCAAAATCTCAGTGGAGGTGGGTTTTACAAAATGAGATTTGCTTTAAAAACCTCACAATTGGCAAATTTTGAATAAAGTCTGTAGATTAGAAAATAGTCTTGTATCAGTCGGGGAGCTCATGCCTGTAATCTCAGCACTTTGGGAGGCTGAGATGGGCAAATCACTTGAACCCAGGAGTTCCAGACCAGCCTGGGAAACACGGCAAAACCCCTTCTCTACAAAAAACACAAAAATTATCCAGGTGTGGTGGCACACATCTGTAGTCCCAGATACAATTCAAATATGGATACAATTCAATAAGAACTGTGCTTATGCGTAAAAATATTTTCCAGTATTTCTACAAGAATGTTATAATAGTACATAAATGCCCTTTTTGGCTGGGTTAATTGGCTCATGCCTATAATCCCAACACTTTGGGAGGCTGAGGCAGGTCCTTTGAGTCCAGGAGTTTGAGACCACCCTGGGCAACACGGTGAAACCCCATCTCTACAAAAAAAATATGAAAAATCAGCCAGGCATGGTAGTGCTTGCCAGTAGTCCCAGCTACTAGGGGGCTGAGGTGAGAGGATAGCTTGAGCTTGGGAGGTTGAGGCTGCAGTGGGCCGTGATCACACCGCTGCACTCCAGCCTGAGCAACAGAAAGGGACTCTGTCTCAAATAAATAAATAAATAAATAAATGTCATTTTAAAAGAAACCACAGAGACTAACTATCAGCACAGGTACAAATTGTATGGTCTTGAAATACACATACTGTTATATTTGGAGGCATCTCAGATTAAATAAAGCAAGAGTGGAGTCCTCTGAGCACTGAATGAAAAGACAGTTTTCAGAACTGATGAACTGAAGAGAGAAGTGACCAAGAAGACAAACTTCTATTAATAGGAGGCTGTATCAAATAACAATAGAGTCCAAGGATAAATCAACCAGAAGCAAAACAACTGGGAAATCCAAGAGAAAACAAAGGCTTCTGCATAAATGAAAAGCACAGCATGTCCATCAGTCTGTAGTATACAACAATCTAATTAGGCAATAAGAAGAGAATGGAGACCTCTCTTGGAATACAGCAAATAGCTGAGAGGAGTGACTGCTTCAGCAGAAAGCTGAAAAAATGACCTTAGAAATAAGATATCAGCACAGGAAAATCCATGAAATGAACAAATGTAATCTCTGATTTTACATAACAGGAAACTGAGGCTGGGAGAGGGAAAAGGTCCCTATTAATTGTCCACAATAAGTTTCCAGCAGGACCAGTATTTAATCCCAGGACAGACCTCTTTCCATCAACTCCAGCTGCTTTCTGCAAAGTGTGTTTGCTGAGAATATTACGGTTTGCACAAGGGGAACCCACAGCCCCCAAATCATTATACTCCAAATTCTGTTCATCGTAAAAAGCTGACAAAGTAAGCTCAATTTCTCTGCAGAGAATTCTTTTGGGAAAACAATCTAATTTGTTTACCTACCTTGTGACATCCTTCATGTGTATATACAACACAGAACTAGAGTGTACGAAGCAAATGTTATTTTTGTGGACCCCTTCCCATTCACAAATATGACACATGCTATAATATGTCAGAGGAAAAGACACATATCCCAAGCCTTTCTTCTTCACCTACCTTGTGGCCCTGCCTAATATATTCTCCAATGTCTTTTAGTATTGGAGGCCTGAGGCTCCTGCTAGTACCTTCCCCACCATTTACAGCTATGTGACCTTGGGCCCTCTCAGGATCTCATTTCCTTCATCAGTAAAACGGGGCTGCACTAGAGAACTTCAAAGGCTCCTCCCAGTTCTAACATCTTATGATTCTGTGAATCCTGAATTAACATTGCCAGTGATCAAATTTTAACACTCATATATTTATATTTTTAGACAGGGATTTGCCCTGTCACCCAGGCTGCAGTGCAGTGGCACAATCTCAGATCACTGCAGTATCAAATCTCATGGGCTCAAGCTATCCTCCAATCTCAGCCTCCTGAGTAGCTGTGACCATAGGTGCACACCACCATGCCCAGCTAATTTTTGTATTTTTTGTAGAGATGAGGTCTCCCTATGTTGCTCAGGCTGGTTTCAAACTCTCGGGCTCAAGCAATCGTCCTGCCTCAGCCTCCCAAAAAGGTGGGATTACAGGCATGAGCCACTGTGCCAAGCTAACACTCACATATTGATTTGTATATTTCCTTATAAAAAAAAATGAGGAACTCTCCTCAGAGAACTCAGCTGGCTCTCATGGCCTAAACTGAAAATCTAGGCATTAGAAGGTATGAATATTATTCCTAGCTCTGCTAAGCTCTCTGGGTGAGCCTGGGAGAAGTTCCAAAGCAAGGAACCATTCTATCCTGGGTCAGTTGGTCAGTCAGGCTAATGTGTGGGGAACATTAATTTTGCAAAGAACTTTGGTAAGAGAGAAAAGACACATGGATTTTGGAGACAAAAGTTATCTTCAACAACCAAATAACATTTTAACAGAGCAACCTATCAAGGAATATAGGTTAGCTTAGGAATCAGTTAGACCTGGACTCTAGTCCTGATGCTGCCAATTACCAGCTATAAGACCTCAGTAAGAACAAAAGGCTAGGAATAGGGAGGGCCCTACTACACACTGACCACCACCTATGTGTGGGGCACATGAGTTATCTGAAAATGACAGGGGAGGACTAGCCTCCCCAAGGTCACTTACAGCTTAAATATCCATATTTAATTTCCATCAGTGTTAGAGGATCAGGTAGAGAAGTAGATGGGTTCAATCATGCAAAACTCATTGTGACTATTGGTTTGATAACAGTTTTTGATGAAAAACAAGGTTAGTAAAGGTGGAGGACATAGCCAGCAAAGAGAAACACATCTAATTAGGTTTTGAGGAGGGAACCAGCAAGTGTGCAAGTTGAAGATGGGAAGGAAAGAGAATATAACTATATGAACACAGCCAGAGCAAGAAGACCATCAGGGGATGATGAAACATGAGTGGAAAGAAGTAATAAAGAGAGCAATTTATCAACCTTTTACCAAAACAATCTCAACCGTCTACAAAATATATGATATGCTTAGAAAAAAGACTAGAATATGTCAAAAAAAAAAGTGGTTGTTACTGCGGCTGTGCGTGATTACTTTCTTATTTATATTCTTCTGTATTTTTCAAATTTCCTTAGGGAGCATATTTGCTATTATACTATGAAAACGAATGACCCTCATGCAAAATGTTTACTCAGCAGCTATTTGGTGACAAGCATTGTGATAGGCACTAGGGCTACAAAGACGAACAACAGAGTAATTGTTTTGGCATAGGAAAGGCTTCACAAAAGAGTGACAGATATTTGGCTATGACTTCAAGGATAAGGAGATGTTCACACAGGTGAGAATGGAGGAGGAAATTCCAGGCAGAGGAAACAGCAGATAAATAGACAAGGAATCCAAAAGGAAATTAGAAATATTCTGAGAACCCAATGCATTTGGCAAGTAGGAGGTGTGGGGGGGAGAAATAGAAGATAAAACTGGAGAAGTGGTATAAATAGAAGACAAACTGTGAATAGCTTGACTGCCATCTAAAGAAGTTTAAATTTCCTAAGACCTGATGCTGGATAGATTAATTAACATTAATCTATTGTGCATTAATTATTGTGCATTAATAGATTAATTAACATTAATCTATTGTGCATTTCCAGCAAAAGAAACTATCATCAGAGGGAACAGGCAACCTACAGAATAGGAGAAAAATTTTGCAATCTATCCATCTGACAAAGGGCTAATATCCAGAATCTACAAAGAACCTAAACAAATTAACAAGAAAAACAAACAAACAACCCCATCAAAAAATGGGCAAAGGATATGAACAGACATTTCTCAAAAGAAGACATTTATGCAGCCAACAGACATATGAAAAAATGCTCATCATCACTGGTCATTAGAGAAACGCAAATCAAAACCACAATGAGATACCATCTCACACCAGTTAGAATGGTGATCATTAAAAAGTCAGGAAACAACAGATGCTGGAGAGGTTGTGGAAAAATAGGAATGCTTTTACACTGTTGGTGGGAGTGTAAATTAGTCCAACCATCGTAGAAGACAGTGTGGCGATTCCTTAAGGATCTAGAACTAGAAATACCATTTGACCCAGCAATCCCATTTCTGGGCATATATCCAAAGGATTACAAATCATTCTATGATAAAGACACATGCACACGTATGTTTACTGCAGCACCATTCACAATAGCAAAGACTTGGAAGCAACCCAAATGTCCATCAATGGTAGACTGGATGAAGAAAATGTGGCACATATACACCATGGAATCCTATGCAGCCATAAAAAAAGGATGAGTTCATGTCGTTTGCAGGGACGTGGATGAAGCTGGAAACCATCATTCTCAGCAAACTATCACAAGATCAGAAAACCAAACACTGCATGTTCTCACTCATAAGTGGGAGTTAAACAATGAGAACACATGGACACAAGGAGGGGAACATCACACACTCGGGCCTGTCAGGGGGTGGGGGGAGGGGGGAGGGATAACATTAGGAGAAATACCTAATGTAGGTGACAGGTTGAGGGGTGCAGCAAACCACCATGGCACGCGTATACCTATGTAACAAAACTGCACGTTCTGCACATGTAACCCAGAACCTAAAGTATAATTTTTAAAAAATCCAAAAAAAATCTATTGTGCATTTCAAAACAGGTAGGAGACAACAATTCAAATGTTCCTAGCATTAAGAAAGTTAAATATGTAAGGTGATGGATACCTTAATTACACTGATTTGATTATATGAAAGTATCAAATTATCATATGTACTTTGAAAATATGTACATCTATTATGTATCAACAAAATAAATAATTTTTAATAAGTTTAATTTTCAAACTATGAACTATTTTAACAACCAGTGAATAACCAAATCGTATTTACATAGTAGGAAGAGCCTGCCTTTCTTTCTTTTTCTCTTCCTCTTTTGCTTGTTTGCTTGCTTGCTTTTTCTTTCTTTCTTTTCTTTTCTTTTCTTTCTTTCCTTTTTCTTTCTCTCTCCCCTCCCTCTCTCCCTCCCTCCCTTCCTTCCTCCCTCCCTCCCTCCCTTCCTCCCTTCTTTCCAACAGAGACTTGCTCTATCACCTAGGCTGGAGTGCTCACTGCAGTATCGAACTCCTGGACTCAAGCCATCCTCCCCCACTCAGCCTCCCAAGTAGATGGGACTACAGGCACATGCCACTACACTTGGATAATTTTTAAATTTTTTATAGAGACAGGGTCTCACTATGTTACCCAGTCTGGTCTCAAACTCCTGGACTTAAGCAGTCTGCCTACTTTGGCCTACCAAGTGTTGGGATTACAGTTGTGGGCCATTGCACCAGGTCAAAAAAAGCCTTTAAAATGCCAAGTGTTACTAGGGTGTAGAGCTGCCTCTGCCATATTTTCATATCCCTTAGACCACATAGGGTCTTTTAGTGACTTTATTTTTCTGAAATTGTTTTTTGTTTTGTTTTGTTTGAGATGAGCCTCACTCTGTTGCCCAGGCTGGAGTGCAATGGCATGATCTCAGCTCACTGCAACTTCCGCCTCCCAGGTTCAAGCGATTCTCCTGCCTCAGCCTCCTGAGTAGCTGGGATTACAGGTGAGCACCACCACCCCCGCTAATTTTTATATTTTTAGTAGAGACAGGGTTTCACTATGTTGGTCAGGCTGGTCTCGAACTCCTGGCCTCATGATCCACCCACCTCAGCCTCCCAAAGTGCTGGGATTACAGGCGTGAGCCACCACGCCTGGCCTATTTTTCTGAAATTCTTTTGATGTCCCCTCAACCAGATTTCACCCACCTGAAAATGTCAGGGGAGGAGTAAGAAAAAAGCAAAGAAGTCAGTAACACTGTTTCCTCTTACCTCACCACTGACTGTAAACTCAGGAGTGCTCTTGAACAAGAGTCACAAAATTTCGATTTATCTGTATATGATACTATATACCCCAGAAAATAAGCAAGGCCCCAGTTTAAAATATTCCATCTCATTGTTACCATAAGCACATAAGTACACTGCTATTAATAATGACCATGTATTCCAAATTTGGTTCACTAAACATGGTCACCAAAGCACAGCTAGTTGTGAATTACCATGTCTCTCTCATCCAGCCGTGGGACACCTGTAGGCTGGCACTGTGGTTGCTTCATCTCTCCATCCCCTGGGTCTAGCACAGGACCTCCCAGCAGCCACCAAAGAAATGTTTGGTTTTCTGGGTTTTTTTTTTTTTTTTTTTGAGACAGAGTCTTGCTCTGTGGCCCAGGCGGGAGTGCAGTGATACGATCTCAGCTCACTGCAAGCTCCGCCTCCCGGGTTCACACCATTCTCCTGCCACAGCCTCCCGAGTAGCTGGGATTACAGGTGCCCGCCACCACGCCTGGCTAATTTTTTTCTTTTTTTTTTTTTTTTGAGACGGAGTCTTGCTCTGTCCCCCAGGCTGGAGTGCAGTGGCACGATCTCGGCTCACTGCAAGCTCCGCCTCCCGGGTTCACGCCATTCTCCTGCCTCAGCCTCCCGAGTAGCTGGGACTACAGGTGCCCGCCATCGTGCTCGGCTAATTTTTTTTTTTGTATTTTTAGTAGAGACGGAGTTTCACCGTGTTAGCCAGGATGATCTCCTGACCTCGCGATCCGCCCGCCTCAGCCTCTGAAAGTGCTGGGATTACAGACGTGGGCCACCACGCCCAGCCAGAAATGTTTGTTAAATCCAACTCCGTACCCAGAAGGTAAAACCCTCTTAAGAGGCTTAAACTTTGGAAAATTTTCCAAAGAATATTAATATCATTCCTATAAAATTTTCCCTGTTCAGAAGATTTGGTAGACAGTCTCCAGAAAAATCCTTTAGAGGCTTTTATTACAATTAATTAACAAAAGAAATGAAAAAAAAAAAAAACACCCAGCCCTCCTCAAAACACATTACTATTTGATGGAAACTAGATTATCAGCCTGACAGTGCTTTGATCCTAAAGCCCATTGATTTGCTATGCATGCATTTCTTGTAAGCTTTCACCTTAATGTAAAGAAATAGTATCACTGGAGTTACAATTATAACATATTTATTGGCAGAAAGAGGAGAATGAGGCCTAGATGTTTCCCCCAGCTATGGGAAAACATTCACTTATTAAAATAAACACCAGGCTTAGAATGGAAAGCAACTTAGGTTTCATTGGGAGACTTTGATGAAACTAAAGCACAAAATCCTTCATAAAGTCCTTCCAATGTCAGAACTAGAAAGGGTTTTACTTTCTCTAAAATTTAGACAAGTATTTTTAAAACTAGTTATAGGAAAGAGCAACAAAGCAGGAGGAACATCTCAATGCTTTATGGTAAGAAGGGAAAAAAGTCATCCACAGAGGGAAAGAAAAGTTTCTTCAGAAGAAAGGTGTATCAGGCCCGGTGCAGTGGCTCACGCCTGTAATCCCAACACTATGGGAGGCTGAGACGAGTGGATTGCTGAGCCCAGGAGTTCGAGACCAGCCTGGCCTACATAGGAAGATCCTATCTCTACAAAAAAATAAAAAAATTAGCCAGGCATGGTGGTGTGCACCTGTGGTCCCAGTTACTCAGGAGGTTGAGGTGGGAGGATCACTTCAGCTCAGGAAGCCGAGGCTGCAGTGAGCCGTGAACGCATGTACTCCTGGACTCCAGCCTTGGAGACAGGGCGAGACCCTGTCTCAAACAAAAAAAAGAAGGTGCATTAAGAAAAATCAGAACAACAGGGAGATTAAGTGCAGGTTCTTATAAATACCTTTATTGAGACATACTTCATATACCATAAAATTCACCTATTTAAAGTGTAAAAAGTAGGCCGGGCATGGTGGCTTATGCCTGTAATCCCAGCACTTTGGTAGGCCGAGGCAGGTGGATCGCCTGAGGTCAGGAGTTTGAGACCAGCCTGGCCAACATGGTGAAACCCCGTCTCTACAGGAAAAAAAATAAATAAATAAATAAATAGCCAGGCATGGTGGCGGGTGCCTGTAATCCCAGCTATTCAGGAGGCTGAGGCAGGAGAATCACTTGAACCCGGGAGGAGGAGGTTGCAACGAGCCAAGGTCACACCACTGCACTCTAGCCTGGGCAACAAGAGCAAAATTCCATCTCAAATAAATAAATAAATAAATAACGTGTAAAAAGTAAATTTATGCTGTTTTTGTTTCCTACTTAAAATGACAAACGCTTTTGTAGAATATTAAAGCATAATAAGATCAAATAATCAAGAAAATGATAATACCTTATAATTATTTCTCACATTAACTTATTTGTAAGATTCCGTTCTACTTTCATAATTTCCATTGCTCAATTTCTTCATTTCAGCAACCATGACTATTTTAATATACACTCAGAGGAGCTACACCACAAGGCATAAATTAGTCTTTTTTCCTTCCTAAAATATAATATTGGAAAAAGTTAGTACTAAAGCAAAATATACAGGCAGACCTTTCAATATTATTGACGTAACATCCTAGACCATAGTGATGAAGACTCAGCAAAACAGATGCTGAAATCGATAAAGTTAGAGTACATTATTTCAAAGAATAAGGTTCCTATTCACAGATACTCATTTTAAATCCACTATTTATACAAACTCAGTATATACATAGTTTAATAAAAGAGCATTAAAATTATATTAGCCATTGATAATGTCTCTGGACAAGGTACTGTTGAGCAGTGTTTGAAAAGTTATGATGAGGCCAGGCTCAGTGGCTCACACCTATAATCCCTGCACTTTGGGAGGCCGAGGCTGGCAGATTACTTGAGGTCAGGAGTTTGAGACCAGTCTGGCCAACATGGTGAAACCCCATCTCTACAAAAATACAAAAATTAGCTGGGCGTGGTGGCAGGCGCCTGTAATCCCAGCTACTCGGGAGACCGAGACCAAGTTCAAGAATTGCTTGAACCCAGGAGGCAGAGGTTGCAGTGAGCCGAGATCACACCACCACTGCACTCCAGCCTGGGCGACAGAGTAAGACTCCATCTCAAAAAAAAAAAAAAGTCGGGTGCGGTGGCTCATGCCTGTAATCCCAGCACTTTGGGAGGCCAAGGCGGGTAGATCACCTGCAGTCAGGAGTTTGAGACCAGCCTGGCCAACATGGTGAAACCCCGACTCTACTAAAAAAAAAATAGCTGGGCGTGGTGGCACACACCTGTAGTCCCAGCTACTCGGGAGGCTGAGACAGGAGAATCACTTGAACCCAGGAGGTGGAGGTTGCAGTGAGCCAAGGTCACACCACTGCACTCCAGCACGGGTGATAGTGAGAGACTCCGTCTCAAAAAAAAAAAAAAACTAAAAGAAACGTCATGATGAGATAGAAAGAACACTGAGTTTGTAGTTCAAATTCTGGCCATACCTCCCACTGCCTCTGTGATCATAAGGCTCTGCTCATCCCTAATTATTTCCTATCTGCAGTCAAATATTCTTTCTGACTTTATGAGTACATATATCTTAGGTAAATATTCTGGGGCCTGGAATGGACATCCAGATCCTGTCTTCATAAACCCAACTGTTGGGCCCAGGAAGGTGCCTATAACTCAGTGGCGTCAGACTGGAGACTGAGTGAGTAGGCTAGTTCCCCTACATATTAGTCAGCCTGTATTTATTCAAGCTCTGCAGAATTCCTTCATTTGTACTCAAGAGCTTTACATTTTACATAATTATGACTAGAGAAGCTTTCTCTTGAAATGCAGAGACAAAGGAAAATCTTTCTAGTTGTGTCAGAAAACTTAATAACTGCATCTAGAATCTGCAAGAAAACGAATTCATTTTAAGAAAGTAGGAAAGGAAATTGCATAGGACAGAGGCAGGGATAAAATACAGAAGTACATAAAACATTGCATCTGTCCATTGTGGAAGATTAATGTCTGCTGTGGAATGTAGACTAATAAAACCTGAAGGTAGTCCTGACATTTGATCATTTGAGTTTCTGGCTGATACATGTGGTTAATCTCTCTCTCTCCAGTTCATATTCTGATATAGGCTATCCAGGGCAGGAAGAAAGGCTCAGATGCTTTCAAGATGAAATATTTTCCTATTTCAAGAAGACAGAAAAGAACTCCTTTCTTTACTTAGCTTTGAGGCTACCGTGCAAGATCAATATTCTTTCTGGGTCATTTCAAAAGTCATTCTTTATCTCAGAGTAGTTGTTTACACAAAGAGATTCAAAATACAGCAATTGCTGGTGCTAATTTTAAATTGCATATGCTTCCAAGAAAGACAATCCTCAATGTTAGGTTTGTTTACCTATTCACAGGATAAAAATAGCCAAGTGTGGCCAGGTGCTGACTCACACCTGTAATCCCAGCGCTTTGGGAGGCCGAGGTGGGCGGAACACCTGAGGTCAGAAGTTCAAGACCAGCCTGGTCAACATGGCAAAACCCCGTCTCTACCAATAAATAAATAAATAAATAAATAAATTAGCCGGGTGTGTGTGGTGGCACATAACTATAATCCCAGCTACTTGGGAGGCTGAAGCAAGAGAACTGCTTGAACCTGGGTGGTGGAGGTTGCAGTGGGCTGAGATTGTGCCACTGCACTCTAGCCTGGGTGACAGAGCAAGACTTCTTCCAAAAAAAAAAAAATCGCCAAATGTTACAATTTTATGTGTCATTTTGGCTGGGGCACGGTGCCCAAATATGTGGTCAAACATTATTCTGAATGTTTCTGTAGGGGTGTTTTTGGATGAGATTTACGTTTATATCAGTGGACTTTGAGTAAAACAGATTGCCCTCATGATGTGGGTAGGCCTTAACCAATCAGTTGAAGGCTTAAATAGAACAAAAAGCTGATTTACCCCCAAGCAAGAGGGGATTCTCCAGCAGACTGCCTTTGGACTCAAAGTGCAACTCCTTCCTGAGTCTTCAGCCTGCCTGCCTCTCCCATTAGTTATTTGGACTTGCCAAGCCTCCACAATCACATGAGCCAATTCCTTAAAATTTTTTTTTTTTTTTTTTTTTTTTTGAGACAGGGTCTCACTCTGCTTCCCAGGCTGGAGTGTAGTGGTATGATCTTGGCTCACTGCAACCTCCACCTCCCAGGTTCAAGCGATTCTCCTGCCTCGGCCTCCCGAGGAGCTGGGATTACAGGTGCCTGCCACCACGCCTGGCTAATTTTTATATTTTTAGTAAAGGTGGGGTTTGGCCATGTTGCCCAGGCTGGTGTCAAACTCCTGACCTCAAGTGATCCACTTGCCTTGGTCTCCCAAAATGCTGGGATTATAGGCATGAGCCACTGTGCCAGGCCCCTCTTTCTGTATATATATATAGATACATATCCTATTGGTTCTAAGTCTCTGGAGAGCCCTTCTGAATACACTGAGGTCTGACCTCCAAATGCAGAGATTTTTAAAAACAGTCTCCACAATAGGGATGAACCTGGAAAACATTATGCTAAATCAAAGAAGCCAGTCACAAAAAACTTCGTGTTGTATGATCCCATTTATATAAAATGTCCAGAATAGGCAAATCTACAGACACAGAAAGATTTGTGGTTGCCTAGTGCTAGCAGGAATGGGGGAAAATAAGGAGTTACTGTTATTTGGTATGAGGCTTCTTTTTAGGGTGAAGAAAATATTCTAAAATTGATTGTGGTGATGGTCGCAAAACTCTGCGAATATACTAAAACTCAGTGAAGTGTACAATTTAAGTAGGTGAATTCTTTGCTCTGTGAATGATACCTAAATCAGCCAGGATATATATATTCTCACAGCTACTTCTAGGTTTTCCACAGCATTTCTCCAGCTCTCAGCAAAACAGAGTTTATCTGTGTTTTGCTTTTGTTTTTTTGTTTTGTTTTTTATTATGCTTTAAGTTTTAGGGTACATGTGCACAACGTGCAGGTTTGTTACATATGTATATATGTGCCACGTTGGTGTGCTGCACCCAGTAACTCGTCATTTAACATTAGGTATATCTCCAAATGCCATCCCTCCCCCCTCCCCTCACCCCACAACAGGCCCCGGTGTGTGATGTTCCCCTTCCTGTGTCCATGTGTTCTCATTGTTCAATGCCCACCTATGAGTGAGAACATGCGGTGTTTGGTTTTTTGTCCTTGCGATAGTTTGCTGAGAATGATGGTTTCCAGCTTCATCCATGTCCCAACAAAGGACATGAACTCATCATTTTTATGGCTGCATAGTATTCCATGGTGTATATGTGTCACATTTTCTTAATCCAGTCTATCATTGTTGGACATTTGGCTTGGTTCCAAGTCTTTGCTATTGTGAATAATGCCGCAATAAACATACGTGTGCATGTGTCTTTATAGCAGCATGATTTATAATCCTTTGGATATATACCCAGTAATGGGATTGTTGGGTTAAATGGTATTTCTAGTTCTAGATCCCTGAGGAATGACCACACTGATTTCCACAAGCTTTGGTTAAGATGCCTGTTGATTTTGTTTGACTGTTTTTATTGAGATAGATAATATTTAAAGGCCAAAAGAGGCCAGAAAAGTTGGTTAGTCCATGAAAACATACTATTCAGGGACCTGAGCAATAAGTAGCAAGTACTATTTACATTAATAAATAGTCCATTAGGGCCGGGCATGGTGGCTCATGCGTATAATCCCAGCATTTTAGGAGGCCGAGGGGGACAGATCAATTGAGGCCAGCAGTTCAAGACCAGCTTGGCCAACATAGTGAAACCCCGTCTCTACTAAAAAAAAAAAAAAAAAATACAAAATTTAGCCAGGCATGGTGGTGCACACCTGTAGTCATAACTACTCGAGAGGCTGAGGCACGAGAATCGCTTGAACCCAGGATGGGGAGGTTGCAGTGAGTCGAGATTATGCCACTGCACTCCAGCCTGAACAACGGAGTGAGACTCCCATTTCAAAAAGTAATAATAATAATAATGAAGAAAGAAAGAAAATAAATAGTCAATTTGGCTTATAAGTCATTGTACACAGGGACTGTCTACCTTGGCAGGTCATGTGCTCGTTTTCCTAGATATCTTTTCAAACAAGATTTATAACAAAGGGAATATTGAATTTTGAAGTTTGACAAGAGGCAGAGCACAGAACTAAATAACCTCTTGAGGTCCATTTGATTCTTTCCAAATGATATAAAGAGGTCAAAGCTGTTAAGAAATCAACTAGAACAACATAGTAATTCCCAAGTCACTGTTGTCTCCCATACTAATACTAAGCTCTTTGACTAATGCCTTTAGAGGATTCTTACTTTGTCAAATACCTAGTTTTGTGTTAGGCACTTTTACATCCATAATCTTATTTATGACTTCATACCATCAAAACTCAAGTTCTTGGCCACCTTATATGCTGGGTGACCTATTTTGTGGTTTACTTTGTAGGTCAGGAATTATATTTTTCAGATAAGAAAGCTAAGGGTCGGAGAAATTGAGTAACTTGTCCCAAATCACACAACTGTTAAGCAGTGGAAATGTGGTTCAAATCCAAGAATACCACTGCCAAAAGCCCCCAGTGCTAGTGCTCTGATTACCAGTTCACAAATGTCATCATTTTCTATTCTCTCAAAATGGCAGCCCTGATCTACAGTTTGGAAAAAGTTTTCTCATCTGGAAGAGCCAGTGTGGCTAGGATTCCCCTTTTTAACCCAAGGTTTTTGTTTTTACTTATCTCTGCTTTTTAAAAAATTTAATTCACAATCACCCTCTCTCTTGAGCAATATTTACCTCCTTTTATGTATGATGAACTATTTTTCATACCTCTCAGTATTTTTTACCCTCTCATGTGATTATAGCTGTAATTTTTAATATTTTTAATAGTGCACACATTATTATTCTGCAGAAAAATTTGGGGTACATATGGATTTGTAAATTATTTACAATAACTAGAAGCCTCCAAGCATCTCATACTCATGGGTTTTACAGCTTTTATGAACATATGTGGCTAGAAGATGAAACTAATGGCTTTCTGTTTTTGTGAGGCAGCACAAAAGATCATAGAAGGAAAATATAAGGGACAATTGAAAGGAAATTTCCCTGGGGCGTGAGCCTCCTGGAACAGTTTATAGAGAGACCCAAGAAATAACATATCCATCCCATCCCATCCCATCCACATTTAGTAGTGATGTCTCACCACCAGCTAAGAATTGCCTAGTACAGGCCGGGCACGGTGGCTCAAGCCTGTAATCCCGGCACTTTGGGAGACCAAGGCGGGCGGATCACGAGGTCAGGAGATTGAGACCATCCTGGCTAACACGGTGAAACCCCGTCTCTACTAAAAATACAAAACATTAGCCAGGTGTGGTGGCGGGCACCTGTAGTCCCAGCTACTCGGGAGGCTGAGGCAGGAGAATGGAATGAACCCGGGAGGTGGAGCTTGCAGTGAACGGAGATCGTGCCACTGCACTCCAGCCTGGGCGACAGAGCAAGACTCCGTCTCAAAAAAAAAAAAAGAATTGCCTAGTACGGCATGAGAGCCAGAATGCCTAAGTTCAAATCACCAGGCTGAAATGTAATTGCTCTGTGGCATTAGGCAAGTTACTTAACCCCTCTGTTCCTCAGCTTCCTCCTTTGTGAAATGGTCATCCTAACAGCACCAACCTTATAAGTTTTCCTGTGAGGATTAAATAAGTTAATATGTGTAAAGTGCTTAGAACAGTGTCTGCAATTACATATACAGGAAAATATATTTGGATAGCACTACGTAAATCAGCTCAACTCTTAAAATGAGTGGCTCGAGGTGCTTTGTTTTTTTTGTCTTTTTTAGAGATGACATCTCACTCTGTCTCCCAAGTTGAAGTATAGTGTCATGATCATAGCTCACTGCAGTCTCAAACTCCTGCGTTCAAGTGATCCTCCCACCTCAGCCTCCAAGTAGGTAGGACTACAGTGACGTGGCACCAAACCCAGCTAATTTTGAAATTTTTGTAGAAATAGAGTCTCGTTATGTTGCCCAGGCTGGTCTTGAACTCCCCGTGGTGCCTCACGCCTAGGCTTAAGCAATCCTCCCACCTCGACCTCACAAAGGTAAAATAGATAACCAGCACAGTAGCTCACAACTATAATCCCAGAACTCTGAGAGGCCGAGGTGGGAGGATCGCTTGAGCTCAGGAGTTCAAGACCAGCATGGGTAACATAGTGAGACCCTGTCTCTACCAAAAATACAAAAAATCAGCCAGGCACATGCCAGTAGTCCCACCCACTCGGAAGGCTGAGGTAGGAGGATGGCTTGAGCCCAGGAGGTGGGGGTTAGAGTGAGTGAAGATCATGCCACTGCACTCTAGCCTGGGTAACAGAGCAAGACCCTGGCTCCACCCAAAAAAAAAAAAAAAAAAAACACCAAAAACAGAAACAAAAAACAGATGACCATTTGCTTAAAATAATGATAGGGACAATGTATTCAGTGATGACAGTGCATGGATAGCTGAAATGAATGACAACAATATTATAAGGGACTCGAGAAAGAAATTGGTAATCTTCTGCTATAAGATACTAACACTACCTGTGAAATAGTGTAGCGTTATTTGAAAATAGATTTGGCTCTTTTTAAATGCACATCGCAAACTCTAGGGCAAACACTACAAAAAGTTTTAAAAGAAGGGCTGGTCTGAGGGTAGTGAGTTATCTCAACTGATTGTTCACAGTCAGTTACAAATCAAACTTCTTGTTCTACTCTTTGCCCCCTTCTCACTACTGCACTTGAGTAGTCTTAAAAACAAAAATAAGGCCAGGCACAGTGGCTCACACCTGTAATCCCAGCATTTTGGGAGGCCAAGGTGGGCGGATCACAAGGTCATGAGTTCGAGACCAGCTTGGCCAATATGGTGAAACCCTATCTCTACTAAAAATACAAAAATGAGCCAGGTGTGGTGGTGGGAGCCTGTAGTCCCAGCTACTTGGGAGGCTGAAACAGGAGAATCCCTTGAACTTGGGAGGCAGAGGTTGCAGTGAGCTGAGATTATACCACTGCACTCTAGCCTGGGTGACAGAGCAAGACTCCATCTCAAAAAAATAAAAAAAAATATATATATATATATGTGTGTATATATGTAAAATAAAATAAAAAGATTTAAAAGAAGTATAATTAATATGCTGAGAGAAAATGGAATCCTACAAATGCTCAATTAAAATTACAGAAGCCCGAATACTATTTTGTTGTGTATGCATACCACATTTTCTTTACCTATTGATAGATACTCGAGCTGATTACAAATATTGGCTGTTGTGAATGATGCTGCAATGAACACAGGAGTGCAGACATCCCTTCAACAACCAACTTCATTTCCTTTGAATAGTTCTATTTTTAATTTTTTGAAGAAATATCATACTGTATTCAATAATGGCTATACTAATTAACATTCCCACCAAGTGTACACACTTATCCACATCTTCACCAACACTTATCTCTTTCGTCTTTTTGATAATAGTGATTATAACAGGTATGAGGTGGTATATGGTTGTGATTTCAATTTGCCTTTCCCTGATGACTACTAATGTTGAACATTTTTTTCATATACCTGTTGGCCATTTATATGTCTTCTTTTGAGAAATGTCTTTTCAGGTCCTTTGTCTATTTTTAAATCAGGTTATTCATTTCCTTACTATTCAGTTGCCTGAGTTCCTTACATATTTTGGATATTAAACTCTTATCATATGTATGGTTTGCAAATATTTTATCCCATTCCATAAGTTGTCTCCTCATTCTGTTGATTGTGTTCTTGCTATGGAAATCCTGACATTTGTAACACAGGGATGAACATGGAGGACATTATGCTAGTGAAATAAGGCAGGCACAGGAAGTGAAAAGTGCATGATCTACTTATATGTGGAATCCTAAAAAGTCTAGCTCATAAAAGTAGAGAGTAGAATGATAGTTAGCAGGGGGATGAGAAGAGATTGGGAAGATGTTGGTCAAAGGATACAAAATTTCATATTGACAGGAGGAATGAGTTCAAGAGATCCACTGTCAAGCATGTGATTATAGATAATAACAATGTCTTGTATACATGAAAATTGCAAATAAAGTAGATTTTAAATATTCTCACCATAAAATAATTATAAGTATGTGAGATAACGAGTATGTTAATTAGCTTGATTTAGCCATTCTACATGTATACATAGATGAAAGCATCATGAAGTACACCCAGGAGCTCAAAGGGAAAGAGGAAGGGATAAATAGGTGAGGCACGGGGTTGGGGGTGGGGTTTAGAGCATTGAAACTATTCTGTATGATACTGTAATGGTGGATACATGTCACTACGCATTTGTCAAAAGTCTTAGCATGTAATTCAAAGTGTGAATTCTAATGTAAACTATGGACTTTAATAACAATGTAGCAATCAATATTGGTTCATCAGTTGTAACAAATGTCTCACACTAATGCAAGATGTTAATAGGGGAAACCGGAGGAGGGGGCTTGGGAGGTATATGAGGACTCTGTACTTTCTCCTCAATTTTTCTGTAAAACTGAAACTGCTTTGAAAAATAGAATCTTGGCTGGGTGCGGTGGCTCACATCTGAAATCCCAGCATTTTGGTATGCCAAGGCTGGTGGATCACTTGAGGTCAGGAGTTCAAGACCAGCCTGGCCAACGTGGTAAAAACCCATCTCTACTAAAAATACAAAAATTAGCCAGGCGCGGTGGCGCGTGCCTGTAGTCCAAGCTAGTCAGGTGGCTGAGGCATGAGGATCGCTTGAACTGAGAGGCAGAGGTTACAGTGAGCTGAGATCGCACCACTGCACTCCAGCCTGGGCAATAGAGCAAGACTCCGTCTCAAAGACAAATTTTTTTTAAAAAATTTTAAATAATAAAAAAATTAAAAATAGGATCTATTAACTTTTTTTTCTTTTTTAGTGAGACAGAGTTTCACTCTTGTCACCCAAGCTGGAGTGCAATGGCACGATCTCAGCTCACTGCAACTTCTGCCTCCCAGGTTCAAGCAATTCTCCTGCCTCAGCCTCCTGAGTATCTGGGATTACAGGCACGCGCCACCACACCCAGCTATTTTTTTTTTATTTTAGTAGAGATGGGGTTTTACCATGTTGGCCAGGCTGGTCTCAAACTCCTGACCTCAGATGATCTGCCTGACTCAGCTTCCTAAATTGCTGGGATTACAGGCGTGAGCCACCGTGCCTGGCTGTTAACTTTTTTAAAAAAGACAGTTTGAAACAATTGGGAGAATATAGGTATAGACTGGCTAGTGGATGACAGTAAGAAATTACTGACAATTTGTATTGCATATGATGATGTCACAGTGGTTATATATACTAAAACAGTCCATATCAGAAATACATACTGAAATATATATGGGTATAATGACATACCTGGGATTTGCTTTAAAATACTCCAGAAGAAAAATACCATGTGTGTTTTGGGTGGGGGAATTGAGGGTACCTGAAATGAGATTGGAAAAAAAGTTGGGTGATGAATCTAGAGGGTTCATTATATTAAAACTCTCTGGTTTTGTGTATGTTTGAAATTTTCCATAATAATGTTTTTAAAATATGTGTGAACTGAAATACAAGAAGAGCCCAAAGAATTCTTCGAGCACTAAGGTTCTTTGAACATGCCCAGTTCTTATTCAATGCATATGCTGTACAAGAGACTGGATTTTCTCAATAATTAATAAGAACGCATTCTTCATCTATCTGTAACATCTACCCACAAGAACAGCCTGTCTTGGATTATTCTCTAGGACCTCTTGACATGTCAACAGTGACTTTAGGCACTGAGTGCTTTTCATAATTTCCTGTTCCTTCAGCCCAACAGCAAGTGTCTTTGATGGGACACTTCTAGACTGTAGTATCCCTGTGATTTTAAACTTCTTTGGAATAATTATTTTTGCCTATTTGTGCGTTAGCCAGAGAAGTAACATTTTTCCCCCAGAAATCTATTGCAATGTGTTTCATCTTTGTACTTTATACTTAATATAGTCGAAAATTGGGTTTAAGAATGATTACAACATTTATTCCCAACAACTTTTCCAATTTCTACAGCCTTAACACCAACTCTAAATAATAACGATAGACTGCTAAAAGATACATAACTGTCTTAAGAAAAGGAGATCATTCTGTTTCCATCAGGATGTAATTCAGTTTCTTTAATAGAGTAATTGATGAAATAAGAACAGTTGAGAGAAATTCTGAGTTAAGGCTAAAAGAAAATCCTAGACAGCCATTAAGAGATCAGAGTTCAGTTTTCTGCATGTGGCTATTTAAATTTCAATTCATCAAAATTTAATAAAATTAAAAATATATTTCACCAATCACAGTAGCCAAATTTTAAGTGCTCAGTAGCTATATTGCAAAGAACACACAGACATTTCCATAATCACAGAAAGTTCTATTGGACTGCACCATGCTAGAGCACAGAGGTTAATAGCATGAGCTTTGGAGTCAGAACAAATTTCTACTACATGCTCCTCAATCACCTTGCCCTGTGATCCTTGATGATTTACCTCACTTCTCTAATCCACACTTTCCTCATCTGTGCAATGGGAATAACAACAGTATCTACTTTACAGGGTGAGTGTGAAGGCCTGTGAGATAATATGGACAATAGTAAACTTCAGCTATGATAACTGCTCCATGTGCTAGGCCTGTGCAATACAAAGAAGAAATAAACATGGCCACTGCCTTCAAATGAACATAGACTCTAATAGAGGAGAAATGCATTTAAACAAATAAATTATACCATGCGGTTCCAGATATAAGAATAATGTTACTCTTCAAAAGAGTCATTCAACAAGGCCTTACAAAAGAAATGACATTTGAGCAGAGACTTAAAAGATATGTAGGAGTTTGCTAGGTACAAAAAGGAAAAAAAAAAACATTGGAAGTTGAGAGAAACCATGTGAACAAGGTATAGGAGATGAAAGAGCCTACGTAGCATGTTGAAGAAGCTGGAACAAGACCAGTGCAGCAAATCGGTAGGGGCACATTTAATATAAGGCAGCCACTGAAGAAAACATCAACAAGAGCAAAAGTCTCCGAATGTACCAGCTGACATGAGGCAATTACCATTTTGTTCATTTTCCACAAACAGCTGTGCTCTCCTCCTCACTCAGCAGTAGGAATGTCTCTCGAGAGAATTACAGCATCCAGCTGCTACCTTTCCCTCAGCCACTAACAAATCCACCACAGAGAACAATGTTGATCTAATTCTACACACCCGTAAACAAAGTTTGAGCTGAGCAGGGAGAATGTCACTGAGCCCACTTCTCTCAAAGGAGTAGAAAAGAGAACCACCACTGAGTGGAAATCTACCATGTGCCAGGCAGTATTCTTAGAAGTGATGCCATTTCACACTCTGAAACAACTCTATGTAGTAGCAATTATTTCCTTTTTTTTTTGAGATTTCTAACACTGTTTGGCTCAAAGAGGCTAAGTGACTATCCAAGGTCTCACGGCAAGAGAGTGACATCTGATTTTTAATCCCACACCCATGCTCTCAGAAAAGACTCAACTTACCCAGCTAGACTTTAGCAAATTTTTCTCCAAAAAAAAAAACCAAATTCCTCCCATTCTTCTCACTTTGAGCACATTGCTGACAAAAATCTAACACACCTACAACAGTGAGACAAAATAGTATTTATAATATAAACTACTAGTTGTGAGAGACTGGGGCCCCAGTCTCTCTGGGTACCCAGAATAAGAGTCAGGGAACCTGATCCAGATCTGGCTATGACATAAATGCCTACAAATCCATGAGCAAGTCACTTACCCTCTCTAGGCCTAGCTGCCTTGCCTGCAAAATGTAAAACCTGCACCAGGTGAGGCCTGGCAATCATAGTGATAATGATGGTGATATGATAATTAATCAATTGTAAAATACACCTATTTGACTATTTTTTTAAATTGAGACAGGGTCTCACTCTGTCTCCTAGGCTGGAGTGCAGTGGCATAATCATGGCTCACTGCAGCTTTGACCTCCCAGGCTCAGGCAATGTTCCCACCTCAGCCTCCCAAGTAGCTGGAACTACAGGCGTTCACCACTATGCCCAGACAATTAATTTGTGTGTGTGTGCAGGTATGTGTGTGCCCATGTGTAGAGTCAGGGTGTCACTATGTTGGCCAGGCTGGTCTCAAACTCCTGGCCTCAAGCAGTCCTCCTACTTCGGCCTCTCAAAGTGCTGGGATTACAGGTTTGAGCCACCATGCCCAGTCATCATATTTTACATTTTAACATTTTTGAAATTAGGATACATTTTATTATCAATGGTATGCCATATGCTAACTGACATTTTGTTCTTTCTTAGTGGTGCATATAATTATGGTGTAATTTCCAAAGATAAGTAATGTTTATTGAGCACTTAACTTACCACACACTATACTAATGTCTTTACATGAATTATGTTATTTAATTCTTACAACTATCCTTTGAGGTAGGTACTATCTTTATATCCAATTTTGCACTAAAGAAAACAGAGAGGTTAAGTAACTAGTTCAAGGTTACAGACTGGAGCCAGGACGCTACTATAAATTAGGGAGTGTGGATTAAAAAGAGTAGTCAGAGTGACATCAGCAAAATGGTGGACCAGGAAGCTCCAAGCTCTTGTTCTCCCACAGAAACATCAAAAACACATGCAGAGGCCGGGGATGGTGGCTCACGCCTGTAATCCCAGCACTTTGGGAGGCTGAGGCAGGCAGATCACTTGAGGTCAGGAGTCTGAGACCAGCCTGGCCAACATGATGAAACCGTGTCTCTACTAAAAATACAAAAAAATTAGCAGGGTGTGCTGGTGTGCACCTGTAATCCCAGCTACTCAGGAGGCCGAGGCGGGAGAATCACTTGAACCCGGGAGGCAGATGTTGCACTGAACCGAGATAGCACCACTGCACTCCAGCCTGGGCAACAGAGCGAGACTCTGTCTCAGGAAAAAAAAAAAACCCACCAGCAGAAACTCTCAGAATCAACTTTATTGAACTCTGGAAAAAAGTCAAAACTTTACGTGACCCAGGTGAATGCTGAATCAAAAAACAGATCACCTCAAAATGGTAGGAAAGTTTTGTGGCATTTTTACTTGCCTTTAACCCACCCTTTCTCTAGCACAGTGGCATTTTTTGTTTTAAAGTGATGGTAGCCTACGTTTCCAGTGTGCAACCCTGCGCCCTGATTCCAGAGGGAGTAGAGCAGACCTTAAATACAAATTATTGTATACTTCTTGATATGGTTTGGCTCTGTGTCCCCATCCAAATCTCACCTTGAATTGTAATAATCCCCACCTGTCAAGGGATAATTGAATCACGGGGGCAGTTTCCCCCCTGCTGTTCTTGTGATAGTGAGTGACTTCTCATGAGATCTGATGGTTTTATAAGGGGCTTCCTCCTTCACTGGGCACTCATTCTCTCTCTTGCCACTCTGTGAACAGGTGTCTTCGGTCATGATTGTAAGTTTCTTGAGGCATCCCCAGCCATGCAGAACTGTGAGTAAATTAAACCTCTTTCCTTTAATGAATTACCCAGTCTTGGGCAGTTCTTTATAGCATTGTGAGAACAGACTAATACACATCTGTTCAAACTAGTCTGGAGGCTACCTGAAGAACTAAGGCCAGGCACTTGTGCTTGTTTTACCTAATACAGAACTCAAGCTAGAAATGGTGAGTAGTGCCCAAAAACACTGCATGCTGACCTAATAACACTCAGATGTCTGGGGGCATATTATTATAGTTGAAACAAACAATACACTGGCTAAGACATGGGAGAAAAAGCTGATGGGGAGCAGATGAATGGTTTCCTTGGACAATGAGGACGTTCAAAAGCAACTGCTGGCCAGGTATGGTGGCTCATGCCTGTAATCCCACCATTTTGGGAGACCGAGGCAGAAGGATCGCTTGAAGCCAGGAGTTGGAGACCAGCCTGGGCAACATAGCAAGACCTCATCAGCACAAATAATAAAAAAAAAAAAAATTAGCTGGACATGGTGTTGTGCACCTGTAGTTCCAGCTATTCATGAGGCTGAGGCAGAGAATCACTTGAGCCCAGGAGGCAGAGGCTGCAGTGAGCCATAATCACACCACTGCACTCCAGTCTGGGCAACACAGTGAGACCCCCCATCTCAAAAAAAAACACAACCATGTATATGGGGAATTTAGAAAGCCACATGCATGCCCCAGAAAACAAGCATACTCAGAAAAGTCCTGAGAGGACTAAGCTTTCACCTTGAGCCAGTTTATAGGTGCAATGCAAGTCTGGCTAGGTGCTGAAGGAGTATCCACACACACAACCAATCAGGAAAGATGAGTAGAGGTGGTTTTTGTTTGTTTATTTGTTTGTTTTTAGCTCCTTGTATTTCAGAAACTCTGAGTCAAAATTCTCACTGAACACAATCTAAGGAACAGAGACTTCAGTGACCATACAGGACAAGATATAGTCTTTGCAGAAGTAGTTTGGAAAAGTAAGTAAACCAAAATACTACTAAGAATTTTAACAATAAGAAAAAATTGCTGGGCACAGTGGCTCACGCCTGTAATCCCAGCACTTTGGGAGGCCAAGGCAGGTGGATCACGAGGTCAGGAAATTGAGACCATCCTGGCCAACACAGTGAAACCCCATCTCTACTAAAAATACAAAAAATTAGCCAGGCATGGTGGCACGTGCCTGTAGTCCCAGCTACTCAGGAGGCTGAGGCAGGAGAATCGCTTGAACCCGGGAGGCAGAGGTTGCAGTGAGCCGAGATCTCGCCACTGCACTCCAGCCTGGGAAACAGAGTGAGACTCCTCGAAAAAAAAATCTAGACATCTCTTAGTCCTAGCTACTCAGGAGGCTGAGGCAGGAGGATCACTTGAGATCAGGAGTTCAAAACCAGCCTAGGCAACATAGCAAGACTTCATCTCTACAAAACAACAACAACAACCGCAAAAAACCCCCAGCAACTCCTGGAGAAGGGAGAGAATATGATATCCAGGGTTAACACATTATAATATTCAAACGTTGTTTTCAACAACAACAAAAAAATCACAAGACAAACAAAGAAACAGGAAAGTACAGCCTATTCAAAGAACAAAATAAACTGACTGAAACTGTTCCTGAGGAAGTCCAGACATCAGATTTAGTAGACAAAGACTTCAAAAACACTGCCTTAAATATGCTAAAAGAGCTAAAGGAAAACACGCAGAACAAAAAATCAGGAAAATGACAATATCACTAAGATAGAGAAATTAAAGATTAACAGTCTAAGGGTCATTGAGACATCATCAAGCAGACAAAATTACATACTGTGAGACTGCCAGAAAGTGAAGAAAAAGGGACAAAAGGAATGTTTAAAGAAATAATGGCCAAAACTGTCCCCAATTTGATGAAAGACATGAATCTAGACATCGATAAATTCGAAGAGATCCACACTGAGGCATCCTATAAACAAATCGTCAAAAGACAAAGAGACAATCTTGAAAGCTGCAAGAAAAAAGCTACTTACCATGTATAAGGCTCCTCATTAAGACTAACAGTCAATATCTCATCAGAAACCACAGAGGCCAGAAGACAGTGGGATGGCATACATTGCTGAAATATATATATATATAACCTCTCAACCAAGAATTCTGCATCTGGCAAAATGGTCTTTCAAAACTGAAGGAGAAAGTAAGACCTTCCCAGATAAACAAAAGCTGCGGGAGTTCATTACCAATAGACCTGCCCTACAAGAAATGCTAAAGGGAATCCTTTAAGTGGAAATAAAAAGATGCTGAACCGGCCAGGCACAGTGGCTCACACCTGTAATCCCAGCACTTTGGAAGGTGATCCCAGCCAAGGCAGGTGGATCATTTGAGGTTAGGAGTTTGAGGTCAGCCTGGCCAACATGGTGAAACCCCATCTTTACTAAAAACTACAAAAATTAGCTGGGTGTGGTGGTACACACCTGCAATCCCATCTACTTGGGAGGCTAAAGCAGGAGAATTGCTTGAACTGGGGAGGTGGAGGTTTCAGTGAGCTGAGATAGCACCACTGCACTCAAGCCTGGGCAATGGAGTGAGATTCCGTCTCAAAAAAAAAAAAAGAAAAAGAAAAGATGCTAAAGATGCTAGACAGTTACTCAAAACCACATTAAGACATAAGGATCTCTGGTAAAGGTAACTACATAGGCAAATATAAAAGCCAGCATTATCGAACTTTTTGTTTACGATTCTACTTTTTTATCCTACATTGTTTTTAAGTGCTTTAAAATAATTATAAATCTATGTTATTGAACACAGTATGTAGAAAGATGTAATTTGTCACAACAATACACAGGAGAGGGGACAGAGCTGTAAAAGAGTGGAGATTTGTATTTTATAAGTGTGAAGTTGGTATCAATTCAAACTCATTTGTTATAAATTTAGGATGTTAAATGTAATCTCCATGGTAACCACAAATAAAATAAAAACATAAAAAGAAGAAGAGACTCAAAATGGTCCACTACAAAAAAATCAACTAATACAAAAGAAGGCAGTAATGGAGAAAATGAGGATGTAAAAGTTAAAAGATATACAGAAAACAAAAACCAAAATGTTGGAAGTAAGCCCTTCCTTATCAGTAATTACTTTAAATGTATGGTGTGAACTCTGCAATACAAAGGCAGAGAGGCTCACAATATGGATTAAAAAACAGGATCTAACTACAGTTATATGCAACAATGTTTCAGTCAGTGACAGACCACATATGCAACAGTGGTTCCATAACATTTTAATACCATATTTTTCCTATACCTTTCAAGTTTTTTCTTTTTCTTTTTTTTTTTTTTTTTTTTTCAAAAAAGGTCTCGTTCTGTCAGCCAGGCTGGAATGCAGTGGCGTTATGATGGCTCACTGAAGCCTCAACCTCCCAGGCTCAATTGATCCTCCCACCTCAGCCTCCTGAGTAACTGGGACTATAGGCGTGAGCCACCACACCAGGCTAATTTTTGTGTTTTTTTGTAGAGACCGAGTTTCACCATGCTACCCAGGCTGGTCTTGAACTCCTGGGCTCAAGCAATCCACCCACCTCAGCCTCCCAAAACGCCAGGATTAGAGGCATGAGCCACTGTGCCCAGCCCTCTTCAATGTTTAGATATATAAATACTTACTGTTGGGTTATAATTACCTATAGTATTCAGTACAGTAACATGCAGTACAGGTTTATAGCCTAGGAGCAATAGACTGTACCATATAGCCTAGGTAGGTTTATAGTAGGCTATGCCATACAGTTTTGTGTCAATACACAAAACAACAAAATTGCCTAATGACATATTTCTCAGAATGTATCCCCATTTTTTGTTTGTTTGTTTTTCACGGAGTCTCGCTCAGTCACCTGGGCTGCCGGGCTGGAGTGCAGTGGTGCAATCTCGGCTCACTGCAACCTCTGCCTCCAGGATTCAAAGAATTCTTCTGCCTCAGCCTCCCAAGTAGCTGGGACTACAGGCATGTGCCACCATACCCGGCTATTTTTTGTATTTTTAGTAGAGACGGGGTTTCACCATGTTGGCCAGGCTGGTCTCAAACTCCAGACCTCAGGTGATCCACCCACTTCGGCCTCCCAAAGTGCTGGGATTACAGGCGTGAGCCACCACGTCCACCCATGTATCTCCATTGTTAAGTGACACGTGACTGTATATGTTATCTACAACAGACTCACTTTAGACCCAAAGACAAAAATAGATTGAAACTTAAAAGATGCAAAAAGCAATTCCATGAAAATAGTAACCAAAAGAGTTGAAGTGGCTCTGCTAATATCAGACAAAAGAGACCTTAGGTCAAAAATCGACACAGAAGGCAAATCCATTCAACAGAGAAAGAAGAGTCTGTTCAACAAATGGAGCTGGAACAACTATATTTCCACATCAACAGAAATCCACGGCCGGGCGCAGTGGGTTATATTGCATTATGAATGTAACCAATGCCACTGATCTGTATACTTACAAATGGTCAAAGTCAAAAATGTTATGTTATATATTTTACCGAAATATGCCTCAGAGCCTATGCTCTTGACCACTGTGTACCCCTCCAACTCTGCCTCCCTGACAGTTTCGGCATCTGTAAAATATGAATAATAATCCCTGTCCTACCTCTCTCATTCTTATTGTAAGAATCAAATTAAATAGGAAACATGACAGGACTTTCTAAACTACAAAGGGCTGAAGTCAGGTGCCATTATTATCTTGGAGATGTACACATAAAACACCAGACTAAGTTGTGTCTTCGTGCTATACAATAAAACATTTGTTTTGCCACATCTGGAAGCTCAAAGACCATGTCAATTGCAGTGTCAGTTTCCAGTGACACTACTCCAAGCAGGTAAAACATTACACTTGACCAGACTGATAATGATCTCTGGTCAGACTGGTTGTGACTACAACTTTTCCATAGCATTACTTCCTTTCTGAGTATCTTGCACATGCTTGTCACAAAAAGTGTATTCACCTAGGATCTCAAAACACTGATCAAAGAGGAAGTTTAAGAAAAAAAAAAAAAGACATTGCAACTGTCAGCTCTTTCTCGGGGAGACAAAGGAGAGTTGTTGGGGAGCCTACATGGCATGGAGTGCCAGGGAGCATAGTGAGGATGGACAAAGTAGCTGTGGTATCCAGCTTTGGAAATGGCTCCCAGACCAAGACCTACCACAGGCGCAATGACCTTCTGGAGAAGGTTCTTCAGGCTTTTCAGCTCTGCTGAGCAGTATGTTTTAGAAAGCCTCCCCAAAGGGGAACTGGCACATTACCAGGTTATTGACACCAAAGCAGCAGAGCTCACAGCAAAACATGGTCTTAGACTGGATTTGTTTGGAGAACAGGGCAAGAGGCTCCCAACGCAGCTACTAAAGGGCATCGTGAAGAGAAAAACTAAGTTCGACACTTTTAAACAAGAATAAAGGACCAGTGTTCCTTCTTTAAGAGGGAGCCCCAACATCTTGCTTTACTCACAGTCAGGGTCCAGAACACTTTTCCTTTACCCATTTAATCCATCACATATGACTTCATTTTTCATTTTGTGTTTCTGGCTACACACTCTTGCCTTTATTGAACTGACTCTGGCCTCAGTTCCCCTCCCAACTGGAAATTACTATCATTTCTTGACTACAAGTGGTTTCAGCCATCATCCCAATAAAACCCATCTACCAGAACCCTACCTCAGCACTGGCCCACGTACTCCAATATCCTTGGAAGGGATGAAAAGGGACAATGTGTATTACATGTTATCAAATTTTCTCAATCATGAAATTAAACCTCAAAATTTGAAACTCTAAAAATGAATACTAATAATAACTATTTGTTGTGTGCTAGGCATTTATATATGTAAATAGTAGTCTGGAATGTTTCCTTTAACCACATGAACTACATGCTATTATTATCCCCATTTTAGAGAAAAGAAGAGTGAGGCCATGACAGGTTAAGTGATTTCTAAGTTGTCACAGTTAAGTTGTGGCAAATGGTGCTAGTGCAACTGGGGGAAGAAAAAAAAAAAAACTTCTAAATAAACCTCACACCATACACAAAAATATAACTCAAAATACATAACAAATCTAAATATAAAACCTAAAATGCTAAAATGTCTAGAAGAAAACATAAGATAAAATCTCCATGATCTAGGGTTAGGTGAAATATTCTCAGGCATCCATAAGCACAATCCAGGGCACGGTGGCTCATGCCTGTAATCCCAGCACTTTGGGAGGCCAAGGCGGGCGGATCATGAGGTCAAGAGATCAAGACCGTTCTGGCCAACATGGTGAAACCCCGTCTCTACTAAAATACAAAAATTAGCTGGGTGTGGTGCCGCACGCATGTAGTCCCAGCTACTCGGGACGCTGAGGCAGGAGAATGGCTTGAACCTGGGAGGCAGAGGTTGCAGTGAGCCGAGATCGCGCCACTGCACTCCAGGCTGGCAACAGAGTGAGACTCCATCTCAAAAAAAAAAAAAAAAAAAGTCACTAAATAAATTGAACTTCATCAAAATTTAAATATTTTGCTCTGTGAAAGACCCTAATGAGAGGATTTGGGGTTTTGTTTTGTTTTGTTTTGTTTTTGAGACAGGGTCTGATTCTTTCACCAGACTGGAGTGCAGTGGCATGATCGTAGCTCACTGCAGCCTTGACCTCTCCAGCTGAAGCAATCCTCCTGCCTCAGCCTCCCAAATAGCTGAGACTACAGACATGCATCACTGTGCCTGGCTAATTTTTTTCATAAGACGATTTTAGAAAAGACAAGCCACCAACTAGAAGACAATATTAGCAAATCGTATATCTGACAAAGAACCCATTCTCAGAATACATAAAAGATTCACTAAACTTTATTATTTTGTTATGTAAACAGAATACATAAGATTCAATAAAGAAAATTAACAACCAATTATATTAGTAGGCAAAATATTTGAACAGATATTTGACCAAAGATACATGGATGGCAATTAAGCACCTGAAAATACGTTCAACGTCATTAGTCATTATGGAAAAGCAAACTAACACCCAGTCAAGATTCCACTTCACACCTATTAGCAAGGCTAAAATAACAAAGTGGCCATACCATGTGCTGCCAAGGATAGAGAGAAGCTGGAATTCTTATACATTGCTAGTGGGAAAATAAATTGTCACAGCCACTCTAGAAAATGGTTTGGCAGTTTCTTATAAAATTAAACATGTACATATATGAGCTCACAGTCCTGCCCATGGGCATTTACCCTCTAGAAATAATGTGTGTTCACACACAAAAAAAACATACAATAATGTTTACAGCAGCTCTATCTGTAATCATGAAAAACTGAAAATGTGCCAGACATGGTGGCTCATACCTGGAATCCCAGCACTTTGGGAGGCTGAGGCAGGAGGATCACTTGAGGCCAGGAGTTGGAGACCAGCCTGCCCAACATAGCGAGAACTGGTCTCTTTACAAAAATATTTTAAAACTTAGCAGGGCATGGAGGTGCACGACTGTAGTCCTAGCTACTTGGGAGGCTGAGGTGGGAGGATTCAGAACAGGAATCTGAAAAAAAGATTCAGAACAGGGATCCCTGAGGAGAAAAAAATGATCTCTAGACTTATTCCAAACTTCCTTTATTTGAATATGCCTCTATTTTACTTAGATGAGAAGAGCTAACATTTATAGAGTGCTTGCTATGTGCCAGGAACTGTCTCCGGTTTTTCTTTTATTTCTATGTAGAGGCAGGGTCTTCCTCTGTTGTCCAGGATGGTCTTGAACTCCTGGGTTCAAGTGATCATCCCATGTCAGCCTCCTGACTAGCTAGGACTACAGGCACATGCCACCACACCCAACTAATTTTTTTTTAATTTTTTGTAGAGACGGGGTCTTCCTATGTTGCCCAGGGTGGTTAAGCATTTTATGTATGTTAAATTATATAATTCTCAAAACAACCCTACAAAGTAGGGACTATCATAATCTTCATTTTATGGATGAGAAAACTGAGGCACAGAGAGATGAAACGACTTACTTCCAGGTCCCACAGCTAGGAAGTGAAGGAGCTATAACGTAGTCTGACTCTAGAATTATGTTCGCAACACTTTGCAATATAGCCTTATTACCATATTCTATAGCCTCCCCCTGATCTGCTCTTCAGTCACTGGATCTGTGGTTTATGTTTAAGTTCATAAAAGATGTATAAATAGAGACATCTTGAAGAATTTCCTAGATAAATCTTGGTTATCTATATAGTCTTCCACTTTTACAATTATTTCAAGTCAGCAAGCATTTCCTTAATGCCAATCCTAGCACTAAGAACCAGGGACCCAGAAACAGACAAAGCACAATCCCTGCCCTCAAGGAACTCATTCTAGTGAAGGAGACTCAAATGGAACAACTGTAATTCAATGCAATAACTTGGACAGCAGAAAGATCAGAGAAGGCTTTCTAGAGGAGGGGAGACAGAAGTTGAGGATGTGAACTTAAAGTTTGCCTGGAAAATATGGCACGGAAGAGCACTTCAGGTAGATGGAAGTAGGTGCAAAGGAATGAATTGGGGATGGGGGAGCACAGAGAGATAAATGAGATGGAAAAGGAGAAAGAGATAGGAAACAGAGATAAAGAAAGAGAAAGATCATGGAACCACACATGGTTCTGCTTGGTGAGTATGTTACTGGTTGCTATAAAGGGCAGAGGCAAGGCCACAGAAGGAGTGTGGCCACACTGCATGAAGCACCTACTCCTCAGTAATGCTTCCCTTGTTCCACGCTGGCAGACTTAAACATAGCACAAAGAAAACTCCCTGAAGGCTGCCTTGGCCACCACTAGCCTCCCACCATCTAGCTCAGTACCTCTTATAGAGTGCCTTGTACCAACTGTGCTTTGTGATTTAAAATTCTAATTTATGACTTTGTTGACATGAAAAATTCAATTACCACTATCGGATTCCTAGAAAGACTTAAAAGAACAGTATTGCAATTTTCACTGGCATTGTCCACAAGGGCTAACTTTTCACATTTGTGGATGACTATACAACTAACGAAGGTTTCATTCACATTATCTCAAGTAATCTTTTTTTTTTTTTTGAGATGGAGTCTCACTCTGTCGCCCAGGCTGGAGTGCAGTGGCACGATCTCGGCTCACTGCAACCTCCGCCTCCCAGGTTCAAGCCATTCTCCTGCCTCAGCCTCCTGAGTAGCTGGGATTACAGGCTCACGCCAACACACCCAGCTAATTTTTTTTTTTTGTTTTTGAGACGGAGTCTTGCTCTGTTGCCCAGGCTGGAGTGCAATGGCACGATCTCGGCTCACTGTAAGCTCCACCTCCCGGCTTCATGCCATTCTCCTGCCTCAGCCTCCCGAGTAGCTGGGACTATAGGCACCCGCCACCACGCCTGGCTAATTTTTTGTATTTTTAGTAGAGACGGGGTTTCACCACGTTAGCCAGGATGGTCTCGATCTCCTGACCTCGTGATCCGCCCACCTCGGCCTCCCAAAGTGCTGGGATTACAGGTGTGAGCCACTGCACCCAGCCTTCTCAAGTAATCTTGATAACACTTGTTGGTTAGGTGCTCCTATCCCCACTATACAGAAGAGGAAACAAAGCTTAGAGAAGTGAAGTGACCTAAGGTTCCTGCCAGAGTTCAAAGCGTATGTATCCAAATCCAGTGCTTTTTCCACTATACCACAGCTGCAAGACTCAGAGGCTACGCCTGGCTCCCACTTGCCCTAGACCTTCCTACCTGCCTCTAAGCCTCTCCAAGACTCACTTCTCACTTCTAAAGCTCTCCTTCTCTTAGGCAATCCCAAGGATAAACACCATGCCAAAACATAGTATGAGAAGTTTGTCAATGGCTGTTGGCTATCTAAATGAAAAATTTCAAAATCCAAATATGTAGCCACTACCCCCTACACATGACACTTCCTATGTCCACTTCTTTGTTTTATCACATTATCTGATCATACAACTAACTTATTTGTTTTTCATCTATTTCCCCAAATAGAATTCAAGTTCCTTGAGGATAGGGATTTTTTTGTATTTTGCCCACTGCTCTACCCCCAGTGGCTGCAAGAGTGCTTGGCACATAGTAAGTGCTCAATAAATGTCTGTTAAACATTCATTTAACGAACTATTTCGTCTGACATGCAAGGCCTTCCACAGTCTGATTTGCACAAAGGTCTCCCAACCATCTCCAACCTATTTCAAGGTCCTTCCAACATACTTCCTGGCATTCCCACTCCTATCCATTTGATTTTATTTCTACCTAGGTTCACCTAGGTTCTGCTACAGACCACTTCTTTCAGGAAGCCTTCTCTCATCACTCCAACCCACATTAATGTCTCCTTCTACAGAGCTTAACAGTACCAACCATCTGTGGCATGTGTATGGCATCTCTCAAGTGTGGCTCTACAAGGTCGACCAGCCACACCAATTAGATGGTGAGCTTCTTGAGGATAGGGCCCATCTCTCTCTCTCTTCTCTCCTATTCCCTTTCTTTCTTTCTCTCTCTCTCTCTCACTGTCTCTTTCTTTCTCTCCCCTCTCTGCATCCCACATTGCTTCTGTCCCAGTGTCTGGTATAAGTAACAAGTGATTAATAGATACTGACTCAGTGACCTGTTTATGACAGAAAATCTCAAATTATAGTTCATGTAGATGAAAAGGAGTGAAAACTGTGCTTGGTCCTATCCTATGAACAAAATGTGACAGCGTTATGATTTGTTAAAAGCTATGGCACCAGGCCAGGTGCAATGGCTCACACCTGTAATCCAAGCATTTTGGGAGGCCAAGGCAGGTGGATCATTTGAGGTCAAGAATTCAAGACCAGCCTGGCCAACATGGTGAAACTCCGTCTCTACTAAAAATACAAAAATTAGCTGGGCGTGGTGGTACATGCCTGTAGTCCCAGCTACTCAGTAGGCTGAGGCAGGAGAATCACTTGAATCTGGGAGGCAGAGGTTGCAGTGAGCCAAGATTGGGCCACTGCACTACAGCCTGGGCAATAGAGTGAGACTCTGTCTTAAAAAAAATAAAACAAAATAAAATAAAATGCTATGGCACCAGATGGCCTAAGTTAGAATCTAGGATTCACCATGTACAACCAGTTTGGATAGGAGCAGTTTTAAACTGCTACATGCCTCAGTTTCCTCATCTGTAAAAATGGGAATAATTTTAGTCCCTAACTCACAGGATGGTTATAAGTATTAAATGAGATAACAAAGGCAAGTACTCAGCCTAATGCACAGAATAAGCCCTCACCAAATATTATTATTATTGATAATGAACTAAGTTTAAGAGTAGGCCGTCTTCATAATGGGTACAAGGTTTCTTTTTGGAGTGATGAAAATACTCTAAAATGGATTGCGGTGATGGTTGCACAACTCTGTGAATATACCACAAAACATTGAATGAGACATTATAAATGGGAGAATTTTATGGTATGTGAATTTTATCCCACTAAACCTATTTTTTAAAACCCCACCAAAAGAATAGATCTTGTATCTATAGATGAGTTGGAACAGAGAGTAGAACAGAAAAGGGGCTCTCCCCAAAAGCAAGTTATTAACACTATTTGGTCAAAGCCCATAGAATTCGTGAAGTCCACTTTTGTTTTCGGTGATAGGCAAGATCTCTGTAGTGCATGGCCCACTTGGGAGGAAGAATGAGGGTCATCATACTAAGGATGGAGCTAACACTGAAAATGCTACTGAGGCCAAGCTCAGTGGCTCATGCTTGGAATCCCAACACTTTATGAGGCCGAGATGGGAGGATCATTTGAAGCAAGAGTTCAAGACCAGCCTGGACAACATAGACAGACTCCATCTCTACCAAGAAATATAGGAAAAAAAATGCTATTGAATAGGATCAGAAATGAAGGAGGAGAAAAATAGGTCACCTCTCATCTCAGACCAAGTGCAGACTGCTAAGTCATCTCAGAGAGCATTTTGGCATGACAAAAAGGAATTAAACAGGCAGTGTTTGGCTGGGCATGGTGGCTCACGCCTATAATCCCAGCACTTTAGGAGGCCAAGGTGGGCAGATCACCTGAGGTCAGGAGTTTGAGACCAGCCTGGCCAATATGGCGAAACCCCACCTCTACTAAAAATACAACAAGAAAATTCGCCAGGCATGGTAGCGCACTTCTGTAACCCCAACCACTCAGGAGGCTGAGGCAGGAGAATTCCTTGAATCCAGGAGGTGGAGGTTGCAGTGAGCCGAGGTCATACCATTGCAATCCAGCTTGGGTGACAGTGAGTCTCCATCACAGAAAAAAAAAAAAAAGAAAAGAAAAACAGGCAATGTTGGAGGAACATCCTCCAAAGCGAAACTCAACATGGAAAACAAGAAAAAGCAAATGGAAAACAACTGGCCCTCCAGAAGAGGACAACCCCCTAGGGATCCCCAGAGAGCTCCAGCTTGTTCTTTCAATTCTTTCTCTCATCCATGAGAGAACTAATTGCATTTTGGTAGTCTCAGGCAAAAATTCCATGGCAGAGAAAATTGTTCCCTGTTTACATCTTTGCCTCAGTGTTACTGGTGACAAAGCCAAGATCTAGAAGCAACTTGACCAGGGAGTGAGTTTGGAATTGTTTGCCTAAGCAGGAACCTTTGCCAGTTACCTGATCACTCTTCACCTTGACCTGGGCTAAATAAACGGAAAGTGGGGAGAAATGTATATGGGGGAGGGGTGACTGAAGAAAAAATAAAGAAGCTGGTGATTATACTTGATTCCTAGAAAATAAGTAATCCAGTATGAGATAAGCATTTCATTGCATTTCAACTTTTAAAAACTGGTCACCCTCTAAATTGTTAAGTAATTTCCTTCATATCACCACCCCGTTCCATTTATATTATTTCAAAAGTAGAGGGTTATGAGACTACCATTTTCCCAGACTGTCACATAGCAGACATTCAACAAATTTTCTTGATTAAATTAAAATGAGGGTATATTATGCTTTAGGTAAATTCCATATTCCACCACCTTTTGATTATACTTATGCCTAGGAAGGCCCTCTCACTAGTCAAAAAGCTCTAAGGGCACAAAAAACATCAGAATAACCATGGAATACTACTCAGCCATAAAAAGGAATGAAATACTGTCTTTTGGCCGGGCACCGTGGCTCATGCCTGTAATCCCAGTACTTTGGGAGGCTGAGGCGGGTGGATCACCTGAGGTCAGGAGTTCGAGACCAGCCTGACCAGTATGGTGAAACCCCATTTCTACTAAAAAACTACAAAAATTAGCCAGGCATGGTGGCAGTTGCCTATAGTCCCAGCTACTCGGAAGGCTGAGGCTGGAGAATTGCTTGAACGCAGGAGGCAGAGGTTGCAGTGAGCCAAGATCGTGCCACTGCACTCCAGCCTGGGTGACAGAGGGAGACTCCATCTCAAAAAAAAAAAAAAAGAAAAAAAAAAGAAATATTGTCTTTTGCAGCAACTTGGACAGAGTTAGAGGCCATTATTCTAAGTGAAGTAACTCAGCACTGGAAAATCAAATATTGTATGTTCTCGCTTATAAGTGCAAACTAAGCTACGAGGATGCAAAGGCATAAGAATGATATAACAGGCTTTGGGGTCTCCGGGGGAAGGTTGGGAGGAGGGTGACAGATAAAAGACTACATACTGGGTGCGGTGTACACTGCTTGGGTGATGGGTGCACCAAAATTTCAGAAATCACCACTGAAGAACTTATCCATGTAACCAAAAACCACCTGTACCCCAAAAACTATTGAAATAATTTTTTTAAAAAAATCAGTATAAATGTATTTAAATAAGCCCCTCAAAATATATTGCGAGAAAGGACACTAATCTAGGACTCAGAAGAGCTGGGTTGCAGTCCAGTTATGTGTAGCCTTGAACAGGTCCCTCTGGCCCTTGGTCTTCCCCTCTGAAATAGGAAGGGTTTAAACTAGATCAGTAGTTTCAGTCTCAAAGCAGTACTACTCCTGGGGGGCATCTGGCAAGATGCAGAGGTGATTTTGCTTGGCACAATGGCTGGGGGAGCACTGTGGATATTTAGACATCTAGCAATGCCCAGCCCAGACAAACAATGAATTGAACTATCCTGTCCAATGCCAAAAGCATATTACCCACCCTCCCCCAGAAATAACTGGACAAAATAATTAAGATCTCGGCAACTTCTAAAATTCCTTGCCGTAGGCCAATATAACAAAGAATACTGTTAAACTGTGACTGTCCTATTAAGTCTGAAGAGTGATGAAACAGTCAGTCATGTTTTGTTTGGTAAACAGAGAATGAAATGAAAAAGGAAAAGAAAAAATCCTCTACATTTCATATTCTGAAACTAGTGTGATTAACTAGTTATCTTCTGGAACCCAGAACTAGTTATCTTCTGGAACCCAGCATGACAAGAATAAGATCTGAATGTGGCAATAAGCCTTACAACTTAAAACATATCTCACACACATACACACACACACACTTACACACACACAGGAGGAACTTTATTAACTACAACCAGATGTTTCTTAACAATCATTTGCTTAAAAAAAAAATCACAAACAGTGAATTCTGTTAGACTCTGTTGTTCACATTTGAAATCTAAGTAAGTCTGAGTTAGGGGCAAGTAAAAACGAAGATTGGAAAAGTGTGCATAGAGCAGCAAGTTGTTCGCTCTGCTGGTTGCATGTGTTTGGAGCCAATAAAAGAACATGGATGGTTGTTTATCAGTTTCATCCCAAGAGTCAAGAGGGTGGAGTTGGAGAGGCTTTGCTTATTAATATAATTTACTATTTGTAATGCCTGCTCTGAAATGCTTCCCACCAATCTGCATTATTTACTCTGCCTTATAGATTAGAAACAATGAACCCTTTCTGCTACTCGTCAACCCAAAGATAAATCAGTTGGAATAAAAATTTTAGTTCCAAGGACTTAACCATAAACTGTTGTGAACCAGCAATTAACTTACTGATACAATACCACAAGCCAGAGAAAGAACATCAAAGCTTTCAGCCCCTAAGAGAAGAGGGGCCAACATTTAAATAGAATCTTTTGAGAAGATGGCTTTGGGAAAAAAATAGCTTTTCTGATTTTTCTGGACACAATTTATGATAACTCCATCCAAACCCACTACTAATCAAAGGCAAATTTAACCCCTTCCTGAAACTAGAAAAGAAACTACAATGAATAAACCTTTTCTTTTAAATATTTATTTTTTTAAAAAGCAGTTATTTTCTATGGCATAAAAGGCAGATCTCTGTGGCCAGGCCCACCTTGGCAGCAGTCTCCAAGAATATAGCGTAGAGTTCCAGAAATATAAAAATCCTGAATCTGCACTAATATTTTTGCCAGTGGCCTCACTGGGCCAGTAGCCAAACTCTAGGGTCTAATGTTTCAAAATAAGGCCAAACCCAATACTGAACAATCATCTTTACTGTTTAGCAGTGTCTTAATTCTAAGATTCATTTGCTACCAGCAAGTTGTCATATATACTGGGGAAACTAATATCCGTATTTGGCTCTGATGAATCCGTTATTTGCCCTGCCACCCACCAGTTGACTTCTCTTAGCCAATCTATCTGTAACTGTTATTCAACTTCGCAGACCTACACAGCCCTTGCTAAGGGTCAGCTGTGTGGGTCGGTTTATTTTGTAAACCAAAGAAGGAAGGAGAGGGGAGAGGAACAACACCTTGTTGCCATCTAGCATTTGGAAAGGGTGGGATAGAAGAAAACCCTAGGTAAACTGTAGCGACTTGAATGTCACAGAGAAATGATTTTCTTCCTTCTATCACCCCTGTTCCCAAATATCAGAGAACAATAAACAAAGGGGAATGAAACCAGACCACCAAAAGCTACTCTTGTTTTATTCATTTCAAATAGGCATCTCAAATTTATGTCCAAACAAAACTCAACTCTTTTCTCTTCTCTTCCCTTCTCTTCTCTTTTTCTCTTTCTTTCCGTTTCTCTCTCTCTCTCTCTCTCTCTGCCCTATATCCTCTCCCTTGCTCCCTCCACAGGCAAGTCATGATGATTCCACTTTCTAAGTATATCCTAAATCCCTACGCATTTCTCACCATCTCCACCACCACCACTTTAGTTCAAGCCACCATTCTCTTACTCAGATTAATGTAATAGCCTCCTAAACTGATTGCCCTGCTTCCACTCTCATTCCTATAATCCATTCAATGCACAGAGCCAGAAGTATCTTGAAAATACAAACTATATGATACTCCTTCATCATCCTGTTGTTTCTTTATTGCATTTATTCCTGTAAGAAAATACTGTATCTGTTTGTTAACTAGTGTATTTTATGTCTCTCTCTATGAAAATTTAAGCTCCATAAAAGGGACTTTGTCTCTTTCACCAACATATCTGCATACCTAGGACAGTGCGTGGCATACAGATATTCAATAAATATTTGTGGAATGAATTATTATTTTACAAACTCTTAGTGCACACTTATCTGACAAATCTGTGCTAGGTGCTATGGTCTGATGAAGACAAATAAGACATGTTCCTGCCCTGAAGGAACTCATAGGAGGAGCAGAAACATTAAATAATTACAATACAATATACTGAAAACAAAAATAAAAGTATAACTCAAAGGCACTGCAAGTAAGAAGAGGGGTCATCTGACTATGTTTGGGTGTGACGCAGAGAGCTTTACGGAAGAGATTTGAGCTGAAGCTTGAAGAATGAATTATTTCCAGACGGAGAAAATGTGTGATGGGTGTGGCATGCAAAGGGAACAGCACAGGCAAAGAATGGAATCTTAAGCAAAGATAGGGGTCAGAAAAATGTGGACTACAGTCAGGAAACAAAAAGCAGTTTGGTAGGTGGAGTGGAAGATATATATGGGAATAAATAACAGAAAAGGAAGCTTGAAGAGGTGGGCTGTGGTCAGAATATAAAGGGTCTCGTATGCCTATTTAAGAAGTTTGGGCCAGGTGCAGTGGCTCAAACCTGTAATCCCAGCACTTTGGGAGGCCAAGGTGGGTGGATCACTTGAGGTCAGGAATTCGAGACCAGCCTGGCCAACATGGTGAAACCCTGTCTCTACTCAAAATACAAAAATTAGCCATGTGTGGTGGCATGCACCTGTAATCCCAGGTACTCGGGAGGCTGAGGCAGGAGACTGGCTTGAACCCAGGAGGCGGAGGCTGCAGTGAGCCGAGATCGCCCCACTGCACTCCCTACTGGGTGATAGAGTGAGACTCTGTCTCAAAAAAAAAAAAAAAAAAAAAAAGAAGAAGTTTGGTATTAATTCTTTTAGACAGTAGGGAGTAAGCTGCATTTTCAAGCAACCAGGGAAAGGGATTAAGCCATTCGACAGCTATTTATTGAGTGTCTGATCAGATGTGTTTTTTAGGAAGATAATCCAGGCAACAGAGGCAATTGTATAGTATAAAAATTGTGTTTAATGCTAAAGTATTCACAGATGAAATGATATGATGTCTGAAAATTTGCTTCAAAGTAATCCAGGCCCAAGGTGGAAGGTACTAGGTGAGGGGCATAGATATGACACATTGGCATATGTTAATCAGTTGAAGCTGGGTATGGAAACACAGGAGTTCTTTATACTATTCCCTCTACTTCACTATATATTTGAATTTTCCATACCAAAAATAAAAACAAACCGAATTAAGTTTATAATGGAAATAATCTAAAATGTTTAGTAATAAGACCTATTTAGTAGTAATAAGATCTTACTGAGAAATTATGGTAGACACAGACAATGGAATACTAGTCAACATTTTTTTTTTTTTGAGACAGGGTCTCATTGTTACCCAGCTTGGAGTACAGTGGTGCAATCATGGCTCACTGCCGCCTTGACCTCCCGGGCTCAAGCAGTCCTCCTGCCTCAGCCTCCCAAGTTGCTGGGACTATAAGCACACACCATCAACTCTGGCTAATTTTTTTTTTTTTTTTTTTTTGGTAGAGACAGGGTCTCGCTTCACTGACCAGGCCAGTCTCGAACTCCTGAGCTGAAGTGATCCTCCCACCTCAGCCTCCCAAAGTGCTTGGATTACAGGCATGAGCCACCACACCTGGCCAGAACATGTTTTAATGATAGTTAAAAATGGGCCGGGCACAGTGGCTCACGCCTGTAATTCCAACACTTTGTGAGGCCGAGGCAGGCAGATCGTTTGCGGTCAGGAGTTAGAGACCAGCCTGACCAACATGGTGAAACCCCATCTCTACTAAAACATAAAAATTAGCTGGACATGGTGGAGGGTGCCTGTAATCTCAGCTACTCGGGAGGCTAAGGCAGGAGAATCGCTTGAACCCAGAAGGCAGAGCTTGCAGTGAGCCAAGATTGTGCCACTGCACTCCAGCCTGGGCAACAAAGCAAGACTCCCTCTCAAAAATAAATAAATAAATAAATAAATAAATAAATAAATAAATAAAATGTGTAATGACATGGGAAGATGTTAATATGTGTGATTTAGTTAAAAAAAAGCGATAAAAATCAGCATGTACAGGATGTTCCAATTTTTTAGCAAGCTGTAGAGTGTTGTGGTTAAGAGTGTTGAATCTGGAGCCTGAGAGATCTGGGTTTCTGCCACTTACTCACTATGTGACTTTGGGCGAGGGGGATAATAACAGCATTTACCAGTCATGAGGTTTTTGTAAGGATTAAATTGAGGTAATGTATGTGTGTTAATCCGTTCTCACACTGTTATAAGGACATACTTGAGACTGGGTAATTTATAAAGGAAAGAGGTTTAATTGACTCACAGTTCCACAGGGCTGGGAAGGCCTCAGGAAACTTACAACAGATGGGGAAGCAAACACGTCCTTCTTAACAAGGCAGCAGCAAGGAGAAGTGTAGAGCAAAAGGGGGAAAGCCCCTTATAAAACCATCAGATCTCATGAGAACTCACTATCACAAGAACAGCAGCATGGCAGTAACTGCCCCCATGATTCAGTTACCTCTCACTGGGTCCCTCCAGTGACACATGAGGATTATGGGAATTACAATTCAAGACGATATTTGGGTGGAGACACAGCCAAACTATATCAGTATGTAAAGCACTTAAAATATTATTATTAATATTATTATCAGCTATATATGGCAAGAGCTACTTAAAAAGGAAAACGCTGGGGCCAGGTGCAGTGGCTTATGCCTGTAATTCTAACACTATGGGAGGCCAAGGTGGGCAGATTGCTTGAGCACAGGCGTTTGAGACCAGCCTAAGAAACATGGCAAAACCCCATCACTACAAAAAATACAAAAACTAACAGGGTGTGGTGGTGTGTGCCTGTAGTCCCACCTACTCAGGAGGCTGAGGTGGGAGGATCACTTGAGCCCAGGAGGTCGAGGCTGCAGTCAGCAGAAATTGCACCACTGCACTCCTGCCTGGGCGACAGAGTGAGACTGTCTCAAAAAGAAAAGTTAGATAAATTATGGTGATTTACTAAATGAATAATTATTAAGGGCCCACTGCAGACAAGACATTGGAAATATAATGGTGATCAAGACATAAATGGTCCCTGCCCTTGTACAACTTGCAGTCTAGAAGAATAAACAGCAATAACATTAAAGAGCTATTACAGTATTCACAAAACATGTTTTAGCATGAAGGAATGCTTATGAATTAAAGACACAGTATTAATTGCCTAATGCTACTGAAACAATTTACCACAAATTTAGTAGCTTAAAATGACACAAATTTATTATCTTACAATTCTGGATGTCAGAAGTCCAAAGGTGTTGGTAGGGCTGCATTCTTCCTGAAAGATCTAGGGGAGAATTCAGTCCTGGACTTTTCTAGCTACCAGAGGCTACACATATTCCCTGTATCCTAGACAGCTACTTTTACCACCACATCATCTTCTCTCTATCTGACCTTTCTTCCTCCCTATTATAAGGGCCCACCCCAGATAATCCAAGATAATCTGTTCATCTCATGATCCTTAACCACATCTGCAAATCTCCTTTGGGCACTTAGGGTAACATGTTCATAGATTCTAAGGATTAGGACTTGGATATTTTGGGGAAGCTATTATTCTATCATAGACATAATTATGAATAGAAATAACATAAGGAAATATATAAAAAATATTAATAGTGGCTGAGTCTGGGCAGCTGCACTATGATTAATATTTTTGTGCCTTTCTCTCTTTTTCGGCAATTTCTAAAATATCCACAATGAGCATATTTCACTTTGTGACAGAATACAGAGACACAAACTCAAAAAATACAAAGGGGCATTCAGTAAAGCATACGTTTTTGTCTTACCCTTGTCCGTCAGCCCCCAGTTTCCTATCTCCAGAGGCAACTACCCTCAGCAGTTTTTTCTTCCAGAGATAGGGTATGCAAGAACATATCTGTGGTAGGCTGAATAATGATCCCTCAAAGATATCCACACCCTAATCCCCAGAACCTGTGAATGTGTTACTTTACATGCCAAAAGGGACTCTGCAAGTGTGGTTGAGCTACAGATCTTGAGATGTTGAGATTATCTTAGATTACCCAAGTGAGCCCAATGTAATTGCAAAGATACTTAAGAGGGAGGCAGGAGGATCAATGGGGGAGAAGTCAGTAATGTAATGATGGAAGCAGAGATTGTAACAATGTGCTTTAAAGATGGAGGATGGCCCACAAGCCAAGGATGGCAGACAGCCACTTGAAGCTGAAAATGGCAAGGAAACAGGTTCTCCCCCCAGAGCCTTGACGAGGAACCAGCCCTGCCTACACCTTGACTTTAGCAGTGAAACTCATTTTGTACTTCTGACCTCCAGAACTATCAGATAATATGTGCATGTTTTAAGCCACAAAATTGTGCTAATTTGTTGCATTAGCAATAGGAAAACAACAAAAGGTATATATATTATCAAAATAGACAATTGACCCTTGAACAACACAGGTTTGAACTTCACAGATCCACTTATATGAAGATTTTCTTCCTCTTCTGCCACCCCTAAGACAGCAAGACCAATCACTCTTTTCTCAGCCTAACTCAACATGAAGATGAAGATGAACACCTTTATGATGATCCACTTCCACTTAATGAATAGTAAATATATTTTCTCTTCCTCATGATTCTTAACATTTTCTCACCTCTAGCTTACTATATTGTAAGAATACAGTATATAATACATATACAAAATATGTGTTAATCTACAGACCAGATAAGCCTTCTGGTCAATGGTAAGCTATTAATAGTTAAATTTGGGGGGAGTCAAAAGTTATAAGGAGATTTTTTACTGCATGGTGGGAGGATGGCTTGAGTCTAGGAATTCAAGGCATCAGTCAGCTATGATTGCACCACTGTGATACACACAGGAGACAGGCAAATACTGGGTAGAAGAGAGTGGTTCCCCAGCAAAGGCCCCACCCTCAAGCCTGGAGACCCACGGCCCTAAATGGGGACAGTCATTCCTGTTTTCACGCCCAAAACATTGCCTTTTGGCCCACAACACCCCCTATCCTGTACCCATATAAACCCTGATCTCCAGGCTCCAGAAGCAGACGAGGAGACAAGCAGATGAACAGCAGAACAATGCAGCAGAGAAAGAGAGAACAGGAGGAATGTCTGAATGCCAAGAGGAGTTCAGCTGGGAGTGGTCAGAGAAGAGTTTGGCTGCTGGACAGCCAAACTCCAGGGAAAGATCATCTTCCCACTCCATCCCCGCTTCCAGCTCCCCATCCGGCCCGCTGAGAGCCACCTCCACCACGCAATAAAACACTGCATTCATCATTCAAGTTCGTGTGTGACTTGATTCTTCCGGGACACTGGACAAGAGCTCGGGATACAGAAAGCTGTCACACTGGCCCTCTGCCCTTGCAGAAAGGCAGAGGGTCCACTGAGCTGATTAACACTCAAGCTGTCCATGGATGGCAGGGCTAAAAGGGCACACTGTAACACATGCCCACTTGGGCTCCTGCACCTGTTCACCTGCATGCTCCGCTTCCCGTAAGGGGTTTGAGCAGTGGCAGCGACTGAACAGATGAGTCACACCTCTGTTGCATGTCCTGCAAGTGGGGTCAGGGAACTCTCCCGTTTCAACTGCACTCCAGTCTGGGCAACACTGCCTCTTTAAAAAACAAAACAAAACAAACAAATAAACAGTGATTTTGTTTGTTTGTTTTTAAACAAAGTATCACTCTTTCACTCAGGCTGGAGTTCAGAGGCTCAATCACAGCTCAGTGCACCCTCGAACTCCCAGGCTCAGGCAATCCTCCTGCCTCAGGCTCTCAAGTAGCTGGGACCACAGGCACATACCACCACACCCAGCTAACATTTTAAATTTTGATTGAAATTGCCAAACTCCCTTGAAAGAGATTCTGTCAATTTCTACTGCAGCAATGCATGAGGGCTACTAATTTGACATTTGCCTTTATTCATGATACTTTTTCCATATACAAATTGGAGTTTCATGCGTCAAACATATCATCCTTTCCTTTCCGTTTTTTTCAATTATACTTTAAATGTTCCTTTTTTATTCCTATTTTTCAAATTTACTTCCTAATTTTTGTATCATATAAGTAAGCCTTCTGCACTCTAAAATTAATTTTTACATACTCCCTTTTTTCCCAGAAGTTTTATGGCCCTATTTTTCACATGTAAATCTTTGATCTATCTGAAATGTACTTGGGTGTCAAGCATGAGGTATGGATACTACTCTCTTTTTTCCCAAATGGCTATCAAGGTGATCCGATAGACTTTGTTAAATAATACATCATTTCCCCACTGCTCTGAAATGCCACCTTTATCAGATATGAAATTTCTGAGTTCAATCTATTTCTAGACTTTCTGGTCTGTTCTGTTGTTTTTAGAATCATGCATCAGTACCACACTGATTTAACTACTATAGCTTAATAACATGCTATATTTTAATATCTGATAAGATTAATTTCCCCTAATTACTCTCCATTTACTAATTTCTCTGGGTTTTCATGCTTGCCTGCTTTTACATACAACTTTTAGAATCAGTTTATCTAGTTAACAAAAAAATTGTATCTTTATTTGCACTGAGTTTATTTTAATAAATTTACTTAGGCAAATTAATATTTTTATGTTGTTATCTTTCTATTCAAGAACACCTAAGTCTTTTATGTTACTATGTAATATTTTTTCTTCATGTAGAATTTACATGTTAAGTTTTTTTTGTTTTTTATTTATTTATTTATTTTTTCTTGAGACTGAGTCTCATTCTGTTGCCCAGGCTAGAATGCAGTGGCACATTCTCGGCTCACTGCAACCTCTGCCTGCCGGGTTCAAGTGATTCACCTGCCTCACCCTCCCAAGCAGCTGGGACTACAGGCGCACTACCACGCCCAGCTAATTTTTGTATTTTTAGTAGAGACGGGGTTTCACCATGTTGACCAAGTTTCTCTCAACTCCTGACCTCAAGTGATCCACTCACCTCCTGACCTCAAGTGATCCACTCACCTCGGCCTCCCAAAGTGCTGGGATTACAGGCGTGAGCCACTGCACCTGGCCTATGTATTTATTAATTTATTTATTTATTGGGACAGAGTCTTGCTCTGTTGCCCAGGCTGGAGTACAGTGGCATGATCTCAGCCCACCACAACCTCCACCTCCCAGACTCAAACGATTCTCATGCCTCAGCCTCCTGAGTAGCTGGGATTACAGGCATGCACCACCACGCCCAGCTAATTTTTTGTATTTTTGGTAGAGATGGGGTTTCACCATGTTGGCCAGGCTCGTCTCAAACTCCGGACCTCAAGCAATCCACCCACCTAGGCCTCCCAAAGTGCTGGGATTACAGGCATGAGCCATTGTGCCTGGCCTTGTTTTTTTTGTTTTTTGTTTGTTTGTTTGTTTTGAGAAAGGGTCTTGTTCTGTCACTTGGGCTGGAGTACAGTGGTGCAATCTTAACTTGCTGCAATCTCCAATTCCTGAGCTCAAGCAATCCTCCTGCCCCCGCCATCCGACTAGCTGAGACTACAGGCACACAACACCATGCCCAGCTAATTTTCTCTTTTTTTTTTTTTTTTTTTTTTTTTGAGATGGAGTTTCGCTCTTATCACCCAGGCTAGAGTGCAATGGCACGATCTCGGCTCACTGCAACCTCTGCCTCCCAGGTTCAAGCGATTCTCCTGCCTCAGCCTCTCAAGTAGCTGGGATTACAGGCATGCACCACCACGCCCGGCTAATTTTGTATTTTTAGTAGAAATGGGGTTTCTCCATGTTGGTCAGGCTGTTCTCGAACTCCCGACCTCAGGTGATCCGCCCACCTCGGCCTCCCAAAGTGCTGGGATTACAGGCGTGAGCCACCGCGCCCAGCTGCTAATTTTCTCATTTTTTTCTAGAAATGAGGTCTTACTATGTTGCCCAGGATGGTCACAAACTCCTGGGCTCAAGCGATCCTCTTACCTCAGCCACCCAAAGTGCTAGGATTATAGGCATGAGCCACCACGCCCAGCCATTAAGTTTAAGTATTTTCTCTTTTCTGTTGTTATTAAAATGGAATCTTTCCTTCCATTATATATTCTGATTGTTACTTGTTTATATTAAGGCAATTGATTTCAGGGTGCCTAAGGAATCTAAGCTCCTTCTTTGAAGGTATATCCGGGATTCAGACCAATAGATTACTGGCAGTGGAGGCTGGCTGGTGGGACCCTCAAACATTCCTTCCTGAAACAGAACAAAGCAGGACTTCCTTGTATAGCCAGTAAGGATCAAGGCTGTGGACCAGGAATGTCGACTCATGCCTGTAATCCTAGCACTTTGAGAGGCTAAGGTGGGAGGACCACTTGAGCCCAGGAGTTTGAGATGAGCCTGGGAAACATAGTGAGGCTGTCTCTACAAAAAAACAAAAAATAGCCTGGCATGGTGGCACACGCCTGTGGTCCCAGCTACTTGGAAGGCTGATGTGGGAGGGTCGCTTGAGCCCAGGAGTTGGAGGCTGCAGTGAGCTATGATTGTACTATGATTGTGCCACTGCTCTCAAAAAAAAAAAAAAAAAAAAAACAAGGTTGTGGAGGCTAGGTGAATCTACATGTCTCTCCCTGTGTTTAGGGCAAGAGAACTTGTTTGTGAATCTGCATGTCTCTCCCTGTGTTTAGGGCAACAGAACTTGTATGAGGGACAATCAGGGAGTCCTTGACTCTGAATACTAATGAGTTGGCCAGGTGCTGTGGCTCACGCCTGTAATCCCAGCACTTTGGGAGGCCAAGGCAGGCGGATCACCTGAGGTCAGGAGTTTCAGACCAGCCTGGCCAACATGGTGAAACCCCGTCTCTCCTAAAAATACAAAAATTAGCCGGGCATGGTGGTACGTGCCTGTAATCCCAGCTACCTGGGAGGCTGAGGCAGGAGAATCGCTGGAGCCCTGGAGGCAAAGGCTCCAGTGAGCCGAGATCACGCCACTGCACTCCAGCCTGGGCGACAGAGCGAGACTCCATCTCAAAAAAATAAAAATAAAAATAAAAACTAATGAGTATTCTGCTCTCACAGGATGAACCCTTGATAAGTAGTAAGTGGCTGGAAATCTACCCCTTACTCCTCTCCCATCCCAGGGGAGCTTCCCCACAGGGGCATAGGACTCTCTCAGGACTGAGGAGCAAACAGAAACTGCAATTACCTGGGTCTTGAGGTTAATCTTCTCTGGGTGGCTAGTGAAAACTACCTCCTGATTGCAAGCTGCTCTTGCCTTGGAGCAACACCAGGACTGCTCAGCAAGAGCTGTGCTGGAACACCCTCCACCCTCCAGCACAGTTCACCCAGATTTCTTTAATCTTCTCACAGCCTGTAATGGAAGTTCTATTTAGATAAAATCATAGCAGCTGTTAACGACTTTTTCCTTTGGTTGTTTTTTCCATTTTTCTTTCTAACTTCTAATTGGCTATAAACCAGGGACCACAGTGGCTTGCTAAAGGATTCCCAGAGTTACAAAACAGGCCTCCTCAGTGCCCCAGGCTCCTTATCAGAGAACATCATTACCTTTTTCAATTGCAACTCTGCAACTTTCCCAGGTAGCTGAATCCATTTCCATACTGCAGCCTTATCACATCCTGAATCCTGAGAGCCTGTTTCTGTTGGCCTTTTATATATTTTTTTGGGGGGTCTGTTAGGTTGACTCTTTTTTCTTTTATTTATTTATTTATTTTTTGAAACAGAGTCTCGCTCTGTTGCCCCAGTTGGAGTGCATGGCACAATCTCGGCTCACTGCAACCTCCACCTCCCAGGTTCAAGTGATTCTCCTGCCTCAGCCTCTGAAGTAGCTGGGATTACAGGCACCCACCACCACGCCCAGCTAATTTTTGTATTTTTAGTAGAGACAGGGTTTCGCCACGTTGGCCAGGCTGGTCTCGAACCCCTGACCTCAAGTGATCCACCCACCTTGGCCTCCCAAAGTGCTGGGATGATAGGCATGAGCCACCACACCTGGCCACAGGTTAACCCTTTCTTAATTCCCTGGGCTTTTTTCCCTTATTGCCATAGTCTTCCTTTTATCACTGGCAGGTGTAACCCTGTTCTTCCTTACTTTTCTTTTTCTCAGATTAGGCTCCTCCCATCCTCCCTTAACAAAAAGATGATTTAATGATCTTGCTTCGAGTGTAGGGACTGCCAGGACAGACTGAGAGCCAGCCCTGGGGCCAGCTGTTTCCTGATCAGAGCATCTGTAGAAAAACTGCCAGAGTGGGGGCACAAAGTGCTGCGAAGAAACAGAAGCTGTCTTTGATCTTACATTGTCCCTTGCCTTTTATTTTTCTCCACCTCCATTTATTAGCTATTTGCTAGTATTTTGAGGAGACACTGTTATACTTGCTCATGACTACATGTGTGCTTTTCTCAACTTATGCCCTATCCAATGATAGAAAGGCCCACCTAAATGATCCCCTTATTCCACAGTGCCCCAATGCTTGCATGTTTTGGTTTTTCATCTGCTGCTGCATTAATTGTTTTCAGCTGCAACTATAATAGCCCAGTGGAATAGTTTCCAAAGATTTCAAGCCAACATATTTTTCACTTGAAATTTTTAAACCCACGAAATGTTCTCCAACCCCTTCTATGTATTCCACTGCTGTGGTGATGATGCATTTAATGGTGGAAAAGAAACCACACAGAAACACAGGGCTATCAGGTTTATAAAGAAGTCACTTGCTCTGGTCCGCCTGTCTTGAATTAGGATCACATTTACACAATATCAGACAGCTAAGGCCCTAACCTAAAGGCAATGTGCTACCTTAGACTGGGAATCAGGGAGGGTCCTAAATATATACAAAATCTGGCCAGGCCCAGTGACTCACACCTGTAATCCCAGCACTTTGGGAGGCCGTGGTGGGCGGATCACCTGAGGTCAGGAGTTCGAGACCAGCCTGGCCAATATGACGAAACCCTGTCTCTACTAAAAATACAAAAATTAGCCAGGCATAGTGGTGGGCGCCTGTAATCCCAGCTACTCAGGAGGCTGAGGCACGAGAATCGCTTGAACCCAGGAGGCAGAGGTTGCAGTGAGCCGAGATTGTGCCACTGCACTCCAGCCTGGGTGACAGTGCAAGACTCTGTCTCAAAAAAAAAAAGTGTGTGTGTGTATATATATATATATATATATATATATATATATATATAGTAATAATATGCCAAACCTTCTCCACAAAACTGGTCCTCTCCAGAATTAACCATCTCAAAGAATGGTCCCATCATCTATTTACAAATCAGTGAGCCATCTTTGATATCTCCATCTCCCCAACCTTCCATATCCAATTTATCACCAAGTCCCATTTATGTAAACTCCTAAATATCCCACTAATACAGTTCTCTCCATCTCCAGCCTCATCCAAGCCATCAACTTCTTCCACCTATACCACTGCAACTACCACCTAACCGGTCTCCCTTCACCCATTCTTGCCTGTCTTGAATTCATTCTCCACTGTGCAGCCAGAGTAAGCTCAAAATATAAAGCACATCACTTGAATCTTCCTATTTAAAACCATCTGAGGGGCTGGGCGCAGTAGCTCATGCCTGTAATCCCAGCACTTTGGGAGGCTGAGGTGGGCAGATCACTTGAGGTCAGGAGTTCAAGACCAGCCTGGCCAACATGGCGAAACCCCGTCTCTACTAAAATTACAAAATAAATAAATAAATAAAAATTAGCTGAGCGTGGTGGCACATGCCTGTAATCGCAGCTACTCAGGAGGCTGAGACAGAAGAAATGCTTGAACCCAGGAGGTGGAGGTTGCAGTGAGCCGAGATCGTGCCACTGCACCCCAGCCTGGGCGACAGAGCAAGACTCTGTCTCAAAATAAATAAATAAAAATAAATAAATAAATAAATAAATAAATAAAACTCTCTAAAGGGTTCACGCTATATCTCGCTAGCATGACCTATAGGCCCTGAGTGATTGGGCAACTACTCCATACCTTCCAACTACATTGGTCTTGTTTTAGTTTCTTTTTCTTTTTTCTTTCTGTTTTTTTTTTTTTTTTAAGACAGAGTTTCGCTCTCATTGCCTAGGCTGGAGCGCAATGGCACGATCTTGGCTCAATGCAACTTCTGCCTCCTGGGTCCAAGCAATTCTCCCGCCTCAGCCTTCCAAGTAGCTGGGATTACAGGCTCTGATTGGTTGCTTTCTGTAACCAATCAGATGTTTGCATAGGAGTTTGACCTTTGTAACTTCACTTCAGCCTCTGGTCGACTGCTTTCTGCAACCAATCAGACTGATTCTGGGCTACCACTTCATTTACATGAGGTGAGCATGAAATGGCCAATGGGAAACTTCTAGGGGGTATTTGAATCCAGGAAGATTCTGTATCTGGGCCCTTGAGCCACTGCTTGGGTCTGCTTCCACACTGTGGAGTATATTTTCGTTTTCAATAAATCCCTGTTTCGTTCTTTTGTTGCTTCATTCTTTCTTTGCTTTGTGGGGCGTTTTTTCCAATTCTTTGTCCAAAATGCCAAGAACCTGGACAACTTGCAGTCACAACCCTCTACCGGTGACATTATGAGCCAGGTACTGTGCTAATCAGCATGAGATATTGTATTAGTCTGTTCTTGCACTGCTATAAAAAAATGCCTGAGACTGAGTAATGTATAAAGAAAAGAGGTTTAATTGGCTCACAGTTCTGCAGGCTGTACAGGAAGCATAGTGGCTTCTGCTTCTAAGGAGGCCTCAGGAAACTTACAATCATGGGGGAAAGCGAAGGGGAAGCAGGCACGTCTTTCTTCTTTCTTTTCTTTTTTTTTTTTTTCTTTTTTTTTTTTGAGATGGAGTCTCGCTCTGTTGCCCAGGCTGGAGTGCTGTGGCGTGATCTCGGCTCACTGCAACCTCCAACTCCTCGGCTCAAGCAATTCTCCTGCCTCAGACCCCCGAGTGGCTGGGATTACAGGTGTGCACAACCATGCCCAGCTGATTTTTCTATTTTTAGTAAAGTCAGGGTTTCGCCATGTTGGCCAGGCTGGTCTCGAACACCCAACCTCAGGTGATTCACCCGCCTCTGCCTCTCAAAGTGCTGGTATTACAAGTGTGAGCCACTGCACCCGGCCAGGCATGTCTTTTGTTGTTGTTATTTTTTCTTTCAGGCACATCTTACATGGCCAGAGCAGGAGCAAGAAGAGGTGGGGAAGTGCCACACACTTTTAAAAAATCAGCTCTCACAAGAGCTCACTATCAGGACGACAGCACCAAGGGGGATGGTGTTAAACCACAAGAAACTGCCACCATGATCCTTTCACTTCCCACCAGGCACCACCTTCAACATTGGGGATTACAATTCAACATGGGATTTGGGTGAGGACACAAATCCAAACCATATTAGATATACAGTAATAAATCAGAACCAATCCCTCTCCAAAGAAGGAAGGGAGATATTCACAATACAGCTAACTTAGTAATAAGACAGACGGCTACAAGTACAGTGTAAACAACATGTAAGTGAACATCAGGGAACAAAGGGTTAATTCTAACTGAGAAGACATCCTCAAAGGTGGTGGCATTTGGCCCGCTCTAGAAAGATTCTAGATAGACTACCAGGATTACAAAGAAAGCTAAATAAAACTCTACTCAATTCCACAAATACTTTCTAAAAGCCTGATACACACAAGGCTCTAAGTTTCAAATTGTACAGTAACACAATTGTACAGTAACAATTGTACAGTGATACAAGACTACTAAGAAACAACTTTTATCTTCCAAGAGCATCCAATGTAGTAGTGAAGATGAGTGCATAATACCAAGCATTATACAAACATCGGGAGATGTAGATTGTCCCAAGAGAGTTCAAATGAGGAAGAAATCGTATTCAGTTGGGGAGATCTAGGAAGAATGCAAGGAAAAGGTAAGATATGAGATGGGCCTTGCATGATGGGCAGACTTCAATAAACAGAGATGTATGGGGATAAGAGCATTCCAGGAAAAAAGAATGGCCTCAGCAAAAGAGACCGAGGAGAAACAGAGCTGAGCACAGGTTTGCAGAACAGTGCAGAGTCCAATTTAGCTTGATAGCCAAAGATATAAAGGGAAGTAAGAGGAGATGATGCTGGAAAAGACCCTTGGGCCCATAATCTGGAAAACCTTGAAGGTCAGGCTGCACACTCTTTTCTTGAGGAAGCCGGCAGTGTGGAAAGCCACTGAAGGTTTCTGAACAGGAAGTGGCATGATGAGTGCTTTAGTTTCGAACAGTTCATCTGGAATCAGTATGGAATGAACCGAAGGAGAAAGGGATAGAAGTTGGTGGCTAGTGTTTTCTCAGGCAAAAAGTGACAAGTGTTTGAAATGTAGCAGTAAGAAGGGGCAAGAGAAAGGTGGAGACGAATGCGAAAGACACTGCTGGAGGTAAATCTACCAGACTTAGGCATTTATTGGATGTAAGGGTCATGACAGAGGAAAGAAAGAAAGAAGGGGAGAAGAAAGAAGGAAGAAAGAAAAGAAAAGAAAGAAAGAGAAAGAGAGAAAGAAAGAGAAGGAAGAAGAAGAAGAAGAAGGAGAAGGAGAAGAAGAAGAGAGAAAGAAGAGAAGAGAAGGAAGAGAAGAAAAGAGAAGAGCCTGTCTTTGAGGTTTCCATTCTTGCCAACTGGTAGGCTACAAATACCATGAACCAAAACAAAGAAGTCAGTAGGATGTGGGGAAAATGCTTAGCTGGATTTTGACTCAAAGCAAAGGCAAAGTAAATAATGCCTAATGTCAGTATGAACTGAATCATTAAACCCCAAGTATAAAGAAATCTTACTGCATATCTTATGTTGATGGGCCTCATGATCTGTTCTCTTCAAACAGTCCAGTTAGAGTTATAGGTAGTGCTATATCAAGAACAAGAAACCAAAGAAATAGACCCTGATAAAATCTTCAGAAGAGTGCTTATCAGGACAGGTTTGCAAATACCTTGAGGCATTGTCATAATGAAAAGGGCCAAGACAGGTTCCACATATGGCCAGTAGTTTTTAAACTTTGGGAGTCAACTAAACTCTACGGAGATACCATCTTTCTCTCCAAGAAAAACAAACATAGGCACATACTCACACGTTAAAAGATAAAATTGGGGGAGAGGTTTTCACAGAGAGGTGTAATTGTACAGGAGTATCTGAAGTAAAGACTGAACATTTTGATAGCCTGCCTAGAAAGAATGATAGTGTCCTAAAAGATCAGAATTTGAACAAGCCAACACTGCACAAATCACAAATGGGTGAGGTGGGAAGATGAAGAAAGCAAAGCCAAAGATGGAGAATTAAGATACAGTCCTAGCCGCCAAATGTCCCTGTGTGTTAAATAGGAAAAGCAGCACAGCTGCCAAATGTTTCAAGTCTACAGACTCCAGCAAGACACTTGATTCAGGAATCTACGGTTTTGGGAGTTTGTCTTGGAAGCTTTCATACCACTAGCCTCAGAGCCCAGATACAGAACCGGTGTCAAATGCCTTTAAGTGGAATAGAATATTGAGATGATCTCTAGGAAGGAAAAAAGGCAGCAAATAAGTTTAAACTCAGAGAGGAGACACAACTCCTGGCAGGAAGCTTTCCTAGAGAGAAGGGTAGTGTTAATTACAACTGAAAGATAAAAATCATATGCCTTCTTTTTTGGAATTGCTACTCTTCCCTACAGATCAGCAATTTTTTGAGCATGTGCAAGCGTGTTTTCTTTTTGAAGGTGTTGATGTTGAAATGATAGCTGCTTTCAATTTGCAGAAATCTAAGCAGGGGGTCAGTGTTCAGCAACTAAATCAAAGAACAATTGTGCCTTTCGACTTTAAAAAATAAACGTCCCTATCATAGACCTACTGCTGTAGAGACTCACAGAGCCGTGCCAATTGGCTGCTTCCTCAAATGTGCCTTGTGTATGATCCTGGGCTCAAGAGAACAAGGCAAAAGGGCAATGGTGAGTCTAAACAGAGGCAGCATTCTGAACTCAGGTACTGCACGAGATGTACTGCTTGATGCAGAGGGCATTTCTTGAGCAAAGGAAACAGTTGTACCATCTAGACTCAGAAAAATGCTAAAAGTGAAGTACCACAATCATGTCTGAGGAGCGCTGGAGGGGTGGCACAAGCAGAAGAGTAAGATAAGAGGAAATGAGATGCTGAATGCAGAGTCAGGAGACCTGGGTTGAAGTCTCAGTTTTACGTTACCGCTGCGTAACTTTGTATATACGTAAGTCATTCAGCTTCTTTATCTGCACAATAGACTTAATGATAAGAACTCTACCTATTTCAGAGAATTGGTATGGGATGCCAAAATCGTGCAGCCATTATGGAAAACAGTATGGTGGTTCCTAAAAACTTTTTTTTTTTTTTTTTTTGAGACAGAGTCTCACTCTGTCGCCAGGCTGGAGTGCAGTGGCATGATCTCGGTTTGCTGCAACCTCCGCCTCCCTGGTTCAAGCAATTCTCCTGCCTCAGCCTCCCGAGTAGATGGGATTACAGGTATGCACCACTACACCCAGCTAATTTTTGTATTTTTAGTAGAGACGGGGTTTCACCACGTTGGCCAGACGGTCTCGATCTCTTGACCTCATGATCTGCCTGCCTTGGCCTCCCAAAGTGGTGGGATTACAGGTGTGAGCCACCGCACCTGGCCAAAACTTTTAAATAGAATTATCATATAATCCAGCAATCCCACTTCTGGGTACATACCCAAAGGAATTCAAAGCAGGATCTCAAAGGTGTATTTGCACACTTATGTACTCTGCAGGATTATTCACAATAGCCAAGAGTTGGAAACAACCCAAATGTTCATTGATGGGTAAAAGGATAAACAAAATGTGTTATATACACATACAAAGGAATAATTATGCAGCCTTAAAAAGGAATGAAATTCTGACACATTCGGGTAGGAGAATAGAAACTTAAAAAAGAATAAACCAAAAAAATAAAGAAAAGAAGTTCTGACACATGCTACGTGAAAGAACTGTGAGAATGTCAAGCAAAATAAGCCAGTCATAAAAGACAAATACTGTATGATCCCACCAATATGAAGTAACAAAAGTTGTTAAAATCATAGAAAAAGGAAGTAGAAAGGTAGTTGCCAAGGCTGGGGGGAGAGGGGGGAATTAGCATGTAGTGGGTATAGAGTTTCATTGTTGCAAGATGAAAACACGCTAGTGATCTGTTGCACAACAATGTAAATCTATTTAACACTACTGAACTGTACATTTAAAAATGGTTCAGACGGTAAATTTAATGCTATGTGTTTTTTCACCACAATTTTAAAAAAAGAATTCACCTGTGATGCAAACATTATCATAAAAGTGATACACATTTGAAATAATAATGTCCTACATCAGGTGCAGCATTTGCTCTTCCATCTATTCCCCTAGTCTGCTCATTACAGTCTGTTTGTTTGTTTGTTTGTTTGAGTCACTCTGTTGCCCAGGCTGGAATGAAGTGGTGTGATTATAGCTCACTATAGCTTCAAACACCTGGGCTCAAGTGATCCTCCTGCCTCAGCCTCCCATACAAGCACATGACACCACCTGGCTAATTTTAAAAAAATTTTTTAGAGCGGAGGTCTCACTATGTTGCCCAGGCTGGTCTCAAACTTCTGGGCTCAAGTGATCCTCCTGCCTTGGCCTCCTAATGTGTTGTGATTACAGACATGAGCTACCATGCCTGGCCCATTATAGTCTTTGGGGTGATTTTCTTTCTTCCCTAGCTTGGCACAGCCACACTCCTGCATTACAGCTTAGATCAGACCTGCGTACACCTGGGATTTCCTAGATGTCGGCAGAAAAGCTTGGAGGGGTGCAAATCCCCACTCTGTTGGAAGCAGAAGCTGCTGCGGAATAAGTGATCTTTATCAGGTCTAAGTGGTAGATGAGTTTTCACAAAAAAATGCAAGCAACCTGAGGTGACTGAAAAGGAGACGGTCCACATTCCCATTTTTTAACCTCTAATTTATTTTATGCACTTCTTTCATCCAAGAAATGTTTTCTAAACTTTTGGGACATAATGGGCTAAGAGAAGCAACAAGATATTATATAAAGGGCAATGAGGCTAGGCGTAGTGGCTCACACCTATAATCTCAACACTTAGGGAAGCTGGGGCAGGTGGATCACTTGAGGCCAGGAGTTCAAGACCAGCCTGGCCAACATGGTAAAAATCCGGTCTCTACTAAAATACAAAAAAATAGCCAGGCGTGATGGCACATGCCTGTAATCTAGTAAGCTACTCAGGAGGCTGAGGCACAAGAATCGCGTGAACCCAGGAGGCAGAGGCTGCAGTAAGCTGAGATCATGCCACTGAACTCCAGCCCGGGTGACAGAGCAAGAATCTGTCAAAAAAAAAAAAAAAAAAGGCAATACTCCAGGGATAACTAAATGCAACTCATAATCCTGTTTCCTGGGTCAGAAAATAAAACAGATATTATTGGGACAAAAAAGATATTATTGGGACAACTAGTTAAATTTTAATATTGAATTTAGATTAGATAATAGTATTATATCAGTGTTAAATTTCCTGACTTTGAGGCCAGGCACGGTGGCTCACTCCTGTAATCCCAGCACTTTGGGAGGCCGAGGCGGGCAGATCGCCTGAGGTCAGGAGTTCGAGACCAGCCTGGCCAACATAGTGGAACCCCATTTCTACTAAAAATACAAAAATTAGCTGGGCATAGTGGCAGGCACCTATAATCCCAGCTACTCAGGAGGCTGAAGCAGGAGAATCACTTGAACCCGGGAGGTGGAGGTTGCAGTGAGCCAAGATCACGCCACTGTGCTCCAGCCTGTGCAACAGAGTAAGACTCGATCTCCAAAAAAAAAAAAAAAAAAAAAAAAAAAAAAATTAAATTCCTGACATTAATTCTTGTACTATGCATATGTAATAAATATCCTTGTCCTTGGGAAATACATGCTGAAGGATTTAAGGGAAAGGGTTGTAATATATGCAACTTAATCTAAAATGATCCAGAAAAAATAATATGTAAATAATCAGAGACAGAATAAGACAAATAGAGCAAAACATTTTTAAAAAATCAGTGAATCTGACTGAAGGATAAACTGAGGTTCTTTGTACTATTTTTGTAACTTCCCTGTAACTTTGAAATTATTTCAAAATAAAATGGTTTCTAAAATAGATACTGGGGCCAGGCATGGTGGCTCACGCCTGTAATCCCAGCACTTTGGGAGGACAAGGCGAGTGAATCACCTAAGGTCAGGAGTTTGAGACCAGCCTGACCGGGTGAAACCTGGTCTCTACTAAAAATACAAAAATTAGCCGGGCATAGTGGTATGCCCCTGTAATCTCATCTACTCAGGAGGCTGAGGCAGGAGAATCACTTGCACCTGGGAGGTGGAGGTTGCAGTGAGCCCAGATCGCGCCACTGCACTCCAGCTTGGGCAACAAGAACAAAACTCTGTCTCAAAATAAATAAATAAATAAATACATACATACATAAAAAAAAAATAAAGTAGTTAATGGTCCAGAAGTCGACAGACATGGGTTCTAGCCATCACGTGTCCATTGGGCAGCTCATTTGGTATCTTTCAGCTCAATTTGCTCATATGGTAAAATAGGGATAATGATGCCTATATGTTCTTTTTTTACAGAATTGTTCCAAAACACAAGGCATAATGATGATACCTACGTGGAAGACTTAGAAAAAACAACAGCTTTAGAGTCAAAAGGCCAACATTTAAATCCATTGCTCTACCACTTTTATGAATATGTTGATCCTATCTTAAGCCTCAGTATTCCCACCTGTAAAATGCTGGCATCGATATGTACCTCAACGGATCATTATGGAGGTAAAATGAAACAATGCCTATAGGAAAACCCTATACAATTTATAGCATGGTAACATATCAGAATAAATAAGAACCATGTATTCCTCTCCAAATGATGCCACAAATTTGGCATAACCATACCTTGTCAATGTCCTCTACTATAAATTAGGTATAAAAATACAAAATTATCCAACTGGGGAAAATAACAAAAATACCTTTGTAATATAATGGTCAAAATATTAATACAATAATGTTCTGTTTATTCAGCATTATCAGATAATAATCCATTATAAAAAGTTAATTTTCAATTTAAATAAAGTTTATCCCTTCAAACATTTAGAACTTTTGTAATTTAACCATTTTAATGGAAAGCTAAGCTAACATTTAATTTTCTTCATTCTTTTTGTTGGTGGTGGTGGTGTTGTTTAGAGACACTATGCCACCCAGTCCTGGACGTAAGCAACCCTCCTGCCTTAGCCTCTTGAGCAGCTAGGACTACAGGCATATGCCATCATGCCCAGCTTTCTGCTTTCTTAAATGGTTTTTGGATGACTCCACTTCATCACTGTGACAACATCAGTCAACCTGAGGCTGTCACATACTCAAAGAATGCTCAGGTATGTAGGACTATTGAACTCTACATAAAATAGACACAAAGCACAATGCTTTATAGGCCTTATGTCTGTTTTCCCCAATATTTTCAGGCTCCCCCAATACATACACATACTTCAATTCAATTCCATTGTCACTTCTTTTTCATACCAAAGTTCTGGTGCTAGACTCCTCCTCACTTCACCTCCAAATCCCTAGATTCTGCTTCTAAATTTCTAAGGGGTAGAAACCACATCAGAATTTAAATGAAGAGCCAATAAAATCAGGACAACATTCTCTCACACGGAATAGTGCACAGCAAAAACCACTTAAGCTATTTAGAGACCTTTTTTGGAAAGGCAAGCCTCTAGACTCCCAGCTTTATTCTGGATATTGAGATTATTAGAAAACTGACCTTCAAATGCCCAGTAGTATTAACATAATGAGGTAACAGCAGTGACAATATTCTAATTGATGTGCATGTTAAATCACTTATTCTACTTAGCAACTGGGCCAGACACAGTGGCTCATGCCTCTAATTCCAGCACTTCGGGAGGCCGAGGCAGGCAGATCACTTGAGGCAAGGAATTCGAGACCAGCCTGGCCAACATGGCGAACCTTGTCTCTACTAAAAATACAAAAATTGTCCAGGCGTGGTGGTGTGTGCCTGTAATCCTAGCTACTCAGGAGGCTGAGGCAGGAGAATCACTTGAACCCGGGAAGCAGAGGCTGCAGTGAGCCAAGATCATGCTACTACACTCCAGCCTGGGAAACAGAGCGAGACTCCGTCTCAAAAAAAGATAATAGTAATAATTAGCAACTAATCCATGGGCTTATAAATAAAAAAATTAAGCCAGAAAAGCAAAATTACTTGATACACCCCTATAGTCTTTAAGTCTCAATCAACATTTCCTCTAGGCATACAGCACTTAATAAGAAAGAACTTTCATTTCCATGATCTCACTTGATTCTCAGAATAATCTTGTGAGGGGAACAGGGTAGGTGTTCTTGATCCCATTTCACATATAGGGAAATTGAGGCACCAAAAGGTGAACTGTACCTAAGATTACATGGTTATCAAAGATTTAAGACTAGAATCCTAATTCTATAAACCCTAGGCCAGTGCTTTCTGCTGGGCCACACTGACTCTCATGAACACACAGGAGCATCTGTCAGTACCCTATCTCTGGAGAACATTTTATTGGCTACAGTCCTGGAGAGGAGGAGTTGTGAACTGTTTCCAAAAAACCCAGGCCCAACAATAAGGTGATTATCACTAGGCAGGGGATTATAAACTTTGCGACCAAAATCTCTTTTATAGGCTTCAGCAATGCCCTAGAATGCTGAGGACAATGTTCAGAATGTCATAAGACAGCTGGAGATGATCCAGAAAGAGGACAAGAAACTCACCAAACAAGGGATGTGTTTTTAAGTGAGGTTGCTAACAGAAAAAATACAATTCTTTTGTATGCAAAGATGAGGAATGAGGGCTGAGGGCTGAGGGCTGAAAATACAAATCTTTAAAATCACACAAGGTAAGGATATGTGAATACACTTTTCTTTTTTAAGCAAGTCTAAAAAACCAGAACTTGGAACTTCCTCTTGAAGTTTCAAAGAATCACTTCTAGGACAAATCAAATAACGTCATACTTTCATGAGCAGACTTAGGAAACTCCTTTATGTGGGTTAGAGTTATAAACAGGTTTAAGAAGGAGTTAGAAAAATTAATATGGGGTCAAGACATAGAGAAATTTGGACTTCTAGGGTATCTAATCACTGTGTGAAGCAACATCATTCTTCTCATCAACTATCTCCTAATGCCACTGTCCAAAACAAAACCCCTAGCTGAATGAATCATGGGTTTGAATCAAAGCAGCAAATCCAACATTTTTATAAGTCAGTTCATGCAAATATTATGGATCCTGAAGAAAGCTTTAAAATTATTTATCAAGTTCTTCAAAAAATTAAAAATATAATTACTATATGATACAGCAATTACACTACTGGATATATCTCAGTCCATGTCTGATGCTATAACAAATTACCACAGACTGAGTAATTTATAAAGAACAGAAATTTATTTCTCACAGTTCTGGAGGCTGGGAAATATAAGACCAAGGTGCCGGCAAATTAGGTGTCTGGTGATGGTCCAGGCTCTGCTTCCAAGATGGCACTGCCTCCATAGGGGAGGAATGCCGTGTTCTCACATGGCAGAAGGCCGAAGAGCAAAAAACAACAACAAAAAAGGCCAGTGCAGTGGTTCACGCCTGTAATCCCAGCTACTCAGGAGACTATCACCGGAGAATCGCTTGAACCCGGGAGACGGAGGTTGCAGTGAGCCAAGATAGCGCCACTGCACTCCACCTTGGATGACAGAGTGAGACTCCATCAAAAAAAAAAAAAAAAAAAGTGGAGGAAAAAACTTCTTCCATCAAACCCTTTTATGAGGGTATTAATCCACTGATAATAACAGGGGCCTCATTACTAAACATCTCAGGGGCCTCATTACTAAACATCTCCCAAAAGTCTACACTTCCTAATACTGTTGCATTGGGGATTAAGTTTCCAATACATGCATTTGGGGATATACATTCGGACCATAGCAGGGTATATACCCAAAAGAGTTGAAAACCAAGGCCTCAGAGAGGTATTTGTACACTCATATTCACAGCGGCATTGTTCACAATAGCCAAAAGGTGGAAGCAACCTATGTGTCCATCAATAGGTGAATGGATAAACAAAATGTATACGCACATAATGTAATATTAATTCACCCGTAAAAAGAAATGAAATTCTGACACATGTTACAAGATGGATGTATCAGGGCTAAGGGAAAACTCCCTCCATCCTTGCTGGTTCTCTGAAAAATCAACTGACAAAAGGAAAATTAATAGGAGAAAAGGCATACAATTTATTAATGTGCACAGGAATCATACAAAATATAAGAATTCAAAGAAAGGCAAGGTAGCTGGCGCTTTTATTTTTTTTAACTTTTATTTTAAGTTCAGGCATACAAGTGCAGGTTTATTATATAGTTAAATTGCACATCACGGGGGTTTGGTGTACAGATTATTTTGTCACCCAGGTAATAAGCATAGTACAATAGGTAGTTTTTCAACCCTCACCCAATAATTTCCCAATAATGGGATTGCTGGGTCGAATGGTGGTAGTTCTGTTCTAAGTTCTTTGAGAAATCTCCAAACTGCTTTCCAAAGTGGCTGAACTACTGTATAAGTGATCCCTTTTCTCCACAACCTTGCCAGCATCTGTTATTTTTTGACTTTTTAATAATAGCCATTCTGACTGGGGTGAAATGGTATCTCACTGTGGTTTTGGTTTACGTTTCTCTAATAATCAGTGATGCCGAGCATTTTTTCATAGGCTTGTTGGTCTTCTTTTGAAAACTGTCAGTTCGTGTCCTTTATACACTTATTAATGAGGCTGTTTGTTTGTTGCTTGTTAATTTGTTTAACTTCCTTATAGATTCTGGATATTAGACCTTTGTTGGATGCGTAGTTTGCAAATATTTTCTCCCATTCTGTAGCTGGTCTGTTTACTGTGTTGATAATTTTATTTGCTGCACAGAAGCTCTTTAGCTTAATTAGGTCCCATTTGTCAATTTTTTTGTTTTATTGCAATTGCTTTTGGTGTCTTTGTCATGAAATCTATGCCTGTTCCTATGTCCAGAATGGTATTTTCCGAGATTTTCTTCCAGAGTTTGTATAGGGTTGACGCTTTTATACCATCTTGAGGTTACAGAAAGAATGGAAACTCCTCGAGGCATGGCCAAAAACAGGTTATGGTGGAAAATCAGGTTACGGTGGCAGAACAGGGGGAGAAGAGGAGGCCTGGCTAGCAGAAGTGGTCTTGTTATATAGATAAAACTTCACAGGCAGAGCCCTCGGAGAGAATAGATGGTGAATGTTTATTCAGACCTTTATAGGTGTCAAACTCTCAGTTAATCTTTCCTAGATCTGGACAAGAGAGAGCCTCAGAAAAAACCTGGCTACATCAGTGCAGATTTTCCCTACAGCTGCAAATGTCCCCAAAAAGACAGCTTTGCAGGGCTACTTCTGTTTACTGGTGCTCTGAACAGTCATCTTAAAATATGACAAAGAAGTATATTTTCAGGTGAAATATTTTTGTTTCCTTCAGATGAACCTTAAGAACATTATGCTAAGTGAAATAAACCAGTCACAGCAGGCCGGCCAAAAACTGTATACTTTCCTTTACATGAGGTACTTCCACTTATAGAGTAGTCAAATTCATAGAGACAGAAAGTAGAACAATGGTTGCCAGGGGCTGAGGGCAGCTGGGAATGGGGAGTTAAAGTTTAATGTGTATAGTTTTAATTTTACAAGACGATAAGAGTTCTGGAGATGGGTGGTGGTGATGGTTATACAACAATATGAATGTACTTAATCCCACTGAACCAAAGACTTAAAAATGATTAAGATGGTACCTTTATGTTACGTATACTTTATCACAATTTAAAACAATAAAAAATTATTTATCAGACTCTCTTAAACAAATCCTTTTTCTTGCCCACATAAGAAGGGTTGAGGATGAAAAGTCTATTTATAAACTGAGAAGAACTTGCCTAAAATGGTACATAAAAAGAAAGACACTAGGCCCATCTCAACTATATACTTGGGGCCTGAAAAGGGAAGAATGCAACTAAATATGGTTTATCATGTGAAAGTTTTTATTTTGTTGTTCAATAGTAATTTTTTAGAGTATTTCTTCATTTATATCAGTTTCAGAAGCATTCTGAAGGTACTGCAGATGTCAGATGAGAAATATGAATTCCTGGGTCCTATTCCCACATTGGCCAAGGCTCCCTACAATCACAAAAAGCTTCTGCAGTGACTCAAAGCGAGGCAGGAAGCAAAGGGAGAAGAAAGACAAACAAGTAAAATAGCCTGCCATCAAATGTGAAATTATTCCTCTCCAGCTTGTTCAGGCCCAGTATGCAATAGACCCTATTTATATATTTCTTCTGGGGTTTCTAAATTACTTCTGTAACAACTAGGACATAGTGAGAAGTTCAAAAAGAGGCCAACTTTCTAAAGACAGAGGACGTCTGTGTATTCTGTGAGGCGATTTATACACACATCTCCATTAATGCACATTATCCCTGTCCTGCAGCTTTGTCTATCAGAATAACCAACATCAAGGTAATCAAAGCCGATTCTCAGGGGAAGGTGGGCAGATTCAAAGATATGGTGCTGGAAAAGAAGATAACCCTCTACACCCACACGCATATGTTACTGTTACTGTGATTTTCTTCCAAGCCAACACCATCTGCCTATCAAATCCATGCTGTAACCACCTATCCTTCCCCACACGCCCACCCAGGGCCCTTTGTTCAACCTCAGCTCTGACAAAACACGCAAAAAAGGGGTTCTCCCTATCTGTTGCAATTCCAACAACTAAGAAATCCTAGATAGGGCAGTTGCAGTGGCTCATACCTGTAATCCCAGCACTTTGGGAAGCCAAGGCAGGAGGATCACTTGAGCCCAGGAGTTCAAGACTAGCCTGAGCAATATAATGAGACCCCCATCTCTACAAAAAACAACAAACAAACAAACAAAATGAAAGATATCCTAGAGAAAACATTATACTTTGAATTGCCATAAGGCAGTCTCATTGCATCTTTAACCTACTCTCTTAATTTAGGTACAAGCAAATCACCAGCTCATAAGGGGGAAGGAAGTCTCTTTACAGTATATTACATAATATTCATGGGATAAGACAGCCTGGAAAGGGAAGAATATGTATTAAGAACCAAGGCAGTAGACCAGGTCCCATTATTGACAAGAACACTGTCTCTCTTAATCCTTAGATGAGCCACTTAACTGTTCTGTCTCAATTTATCTCCTGTAAAAGAGGGTCTTATTAATTCATTCAAATAAAATACTTAGAGACAACTGAGCGCCAGGCGTTATGTTAGGCACGTTGACCAGAACTAAAGATTGTTCCCTTTCTCAGTGCCAGTGGAACCACAATGATATAACATCAGACCCAAGAGCACTATAAGTAACAATGCTAATCTTTCTCAAATGGTTGTTACTGAAAAGGAGAAGAGGATCAGGCACACCAATACCTTACTGGTGAGTGTGGCTGCTGTTATATGCCATCCCATAAGGCTTTCTGATCAGTCCCTACTTTACTGTCATTGGAATATGGGCAGGGCTGTGTGACTGTGAGAAATATGCACTCATATTCCTTTTCGCTTCTCTTTGTGAAGTGTATTCTTGAATTTTCAAGACATAAGCCATATCTAAACACCAACTAAGTTATTAATTACTACAATTTAAGTTTGTTTATGGCACAAGCATTGTCATAAGTTTTTTTTTATTTTATTATTATTATACTTTAGGTTTTAGGGTACATGTGCACAATGTGCAGGTTAGTTACATATGTATACATGTGCCATGCTGGTGCACTGCACCCACTAACTCGTCATCTAGCATTAGGTATATCTCCCAATGCTATCCCTCCCCCCTCCCCCCCACCCCACAACAGTCCCCAGAGTGTGATGATCCCCTTCCTGTGTCCATGTGTTCTCATTCTTCAATTCCCACCTATGAGTGAGAATATGCGGTGTTTGGTTTTTTGTTCTTGCGATAGTTTACTGAGAATGATGATTTCCAATTTCATCCATGTCCCTACAAAGGACATGAACTCATCATTTTTTATGGCTGCATAGTATTCCATGGTGTATATGTGCCACATTTTCTTAATCCAGTCTATCATTGTTGGACATTTGGGTTGGTTCCAAGTCTTTGCTATTGTGAATAATGCTGCAATAAACATACGTGTGCATGTGTCTTTATAGCAGCATGATTTATAGTCCTTTGGGTACATACCCAATAATGGGATGGCTGGGTCAAATGGAATTTCTAGTTCTAGATCCCTGAGGAATCGCCACACTGACTTCCACAAGGGTTGAACTAGTTTACAGTCTTTTAAATATATACTTAAACAGTAGAGACTAACATTTATTAAGAGTATATTACTTTCAAATATGTTATTTCATGTATACATTCCATAACCAAGGTTGGTGTTACTGTCTCCATTTATAATTGAGGAAATTGAAACTTTAAGAAGTTCATAGCTTGTTCAAATGCCACCCAGATAGTAAATAGGGAATTCAAACCCAGATCTATGTGCCTCCCAAGCCAATGGTCATTCTAGCAACTAAATGCCATTGTGCTAAGCCTTCCCATTACCATTACTTGCCGATGAGCTCAATTTCCTAGATAGAGAATATGCTGAAACCTAAGCTCAGTAACCTAACTTCAACCAAGACTATGTCTTTAACCACTTTAGTCCCAAATGTTCTTTAGGTGCATAAGATTAAAAAAAGAAGAAGACTTAATTAAAGCCCTGCAGTCCAAAAGTTAGCATTTCCCCTTCCAAACTAGTTTCTACTGCTCTCAAAAGGACAGAGTTAAAGATGGAAGACATCTACAAGGCAACAATCTAATTCCATTCTTTCTCTAGCCACATCTGTCTTGGCTGATTTAGGTGGCTAGGAAGCAGAGGAGTTGACTCCATGACCTCTCAAGACTCTTTCTAATACTGTAATTCTGATACTCTTTGCCCTACTTACACATGGGAACCTGTGATTATTCTCTATAGCTAGATTTTGGAGGCCAGATTGCTCCATTTTCGAAAAGGTACCATGAATAACATGAGACAGAAACTTATAACTGCCATACTTTTAAAATCTGTATTAAATCATACTAAAATAATCATCCTGAAATAACAAGATCATACCAATCAATCAGAAGGAATTAAGAGTCAGGGAAGCAGAGAGTTGCTCCTATTCATAACATTTCTTCTCTTTAGACCTCAGTGAAATATTATCTGACCAGTTGGAGAAAGCTTGACTGGGCAATGTGCCCTGTGGTGACTTCTGTGGTTCCTGTCCTGTAGCCTTCACTACTTGGTGTATTACATCATTATTAACTATAAAGGGAACTGCTGTCTGGCCCCTTTAATAAAGAACTTCCCAACTCTGTCAAAGAGAGAAAAAGGTCCCTGTTAGCTTATGACAAATAACATATCAAAAACCATGGGTTTCTCTGCCAGTGGAGCTTCAGACTGCTTATATATTACCCAATTGTATAATACGCTTTAGGTCTTAATATACCAGTTCAAGGCTGGGTGTGGTGGCCTATGCCTGTAATCCCAACACTTTGGGAGGCCACAGCGGGTGGATCACCTGAGGCCAGGAGTTTGAAATCAGCCTGGCGAACATGGTGAAACCCCATCTCTACTAAAAATACAAAAATTAGCCAGGTGTAATGGCGAATACCTGTAGTCCTAGCTACTCGGGAGGCTGAGGCAGGAGTATTGCTCGAACCCAGGAGGTGGAGGTTGCAATGAGCCGAGATCACGCCACTGCACTCCAGCCTGGGTGACAAAGCAAGACTCCGTCTCAAAAAAAAAAAAATTATATATATATAGATGGCTCACTGAAACCTCTGCCTCCTGGGCTCAAGCCATCCTCCCACCTCAGCCTCCTGAGTAGTGGGATTACAGGCGACCACCATGCTTGGCTAATTTTTGTATTTTTTGTACAGGCAGGATTTCACCATGTTGGCCTAGCTGGTATCAAACTACTGAACTCAAGCAATCTGCCCCACCTGGGCCTCCCAAAGTGCTGGTATTATATATATACCAGTTCAAAGTTCAAAATCAACAAACACATACAAATTATTCAAGGGCTTTGTGAAAAATCCCATCGACTATCTATAATGGGAAAGAGGAAAACGGAGTTTGTGACCAAATACACAAAGACAGACAGTCAAAAAGGATGAACTGTTTCTGCACTAGTGAACCAATGTGTTTCTGAATGCCCACTGGGAAAAGCAAAACTCCTGTATGAGAGTTTCTTAAGATCAGAACTGAGACTGTGTCAGGCCCCGGGGTAGGCAATAGGAATACATCTCTGATGATGAACACTTTGGCCATTCAAACAGGAAAACACCTCATAGCACAACCTGCATTCCAAGCTTTCATTATGTATGCGGGAATAGGTCATTTCCAAAACCACTTCCCTGCATACCTCTCTACACAAACTCAGCAGAAGCTGGACACAAACAAGAAGGTCCAAGGAACACTTAAGGAACTCAATGCCCTGTCCCACCCAACAACAGCCAATTAATGTTGCACAGCCTGTTTTAGTCTCAGGGCTATTCTGTGTCTATTGCAATGACTCAATTCTGCCATTTTATTGCAAAAGCAGTCACAGACAATATATAAACAAATAGGTGTGGCTATGTGCCAATAAAACGTTATTTATGAAAACAGATATTATTTACGAAAAGAGGAGGTGGACAGGATTTGGCCATGAGCCACAGCATGCTGGCTCCTGCTTTACTACAAATAGATCTCCTTGAGAAATCAAGTTACTATTCCTTTTTATTTTTATTTATTTATGTATTTATTTATTGTGAGATGGAGACTTACTCTGTCATGAAGGCTGCAATGCAGTGGGGCGATCTCAGCTCACTGCAACTTCCACCTCTGGGATTCAAGCAACTCTGCCTCAGCCTCCCAAATAGCTGGGATTACAGGCGCATGCCACCACACCCAGCTAATTTTTGTATTTTTAGTAGAGACAGAGTTTTGCCATGTAGCCCAGGCTTGTCTGGAACTCCTGACCTCAGGTGATCCACCCATTCCGCCTCCCAAAGTGCTGAGATTATAGGCATGAGCTACCACACCCAGCCTCAAGTGACTATTCCTTATCCCCTCTCTCTTCTGCCCAGGACTTCTGGAAAGGAGCAAAAAGCAAAGGTGCAAGGCTAAGAAGTTTCCCTCCATCAGTTATTCTCAAAAGCAGAAGCTACAAAAGACTTCAAAGTAAAAGATACCTGTGGGTATCCAATCTACTTATTTCTACTTATCACCATTAAAAAACAAAAATCTTTGCTGGTTTAATGGAGAGACCAGAGCTGCCTTCTCTAGTGTGCCAACAGGATGACACATGTTTTCTATTAAACATCACATTATTAACTCCTGCCATTAGAAACATTAAAGGCACAGTTGACCAGCAGCTTTCAGAACAACTGGAAGCCACTGGGTGGAAGGGCGGGAAAACACACTTTGGGAAAGCCAGTTCTAAAGGGGGCTGCTGACTTCTTAGAGGTAAGACTGCTACTAAAAAAGGAAACCCTCCCTGAAGAGAAGAACTGCCAAGCAACCGCCTCCTTGCCCAGTGGCCAATTCAATGAATGCTTCAATCAGCCAGATCTTGCTGGACTTGTTAGACCTGACAAAACAACGGCAATAGCTTTGGTAATAATGTCAGACAGGGGCTTGTACAAAATTGCCTGCTGCAATGGAAATCTCTATAATGAGCTCTGCTGAAAACACATGCCAATTATGCCCATATTGCCAGAGGAGCAGAAGCTGATTAAAGGCATATGGGTAAGAAGGAGGCAAAAGAACTGGTCCTAAATATACTACCATAGCATACCTATATTTATGAGCCCCTCTGAATGTCAGAGGCTGCCTAACACATGGCATAAGAAGATCCAAAAGACTTGAAATCACAGTTTGAAGGTGAATCATTAGAGCAGGGATGGCTGGCTAGGAAGGCAATTTTAAAAACAAAGCACAATAACACAAGGTCTCTACGAGGGCTTCCTCAGGTCCTAGAGGGAAAAGGAGATAGTGGCAGACACAGGCAACCCCAAGGAGGATACATGACAGGGTTTACAGGGACTGAGCTGTGTGCACAGATGGTATTAGGAGGAGAGGCTCAAGGAGCAGGAGAGGGCTGAGCGCAAAGCCAGGCCAGCTGGGACAGACATCAGGGAGAATCAGGTAACTACAATGGCAAGACACCATACAGGAAGGCCCAGAGATGCAGACTTCCCAAACCCACCCTGCAAGGCGTAACCATTGACCTCCTTCTATAATACGTCATAATATAGTAAAAAATTGTCCACCTCTAGGAGCCAGAAGATCTGGGTTTGAATCCCAACTTGCCACACACTAGTGGAACAATTTTGAGCAAATAACTTCTCTGAATTTCAATTTCCTCATCTGTAAAACAAGGGACCATTATCTGCCCTTGGTGACTTCACCTGTCTGAGAGCACTAATAATGCCCTGCCTGATTAGTTCAAAGGGTTGTTGTAAAGATCAAATCGAGATCATAGGTGAAACTGTTGTTGAACTGAAAAATACTAAGAAGGAAATTATACTGTGATTATTTTTACGAAGTATTATGTGTGGTATCACTACAAACACACAACTCTGTTTAAGGATGAAACTGGTTCCAAGCAAGATAGAAGCCCCAGCTTTCCCTCACTTCTTCTTTTTTTTAAATTTTTTGTTGTTGTTTGTTTGTTTGTTTTTTTGAGATGGAGTTTTTCTCTGTCACCCAGGCTGGAGTGCAGTGGTGTGATCTCGGCTCACTGCAACCTCCGCCTCCCAGGTTCAAGCAATTCTCCTGCCTCAGCCTCCGAAGTAGCTGGGATTACAGGTGCCTGCCACCATGCCCAGCTAATTTTTTTTTTTGTATTTTTAGTAGAGACAGGGGTTTCACCATGTTGGCCAGGCTGGTCTCGAACTCCACACCTCAAGTGATCTGCCCGCCTCGGCCTCCCAAAGTGCTGGGATTATGAGCATGAGCCACTGCACCTGGCCTTTCTCGCCTCTGCTACTCTGCTAGTGTGGCCATCCAATTCCTGGCTAAGTTGTTACCCAATTAGCACACTGGCACCCCTCACTTCCCCATTTAGTACCATTACAGAACAATCATCTCCAAAGTCAACATTCACAGGTAACTTGGGCTAAATGATGTCTGCACCATCCATGAAACTTCTAGAATAAAAAAGCAAGTGGTCTATAAAATACCATCCTACTTTTCTTCTTTCTTAACTCCTTAACAATTTTTTTTTTTTTTGAGACAGGGTCTGGCTCTGTCGCCCAGGCTGGAGTGCAGTGGTGTGATCACAGCTCACTGCAACCTCTGCCTCCTGGGCTCAAGCCATCCTCTCACTTCAGCCTCCTGAATAGTTGGGATTACAGGTGAGTGCCACCATACTTGGCTAAATTTTGTATTTTTTGTACAGGCAGGATTTCACCATGTTGGCCAGGCTGGTCTCGAACTACTGAGCTCCAGCAATCTGCCCCACCTGGGCCTCCCAAAGTGCTGGTATTATGGACGTGAGCCACCATGCCCCACCACTACTTTACAATTTTTAAGTTTTTTTCCACCTAAAGACGTAATGAAAAATGCCCAAGGTTACTCCCTCCTTTATCATCAATATGCATCTTCCCCAATTTTTTTTAACCACCTCACTGGCTTCAGGCAATTCTCCTTTAAAGATATCTACCTTGGTCTGGACTGTCTTCCTCAGCAGCCTTCACAAAATAGCACATAGAAATTCTTACCACAAGCTCAGGTGTCTCAGCCCTGTCAGCTACCCACTTCTCTAATGCTGTTCTCCAGCTTTAAAACCTTTTCTAATGGCCACTTCCTATGGGTATGTGTACAGACGGCTACTTCTGTTTATCTACAGAAGGCCCCAGATGTCTTCTTGACACTTCTACTTTCTGAACTATGTATTCTTCTGTACAGCACTTATATTCTCTTTCATCACTAAAGGGAATAAAAACAATGGGGAACCGTGGAAAGAATACACAGAAAATCTAAGTCTTGGCTCAACTACTGACTAGCTATGCAATCTTAGGGAAGTACTTAGGTTCTCTAAATCTTAGTTTCCTCATCTATAAATTGGAGGTAATTTAACACATTTCTTCCCTGTTTAGTTATAGAATGTATGTATGTTAAAGTGCCTGGTATACTGTAAAGAGCTTTGCAAATGGCAGTTTGTACCTACATCTACCTATATATCCACATCCTAAAACCCAACTCAATTTGTATTAGAGTTGCTTCTTCCTCATTCATAAATGGATTCTCTAGATTTCACATATTTGGGGGAAAGATCTATTATAGAAGGTCTGTCTCTTGATCTTCTATTTTTATCAAGCTCCTACTAGGCAAAGGCTAACCAGAAAAACTCCAGAAGTAACTTCAGACTCCCTGAACCTTCCCCTACTTCATTCCTGCAGGTCTGTAAAATGCTTGGCTGCCTTCAGGCTGACACTGAACATGCATTCTTGGCAAGAGGCATTGAAGAAAAAACAACTCTTTTCTTTCTTTCACAAGCTGAAAGTGATTCTCAACAGAAAAAAAAAAAAAAATCACAGTCTCAGCAAAGAGAGGTTCCTGAAGGGTAGAAACTGTTTTCATGAAGCACAGTAGGACCGATTATTGGTTTCAGTACTGATTTTGTGACTAACTGGCTCTGTGACCTTGGGCAAGGAACACCCCTCATAGGCTTCGGTTTCCTCATCTGAAATATGAAGGCATTAAATGAAATGTTCAAAAGGTCCCTCGAACTCTGAGTCCAATTCCAGCAAGATACTGCCGATTAGTCAAAAGAAAAGGAAATTGTTAAATACAAATAGCATCTGCTCTTCACAAAGCAAAAGCAAACAAAATCCCAAGAAGCCCCAGCTTTCCCTCCCCTTCTACTCTGCTTTCATTGTTATCTAATCCCTGGCTGAGTTGTTACCCAATTAGCACACTGGTACCCCTAGCTTTCCCATTTAATGCCATTACAGAACAATCATCCCCATAATCCCTCAAACACTGGGCATGGATTCTAGAAGACAAACCTCTCCACATCAACCAAACAGGGAAAAAAAATCAATATTTCCCATGTTTTAGAGCAAAAGAAATTCAGCATAGTGATGATGGTGGCAGAGGCATTTTCTTTACAATGCTCCAGGTTTGTTTTTTGTTTTTTTTCTGCACTCAACAAAAGTTGTAAGGGGCAGCTATAAAACACCTCAATGCCTTATTACCCACCCTCCTCCTCCCACCTAATGAATTCAGGATGGATGAATTCAAGATTACTCTCCAGCTGTCAATTGCCACATACATAATATATATTTTTCCCAATCACAGAGAAAAGCTTTTCCACAACAGCCTGGCTCTGGAAAGAGTTGGAAGTTGAAGTGTGGCCCTCCTGCTTCTCGGAAGTTCTTAATGAAAACCTTTTGTAAAGAACTGCCTTGGAGTTCCTCATATGGCACTATAATGCTGGACTTACTGCTCACCACTTGTGAAAAATTCCAAGCTGCCTTAGGATAAAAATAATATGGGGAAAGACTTTGTCACTCGTTAGTAATGCCACAGGTTTCCCAATATATACTACTCACTACATGAAAAGCAGCTGTGTTTGCCCTAAGAGGTCAACAGATGAGCAAAGAGGGGAGACTTTGGGAACTGCTCAACCAGCTGGTGTAGGCTCTTGGGGCAGAAAACAAAGAGGACAGGTGTCACACCACCAAGATGTATTGCCATTATTCTATGACAAAGGAAACAGAACACAACCAGACCCTAATTAAACTGAGCTAGATTGCTCAACAGGGAAATCACCTGATCCTAGCCCTAATGGGGAGGAAATACTGAAAAGAAACCTTCCACTAATGCAATTTTTGCTGCCATCTGGGTCATTTCAAACAAAAGCACCCCTAGCCCCAATAAAGAACATCAAGACAGTTGAAATGCAAGCTACCTGCTTGCAGAAAGAGCCTTGGACCCAGCACTTTTGGAGGCTGAGGTGGAGGATCACTTGAGCCCAGGAGTTTGAGAGCACCCTGGGCAACAACACAACAAAATCCCATCGCTACAAAAAATTTAAAAATTAGCCAGGCATGGTGGCACGTGCCTGTGGTCCCCAGCTACTTGGGAGGCTGAGGTGGGAGTATCACTTGGGGTTGGGATTCAAGGTTGCAATGAGGAAAGACAGACAGAAAGATAGAGGGAGAGAAAGAAAAAAGAGAAAGAAAAAGAAGGAAAGAAGGAAGGAAGAAAGGAAGGAAGGGAAGGAGGGAGGGAGGGAGGAAAGAAAGAAGGGAGGGAAGAAAGAAAGAAAAAGAAAAGAAAGAGAGAGAAAGAAAGAAGAAAGAAAGGAAGGAAGGAAGGAGGGAGGAAAGAAAAAGAAAGGGAAAGGGAAGAAAGAAAGAAAGAAAGAAAGAGAGGGAGGGAAAGAAAGAAAGGAAGGAAGAAAGAGAAGAGAAAGAAAGAGGAAAGGAAAAGAGAAAAGAAAAGAAAAAAGAAAAGACCTTGGAAAGGGAAACCAGGAAATCTGATTCTGGTCACAATTCCGACTCTAGCTCTAGGTCTCTGGAGAAGTAATTCTCTGTCTTGACTTTCTTTTCCCTACATATAAACCCAGTGGAGTAGATGTGTAGCTTTCTTTTTTTTTTTTCTTTTTTTGAGACAGAGTCTCACTGTGTCGCCCAGGTTGGAGTGTAATGGCTCGATCTCGGCTCACTGCAAGCTCCGCCTCCTGGGTTCACTCCATTCTCCTGCCTCAGCCTCCTGAGTAGCTGGGACTACAGGCGCCCGCCACCGCGCCCGGCTAATAATTTTGTAATTTCAGTAGAGACAGGGTTTTGCCGTGTTAGCCAGGATGGTCTTGATCTCCTAACCTCGTGATCTGCCCGCCTCAGCCTCCCAAAGTGCTGGGATTACAGGCATGAGCACCGCGCCCGGCCATAGATGTGTAGCTTTCTAAACAACCTTCCAGGTCTGATGTTCTATAAGATAGAGCTAAAGGAAGATGTAGGTATATAAGAAAAGCGCCTGTCACCTGTTTCTCCAAACACAGTGTTTTTTTTTTTTCAAACAGCTCTGAGATACGACTCACACACCATAAAATGGCTCACAGACTTGTACAACCATCACTGCAATCCAATCTTAAAAAATGTTCATGACCCCAAAGAGAAACCCTTTACCCATTAGCAGTCCCAATACATTCCAACCCTCCAGCTTAGCAATCGCTACCCTGATACTCTCTCTAATAGATCTGCTTATCTGGACATTTCATATGAAAGGGATCATGAACAATAGGTAGTCATTTATAACACTTTTGTCACTTATCCTAAGGTTTTCAAAGTTCATACTTATTACCATGTATCAGTACTTCATTACTTTTTATTGCCAAATACTATTCCATTGTATGACTATACTACCTTTTATTTATCCATTTTTCAGTTGATGGACATTAAGAGGTTGTTTCCACTTTTTGGCCATTATAAATAATTCTACTATGGGCCAGTCACGGTGGCTCATGCCTGTAATTCCAGCACTTTCAGAGGCCAAGGTGGGCTGATCACCTGAGGTCAGGAGTTCGACACCAGTCTGGGCAACATGGTGAAACCCCATTTCTACTGAAAATACAAAAATTAGCTGGGCGTGGTGGTGGACACCTATAATCTGAGCTACTCGGGAGGCTGAGGCAGAAGAATCGTTTGAACCCGGGAGGCAGAGGTTGCAGTGAGCCAAGATCGTGCCACTGCACTCCAGCCTGGGCAACAGAGCGAGACTCCATCTCAAAATAAATAAATAAATAAATAAATAAAAATAAAAATAAAAATAAATCACACACTGAATTTCCTCTTCATACTCTTCTCACAATTGTAATTATTTAAGAGGGTAATTTGATATTTAACATATGTTCCAAAAGGGCAGAGCCTATAGTATTCTTATTCACTACTGTATCCCCAGTTTCCAGGACAGTACCTGACACATAGTAGGTGCTTAGTAAAACCTTCTTGAATTAAACTGAATTGTCTTTACATTGCCCAAGGTTTAGCACTTGATACAAGCCCGGTAAAGGATCATGAGGGCCTTCCACCCCACTAAAAAATAAAATCAGCTCAAGATTTCCAGGGTACTCCCATGGAAAAGTGTGTAACTTTCCAGATCCTCATAGGCTTTTAGGAAATTTCTGTAGTAACTGATTAGAGAAACAGATGCCAGATTAAACAAAAGGTTTTGGCTATGCTTAAAAAAAAATAAGGCTATAAAAATGAGGCTGAAAGGTAAAGTTCCTTCATCACTCTAGAGTCTGATTGGAAAACTTTTTATAACAGGCAAGTCAAGCTAAAATCTTCCCTACCCCACCCTGGCACCATCCTCTACCCCCAAATAAGAATAGTTTCTTATAAATGGACACACTGAAAGGTTGGCTTGGTTCACTTTTCAACCCTAGTTCCCACAGCACCCACAGTCCAGCTACTCTGGAATCTGGTCTTCTGAGGACCTCCAAAGAATATGGCAATATATCACCTCTGTCAAATTCCATTTAACATTGTTTCACATCTGTTAATACTAACAGCAGTACCAAATGACATACCCATTATATTGATCTGAGTTACTCTGGAGAAGACGTAAAATAACTGCATGTGCTCAGAGGCGCTGATTAAATATCACTGGGATAATGACAAGATACCTGCTGAGCGGGAATGCATATTATATCACCAACTCCTCCCGCACACCATGGCACTACACCCATCCCAAAGGGATTAAAAGCTTTGGGGTCCCTCAGTATAGAGCTATTCAGAACAGAACTGAAGGGAATGAGGTGTAGACCTACCAAGAAGCATTCAATGAGAGGATAGTCAAGTAGGTCAGCAAGTCATTTACTCATGCTGGACATACTACTTGGATTTTCCCTTTGCCTATTCTCCCAGAGTGAAGATGAATTGGCTCCTGAAGTTTATGATAGAATCAATTCACATTGTTTGACTATTTGACTAGCATGGTGGTAGCCAGAAAACAAAATAATAAAACCAGAAGGAACCATAAATATTATTGACCAAGCCTCTAATTTTATAAAATGGGAAAACTGAGACCGACAAAACTGAGACCGACAAAACTGAGACCGACATATGTAAAGTCATATAGCTAGCTAGTGGCAGAATTGGAATCAACCCATCCTTCCAGGAAAGCAACCACTCACCAGATAGGTGCCCCGGCTGCCAAAGTGAAAGCTGCAAAGGTACCCCAAAAGGTGACCTTAATGCAAACATCTAAAATCTAACTTTAAAAGCAAAGAATGTAAGAAAGTGACCTTTTTAAAAAAATTGAGTTATTAAAACTATAGAATTATATTATTTCTACTTTATCAATTTTATGTACATTTAGAGTACCAAATGCATCTTTTGGATTTGTTTTTTTTTTTTGGTTTTTTTTTTTTTTTTTGAGATAGGCTTGAGCCAAAGCACCTGGACTGGATTCTGTAGCCCAGGTTGGAGTGCAGTGGAGTGATCTCTGCTTACTGTAACCTCTCTGCCTCCAGGGCTCAAGCAATCCTCCCACCTCAGCCCCCTGAGTAGCTGGGACTACAGGCACACACAACCATGCCCAGCTAATTTTTCATATTTTTTGTAGAGACAAAGTTTCGCCATGTTACACAAGCTGGTCTCAAACTCCTAGACTGAAACAACTCACCCATCTCGGCTTCCAAAAGTGCTGGGATTACAGGCGTGAGCCACCAAGCCCAACCCTGGATTATTTTAAAACATAAGTTTTCAGCTGGGCACAGTGTCTCACAGTGCCTGTAATCCCAGCACTTTGGGAGGCTGAGGTGGGTGGATCACTTGAGGTCAGGAGTTCGAGACCAGCCTGGCCAACATGGTGAAACCCCGTCTCTACTAAAAATACAAATATTAGCTGGGCGTGGCAGCGCATGCCTGTAATTCCAGCTACTTGGGAGGCTGAGGCACCAGAATCGCTTGAACCCAGGAGGTGGAGGTTGCGGTGAGCCGAGATGGCGCCACTGCACTCCAGCCTGGGTGACTGAGTAAGACTCTGTCTCAACAACAACAAAAAAAACATGAGTTTTCATTAGTCCAAGAGAGCCTATGTATGTGTGGTTGTGCACGTATATGTGGGTTTAGTGATATATTTTTTTTCGACATCTGTTTTATATATATATATAAACATACACAGAGGCTGGGCGTGATGGCTCACGCCTATAATGCCATCACTTTGGGAGGCTGAGGCGGAAAAATCATTCGAGCCCAGGAGTTCAAGACCAACCTGAGCAACATGGCAGGACCCTATCTCTCCAAAAAAAAAAAAAAATTAGTTAGCTAAGATTGGTAGTGTGTGCTTGTAGTCCCAGCTACTCAGGAGGCTGAGTCCAGAATATCCTTTGAGCCCAGGAGTTCGAAGTTGCAGTGAGCCATGATGGTGCCACTGTACTTAAAAGTATGTCACTCTGGATGACAGAATGAGACTCTGACTCTTAAAACCAAAAACATACTTATAAAGCACATTATCCTTGGTTTGGTAAAGGGTATTTAGAAATTCTCTTTTAGGCCAGGCACAGCGGCTCACGCCTGTAATCACAGCACTTTGGGAGGCTGAGGCAGGCAGATCACTTGAGGTCAAGAGTTCGAGACCAGCCTGGACAGCATGGTGAAACCCCATCTCTACTAAAAAAAAAAAAAAAAAAAAAAATTACAAAACTTAGCATGGGCATGGTGGCATGCACCTGTAGTCCCAGCTACTTGAGAGGCTGAGGCATGAGAGTCACTTGAACCCCGGAGGCGGAGGTTGCAGTGAGCCGAGATCGCGCCACTGCACTCCAGCCTGGGCAACACAGTGAACTCTGTCTCAAAAAAAAAAAAAAAAATTCTATTTTAATTTTTTGTTAAATTAAATACCGTCATTTACACTAAAATAATGTGAAATTTTATGTAAGCATAAAATAAGGTCCTGTAATTGGGTTAGTCATTCCTTTCTCAAATCATGAAACTACAATATGCCATGCAAAACATAGTAAGTCATAGAATGTTAGAGCTCAAAGTGGTTTTATAAACCTCCCACCCCAGCCCCATCTTTGTAAGGCCACAGACCCTGGGGTCCCAGTGAAATCGCTTATCAAGGTCACAGATCCCACTAGTAACAGAACCAGCACCTTACTCAAGTATCTAGATGCCACGTCTAGGGTTTTGTCCCATTATACCATCATTTCGCCTCTGCTCATTTGCAAAGAGTATCCATTGTTGCTTCCCCAGGAAAGCCCCTATCTGAAGACCGTCATCCTCCATTTTCCTAGCCCATTAGAGTCCAAGAGTCGGACTTGTAGAGCTATATCATCTAGCTCAGGGGTTGCAACCTGATTGAATCTGGCCTATGAAAATGTTTTATTTAGCTAGCACAATTTAAAAAAAAAAATAAGAATGTAGGCTGGGCGTGGTAGCTCACGCCTGTAATCCCAGCATTTTGGGAGGCTGAGGCTGGTGGATCACTTGAGGCCAGGAGCTCGAGACCAGCCTGGCCAACATGGTGAAACCCTGTCTCTACTAAAAATACAAAAATTAGCTGGGCATGGTGGCGTGTACCTGTAATCCAGCTCCTCTGGAGCCCAAACCTCCCTTTCTGTTGCCTATACCCCAGATGACTCAAATTATTTGCTGTCCCCTTTATATTCTGTGTCACTCCCGCTACATGAACTGCCCTGTCCTGAACAGTGTCATGCAGTAGGATAAGCAGGGCCTTTAGAGTCAGGTCTAGGTTCTAATTCAGACTCTTGCCCTTACTAGTTGAGAAAGTTACTTAACTCATCTGAACTTCAGTTTCCTCATCTAAAAAATGGGAATAATAATCCTTATCTCAAAAATCTGTTACAAGATGTAATGCCTGGCACATGGGAACAGCTAAACAAGTGATAGTGTTATTAATTCTACCCAACTCTGATGGTGCTTCCTCCTTGGCTTCTCCCTTGTGCTCCCACTGGGAAATCAGCTTTCCCTCTCATGTCATATATCATCAGGTCCACCTGTTCCCACTTTTATGGCTCTCATCTGTATCTACTACCTTATATGACACTCATTTCTACCCACGTCTTGTCTCTCCCACCAACCTAAGAACCTCTTGAAAGCAGTATCTATCTGTGACTCACTCTGTATGCCTGACAGCTCCAAGAACAATGGCTTGAACACGGTACGTGTCCAAGTATGTATTGAATGAATAGTATGCATTCGCTAACTATATATAACGCTTATTAGATGTGTCATGCTGCTTTGTGATACGAGCAGGGGCCACATCACTTGTTCTGAATAACGCTTAGCCTCAGTGCTTAGCAAATATTCAAACAACATTGGGGACTGAAGCTGCCAACATAAAAATAAAGGACAAACAGAAAAGTTGGCAATATAGTCACCTTTCAGAGGGATGGTATTTTTATTTTCCATTAGTTTAAGTTATAATCACCTTGCACTTCAACAATTATGAAGAGATCACATTTAAGCAAGAGGAGTTCCAACTACTTCTGCTTATGCATTTCCCTTCAGAAACCTACAGAAAATGACACAGTCACCAACAGATACATTAAGAATCTGAAGATGTATTATCAACAACTTTGCTTAGCCATTTCCATTTACAGATCATTTTCATAATCCATTAATTCCTCTGAGCCTCACAACAATCTTGGGAGGTGGGTATAATTACCCCAATTTTACAGACGAAGTAAAAGTGATTTGGGGCTAGGCACGGTGGCTCATGCCTGTAATTCTTGCACTTTGGGAGGCCGAGGGGGGCGGATTGCCTGAGCTCAGGAGTTCAAGACCAGCCTGGGCAACAAGACAAAACCCCGTCTCTACTAAAAAAATACAAAATTTAGCTGGGCGTGGTGGTAGGCGCCTGTAATCCCAGCTACTCAGGAGGCTGAGGCACGAGAATTGCTTAAACCCGGGAGGCGGAGGTTACAGTGAGCTGAGATCATGCCACTCCACTCCAGCTCGGGCAACAGAGCAAGACTCTGTCTCCAAAAAAAAGTGATTTGGCTGGGTGTGGTGACTCACGCCTATAATCCCAACACTTTGAGAGGCCGTGGTGGGAGGCTTCCTTGAGCCCAGGAATTCCAGATCAGCCTGGGCGAGATCAGTGAGACCCAGTTTCTAAAAAAAATTAAAAATTGGCCAGGCATGGTGGCGTGTACTTGTAGTCCAGCTACTGGGGAGACTGAGGTGGGAGGATCACTTGAGCCCAGGAATTAGAGGTGACAGTGAGCTATGATTGTGCCACGTACTCTAGCCTGGGCAACAAAGCAAGACCCTGTCTCTAAAACAAGAAAAATGAAAAGTGATTTGTGGGACCAAGTGCAGTGGCTCATGCCTGTAATCCCAGCACTTTGGGAGGCCAAAGTGGGTGGATCACCTGAGGCGATGAGTTCGATACCAGCCTGGCCAATATGGTAAAACCCATCTCTACTAAAAATACAAAAACTAGCCAGATCTGGTGGTGTGTGCCTGTAGTCCCAGCTACTTGGGAGGCTAAGACACGAGGATCACTTGAACCCAAGGGGCGATGGCTGCAGTGAACCGCGATCATGCCACTGCACTCTAGCCTGGGTGACAAAGCAAGACTCTGTCTCAGGAAAAAAAAAAAAAGTGATTTGTGTTAGATCCCAAGATGGAGAAGCCAAGAACATAATCCTCGTCTTCTAACTCTGATTCCAGTGTTCCTTTTTCCTTTTTCCTCAACACAGAGCAAGAACATAACTTTGTTTTGCTTCCACCCTACCTACTTTCAGAAAGTCGCTCCGCTGGCACAGTGTGAGGAAGGAGAGTGGGAGTATAAACATCACTGTGGTCAAGACAGTAGGAAACATCCTACCTTTGCCTCTAGCTAATCAGACTTTTAGAATCCATGCAAGTGAATGGAAAGAAATGGAGAACGGGTTAGCTGCTGGGTTTTATTTTCTACCTGTCCTATTTTTGGCTTTCTGTGTATACTCAGAAACAGAAAACTACCACAAATTTCAAGGAGTCCCTGATCTAGAATATCTCTTGGATCTTCTGCTCCTATGCAAAATTTTAGATCTGCTTAACTGTTGACTCTTACCACTTTGAGTCTTAGAAAAGAAGAGGCCGGGCACGGTGGCTCATCCCTGCAATCCCAGCACTTTGGGAGGCCAAGGTGGGTGGATTACCTGAGGTCAGGAGTTCAAGACCATCCTGGCTAACGTGGTGAAACCCCGTCTCTACCAAAAATTAAAAAATTAGCCGGGCGCAGTGGCACATGCCTATAGTCCTAGCTACTGGGGAGGATAAGGCAGGAGGATCGCTTGAACCCAGGAGATCCAGGCTGCAGAGAGCTGAGATCATGCCACTGCACTCCAGCCTGGGCGACAAAGTGAGACTTCATCTCAAAAACAAAAATCGAAAAAAAAAAAAAAGAAAGAAAAGGAAAGAATAAAAACCTTTACTTGCCCCTAGCTTATGAAACTTTTGCCCTTCCACCATGTTTTATTGAACTGCTTTTTTTCTTGTAAATCTTAATCTTTCTGATACGCCTTAGCTGGTGATTTTTAGCACGCTTTTAGTTACCATCCACTTCACAAAGCCATTCCGTTCCTAGGGCTTATGATGAGATTCATTTTACTGTGGATACAGCACCAAGCAGTTTACTGTAATATGTAAACAAAACAAAACAAAGCTGAAACATTCCTCCTTTTCCTTTCCGTGAACTCTCACCTTTCTACTTATGTAGCACAACCTGCATATCCTTAACCTCTTAAGGATCAGCATTTCAGATACTACTAGGAGTTTACTCTTGGTCAGGCCACAATAAGACAAACCATTAAAAGATCAAACACAATCAAATGACCTGCAGGAACTTCGACAGCGTACATATTCTGACCAAAAGTGGGCAGAGAGCATGTGAAGGAAAAGCACAGACTCCACAGGGCAAATCAGAAGGGCTGCACAAGAAATACCAGCTGGCAGCAGTTACCAACACACTACCGCTTTCTTTTCTTTTTTTGAGATGGAGTTTCACTCTTGTTGCCCAGGCTGTAGTGCAATGGCACGGTCTCGGCTCACTGCAACCTCCATGTCCTGGGTTCAAGTGATTCTCCTGCCTCAGCCTCCTGAGTAGCTGGAATTACAGGTGCCTGCCACCATACCCAGCTAATTTTTTTTTTTTTTTTGTATTTTTAGTAGAGACAGGGTTTCACCATGTTAGCCAGGCTGGTCTCGAACTCCTGATCTCAAGTGATCCACCTGCCTCGGCTTCCCAAAGTGCTGGGATTACAGGCGTGAGCCATCTCGCCCGGCCTCGCACTACCACTTTCAAATCTTTCTTTCTCTCTGCTCTTGGTTGACTGCATCCGCCTAAGAAGGTTGCCACACTGGTCCTAGACCCTGTATTTGGTGATAAATTCACTCAAAACAAAGTTATAACCATATAGGACATACTTGCCAATGACTCTGACTTTATTTTTCACAATCATCTTTCAGCCAAGAGAAAAAATTATCACTCCACCCAATCATTACCCTCCATTCTTCTGTGTATATGCTTGGGCATAAAGGGTTGGCTTGCCTGCACTCTCATTGGGGATGTTTATTATTCTTTCTTTTACTCCAAGCCTCCTACCAACCAGCAGAAAGAAAACCTCCACACACAATGGGGGAAGGAGAGAGCTTCCCACAGCTGAGTCAGCTGTGAGCACTGGAAAAGCCAAGGTAGGTGAAGTTCCTTCAGCCCAGCAGCCCCCAACCCTACCCCTATTTTACTCCCTGGGGGCTGGGCCCCTTGCGGCAGGGAGTAAGTAGGCAGCTCTTTGTTCCACACTCAAGCAGAATTCAGTGGCATGTGAAGCCATCTAATAATCCTGAACTTAGACTGACCTTGACCTAAACCATAGCTCAGTGTGATAAAGAAAATAATTCACTGGGGCAAAGGTGTTTTCCTTAAAAAATAACTTGCCATGGCGAATTTTTTACTGCCCCCCACACTTACCTGTAGCAACAAGAGACCAGGACAAAATTATTATTCAAGCTGCTGACCTTAATCTTACCCAATTGTTTAGGAGGTGCTGGGGCAGTTCCTTGGTCAGCTTGGATGTCACTTTGCCCCAGACAGGGGTGCTGAATATGTCTAACAGTACAGCAGATTGTCCCTTAAGAACAATCATCTGCCAAGTAAGGGTAATTGCTGAGCAAGAGGGTCCCTGGCACAGCTACAGATCATGTCTTATAAGGTCAAAAACACTAAAGGGAAAGGCCCAAAGTGCTGGTTGTATCCACCACTTTCCACTTCTACTATCTCCACTCCCCAAGTGTGGGAAACCCATTTGCCTCAGAGATCTGGGCTGGGAGTCACCCTGCAATCTCCCTTCCCCTGGTGGTGTGGAAAGGCTTAAAGGCCAGACACACCAGCTCAGAGAAACAGCTCATCGAAGCCTTGCACTTACTTCTCATAGCGCTGATAAGCGCGTTGCCGTCTTTGATTACGTCTTTGATGAATTTGTTGGTCCTCTCCAGTTCCTGCTCATAACACTTGAGCCTCTCGCGGAAATCGGGGCTGTCCAGGTAGCAGTCGCTGAACTCCAGCGGGGGATGACCCATGGTTCTGACGGCCGGGAGTAGGGGGAAAGGGGGAAGACACAAAGACCGAGAGCATCAATGGCACAGTAGAGGAAGTAGAGGGGACGGACTGAGCGCGCGACCCGCTTAAGGAAGCTCATAGCCTCCGTCCCTTTGGAGGACAGGTACCTGTTTCAATGAGACTCCTGGGGAGCGCCGGCTGGTCCGGACAGAGAACAGGCGCACCGGCGATGGCTTCAGGGCCAGGGAGAGCTAACTATCGCAGTCGGATCCCCGCAGGGTGCTGCCTAGCAAGCAGCATGCCCCTTAGGCATCGCCTTCCCAGATAAGCAGCAAAAACCGCAGCCCAACTTGCCTCCGGAGACTGGCCGGATCCTTCCTGAGCAATTGCAAACGTGACACTTGGGCCCGCCCAGGGTGTAGGCGAGGTTAGAGCTGGAGCTGGGAACAGCCTCTCTACAGGCTCCTAGCTCCCGAGCGAGCGGAAGACTTCCTTCGCCGAACTCCGCGGGCAACCCGGATTGCACTGTCCCCTCCCCTTTCTTAAAGCCAACGCCTGCGCCCCGCCCCAGCGAAGCCCGAGGACCAAACCGGAGCGCTCTGGCTCCTTCCTCAACTGTTTTCCTTGTACCTTAGAGTTTCCTGACCAGGGCCCGCTGGCTGCTAAGACTTCTTCCTGGTGCAAGGGAGCGGGCCGGCCGGCCGTCCTATTAGGCGCCGGAAGGGTTAAGCCAGGGCGGCAATGAAACGTAGCCTCGCTCCATAGACACTGCAGCGGGAAGAGGAGGGCGAGAGCGCGACGCACAATAGCCGCGGTGGCCCAGCGCTTCCCTACGGAAACTGGGGAGCAGTCAGCGCCCTAGGACTCCAGCTGGAAAGCGTGGCGGCCTGGGAGATGTAGTCTTTCCGTTTGCACTCCCCAAGACTCCTCCCTGCAGTCTCCCCACCACCCCGCCTGGGAGGCTGCTCTCCCAGAACGGCATTCCCAGCCTGCCGCAGGCTCCTGAGCAGGAACCGGCCCCAAGGGGCAGGTGCGCGGTGCTGGACTCTGCGTGGGAAGTTTCTGAAACTAGAGCAAGAACCCGCAAGACTAGATTGCAGGAAGCCATCTCTCACTTCCCATGATTCGGCTCGGTTGTGTATTCTTTTGCCTTCCCCTCTTTCCAGCCTCCTTCGGACCTACCAACTTCTTTTCCTCTTTCTTTTCCCATGTCTCCTGCTCTAAGCGCTCTAATTCCCGTGGGCCTTCGACCTGAAGGGTTGACTCCTGCTCTAGGGTCTCTGTGAAGCTCAGTGCCCCCTGCCAAAGAAAGGGAGGCCATCATTCAGAGTTAATATTTTCCTGAATAGGACCTCAGAGCATGGCTTTTGTGGCAGACGCCAATAATTAATGCATATGATTTTCCATGTGTAAGTGGAAAGTCTAAGAAGAGGATGTTATAAATTGTCTTGCAGCTTACCTTGAAGGCAACTATCTTGAGACTAAGGGTACGTAGAGGCTCGAAAAACTAAAAAATAGTTTGTGCGTGGGCAAAGAGATCCCTTTAATTCTGCAGAAGTGTTTACATTAGATTGCCCTGTGAAGAAAGCCAGAACGGAAGGGGGTTGTAAATAGAATAATAGTGGCTAACCCACCTGAATTAGGGTCCTGTTGCTGCTGTGACAAATTACCACAAACTTGGTGGCCTAAATCAGCATAAAGTTATAATCTACAGCTCCAGACGGCAGAAATCAGAAATGGGCCTCACTGGGATCAAATCAAGATGTTAGAAGGGTTGTGTTCATTTTCAGATACTCTAGGGGTAGAATCTGGTTCCTTACCTTTTCTGGCTCAAGCTGCTCACATCCTTTGGCTCATAGCTCCCTTCCTCCGTCTTTAAAGCTAGCACTGGCCAGTCAAGTCTTTCTCATGCTACATCACTGTGATTCTCATGCCTCCCCTTAAGGACCCTTATGATTACACTGGGTTCACAGGATAATCTCCCCCATCACATCGTCCTTAATCACATCTGCAAATTTCATTTTGCCACATAAGATAATGTAGCCACAGATTTCAGGGATCAGGACATGGACATCTGTGAAGAAGGAAGCATTATTCTACCCACCACACAACCTATCGCCCATCTCACTAATCTTCAAAACAACCCTATGAGGTTGGTTTTATTATTATACCCATTTAAAGATGGAGAAGCTGGGTCAAAGAGAGTTTAAGTGACTTGCCCAAGGACAAACAGCTAGTTAAGTGGCAGCACTTGAACTTGAGCCCAGCCTGGCTGGCTCTAGAGGTAGTGCTCTTGACCACTACACTATATAGCAGAATGGCAATGAGAAAACGCCCTCTGAAAATAAATAAATAGCCACATCTCGGGGAAAGTTTTGTTTCTTACTCTTTTTATCTTTAAGGTTAATTTATGGGAAAATGTCCAAAATGAGCTTTAAATGCACCATGGGTTGAAAAATGCAGGTACTAAGGGAAGGTACCCATTCAATGGGTATATGGTCTTTCACACTAGTAAGTTTCCTTTTAGCATTCATTCACTCATTTAACAAGCATTTTTTGAACACCTGCTATATACTTTTATTTATAGAGCCTATACATATATTTTCATCACTATAAAAATTGCCATTGACATTTTTTAAAATTTTATTTATTTATGTATTTTTTTGTTTGAGAAAAGGTCTCACCCTGTTGCCCAGGCTAAAGTGCAATCAATAGCTCAATCACGGCTCCGTGCAGCCTCGACCTCCCTGGGCTCAGGTGATCCTCCCACCTCAGCCTCCTCCTGAGTAGCTGGGACTACAGGCACATGCCACCACACCTGGCTAATTTTTGTATTTTTTTGTAGAGACGGGGTTTCACCATGTTGGCCAGGCTAGTCTCAAACTCCTGGGCTAGAGGGATCCACCCACTGCAGCCCCCACCAAAGTGCAGGGATTACAGGTGTGAGCCACCGCACCCAGCTGCTATTGACATTATTGATGTTAGAGTCAATCATACTCATCTGAGTTCCTATACTCAAAGTGTTTTACAGTCATCTGTGTTATCCTTTATCTAGACAATGAAACTAAAGCACAGAAATAACAAATTCCCTAGACCAAATACCGAAGAAGAAACAGGGTTAAAATTAGAACTCACACAGGGCATGGTGGCTCACGCTTGTAAACCCAGCACTTTGGGAGGTCAAGGCAGGCAGATCACCTGAGGTCAGGAGTTCAAGACCAGCCTGGCCAACATGGCGAAACCCCATCTCTATTAAAAATAAAAAATTAGCCGGGTGTAGTGGTGTGTGCCTGTAATCTCAGCTACTCAGGAGCCTGAGGCAGGAGAATCGCTTGAACCCAGAATGCAGAGGTTGCAGTGAGCCAAGATTGGGCCACTGCACTGCAGCCTGGGTGACAGAGCAAGACTCCATCTCAAAAAAAAAAAAAAAACAAAAAACCAATTCCTCAGATAATACTTGCATTCATCAAGCACTATCTTAATTGCTTTGCACAATTTCTCCCTGACCCTCACAGCTAACCAACCCTATGTGACTGAGAGTCTTTAAAATTTTGTTCACATAACCCCTAAAAGAATTTTGGGAGCCATGTACTCCTTCGTTTTTAAGTTGATATCTTTTTTTTTTTTTTTTTTTTTGCGACAGAGTCTCACTCTGTCACCCAGGCTAGAGTGTGGTGGCACGATCTCCACTCACTGCAACCTCCGCCTTCCAGGTTCAAGGAATTCTCCTGCCTCAGCCTCCCAAGTAGCTGGGATTCCAGGCACATGTCACCATGCCCGCTTTATTTATTTATTTATTTTTAGTAGAGATTGGGTTTCACCATGTTGGTCAGGCTGGCCTTGAACTCCTGACCTTGAGCAAGGCACCCACCTCAACCTCCCAAAGTGCTGGAATTACAGGTGTGAGCCACCACCCCTGGCCTAACATCTAAATTTTTTCATTATGCTTAAATAGTTGCAAAAAGTTTAATTTCTAACATACTAGAAATATTGATATTTTAAAATAAAACTGTTATATCACTCTTTTAAAAGTATTCAATCTGACATCCATGATCAAACCCACAAAGCAAAACAAAGTGTAAACACATCTTGAATCTTCAAAAAATTTACATTGTTCATTTTTTCTTCTTCAAATCAATTATCTATACGTTTTCCCCACAGAAATTTTATCCCTTTTTTCTTTTTTTTTTTTTTTAAACAGTCTTACTCTGTCACCCAGGCTGGAGTGCAGTAGTACAATCTTAAGTGCACTGCAGCCTCGAACTCCGGAGCTCAAACGATTCTCCCATCTCAGACTCCCAAGTGGTTAAGAGTATATGCCTGAGCCATCATGCCTGGCTAATGTTTTTTGTTGTTGTTGTTGTTGTTGTTTTGTTTTGTTTTGTAGGGACAGGGTCTCATCATGTTGTCCAGGCTGGTCTCAAATTCCTGACTTCAAGCAACCATCCTGCCTCGACCCCACAAAGCCCTGGGGTTATAGACATGAGCCACCATACCTGGCCAACCATCATACTTCCATATTTAAAGTCTATTGATCACCATGTTGAATTTCCCTGCAACAAAAATATGCTCACAAACATAATTTTGTTTTTAAACCGGGTCTCACTCTGTCACACAGGCTGGAGTACAATGGTGCAATCACAGTTCACTGCAGCCTCAAATTCCCAGGCTCACACAATCCTCCCACTTCAGTCCCAAGTAGCTGGGACTACAGGCACATGCCACCATGCCCTACTAATTTTTTAATTTTTAATAGAGACAGGGCCTCCCTATGTTGCCCAGGCTGGTCTCTGACTCCTGAGCCCAGGAAGCCAAGGCAATTCTCCTGCCTTGGCTTCCCAAAGTGCTGGAATTACAGGCATGAGCCACCATGCACAGCCCGTAAATAGAAAGTTAATTCTTTTTATATCCTTGTGACCATAAGGCTTCATGGATTAAAAAGCTTCTGTGATTATTAAGCATACACAATAGAGTAAAATAATATGAACACATTGTAATTATTATTAAATATAAAATTTTATTGGGGCTGGGCATAGTGGCTCACATCTATAATCCCAGCACTTTGGAAGGCCAATGCCAGCAGATCACTTGAGGCCAGGAGTTCGAGACGAGCCTGGCCAACATGACGAAACCCTGTCTCTACGAAAATACAAAAAAAAAATAAAATAAAATAGCCAGGCATGGTGGAGTGAACCTGTAATGCTAGTTACTCAGGAGGCTGAAGCAGGAGAATCGCTTGAACCCGGGAGGCGGAAGTTGCAGTGCGCCGAGATCACACCATTGCACTCCAGCCAACAGAGTGAGACTCTCTCTCAAAAAAAAAAAATTTATTGGAACTGCATCTCTTAGTAAGATGGATAAGAAAGGGGTAGGTTTCAGAGCATTGAGTTAAAGAAGATACCTGAACACCAATATTTTAAATTCTTTCTATGTTTAGCCCCAAGGGTTTTATACCTTGGGCCAAAGCACCATAGTAAGATTCTTGATGTTTAAAAGGTATGCTTTCCCTTTGAGATATTGAGCAAGGGAGGTAGGAAAGGAAAACTGGAGGTGAGTTCTCAAACAAATGATTTTTAGAAAAAGTACTAAAGAAAATTGCGTATTCGGAAATTGGTTCACTTTCGGCTACCTGGTGACCTCAAAGCCATTGGACAGTTTCCATGTACCTTGCTCTGGACTGAGTATTTGTATCACCCAGTTTATATGTTGAAATCCTAACCCTAAAGGTGATGGTATTAGGAGGTGGTGCATTGAGACTTGGTTAGGTCATGAGGGTGGAGCCTTCATGAGCTGGATGAGTGCACTTGTAAAAGAGGCCTGAGAGAGCTCCCTTGTCCCTTCCACCATGTGAGGACAGAGATAAGACAGCAGTCTACAAAGCAGGAAGCAGGCCTTCAGCAGGCACTGAATCTGCAAATGCCTTGATGTGGCACTGAGGCAGGAGAATAGGGTCTGGAGGCAGGGAACCTAAGGCCGTTTCACACTGACTTCCTATAACTAAATTGAAAGGAAAATCCCAGCTTTCCACACCTAAGTAACAAAAGGACCAGAGGCTACTCCCTTTGCAAACTCCCACCTTTTCTGAGGGGCAGATGGAAAATTGAAAGTACCTCTGATTGATTGCCAAAAGCATAGGAGTGTAACTTTGTAACATCACTTCAGCCTCTGATTGATTGCTTTCTACAACTAATCAGACTGATTGCGGGCCACCACTTCATTTACATGGGGTGAACACCAAATAGCCAATGGGAAACGTCTAGAGGGTATTTGGACCCCAGAAGATTCTGTATGGGGGCGCTTGAAAAGCTTGCTCGGCCCACTTCCACACTGTGGAGTGTGCTTTCATTTTCAATAAATCTCTGCTTTTGTTGCCTCATTTTTTCCTTGCTTTGCTGTGCGTTTTGTCCAATTCTTTGCTCAAAATGCCAAGAACCTGGACAACTTAAAGTGAAAACCTTCTACCTGTAACAGGGCTTCTTAGCCTACAAAACTGTAAGAAATAAACTTCTGTTGTTTATAAGTCTCCCAGTCTATGATACTTTTGTTATAGCAGCCCAAATGGACTAAGACATACCTTCAGGGCTAGGCATACCCCAGTGTAAAGACAGCTGCTACGGTATTATTATCCTCACTTTATATGTGAGGGATGGTAGGCTCAGAGAATTTCAGTAATTGCCTAATCTCATGTAGCCAGTAAGGGTTTAACAAGCTCCACTAGTTAGATGCAATTTGAGTCTGTGACAGTAAAAAGAATGCACATGCACATGCACATGCACTTGTAAGCAGGGTTTGCCACCATTTTACAAGGAAGCAAAAGAAATCCCATTTTAGGAGGGGCCCAGTGGCTCACATCTGATATCCCAGCACTTTGGGAGGCCAAGGCAGGCAGATCACTTGAGGCCAGGAGTTTGAGACCAGCCTGGCCAACATGAGGAAACCCTGTCTCTGCTAAAAATACAAAAAATTAGTTGGTCATGGAGATGTGAGCCCGTAATCCCAGCTTCTCGTGAGGCTGAGACATGAGAATCATTTGAACCCGGGAGGCGGAGGTTGCATTGAGCCGAGATCACACCATCACACTCCAGCCTGGGCAACAGAGCGAGACTCCGTTAAAAAAAAAAAAAAAAAAAAAAAAAACTGGTCTGGGAGGCTGGAAAGAAAAGGTAATTTTCCAAATGACATTTTTAGACTTCAGTAATTTATTAAATGTGTTTTAAAAAAGAGTTTTATCCTGGTAGATGTGGTGGCACTCGCCTGGAGTCCTAGCTACTCAGGAGCTTGAGGCAGGAGGATACCTTGAGCCCAGGAGTTGGGGTCTGCAGTGAGCTATGATCACACTTGTGAACAGCCACCACTTTCCAATGTGGGCAACATAGGGAGAACCTGTGTCTGAAAAAAAATGTTTATCCTAAAGATATAAAGTAATATTTTATAAACCCTATGCTTCTTATAAAGGATCCTAAAGGTCTTTGTCCTGAAATGTTATAATCCTTCCTTCACAAAAAGGTAGAAAAAATATACAAGTTACTGGCCTGCATCCAATAACAAGAAGAAAACCTGGAGGTGAAATAGAGGTGGCAGGTGGAGGGAAAGGGGACAGCACAAGTTGATGATGATTTCTCCTATGCCAGGCACTTTACATAAATGATCTCATTGAGGAAGGTGCTATTGTCCCTTGCATTTTACAGTTGAAACAACTGAACCTCAGAGAAGTTAAGCTACTTGGCCAAAGTCACCCAGAGAATAAATGATGTCCTAGAGATTCAAATCCAGCTCTAAATTCAAAGTCATGTTTTGCCATTGCATTACAGTGCCTTCCAGTCTAACTCATCAACATCTAATCTCCATTCCCTCCTGCTTATGTGACTGGATGTACTTGGAACTGTAATACAGAAAAAATAGTTCTGGGTCACTTGCTGTAACTTCAGCAAATGATTTGAAATTATCCCAGGCTGAATATTAACAGAGGCTTTATGTTGAACTTCTCTGAAGAGCTAGCTGACAAAACTGGCTCCCAAGCCACATATGCTCAGCTCTCTAGAATTTCCAGACTTGCACTGCATGAGACAGAAGACAAAGTAGATAACTGCCCCTCAGCCCATCAACACTGCTAGCCTAGCTCCTAGTTCTAGCCTGGTCTAAATCCTTTACTACTGTTGGCACCATTCCCAGCTCCAGTCTTGGCTTTGGTCCATTCCCTGCTTTGACTGAACTTGGCTTAGTTTTTTTCCTCAGGCTACGCCAAGATTTTAAAACTTTTAGGAGCTAGAAGTGGCAAATGGTTAGAAAGGAAAAATCCTCTTTTATAATTCTCTGTACATCCAACTCTCCATTTACCCACTCCCTTCAAGTTTCTCTTTATGGAGTTGCTTGGTGGAACAAAAAGCCACCAATTTATAGCTTTAAAAATATAATCTATTTCAGTCTATGTGATTAAGTATCCACCAAAATTCTTTATCCATAGAATTTACCATTTTCATCACATTTTCACACCAGCAGCACCATATCAAAGCTATCTGTTGGTAATAACCTGGGAATTTTTTCCTTGTGCCCATTTTGCGTGTCCATTATGATTCCTAGTAAGCCACATTTCAAAAAAAAAATTCAAACAAGGTCTATGTCAATTCTAAAAGGCTTTGTAAGGGCAATAAAGACACAGTTGTACTACTTTTTAACTCCCAGGAAGATATCAATACCCAGCATCCCAGCACAGCCTGCTGGGCTATGCCATTTTATAGCATCTTAGAAGATACTATGCTCTACTGAGGGGCCAGAAATTTCCCAGCAGTTCCTAGAGGGGCCTGCTGCATCATGAAAACTAAATTATAATGTTCTACTAATGATTCTTGAACTTTTGTTTGTATGAGAATCACTTAGGGTGCTTATTGAAAATGCAGATTTCCTTGGACCCCTCTCCCAGCGATTCTGATGGTATGATGTGGATTTAGGTATGGGCTGAGGCCAGACAATATGAACTGAGGCTTGAAAGTAACAAAGAATCAGAAACTAATGTGGGTGGGGGAGTGGGGTCTTAGGTAAGGCCTTGGGAAATCTAAATTTTTTATAAGTACAACGGGTGATTCTGATGGAGGAAGTCCAAAATATAGGCATCCAGTCTTATGCACTGATACGGTTTTAGGGGGGATTTTTTTGAGACAGGGTCTTGATGTCTTGTCCAGACTGGCCTCAAACTCCTGAGTTCAAACCACTCCCTCCCACTTCAGCCTCTAAAATGGCTGGGACTACAGGCACGTGCAACCACACTCCACTCGACATGAGGTTTTATCTACTAAAAACTGGTCAAAAACTGATCACAATATGACAGTCCTCATACAACAATGGTTTTGATTAATAACATGAGTGAAAACTTCTGTTCCTCATTTTGGCAGCATTAGGCTTTCTGACTTCCATACTACTTCAGTTTATTTTGCATCTGACTCAAAGCTAATAATTAAATAAACATGATTAACTGTGGAATTTGCATAACATTTTCTTTTCCTTTGGAGACATTCGCTCTGTCGTCCAGGCTGGAGTGCAGTGGCGCAATCTCGGCTCACTGTAACCTCCACTTCCCAGGTTCAAGCAATTGTCCTGCCTCAGTCTCCCAAATAGCTGGGATTACAGGTGCTTGCCACCACACCTGGTTAATTTTTGTATTTTTAGTAGAAATAGGGTTTCACCATGTTGGCCAGGCTGGTCTCGAACTCCTGACCTCAAGTGATCCACCCGCTTTGGCCTCCCAAAGTGCTGGGATTACAGGCATGAGCCACTGCACCTAGCCTGCATAACATTTTATATGTGGTCATTTTCACCAGCATCACATAGCACATTACATACTCTTTAGCAGAATTACTAGAATACCTTGGGAAGAGTATACAATTGAAATGTATTTCAACAAGTTTCTGGCCCTCGGGGTGGGAAGACATGAAGAAACCTTCAGACAACTGAGCCCCACAAAGTTCTTTTAGTTTCTTTTAAAGTAAAATGACATAAGCTGAAATATGCAATTATTTCCAATTTCTAATTCTCTTCCTCTTTCAGCAACAAAACAAGCAATGGACAAGAGTCATAACTTGTCATGACTGCAAATGGATGTGCATCTATACTTAGAGTAGAACAAACCAGATACAAAGTAAAGCATTTTAAGAAAGGATTCTAAGGGCAACATTAATTTTTTCCACAATATTAATTTTTCCCACTGACTTACAATAATTTTCATGCTAGTAAAATTTTCATGCTAGTAATTTTATAAATGGAAGCACCTCACAAGGCAGTGGGTGCTGAGATCGTTGTCAAAAGAATGCAACAGTGCGGTGACAATGCTCTGGCAAGGCCCCAGAACATGCCAATCATGCTTTCTCTCTCACATGGTTAAACCGACATTACCACAGGAAGGAAACTGGTTTCAGAACCTTACTAAGAATGAATTCACATTTCAGCCTTCAAAAAGCTTGATTAGACCACTAAGTTACTCTACCTGTTTAGCTTAAGAAGAACGATTATGAATATTAAGTTGATAATACTGAATGATAAACAAAACACGAATGTCAACATTTACTATGTCCAAGGCACATGCTTAATCTTTACAACCACCACCCTTTGAAGTAGGTACTATTATGTCATTCCCATTCTCCAGATGAGAAAACTGAGGCTTAGAAAGGTGAAGTAACTTGTCCAAAGCTGCTGAGGCCCTAGAACCTCACCCTCACTCTTTAAAAAAAATTTTTTTTAGAGACAGGATCTTGTTCTGTCATCCAGGCTGGAGAGCAGTGGTGCAATCAGGGCACATTGCAGCCTCAAGCAATCCTTCTGCCTTAGCCTCCCAAGTAGCTGGGACTACAGGCTCAAACCACCACACTCAGCTACTTTTTTAAATTTATTTTTTGGTACAGATGGGGTTCACTATGTTGCCCAGGCTGGACTTGAACTCCTGGCCTGAAGTGATCCTCCAGCCTCGGCCTCCGAAAGTATTGGAATTACAAGCATGAGCCATCACATCCAGCTGTGAGAACCTCACTCAAGTATTGTGCTAGCCTGCTTCTGTGCTGAGATACCATTTTCATCACATTGGACAAGCTTTAAAAGTTTGCTAAAAATTGATGTTGACAAGGAGAAACAAGAGTTCTCATAGATTTCAGGGATGTAAACTGGTATGAACATTTTTGAAGGTAATTTGGCAATACTTACCAAAATGTTAAATCTGTGTACTCTTTGATCCATCAGGTCTAATTAAGAATTTGTGCTATAGATTTCTCCACAAAAGCATGCAAAGAGATAAACAAATGTATCAGCTAAGCATTTTTTTTTGTAGTGTTGAAAACTGGAATCCCTTCAAATGACCATGACTATAGGAATAGTTATATAAATGATATACATCCATGCAATGGGAAATGATGCACACATGAAAGAGAATGATTTATTATGAAAATATATCCAAGGATGTAAATGAACAAAATTAGTTAAAAAGAGCTAAACATTAGTATCTAGATTTTTTTTATTATACTTTAAGTTTTAGGGTACATGTGCACAACGTGCAGGTTAGTTACATATGTATACATGTGCCATGTTGGTGTGCTGAACCCAGTAACTCGTCATTTAACATTTGGAGTATCTAGATTATAATCATCTTTTGTGTGTTTTTAAAGAAGTCATATACGCATATATAATATTTCAATAAAAATGTGATACCTGGGCCAGGCACGGTAGCTCACACCTGTAATCCCAGCACTTCGGGAGGCCCAGGCGGGAGAACCACATGAGCTCAGGAGTTTGAGATCAGCCTAAACATGGCGAGACCTTGTCTCTACAAAATATTTAAAAATTAACTGGTTGTGGTGTTGTGTGCCTAGTCCCAACTACTCAGGAGGCTGAGGTAGGTGGGCTCACTTGAGCCCAGGAGTTCAAGGTTACAGTGAGGTATGATGACACCACTGGACTCCAACCTGGACGACACAGTGAGACACTGTGTCAAAAAAGAAAAATTGGTATGTGTGTGTATATGTATTTCTTCATAAATGATTTTAATGGTTTTCTGATTTGGGGAAGTTGAAATGGGCTAGAGAGAGGGAGATTTTCAATTTACTCCCTTCCAAACAGTTTGAAATTTTACTATGAGCATGTGACTTTCATATTAGGAATGAAATTAGGACCCCCCCCAAAAAAAAACTTCAAGGAGCATCATCTAATTCTGTAACATTTGAACTTTTGTGACCATGAACATAGTAAGAAATACTTTTTTAGGCTGGGCGCAGTGGTTCACCCGTGTAATCCTAGGACTATAGGAGGTCAAGGTGGGTGGATCGCTTGATCCCAGGAGTTCGAAACCAGCCTGGGCAACATGCAAAAACCCCATCACTACTAAAAATTTAAAAATGAGAAGGTCCTGTAGTCCCAGCTACTTGGGAGGTGGAGGTGAGAGGATCGCTTGAGCCCAGGAATTTGAGGCTCCAGTGAGCCGTGATCACACCACTGCTCTCCAGCCTGGGTGACAGAGCAAAGCCCTGTCTCTACAAAGTAAATACATACATACATAAATACATTTTACACCATAGACTAGAACATACATACATATATACATAAATATAACTAAAACAGGTTTCACAAAACAATATTTACTATATGCAATGTGCTCTGATATTTTTTATTCTAATCTATCCTATCATTCTATTCTTCTATTTCATTTTATAAAACACTGGTCACTACCTACTAAAATGACTTCATATACAAAGGTAAAGCTCAACTTCACCTGCTGTCACCAGTGCAGGCTGAACTAGATGACACATCCAGAGAGGACTCCAACATACCCAGCAGACCGTCTCTAGCCAGGCCAGTGTATACCTAACCCCAAATCCAGATATTCTCAGCCAATCAACACCACTCAGAGATTGTGCTTTTTTTTTTTTTTTTTTTTGTCTTTAGAGACAGAGTCTTGCTCTGTCACCCAGGCTGGAGAACAGCGGTGTAATCTCAGCTCACTGCAACCTCCGCCTCCCAGGTTCAAGTAATTCTCCTGCCTCAGCCTCTCAAGCAGCTGGGATTACAGGCACCCACCACCACACCAGGCTAATCTTTATATTTTTTAGTAAAGACAGGGTTTCACCTGGTCTCGAACTCCGTACCTCAAGTGATCTGCCCGCTTTGGCCTCCCAAAGTGCTGGGATTACAGATGTGAGCCACTGTGCCTGTCCAGATTTTGCTTTTTTAAATATAGGAAAAAAAGAAAATAAATAAATAAATAACACACCAGAAAAATAGAAAAAACAAACAAAGAAATCGGACTGACACAGTTCGAGATCTCTCTCTTTTTTTTTTTTTTGAGACAGATTTTTGCTCTGTCACCCAGGCTGGAAGGCTGGAGTGCAGTGGCATGACCTTGGCTCCCTGCAACCTCTGCCTCCCAGGTTCAAGCGATTTTCCTGCCCCAGCCTCTCTAGTAGCTGAGATTACAGGCGTGTACCACCACGCCCAGCTAATTTTTTTTGTATTTTTAGTAGAGATGGAGTTTCGCTATGTTGGTCAAGCTGGTGTTGAACTCCTGACCTCAAATGATCTGCCCACCTCAGCCTCCCAAAATGCTGGGATTACAGGCGTGAGCCACCACCCCCAGCAGTTTGAGATCTTTTGACTGAAAGACCTACTTCATTCCTCCTTTTCCCAACCTCATTCCCCAGAAACTACCTAGATTTGGTACTGTGGTGGGTTCTCTGCTTGCCAGAAAAGTTTTTTTTCTTTCCTTCTTTCTTTCTTTCTTTTTTTTTTTTTTTTTTTTTTTGTTGTTGTTGTTGAGACAGGTTCTCACTCTGTTGCCCAGGCTGGAGTCCAGTGGTACAATCTTGGCTCACCATAACCTCTGCTTCTCAGGTTCAAGTGATTCTCGTGCCTCGACCTCCCGAAAAGCTGGGACTACAGGTGCACACCACCACAGCGGGCTAATTTTTGTATTGTTAGTAGAGACAGGTTTTCCTCACGTTGGTCAGACTGTGCTTGAACTCCTGACCTCAAGCGATCTGCCCACCTCGGCCTCCCAAAGTTCTGGGATTACAGGTGTGAGCTACTGTGCCCGGCCAACTTTTTTCACTTAATACTCAATCATTAGTCTTTTGTTGTTGTTGTTGTTCTTTTTATATAGATGAGGTTTCACTGTTTTGCCCAGTCTGGTCTCAAACTCCTGGGCTTAAGAGAGTCCTCCTGCCTTAGCCTCCCAAAGTCCTGGGATTACAAGTGTGAGCCTGGCCTTTTTTTTCTTTTCTTTTCTTTCTTTCTTTTTGACAGGGTCTTGCTCTGTCGCTCAGGCTGGATGGCAATGGCTTGAACATGGCTCACTGCAACCTCGACCTGCTGGGCTCAAGTGATCCTCCCACCTCAGCCTTCGGAGTAACAGGGGTTACAGGTGCAGGTCACTATGCCTGGCTAATGTTTTAATTTTATTTTTTGTAAAGATAGGGTTTCACTATGTTGCCCAGGCTAGTCTTGGAACTCCTAGCCTCAAGTGATCCTCTCACTTTGGCCTCCCAAAGTGCTGGGATTATACGCATAAGCCACAGTGTTCAACTTTTTTTTTTTTTTGAGATGGGGTCTCACTCTGTCACCCAGCCTTGTGTGCAGTGGCTTGATCATGGCTCACTGCAGCCTTCACCTCCTGGACTCAAGTGATGCTTCCACCTCAGTCTCCCAAGTACCTGGGAACACAGGCATGCACCACCACACTGGGCTAATTTTTTTAGAAACAAATTTGTAGGCCAGGCATGGTGGCTCACTCCTACAATCCCAGCACTTTGGGAGGCCAAGGCAGGTGGGTCACCTGAGGTCAGGAGTTTGAGATCTGCCTGACCAACATGGAGAAACTCCGTCTCTACTAAAAACACAAAATTAGCCGGGCATGGTGGTGCATGCCTGTAATTCCAGCTACTCAGGAGTCTGAGGCAGGAGAATTGCTTGAACCCGGGAGGTGGAGGTTGCAGTGAGCCAAGATGGTGCCATTGCACTCCAGCCTGGGCAACAAGAGAGAAACTCCGTCTCAAAAAAAAAAAAAAAAAAAAAAATGTGTAGAGACAGGGTCTCACTATGTTGCCTGGGCTGGTCTCAAACTCCTGGACTCAAGCAATTCTCCCCTTGACCTCCCAAAGTGCTAGGATTACAGGCATGAGCCATCATGCCTGGTCCTGTTAATCTTTATTTTTTAATTTAACAACCCACTAATGATTTGTGACATGTAGTTTGATAAACACTGATCTAATTGACTAGGGAATTAATAGATGTCTGTTCTGTTGCTCACTTGTTTTAACGCAACTTTTCCATTTTCTTCCCAATGTACTACCAGTTTGCCTAACCAAATTCTTATTTCTTGATACCAAAAACAACACATTTTAAAAAACCCAGTGGGCCGAGTGAAATGGCTCACGCCTGTAATCCCAGCACTTTAGGAGGCTGAGGCGGGCGGATCACGAGGTCAAGAGATCAAGACCATCCTGGCCAAAAAAAAAAAAAACAAAAAAACCCAGTGAACCCAGAGGTAGAGAGGGTTTGGTTGACCAGGAAATTTAGGAAGAGACATTAGAATATTTAATGAGGAGTCAAATTTAAATTTTTACTTTAAGTAGTTAAGAAAATTTGGGCTGGGCGCGGTGGCTCATGCCTGTAATCCCAGCACTTTGGGAGGCCGAGGTAGGCAGATCACTTGAGGTCAGGGTTGGAGACCAGCCTGGCCAACATGGTGAAACCCCGTCTCTACTAAAAATACAAAAATTAGCCGGGAGTGGTGGTGCGCACCTATGGTCCCAGCTACTCGGGAGACTGAGGCAGGAGAATCGTTTGAACCCAGGAGGCAGAGGTTGCAGTGAGCCGACATCACTCCACTGCCCTCCAGCCTGGGAGACAGAGCAAGACTTTGTCTCAAAAAAATAAATAAATAAAATAAAATAAAATTCTTAGTTATTTTTTATTGTTGATGTGAGCTTATGTAAAACTGCCTTGTTAAACTGTATTAATAAAACAAAATGTCCCATTTATTTATTTGGCCCAGGAAGGTGGCTCACTCCTGTAATCCCAGCATTTTGGGAGGCAGAGATGGGAGTATTGCTTGAGCCCAGGAGTTTGAGGCCAGCCTGGGCATAAGGGCAAAACTCTGTCTCTACAAAAATACAAAAATACAAAAATTAGCTGGGCATGGTGGCACGGGCCTGTAGTCCCATTTACTCGGGAGGCTGAGGTGGGAGGATGGCATGAGTGGAGGTTGCAGTGAGTTATGATTGCACCACTGCACTCCAGCCTGGGGGACAGAGCCAGACCCTGTCTCAAAAAAACAAAATAAAATAAAAATAAATAAAAGGTACAAGTCAATGCTTTGAAGGTTATTCACAAAATTAAGCAATCATCACCACAATACATTTTTGAACATTATTATCACCTCAAAAAATACCCTATATCTGTTTGCAGTCACATCCTGTTTCCATCTAAACCCATCCTCCCCAGCCTCTAACAAACACTAATCTACTTTCAGTCTCTAGAGAGTTGCCTATCCTGGATATTTCATATAAGTGGAATCATACAACGTGTGATCTTTCTGTTTCTGGCTTCTTTTACTTAGCATGATGTAATCAAGGTTCATCCATGTTTGAGTATGTATCAGTACTTCATTTCTTTTTATTTTTGTTGATTGATTGATTGATTTTGAGACAGGATCTAGTTCTGTCACCCAGGCTGAAGTGCAGTGGCACAATCTCGACTCACTGCAACCTTCACTTTGTGGGCTCAAGCTATCCTCCCACCTCAGCCTCCCCAGTAGCTGGGACTACAGGCTGGTGCCACCGTGCCCAGCTGATTTTTTGTATTTTTAGTAGAGATGGGGTTTTGCTATGTTGCTCTGGCTGGTCTCGAACTCCTGGACTCAAGCAATCCACCCACTTTAGCCTCCCAAAGTGCTGGGATTACAGGCATGAGCCACTGAGTCCAGCCGCTAGCTAATTTTTTAACTTTTTTAATAGAGACAGTGTTTCACTATGTTGTCCAGGCTAGTCTTGAACTCCTGGCTCAAAGTGATCCTCCCACCTTGGCCTCCCAAAGTGTTGAGATTACAGGTGTGAGTCACCCAGTCCAGTTCCTTTTTATTTTTGAATAACAATCCCTTGTATAGATATTCCATACTTTGTTCATGCATTCATCAGTTGATGGACATTTGAATTGTTTCAACTTTTGGGCTATTATGAATAAGACTGGTATAAACATTCATGCAATAAAATTAGAAATTAATAACAAAGGAATTGCTAACAGAATCACCTATGTTGGGGAATTAAATTACATATACATAAATAACCTTTTCGTTTAAAAGGAAAACATAAAGAAAATTAAGAAAAACTAGAATAGAATAATAACAAAACTATACAGGTCAAAATTTGTGGACCATACCTTAAAAAGTTATATAGGGCCAGGCACCGTGGCTCATGCCTGTAATCCCAGCACTTTGGGAGGCTGAGGCAGGTGGATCGCTTGAGGTCAGGAGTTCAAGACCAGCCTGGCCAACTTGGTGAAACCCTGTCTCCACTAAAAATACAAAAATTAGCCAGGCATGGTGGGGCGTGCCTGTAGTCCCAGCTAATCGGGAGGCTGAGGCAGGAAAATCGCTTGAACCCAGGGAGACGGAGGTTGCAGTGAGCAGAGATCGCACCACTGCACTCCAGCCTGAGACTCCATCTTAAAAAAAAAAAGTTATATATAGAGGTAAAAAGGGCAAAATTATGTCTTTAAGTAAGCTGATCAATTATGTCTTTAAGTAAATTGATCAGGAAACAAGAAAGATTAAAAACAGGTCCAACCCAGTGCCTCACATCTGTAATCCCAACACTTTGAGTGGCTAAGGCAGGAGGATCACTTGAGCCTAGAGATTTTTGTTGTTGTTGTTGTTTTTGAGATGGAGTCTCACTCTGTTGCCCAGGCTGGAGTGCAGTGGCATGATCTCGGCTCACTGCAACCTCTGCCTCCCAGATTCAAGCGATTCTCCTGCCTCAGCCTCCTGAGTAGCTGGGATTACAGGTGTGTGCCACCATGCCCCACTAATTTTTGTATTTTCAGTAGAGATGGGGTTTCACCATATTGGTCAGGCTGTTCTCGAACTCCTGACCTCATGATCTGCCTGCCTCGGCCTCTCAAAGTGCTGGGATTACAGGTGTGAGCCACCGCGCCCAGCCCAAATTTTCTTCCACAAATTAGTTGTGTGTGGTGGCAAGCCGCTCTAGTCCCAGCTACTCAGGAAACTAAGGCAGGAAGATTACTTGATCCCAGGAGGTCAAAACTGCAGTGACCAGTGAGTGTACCACTGTACTCCAGCCTGAGTGACAGGTGAGACCCTGTGTCTCACACAGACACACAAAGCATTAAAAACAAAAAAGTTAAACAGTCAACTCATAAATTAAAAAAAAAAATGCATAGAGCAAATATAAGAAATAAGGGATAATAAGCATAAGAGAAAATGGAATACAGAAAAGAAAAACAACAAAGATTTATAAATTTTGAAATTGGGCTCTTTAAAAAAGATTTATAAGAAAGAACTTCAGCAAAAGTCATTTTTTTTTTTTTTCTTGAGACAGGGTCTTGCTCTATCACCCAGGCTGGAATATAGTGGGGAGAACAGGGCTCACTGAAGTCTTGACCTACTGGGCTCAAGTGATCCTCCTGCCTCAGCCTCCCGTGTAGATGGGACCATAGGCATGGGCCACCATGCCCAGCTATTTTTTTTTTTTTTTTTTTTTTACTTTTTGTAGAGATGTGATCTTGCCATGTTGCCCAAGCTGGTGTCAAACTCCTGGGCTCTAACTATCCTCCCACCTCGTCTTCCCAAAGTGCTGGAATTACAGGCATGAGCTACTCGCGCCTGGCCAAAAGTAAATAATTTTTTTTTTTTTTGAGACAGAGTCTCGCTCTGTTACCCAGGCTGGAGACGGAGGTTGCAGTGAGCCAAGAATGCGCCACTGCACCCCAGCCTGGGCAACAGAGTGACTCCGTCTCAAAAAAGAAAAAGAAAAGAAAGAAATACATAAAATGCCAAAACCGTCACAAAAAGAAAGAATTTAAATAGGAAAACTGAAGTGGTAGTCAAAGACTTTGCCGCTCACAAATCTCCAGGTGCACATTGTTTTATAAGTGAGTTCTAGCAAACTTTGTAGATCTCTAAATCACTATCTTATACAAGTTGTTCCACTAATAAAAAAGGAGCAAAACAAACCTGCCCAGTTAATTTTATAAGGCACCATACTCTTGATTCCAAAACTATGCAACAAATAACACCAGAAAGGAAAAGTGTAGGCTCAGTTTATAAATAAGTGTACATACAAAAATCACAAACACAAGAATATATATATAATATTTTTATATTTTTATATATTTTTATATATAATATATAGTATATATAATATATTATATATACTATATATAGTATATATAATATATTATATATACTATATATAGTATATATAAAATATATTATATATACTATATATAGTATATAAAATATATTATATATACTATATAGTATATAAAATATATTATATATACTATATATAGTATATATAATATACTATATACTATATAGTATATATTATATATACTATATATTGTAGTATATATAATACTATATATACTATATATATAGTATATATATATATCATGATCAAGTATGGGTTCCCCGAAGAATAAACAATGATTTAATATCATGAAACTTATTTACATAATTTAATGTATTAATTGTATAAGTAAGAAAAATCAAATGATATAACTTTTTCTTTTTTTTTGAGACAGTGTCTCCCTCTGTCACCCAGGCTAGAGTGCAGTGGCACAAACCTGTAGTCATAAGTGCATCTGTGGTCCTAGCTATTTGGGGGAGGCTAAGGTGGGAGGATTGCTTGAGCCCAGGAGGTAAAGACTGCAGTGAGCTATGATGAGTCCATTGCACTCCAGGCTGGGTGACAGAGCAAGACTCTGCTTCAAAAGAAGAAAAAAACACGCACGCACAGAAAACAAACAAATAAACATGAAGCCCCAAAACAAAAAAACACCAACACCAAATAGACTAGTGGAACAAAATAAACCATGCCCAAGGATAAAACCATGCACATGAGAGTTAATATATAATAAAAGTGAAATCACTAATCAATGGAAAATAATAGATTCCTTCATAAAAAGTTTGGGGAAAATTGGCTTACTATAAAAATAGAAGCAAAACTGCTTTTCTTATCTAAGGTCGCATATCATTATGGGCTCCAGGTTTAATAAAGTCATAAACGTGAAAGGTAAAACTATGTTGTGTTTTTTTTGTTTTTGGGGTTTTTTTGTTTGTTTGTTTGTTTGTTTATTTTGAGACAGGGTCTTGCTCTGTGGCCCAGGCTGGAGTGCAGTGGCGTGATCTCAGCTCACTACAGTCTCAGTCTCCTGGGTTCAAGCGATTCTCGTGCCTCAGCCTCCCAAGAAGCTGGAACTACAGACGTGCACCATCACACCCAGCTAAGTTTTGTATTTTTAGCAGAGATGGGGTTTCACCAAGTTGACCAGGCTGGTCTCGAACACCTGACCTCAAGTGATCTGCCTGCCTCAGCCTCCCAAAGTGCTGGGATTACAGGCATGAGCCACTGCACCTGGTCAAGAAAGGTAAAACTATGTTTTAGAAGAAAATATAAGAGAATTATTTTGTGATACAGATGATAAAGGACTTTTTTTAAAAACTAAAGTACAAGTTATATGGCAAAAAATATTGATGAATTTTGTGAGATAGGCTGGGTGCTGTGGCTCACACCTGTAATCCTAGCACTTTTGGAGTCCAAGGAGGGTAGATTACTTGAGCTCAGGAGTTCAAGACCAGCCTGGGTAACGAAAAAATAAAAATAAAAAAGGGATTTAATGACCTAAAACTTAAGGATTTCTGTTTATATAGCAAACAATGGATAAAGTTAATAGGGTGATAACAAATTGGTAGGAGACATTTCCCATGTCTAAAATCAACAAGGGACTAATTATACAATATGGCAGGAATGGCAGATCAGCAAGAAAACACAGGAACCCCAATGGAAAAAAGAGACAAAAGGATATAATCAGGCAACGTATAGAATAGAAAATCCAAAAGGCTGAAAAGCATTTGAAGAGATGCTTTAATTATTTAATAATCATGGTGCGCACGGTGACTCATGCCTGTAATTCCAGCACTTTGGGAGGCTGAGGCGGGTGGATCACCAGACCACCCTGGGCAACATGGGGAAAACCCGTCTCTACTAAAAATACAAAAATTATCAGAGTGTGGTGGTGAGCACCTGTAATCCCAGCTACTTGGGAGGCTGAGGTGGGAGAATCCCTTGAACCTGGGAAGCGGAGGTTTCAGTGAGCTGAGATTGCACCACTGCACTCCAGCCTGGATGACAGCAAGACTCCATCTCAAAAACAAAAATAAAAATGAAATATATTTAATAATCAGAGAATAGCAAAATGAAATAACAATGAGAGGCTGCTAGTGGGTTATCAGAACTTATGATCATTAGTGTCACTAAAGTTGGTATACAGCCCCTCACTTCTAAATTTGACTGGCTTAAAAAAAATTTTTTAAAGAAATAACAATGAGAGGGACTTCCACTTCCAATAACATAAACTAGGTAATTCATATCAACATTCTTTTTGAGGACAAGTAAAAATGCTTAGTAAAACAAGAAAAAAAATCAATTTCTTAAAAGTATAAGTTTACAAGATAGTAAGAATTATCAGGTCAAAATCTAGGAAAAAAGAAAAACTCAGAGTTAAGATCAGTGCTCAAAGCCTCTTTTACCCTGAGGATATTTGCCATTTCCAAGTAAACAACAGGAAATCTGAGCTTTGTGTTTAGTAGCCTTGTTTGGCTAAGGAGACACAAGTCAAAGCCTAGGGCCCTCCAAAAAGGGATTTATTTATTTATTTTTTTAGACAGGTCTTGCTCTGCCACCCAGGCTGGAGTGCAGTAGTGTGATCATGGCTCACTGCAGCCACAACCTGAGCCACCGAGCCTGGCCTAAAAAGGGATCTTTAGCAAACTTTCCCCTTACTTTAAGATGGCAACCTTTACTCCACATTTAAGGGTGTTAAAAGATAAACTCTGGCATGTTAAAATTTTAAAGGGTTGGCCGGGCACCGTGGCTCACGCCTGCAATCCCAGCACTTTGGGAGGCCGAGGCAGGCAGATAACTTGAGCCCAGGAGTATGAGACCAGCCTGGGCAATATGGCAAAACCCCTTCTCTACAAAAACTACAAAAAGGAGTGGGTGTGGTGACTTACATCTGTAGTCTCAGTCACTCAGGGGACTGAGGTGGGAGAATCACTTGAGCCTGGGAAGTCCAGGCTGCAGTGATCTGTGATTGCACCATTGCACTCCAGCCTGGGTAACAGAGTGAGACAGTGTCTCCAAAAATAAAAAATAAATAAATAAATAAATAAGGTTTATTTGAACAGTGAATCAGGTAGCTTCAAACCAAAGTAAATGAGGAAGCAAGGCAAAGAAAATATTTGATCAGCTAAAGTTGAGCGGTGGCCTTATTTGTATCATTCCAGTGGAAAGTTTCTAGTTAGAGGATAGTTAGAGGGCTCTGGTTGGTTAAGCTTCAATTTGTTTTCCTATAATATGACTATTTGCAGAGTTGGGTTTCAGATTACATACATAGGGACCCAGGGTGCTGGCCTCCCATTTAATTCTTTCTTTCTTTTATTCTTTTATTTTATTTATTTATTTATTTATTTTGAGACAGTCTCTCTCTGTTGCCCAGGCTGGAGTGCAGTGGCGTGATCTTAGCTCACTGCAACCTCCACCTCCCGGGTTCAAGCAGTTCTCCTGCCTCAGCCTCCCAAGTAGCTGGGATTACAGGTGTGTGCCACCACGCCTGGCTAATTTTTTGCAATTTTAGTAGAGATAGAATTTCGCCATCTTGGCCACACTGGTCTTGAACTCCTGACTTCAGGTGATCTGTCTGCCTTGGCCTCCCAAATTGTTGAGATTACAGGTGTGAGCCACCTTGCCCAGACTATTTTATTTTATTTTTTAAAAATTTTGCTCATAGGAAAATCTTCATGAATATTTCTTTCTTTTTTGTGTTTTTTCTTCTTTTTGTTTCTTTAATTTATTAATTTTTTGTATTACTTTTTACTTTATTCCTGAAACACCACCATTTAGTTGTTTCAACAAGGGAAACATGAAGCAGAACTAAACCAGCACTTCCACTGGGTTTGCAGCCTACCATCTGATTGGCCCACAAATACCAAGTCTTGAAATTCAATTTAAGTAATCCCCGACTGATAGTGTTCCCACACACCAAACAGAAGCAAATAAAATACCTCTCTGGAATAAGATTGCATTTTCTAAGCCTCAACTTTTTTTTTTTTTTTTTTTGAGATGAGGTCTCACTCTGTTGCCCAGGCTGCTGGAGTGCAATGGCACGATCTCGGCTCACTGCAACCTTCTTCTCCCAGGCTCAAATGATTTTCCCACCTCAGCCTCTTGAGTAGCTGGGACTACAGGCGCCTGCCACCATGCCCGGCTAATTTTTGTATTTTTTAGTAGAGACGGGGTTTCACTATGTTGGCCAGGCTGGTCTCAAACTCCTGACCTCAAGTGATCCGCCCGTCTCGGCCTCCCAAAATGTTGGGATTACAGGTGTGAGCCACCATGCCCGGCTGCCTCCACTTATTTTTACAAATATATTATACCACATAATCAAAGATAAACATGCATACAACAAAATAAGAAAAGTATCTTTAGAAACAATAGCCGAAATAAACAGAAACAGATCCACATACACACACAAAAAATTGGATATTATGATTATCAAACACGGGCCATAAAATAACTATGCTTTCAATGTTCAAAGAAATAAAAATCCAAGCTTGTTATTTTTATCAGAGAACTGGCAACTAAAAGGTGACATAGCAATTAAAAGAAAATATGAATGAATTCCTCTATAACCTAGGATTGGGAAAAACTTTTCTTATTGTGCCTTAAAATCCAGTAGCAATTAGGGAAAATAATCTATCATAAAGACACACTAAAAAAGTATGAAAAGATGTATGCATAAGGCAGGTATTAAAGCATTAAGGCTAATAGTCAAAGACTGGAAACAATGAAAATGCCTATCCACATGGGACAGGTTGAATTAACTATGAAGTATCCAAATAATGAATTACTGAGCAGCAATGAAACCACTGAGGAAAATAATAGGGAATATCTTTATATACTACTGTAAAGTGATCTCCAGGATATATTTTTAAGTAAAAAAAGAAGCAGGATGGGTAATAGCTGGGTGCACTGGTGTGTGACTATAGTCCCAGTTACTCAGGAGGCTGAGGCAGCAAAAGTTGGAGGCCAGCCTAGGCAACATAGTGATTATAGGGATACCCACATCTCTAAAAAAAAAAAAAAAAAAAAAAAAAAAACTAAAAGAAAAAAAGTGGAGGAAAGTGTACATACTATGCTATTGTTTGTAGAAAGGAAGAGAACATGAATATATTCTCTATAGATATAGATGTAAATATAAACAAACAGAGAAAAGGTTAGCTATAGTTACCTATATGAGAAGGGAGAGAAAGATAATAGGATGGAAGAGACAGGGAAAGAAACTACCCTTCTCTGAGTACATACTGTTTTGTAGATTTGACTTTGGGACCATGTAAACATTTATTTTTAAATAATATAAAATTTTAAAACATCTTCATCCATGTCCCTACAAAGGAAATGAACTCATCATTTTTCATGGCTGCATAGTATTCCATGGTGTGCAAGGACAAAAAACCAAACACCGCATGTTCTCACTCATAGGTGGGAATTGAACAATAAGAACAATTGGACACAGGAAGGGGAACATCACACACCGGGGCCTGTTGTGGGGTGGGGGGAGGGGGAGGGATAGCATTAGGAGATATACCTAATGTAAATGATGAGTTAATGGGTGCAGCACACCAACAAGGCACATGTATACCTATGTAACAAACCTGCACGTTGTGCACAGGTACCCTAGAACTTAAAGTATAATAAAAAAATACAAAAAAATTAAAAAAAAATAAAATTTAAAAAAAACAAAAAAGTCAAAAGCAAATGAACCTGTGCATCATATTGGTAGCATAACCCATAAAAGTGAATTATTTTAAGTAAATTTGAAATATAGTAATTTTTCTTTTTTTTTTAAAGATGAAGTCTGGCTCTGTCATCCAGGCTGGAGTACAGTAGAATGATCTCAACTCACTGCAACCTCTGCCTCCCGAGTTCCAGCGATTCTCCTGCCTCAGCCTCCTGAGTAGCTGGGATTACAGGTGCGTGCCTCCATGCCCAGCTAATTTTTGTATTTTTTAGTAGAAACCGGGTTTCACCATGTTGGCCAGGCTGGTCTCGATCTACTGACCTTAGGTGATCCGCCTGCCTTGGCCTCCCAAACTGCTAGGATTACAGGTGTGAGCCATTGTGCCCAGTCGAAATATAGTAATTTAACTGTAAATTCCTGGAGGTATAAATTCTTAAAATAATGAACAAAGTAAGTCTTAAACTGTTGTTCAGAATAATATTGTTAGTAACGATAGCAAAGCTAATAGTATGACAATAGGATAAAGAAAATATATAATTATGTTAATGATGTTGGGAACCCCCAGATTTGCAGTGTAAAACAGATACAATTACAAACTCAAAGAACTCAGTTAAAAACTTGTTTTTCATTTTATTATATATTTTTTAGAGATGGGGTCTCACTATTATTGCCCAGGTTGGTTTTATTTATTTATTTATTTTTGAGACAGAGTTTTGCTCCTGCTGCCCAGGCTAGAGTGCAATGGCACGATCTCGGCTCACTGCAATCTCTGCCTCCTGGGTTCAAGCGATTCTTCTGCCTCAGCCCTCCCAAGTAGCTGGGATTACAGGTGCGCACCACCATGCCTGGCTAATTTTTGTGTTTTTAGCAGAGATGGAGCTTCATCATGTTGGCCAGACTGGTCTTGAACTCCTGACCTCAGGCAATCTGCCTGCCTCAGCCTCCCGAAGTGTTGGGATTACAGGCATGAGTCACTGCACCCGGCTGAGGCTGGTTTTAAACTCCTGGTCGGTCTAAAGTCATCCTCCTGCCATGGTCTCCTAAAGTGCTGGGATTACAGGGGTGAGCCACTAGTACCCAGCCCTAAAAACTCATTTGACTTGTAAATATCAGTGTTAAAATGTGATGCATTTTCTCTTAAAAATATCTTTGTCTACATAAATATATATATATAGAGAGAGACATATATATATGTCTCTATATATCTGTCTTTATGTATATCTATGTGTAGCAATATCTACATCTATCTACATACATATATACACACGTATTTCTGAACTCTGATCACTAAAATGGCCTAAAAGCTATGATGCAGTCAATAACAGTGTACAGGAACCAGGATTCATTGGAGAAATTGTGATTCCATGTCTGAAGAAGAAAATGTAGGCCAGGTACGGTGGCTCACGCCTGTAATCCCAGCACTGTGAGAGGCCTAGGTGGGTGGATCACGTGAGGCCAGGAGTTCAAGACCAGCCTGGCCAACTTGGTGAAACCCCATCTCTACTAAAAACACAAACATTAGCCCGGTATGGTGGCACGTGCCTGTTGTCCCAGTTACTCAGGAAGCTGAAGCAGGAGGATCGTTTGAGCCCAAGAGGCAGAGGTTATAGTGAGACGAGATCTCACCACTGCACTCCAGCCTGCTCAGTGTTACCAGAGTAAAACTCTGAAAAAGAAAGAAAATGCAAAAATGGGCTGGGTGCAGTGGTTCATGCCTTAATCCCAGCACTATGGGAGGCTGACGAGGAAGGGTTGCTTTAGCTCAGAAATTTGAGATCAGCCTAGGCAACATGGCGAAACCCAATCTCCATAAAAAGTACAAAAATTAGCCCAGTATGATGGCAGGCGCCTGTGGTCTCAGCTACTGGGGAGACTGAGCCAGAAGGATCGCTGAAGCCTGGGAAGTTGAGGCTGTGATGAGCTGTGTTTGCACCCCTGCACTCCAGTTTGGGTGACAGAACGAGACCCTGCTTCAAAAATAAATAAATAAATAAATAAATAAATAAATAAATAAATAAAGTAAAATAAATTAAAAAGAAAGAAGAGTATTCCAACTAATAAAATTTAAAAGGATGATAGAATTACAGCATCACAATTTTGCAACTCCCTAATAAAATAATGGCTCTGGGCAATGATCATCATTGACTACTAACATCACAGAAAGAGAAACAATAGAACATTATGTTCAAATCTGAATCTGTTTAAGACTAGAATTTACTGCCAGTTTTCAGGAAATGAAGGATGCAAAGGAACATGTTAAACAACATCATAGGAGCACAATTACCAAAATACAGACTGTGGAAATCTCTGGAGGACAGTTTCTTCAATAACAAAAAATGGAGGGCAGGAAAAAAAAGACATGAACAATTTATAGATTAAAAGGAATTTAAGGTCGGGTGCAATGGCTCTCGCCTGTAATACTAGTACTTTGGGAGGCTGAGTACATTCCGGTGAAGGGCTTGATTCCAGGAGTTTCAGATTATCCTGGGCAACAAGACAAAACCCCATTTCTACAAAAATACAAAAATTAGCCAGGCATGATGAAGCATGCCCTGTAGTCCCAGCTACTCAGGAGGCTGAGGAGGGAGGATTGCTTGGGCCCAGGAGGTGGAGGTTGTGGCAAGCTGAGATCTCGCCACTGTACTCCAGCCTGGGAGACAGAGTGAGACACTGTCTCAAAAAAAAAAAAAAAAAAAAAAAAAAAGGAAAAAAGGGACTTAAAAGGCATCAATCAATCAATCATACTGTATGGACCACGATCAATCACACTATTGGATTTTGGATTTTCGCTTGAACAAATTGTTAAAAAAAAATGAGGCTATTGGAGAAATTTAAACACTAACTCAATGATAGTAAAGATTTATTCTTTAATTGGTTAAGGTAATGAAGATTGATATTTATTTATTTATTTATTTAGAGATGGAATCTCACTCTGTCGCCCAGGCTGGAGTGCAGTGGCACGATCTCGGCTCACTGCAACCTCCGCCTTCTGAGTTCAAGCGATTCTCCTGCCTCAGCCTCTGAGTAGCTGCGATTACAGGCGTGCACCAGCACTCCCGGCTAATTTTTGTATTTTTGGTAGAGACAGGGTTTCACCATGTTGGCTAGGCTGGTCTCAAACTCCTGACCTCAGATGATCCACCTGCCTTGGCCTCCCAAAGTGCTGGGAATACAGGCATGAGCCACCGCCCAGGACTTATTTATTTTTGACAGAGTTGTAGTGTTACCAGTTGGGGGTGTCCTGTCCAGGTTCTTGGCGTTTTGAAGAAATAATTGGACAAAAAAGGACAAAGCAAGGAAAGAATGTAACAACGAAAGCAGAGATTTATTGAAACTGAAAGCACACACCACAGGGTGGGAGTTGATGGAGCAAGCGGCTCAAGGGCCTGGTTACAGAATTTTCTGGGGTTTAAATACCCTTTAGAGGTTTCCATTGGTTACTTGGTACGTGCTCTAAGTAAATGAAGAGGTTAAAGTGAAGTTACAAAGTTATTTACTTGGTGTACACTCTATGTAAATGAAGAGGATGAAGTAAAGTTACAAAGTCATTTACTCGGTGTATGACCTATGTAAATGAAGAGAATATTTCCTGTCATAGCTGAAGTGTTTCCCTTTGATTTAGTTCTAGGAAGTCCTTAGGTTCCCTGCTTCCAGGACCTGTTCTCCTGCCTCAGCAGGAGAGCAGAATATGCCACAATAAAATATGCCTCTTTGACATAGGATTATTTTGAATTTATTACTTTCAGAAACTGCAGACCTAGAAGTTCTGAACACATAATAGTTATCCTTTTGTAAAGGAAATTTAAAGGAAATTTCCATTTATAAGGATCTCTCTCTCTCTTTGCTCCAGGAAGAGAAGGATGACTAAATCACTAGACAGTCATCAATGGAGAAGTCAATGACTTAAATATGCATAACAAATCTTATCCTTCTTTACTGTACTTTTCCTGGGTATCTCACCATAACTGGCCTTGCCTGTATCCTTGTTTCTTTGTTTTAGTGTATGATAATATTTAAGCCATAATTCAAAGCCACCTCTTTGAAATTTACTCATTTCTCTTGGTATCTCTTATGTATACATGAGGTATACACGTTAATAAACCTTCATTTGCTTTTCTCTTATTAATCAGTTTTTTACAGGGGTCCATCCCAATTAACAACTATGAAGTTTAGAGAGAAAATCGTTTTTCCTCCCCTACGGAGTTCTTGTATAAAAATACATGTGGAAATATGTATAGATAAAAAGATATGGCATCATCTGTCACAGTCAAGAGGAACCTAAGGAGACATGATGACTAAATGTAATGTGGTATGCTGAATAACTTCTTGGAACATAAAAAGGACATTATGTTAAAACTAAGGAAATCTGAATAAAGTGTGAAATTCAGTTAATAATAATGTCAGAGGCATTCGAACCAGAGTGACTCCATCTTTAATAGGTGCTGGGTAAAATAAGGCTATGACTTACTGGGCCACATTCCTAGGAGGTTAGGCATGCATAGTCACAGGATGAGATAGGAGGTCGTTATGACATGTACGTCATAACGACCTATACAAGATACAGGTCATAACGACCCTGCTGATAAAACAGAATGCGAGGGCTGGGCGCGGTGGCTCAAGCCTGTAATCCCAGTACTTCGGGAGGCCAAGTTGGGCTGATTGCTTGAGCTCAGGAGTTCGAGACCAGCCTGGAGAACATAGCGAAACCCCATCTCTACTAAAAATATAAAAATTAGCCAGGTATGGTGGCACGAGCTACTTGGGTGGCTGAGGCAAGAGAATCACTTGAACCCAGGAGGTGGAGGCTGCAGTGAACCCAGATCACGTCACAGCACTTCAGCCTGGGCAACAAAGTGAGATCATGTCTCAAAAAAACAAAACAAAAACACAGTGTGATAAAGAAGCTGTCTGAAACCCACCAAAACCAAGATGGTGATGAAAGTGACCTCTGGTGGTCCTCACTGCTCATTACATGCTAATTATAATGCATTAGCATGGTAAAAGACACTCTCATCAGCGCCATGACAGTTTGCAAACGCCATGGCAACGTCTGGAAATTAACCTATATGGTTTTAAAAGGGGAGGGAACTTCTTTTCCAGAAATTGTCCCCCCTTTCCCGAAACCTCATGAATAATCCATCCCTTGTTTAGCATATAAGCAAGAAATAACTACAGGTATACTCAAGTAGCCTGCATTGCTGCTCTGCCTATGGAGTAGCCATTCTTTTGTTTCTTTACTTCTCCAATAAACTTGCTTTCACTCTACTCTGTGGACTCTCCCTGAATTCTTTCTTGCCTGAGGTCCAAGGACCCTCTCTTATGGGTCTGGATCGGGACCCCTTTTCCGGAAACAATAATATATGAATACTGACTCACTAATTGTTTAAAAAAAAAAAGTACCGTACTAGTGTAATACAATAATAATAGGAAAAACTGGGTCTGGGGTATATGGGAGTTCTCTATATTATCTTCTCAATGTTTCTGCAAATCTAAAACTGTTCTAAAATAAAAGTTTATTTTAAAAAAGATACGATATATGGGATTGGTTGAAAATAATCCAGGTCAGAGAAAGCAGGGAAAATAAATTAAACAAGAGTGGCCATGAATCAATTACTGTTGAAGCTGGTGATGAGTACAAGGAGGCTCATTATACTATTTTCTTTTTTAAAACAGTGCCTTGCTCTGTTGCCCAGGCTGGAGTGCAGTAGTGCCATCTCAGTTCACAGCAGCCTCAACCTCCTGGGCTCAGGCAATCCTCCCACCTCAGCTGGGACAACAGGTGTGCTCCAACATGCCTACCTAATTTTTTTTTTTTTAATTATTTTTAGTAGTCAAGAGTGGTTGCTCAGGCTGGTCTCCAACTCCTGACCTCAAGCAATATTCCAGTCTTGGCCTCTCAAAGTGTTGGGATTACAGGCATGAGCCACTGCCTCTGGCCTATACTATTTCTTTATTTGTGTATGTTAGACATTTTCCATAATAAACATCAAAATAGATATATCCCAGATTTGCAAAAAAGGAAGAAATAGAAATTCTAGAACTAAAAAGTACAATAACTGAAAATAAGAATTCAATGAAGCTCTTCCTCTTCCACTTCCATTTCCTTTTCCCTTTGCTTCTCATCCTTCCATTTTCCTTTCTACTTTCCCTTTTCTACTCTCCCCTTCCTTTCCCTTTCTTTTTTTCTTTCTTTCTTCTGTTTATTTATTTATTTACTTATTTATTTATTTATTTATTTATTTGAGATGGAGTTTTGCTCTTGTTGCCCAGGCTGGAGTGCAACAGCCCAATCCCAGCTCACTGCAACCTCCACCTCCTGTGTTCAAGCGATTCTCCTGCCTCAGCCTCCTAAGTAGCTGGGATTACAGGCATGCACCAACACACCCGGCTACTTTTGTATTTTTAGTAGAGATGGGGTTTCTCCATGTTGGTCAGGCTGGTCTCAAATGCCCAACCACAGGTGATCTGCCCACCTCGGCCTCCCAAAATGATGGGATTACAGGCGTGAACCACTGTGCCCGGCCTTCTTTCCCTTTCTTACTTTGCCCTTTTCTTCCTGAATAATTCAGCTCAGAAGACATTGAAAGTGATGAAGAAAAGCAGATTTCTGAACGAGGCTTAAGGGAAGCTATGGTGGCTCAAAGCAGGGTGTTTCAGCCAGATCAGAGTGAGGAGGGTGGACCGGGTGCAGTAGCTCACACCTGTAATCCCAGCACTTTGGGAGGCTGAAGAGGGTGAATCACTTGAGGTCAGGAGTTCAAGACCAGCCCGGCCAACATGGCAAAACCCTATCTTTACTAAAAATACAAAAATTAGCCGGGTGTGGCGGTGGACACCTGTAATCCCAGGTACTCGGGAGGCTGAGGCAGATAAAATTACTTGAACCTGGGAGGCAGAGGTTGCAGTGAGCTGACATCGTGCCACTGTACTCCAACCTGGGCGACAGACTGAAATCCCATTTCAAAAAGAAAAAAAAAAAGAAATATGAGAGTGAGGAGGGTGTTTATGTGGAAGCAATTAATGACCTGTCACATAGTGTCAGAGCCCATATGCGATGATGAAATCATCCACGTATATTCCCTAGCTCTGCTCACTGAGACAGCTGAGAATAGCAATATCTCCATAGCAACATGCACACTTAGCACCCAAATTTTGCGTTCTTTTTTTTTAAGAGGAAATCTCGCTCTGTTGCCCAGGCTGTAGTGTAGTGGCACAATCTGGGCTTATTGCAACCTCCACCTCCTGGGCTCCAGTGATTCTCCTGCCTCAGCCTCCTGAGTAGCTGGGATTATAGGCATGAGCCACTATGCCCGGCCCCAAATTTTGCTTTCCAAATCTCATTCTCTACCCCTAGAAGTGGGGATGCTTGGAGAAATGACTGAGTCCTGGGCTGGGGCAGGGTAAATACAAAATGAGCCTGGAAGATCTTCTTATGCCAGAAAGCAAAGGAATGCTCAAAGAATGAAGGGATCTTATCAAAAGGACATAGAATCAAGCTTCAAGGGACTCCCATTGGCCAAGTTTAGGACAATCTGAATATCAAAACAAATAATACTAGTTGAGAAGTATAAACTCATTGAATAAAATGGGAAAATATGAAGCTGAACTTATATTGAAAGAGTAAACTGAAAGTTTGATAAGTAATGGACTATTCACATAGGCTCAAAATACCTCCTAACAAAAATACATATTAATTACAAAGGAAAAAGAGTAATATTACAGCAGAACACCCTGCTAGACACCACCTTAATCAAGTGATTCAAGTCAGCAATTTTTTTTTTTTGAGGTGGAGTTTCGCTTTTGTTTCCTGGGCTGAGTGCAGTGGCACAATGTTGGCTCACTGCAATCTCTGCCACCTGGGTTCAAGAGATTCTCCTGTCTCAGCCTCCTGAGTAGCTGGGATTACAGGCACACAACACCAGGCCTGGCTAACTTTTTGTATTTTTAGTAGAGACAGGCTTTCACCATGTTGGCCAGGTTGGTCTCAAACTCCTGACCTCAGGTGATCCGCCTGCCTTGGCCTCCCAAAGTGCTGGGATTACAGGCGTGAGCCACCGTGCCCGGCCTAAGTCAACATCATTAATAAAGAAACAAATCAGGCTGGACATGGTGACTCACACCTGTAATTCCAACACTTTGAGAGGCTGAGGTGGGAGGATCATTGAGACCAGAAATTTGAGATCAGCCTGGGCAACATGGCAAGACGCTGTCTCTAAAAATATATAACAAATTACCCTGGAGTGGTGGTGCATGTCTGTAGTCCCAGCTACTGGGACAGCTGAGGTGGGGGGATCATTTGAACCCGGGAATCAGATGTTGCAGTGGGCCATGATTGTGCCACTGCACTCCAGCCTGGGTAACAGAGCAAGATCCTGTCTCATAATAATAATAATAATATAGAACAAATAAAAATCATGTGACATCTCATAGGCCGCAATAAGAATGCAACATCATTTCTGATAAACTTGCCAAAGATGCATAATTTTCACCTAATCATGAAGAAAATTAGAAGATCCAAATTGTGGATTGATGCTGTAATCTTTAAAAGTGTTAAGATCATGAAAGCCAAGGCAAGACTGAGAAACTGTTCCACTCTGAAAGCAGCTAAAAAGACAAATAATATAGCACATAATCCTGACCGGAATCACTTTGCTCTGATGAACAGTATTGGAAAACTGAAGAAACTTACATCAGGTCTGGGGATTAGATGGTAGTAATGTATCAATGATAATTTCCTGATTTTGATGTCTGTACAGTGGTTGTGTATGAGAATGTCTTTGTTTTTATGAAATACACACTAAAATATTCAGGGCTGATAGCATATCTTGTTGGCAACTTAATCTCAAATAGATCAGGGGAAAAAACAGCTTTATACTGCACTTTAAACATTTATGTAAGCATTAGGTGAATATGGTGATGTGTGCCACGTAGTCGCAGCTACTCAGAAAGCTGAGATGGGAGGATACCTTGAGCCTAGGAGTTTGAGTCCAATCGGCAATATTATAGCAAGACTTCATCTTACAAAAAAAAGGAGAACCCCCCTCCACATTTATATAAGCTTAAGATTGATATAAAATATAAATAAAAAAGAAGAGACTGGGTATGGTGGCTCACACCTGTAATCTCAGCACTTTGAGATGCCAAGGAGGGAGCATCATTAAGACCAGGAGTATGAGACCAGCCTGGGCAACATAGTGAGATCCTATCTCTAAAAACAATTTTTTTTTTAAAATAGCTGGGCATGGTGATGCACACCTGTAGCCCCAGCTCCTCGGGAGGCTAGGGTGGGAGGATGGCTTGAGCCCAGGAGGTTGAGGCTGCAGTAAACTGTGATCACGCCACTACACTCCAGCCTGGGTGACAGAGCAAGACAGTCTCAAAAAAAAAAAAAAAGTCCAAGCACTGTCATGCCTGTAATCCCAGCACTTTGGGAGGCTGAGGTGGGGAGATCACCAGAGGTCAGGAGTTCGAGACCAGCCTGGCCAACATGGTGAAACCCCGTCTCTACTAAAAATACAAAAATTAGCCGGGCATGGTGGCACGTGCCTGTATTCCCAGCTACTCAGGAGGCCGTGGCAGGAGAATTCCTTGAACCGGGGAGGTGGAGGTTGCAGTGAGCTGAGATCGACCATTGTACTCCAGCCTGGGCAAAAAGCAACACACCGTCTCAAAAAAAAAAAAAAAAAAAAAAGGGAAAAGAAGTACATTCCGTGAATAGGTTAAGATATTAAGAAACTGATTAAAAACAGTGAACTGATATTAAGAAATTAAGGAAAGAATCAGTAATCTGGTAGAGTGTAGAAGCTATCCAGAAAGTGTCAGAGAATGTTCAAAGACAGAAAGGAGGGTAGTAGACATAGACAAATCAATGAGAAGCCCTCGCCCTTGCCCTCTCCCCCTCCCCTCCCCTCCCCCTCCCCCTCCCCCTCCCCCTCCCCTTTCTTCGGTCTCCCTCTCCTTCTTTTTTCCCTCTCCCCTTTCTTCGGTCTCCCTCTCCTTCTTTTTTCGGTCTCCCTCTCCTTCTTTTTTCGGTCTCTCTCTGTTGCCGAAGCTGGACTGTGCTGCCGTGATCTCGGCTCGCTGCAACCTCCCTGCCTTGGGCTCCTGTGACTCTCCTGCCTCGGCCTGCCGAGTGCCTGGGATTGCAGGCGCCCGCTGCCACGCCTGAATGGTTTTTGTATTTTTGATGGAGACGGGGTTTCGCCGTGTTGACCGGGCTGGTCTCCAGCTCCTGGCCTTGAGTGATCTGCCTGCCTTGGCCTCCCGAGGTGCTGGGATTGCAGACGGAGTCTCCCTCACTCAATGCTCAATGGTGCTCAGACTGGAGTGCAGTGGCGTGATCTCGGCTCGCTACAACCTCCACCTACCAGCCTCCTGCCTTGGCCTCTTAAAGTGCTAAGATTACAGCCTCTGCCCCGCCACCACCCCGTCTAGGAAGTGAGGAGCGTCTCTGCCTGGCCACCCATCGTCTGGGATGTGAGGAGCCCCTCTGCCTGGCCGCCCCATCTGGGAAGTGAGGAGCGCCTCTGCCCGGCCACCATCCCGTATAGGAAGTGAGGAACGTCTCTGCCCGGCCGCCCATCCTCTGGGATGTGAGGAGCGCCTCTGCCCGGCCGCCCCGTCTGGGAGGTGAGGAGTGCCTCTGCCCAGTCGCCCAACGTCTGGGAAGTGAGGAGCGCCTCTGCCCGGCCGCCCCGTCTGGGAGATGAAGAGCACCTCTGCCCGGCTGCCCCATCTGGGAAGTGAGGAGCGCCTCTGCCCGGCCGCCACCCCATATGGGAAGTGAGGAGCGCCTCTGCCTGGCCGCCCCGTCTGGGAAGTGAGGAGCGCCTCTGCCCGGCCACCACCCCATATGGGAAGTGAGGAGCGCCTCTGCCTGGCCGCCCCGTCTGGGAAGTGAGGAGCGCCTCTGCCCGGCCACCCCGTCTGGGAGGTGAGGAGCGCCTCTGCCCGGCTGCCACCCCATCTGGGAGGAAGTGAGGAGCACCTCTGCCCGGCTGCCCTGTCTGGGAGATGAGGAGCACCTCTGCCCGGCCGCCCCATCTGGGAGGTGAGGAGTGCCTCTGCCTGGCCGCCACCCCGTCTGGGAGGAAGTGAGGAGCGCCTCTGCCCGGCCGCCACCCTGTCTGGGAGGAAGTGAGGAGCGCCTCTGCCCGGCCGCCACCCCATATGGGAAGTGAGGAGCGCCTCTGCCTGGCCACCCCGTCTGGGAGGTGAGGAGTGCCTCTGCCCGGCCGCCACCCCGTCTGGGAGGAAGTGAGGAGCGCCTCTGCCCGGCTGCCCTTTCTGGGAGATGAGGAGCACCTCTGCCCGGCCGCCCCGTCTGGGAGGTGAGGAGCGCCTCTGCCTGGCCACCACCCCGTCTGGGAGGAAGTGAGGAGTGCCTCTGCCCGGCTGCCCCATCTGGGAAGTGAGGAGCGCCTCTGCCCGGCCGCCACCCCGTATGGGAAGTGAGGAGTGCCTCTGCCCGGCCGCCCCGTCTGGGAGGTGAGGAGCGCCTCTGCCTGGCCACCCCATCTGGGAGATGAGGAGCGCCTCTGCCTGGCCGCCACCCCGTCTGGGAGGAAGTGAGGAGCGCCTCTGCCCGGCTGCCCCATCTGGGAATTGAGGAGCGCCTCTGCCCGGCCGCCACCCCGTATGGGAAGTGAGGAGTGCCTCTGCCCGGCCGCCCCGTCTGGGAGGTGAGGAGCGCCTCTGCCTGGCCACCCCGTCTGGGAGGTGAGGAGCGCCTCTGCCCGGCCGCCACCCCGTCTGGGAGGAAGTGAGGAGCACCTCTGCCTGGCCACCCCGTCTGGGAAGTGAGGAGCGCCTCTGCCCGGCCGCCCCGTCTGGGAGGTGAGGAGCGCCTCTGCCCGGCCACCCCGTCTGGGAGGTGAGGAGCGCCTCTGCCCGGCTGCCACCCCATCTGGGAGGAAGTGAGGAGCACCTCTGCCCGGCTGCCCTGTCTGGGAGATGAGGAGCACCTCTGCCCGGCCGCCCCATCTGGGAGGTGAGGAGTGCCTCTGCCTGGCCGCCACCCCGTCTGGGAGGAAGTGAGGAGCGCCTCTGCCCGGCCGCCACCCCGTCTGGGAGGAAGTGAGGAGCGCCTCTGCCCGGCCGCCACCCCATATGGGAAGTGAGGAGCGCCTCTGCCTGGCCACCCCGTCTGGGAGGTGAGGAGTGCCTCTGCCCGGCCGCCACCCCGTCTGGGAGGAAGTGAGGAGCGCCTCTGCCCGGCTGCCCTTTCTGGGAGATGAGGAGCACCTCTGCCCGGCCGCCCCGTCTGGGAGGTGAGGAGCGCCTCTGCCTGGCCACCACCCCGTCTGGGAGGAAGTGAGGAGTGCCTCTGCCCGGCTGCCCCATCTGGGAAGTGAGGAGCGCCTCTGCCCGGCCGCCACCCCGTATGGGAAGTGAGGAGTGCCTCTGCCCGGCCGCCCCGTCTGGGAGGTGAGGAGCGCCTCTGCCTGGCCACCCCATCTGGGAGATGAGGAGCGCCTCTGCCTGGCCGCCACCCCGTCTGGGAGGAAGTGAGGAGCGCCTCTGCCCGGCTGCCCCATCTGGGAATTGAGGAGCGCCTCTGCCCGGCCGCCACCCCGTATGGGAAGTGAGGAGTGCCTCTGCCCGGCCGCCCCGTCTGGGAGGTGAGGAGCGCCTCTGCTTGGCCACCCCGTCTGGGAGGTGAGGAGCGCCTCTGCCCGGCCGCCACCCCGTCTGGGAGGAAGTGAGGAGCACCTCTGCCTGGCCACCCCGTCTGGGAAGTGAGGAGCGCCTCTGCCCGGCCGCCCCGTCTGGGAAGTGAGGAGCGCCTCTGCCCGGCCGCCCCGTCTGGGAGGTGAGGAGCGCCTCTGCCCGGCTGCCACCCCGTCTGGGAAGAAGTGAGGAGCACCTCTGCCCGGCCGCCCGGTCTGGGAGGTAAGGAGCGTCTCTGCCCGGCCGCCCCGTCTGGGAAGTGAGGAGCGCCTCTGCCCGGCCGCCCTGTCTGGGAGGTGAGGAGCGCCTCTGCCCGGCCGCCCTGTCTGGGAGGTGTACACAACAGCTCCGAAGAGACAGCGACCATCGGGAGCGGGCCATGAGGACGATGGCGGTTTTGTTGAAAAGAAGAGGGGGAAGTGTGGGGAAAGGAGAGATCAGATTGTTGCTGTGTCTGTGTAGAAAGAGGTAGGCATAGGAGACTCCAGTTTGTTCTGACTAGGAGAAATTCTTCTGCCTTGGGATGCTGTTGATCTATGGCCTTTCCCCCAGCCCAGTGCTCTCTGAAACATGTGCTGTGTCAACTCAGGGTTAAATGGATTAAGGGCGGTGCAAGATGTGCTTTGTTAAACAGATGCTTGAAGGCAGCATGCTCTTTAAGAGTCATCACCACTCCCTAATCTCAAGTACCCAGGGGCACAAACACTGCAGAAGGCCGCAGGGACCTCTGCCTAGGAAAACCAGAGACCTTTGTTCATGTGTTTATCTCCTGACCTTCTCTCCACTATTATCCTATGACCCTGCCATATCCCCCTCTCCGAGAAACACCCAAGAATCATCAATAAATACTTAATTAAAAAAAAAAAAAATATATATATATATATATAAATTCCAGCTGGGTACACTGGCTCATGCCTGTATTCTCAGTGCTTTGAGAGGCCAAGGTGGGAGGATCACTTGAGCCCAGGACCAGCCTGGGCAACATAGCAAGACTCATGTCACTACCAAAAATAAAAAATATAAAATAAAGTTAAACTTAAAAAAAAAAAAATTAAAAACTTACAAGGAAGGACATACTTGTATACTGTCTGTGGAAACAAAGGCTTTTTGGATTAAAAAAAAAAAGAAAAAAAAATGAGAAGGTCTAGTCTATGCTAAATTTGAGGGCAAATGAAAAAAATCGAGGGAGATTGGGAGAGAGAATAAAGAGATAATAGTTGAGGTCTCCCCAGAGCTGATGAATATATCAATCAACAGATTCAAGAGACCCAACAAATCCAAAACCGGAAAAACGTAAATTCTTGACAAGAGTCATAGTTAGAATGCAGAACATCATCAAAAGTTACCATTATAAGGCTGGGATCACACCTGTAATGCCAGCACTTTGGGAAGCTGAGGTGGGAGGATCACTTGAGGCCGAGTTCAAGACCACCCTGGTCAAACAGAGCAAGACTCCATCTGCCCCCATCCTCACCAAAAAAAAAAAAAAAAAAAAAAAAAGGATGGGCTTGGTGATGCACGTCTGTAGTCTTAGCAACTGGGGAGGCTGAGGCACGAGGATTGTTAGAGTCCAGTAGTTAGAGGTTGCAGTGAGCTATGATTGTAGCACTGCAGTTCAGCCTGGGTGACATAGTGAGACCCTGTCTCTAAAACAAACAAGCAAAAAAACAAACAAAAATGAATGAAAAGATAATCCACAGGCTGAGAGAAAATACTGTATATGCAAAGCAACTATCTTACCAAGGGCTGGTACCTAGAGTATATAAGGAAGTGCTCAACTCAATAATGAAAGGACAAACAACATAAATAAAAATGTACAAAATACTTAAACAGTCACCTAACAAAATGCAGGTATATGAATGGTAGATACATGAATGTCCACATTAAAAGGTACACAATGTCATTAATCATCAAAAAGTGCAAATTAAAACTTCAAGAAAATACCACTACATACCCATAAGAGTGGGTAAAATGAAAAAGTATGGCAAAAACGACACTATTAGAATAACTCATAATAAATTAATTTAGCAAGTTCCTAAAATGTAAGGTTTTATTTTTTGTTTTTGCTTTTTTGTTTGTTTGTTTGTTTTGTTTTTTGACACAGAGTCTTGCTCTATTGCCAAGGCTGGAGTGCAGTGGCATGATCTGGGCTCACTGCAACCTCTGCCTCCCAGGTTCAAGCGATACTTGTGCCTCAGTCTCCCAACTAGCTAGGACTACAGATGCGCATCACCACGCTTGGCTAATTTGTGTACTTTTGCTAGAGACGGGTTTCACGATGTTGGCCAGACTGGTCTCAAACTCCTGACCTCAAGTCATCTGCCCGCCTAGGCCTCCCAAAATGCTGGGATTACAGGTGTGAGCCACTGAGCCAGCCTAGAATAGAAAGTTAATATATAAAAAAAACTGTTTTATATTCTAGCAAATGGAAAGTGGAAAATGTTTAACAAATTCCAAATACAGTAAATATGAAATGATAAGAAATAAATATAACAAAAATCATCTAAAATCTCTATAGTAGAAACTTAAAAATATTAGTAAGATAAATTAAAGATCTAAACAATCAGAAAGCTACCCTATGTTCATGAATTGAAAGACAATATTGTTGCCCAGGCGTGGTGGCTCACGCCTGTAATCCCAGCACTTTGGGAGGCTGAGGCAGGCAGATCACTTGAGGTCAGGAGTTGGAGATTAGCCTGGCCAACATGGCAAAAACCCATCTCTACTAAAAATACAGAAAAATTAGGCTGGCATGGTGGCATGTGCCTGTAGTTCCAGCTACTTGGGAAGCTGAGGCAGAAGGATCACTTGAACTCAGGAGGTGGAGGTTGCAGTGAGCTGAGATGGCACCACTACACTCCAACCTGGGCAACAGAGTGAGACTTTGTCTCAAAAAAAATTAAAAATAAATAAATAAATAAATGAAGGGAGAAACAAATAATTCAACAACAATAGTTGGATAGGCCAGGCACAATGACTCACACCTGTAATCCCAACATTGTGAGAGGCCAAGGCAGGAGGATCACTTGAGCCCAAGAGTTCAAGACCAGCCTGGGCAACATAGTGAGATCCTGCGTTTATAAAACTAAAAAACTTAGCTGTGTGGTGTCACCTGCCTGTAGTCCCAGCTACTTGGAAGGCTGAGGTGGGAGGATAGCTTGAGCCTGGGAGGTCAAGGCTGCAGTGAGCCATGATCATGCCACTGCACTTGAGTCTGGACAGCAGAGTGAGACCCTGTCTCCAAAAAAAAAAAAAAAGAATTGTTGGATACTTCAACACACTACTTTAAATAATGAGTAGTAAAACTAAGCACAAGATCAACAAGGAAATAGAAGATTTGAACCACATTATAAACTAATTATATTTAATAGACAGCTACAGAACCCACCAATCATGCTTCTTAACTGCATGTGGAACATTCTCTAGGATAAACCATATGCAATAAGCCTTACTTTAACATGAAGGTTTGAAATAATATAAAGTATATTTTCTAAATATGGAATGAAATTAGAAGTGAATAACAGAAGAAACTTTGGGAAATTCAAAAATACATGGAAAGTAAACAACATACTCTTTAATAAACAACGCTTCAAAGAAAAATTCACAAGAGAAACAAGAAAATACTTGGACATGAAGAAAAGGGAGATATAACACCAAAATTTATCAGATGCAGCTAAAGAACTACTGAGAGGGAAATTTATAGCTATAAATGCCTTCATTACAAAAGAAAGCTCTCAAATCAATAACCTAAACTTCAACCTTAAGACACTGGAAAAAGAAGAGCAAACTAAACCTTAAGGAAGCAGATAGAAGGAAAAATAGAGACTAGAGTGGAAATTAATTAAATATAATATATAGAAATACATAGAACAATAAAGATAAACAATAACAGCAAAAGCTGCTTCTTTAAAAATTAACAAAATTCACAAACCTTTAGTTAGATTGATCACAAAAAAGAAGGAAGAGTCAAGTTAATAAAATCAGAAATGAAACAAGACACATTATTTCTAACCTGATAGAAATAAAATGGACTTGGCTAGGTGTGGTGACTCACGCCTGTAATCCCAGCACTTTGGGAGGCCAAGGCAGGTGGATTACCTGAGGTCAGGAGTTCGAGACCAGACTGACCAACGTGATGAAATCCCATCTCTACTAAAATTAGATGGGCGTGGCGGCAGGCATCTGTAATCCCAGCTATTCAGGAGGCTGAGGCAGGATAATTGCTTGAACCTGGGAGGCGGAGGTTGCAGTGAGCCGAGATCCTGCCATTGCACTCCAGCCTGGGTGACAACAGCAAAACTGTGGTTCAGAAATAAATAAAAAATAAATAAATAAATAAATAAATAAATAAAATGCATTAGAAGGGGATACTACAGACAATTCTATGCCAACAAATCAGATAAACTCAATGAAAAGAACACATTTTTATGAAGACACAAACTACTGATACTGACACAAGAAGATATTAAAAACCTCAATAGACCTGTAGCATTTAAGGAGATTGAAGAGGTAATTTTAAATCTTGCCACAAAGAAAATCATAGGCCCAGGCAGGGCACAGTGGCTCGTGCCTGTAATCCCAGCACTTTGGAAGGCCAAGGCAGGTGGAACATTTGAGGTCAGGAGTTTGAGACCAGCCTGACCAACGTGGTGAAACCCCATCTCTACTAAAAATATGAAAAAAAAAATAGCTGGGCATGGTGGTGACCACCTGTAATCCCAGCTACTCAGGAGGCTGAGGAAGGAGAATTGTTTGAACCTGGGAGGCGGAGGTAGCACGCAGTGAGCTGAGATTGCTCCACTGCACTCCAGCCTGGTCTGGGAAAAAAAAAAAGAAAGAAAAAGAAAGAAAATCACAGGCCCAGATGGCTTCACTAGTAAATTTATTTTCATATATTTAAAAAAAATTTTTTTTGAGACAGAGACTCACTCTGCTGCCCAGGCTGGAGTGCAGGGGTGCTATCTCAACTCACTGCAACTGCCGCCTCTCAGGTTCAAGCGATGCTCATGCCTCGGCCTCCCAAGTAGCTGGGATTACAGGCACCCACCACCATGCCCGGCTAATTTTTGTATTTTTTGTAGAGACGGGGTTTCTCCATGTTGGCCAGGCTGCCTTGGCCTCCCAAAGTGCTGAGATTATAGGCATGACCCACTGTGTTCAGCCTAAAAAGATTTTTTTTTTGAGACAGAGTCTCACTCTATTGCCCAGGCTGGAGTGCAGTGGTGTGATCTCAGCTCACTGCAACCTCCAACTCCCAGGTTCAAGTGATTCTCCTGCCTCAGCCTCCTGAGTAGCTGGGATTACAGGTGTGCACCACCACGCCCAGATAATGTTTAGTATTTTTAGTAGAGACAGAGTTTCACCATTTTGGCCAGGCTGGTCTCGAACTCCTGACCTCAGATGATCTTCCCTCCTCAGCCTCCCAAAGTGCTTGGATTACAAGAGTGAGCCACCATGCCTGGCCCAAAATATTTTTTAAAAAGAATTAATACTTATTCTTAATATGTACTTTCAAATATTAGAATACAAAGAATCACTTCACAATTCATTCTATGAAGACAGAATTACCCAGACATCAAAACTGGAGAAGAAAATTAAAGGAAAAAAAATTACAGACCAATATGACTGATGAGTACAGACACACTAATCTTCAGCAAACTACTAGCAAAATAAGTTCATTAACATATAAAATGGATTCTATAACATGGCTAAGTTGTATTTATCCAAGGAATCCAAGGTTGGCTTAATATCTAAAAATTATTATACTACATAAAAATCAATAGAATAAGGTCATGATCATCTCAATAGAAGCAAAAAAACGCATTTGACAAAATCCAACAAGCTTTAATGATAAAAACACTCAACAGATTAGGAACAGAAGGGAACTTACTCAACTCAGTAAAGAGCATCTGTGAAAATCCCACATATTACTTTACATTTTACTTAAAAGAAAAAGACTGAATGCTTTCTCCCTACAGTCAGGAACAAGACAAGAGTACTACTTCCATTCAATATTGTACTGAAGGTTCTAGCAAGGACAGCTGGACAAGTAAAAGAAGTAAAAGGCATACAGAAATGAAAGGAAGAAATAAAACTATCTTTATTTGTCAAAGACATGATATTGTATATAAAAAATCTGGCCAGGCACAGTGGCTCATGCCTGTAATCCCAGCACTTTGGAATGCCGAGGTGGGCAGATCACCTGAGGTTGGGAGTTCGAGACCAGCCTGGTCAACATGGAGAAACCCTGTCTCTACTAAAAATACGAAATTAGCTGGGCGTGGTGGCACATACCTGTAATCCCAGCTACTTGGGAGGCTGAGGCAGGAGAATCATATGAACCGGGAGGCGGAGGTTGAGGTGAGCCAAGATCACGCCATTGCATTCCAGCCTGGAGAACAAGAGCCATCTCAAAAAAAAAAAAAAAGTCTTAGTGAATCCATGTGGGCACAATGGCACACACCTGTAGTCCTGGCGACTTGGAAGGCTGAGGCAGGAGGATCACATGAGCCCAGGAATTCAAGGCTTTAGTGCACCATGATCACATCTGTGAATAGCCATTGTACTCCAGGCTGGGCAACATAGTGAGACCCCGTCTCTTACAAGAAAATCATAAAGAACTCACAAAAATCTATTTTTCTTTAGAGATGGGGTCTCACTGTCAGGCAGGCTGGAGTGCAGTGGCCACACAAAAGCAGTCGTGCGATCCGGCTCGTTGCATCCTCAAACTCCTGGGCTCAAGTAATCCTTCTAACTCAGCCTCTCGGGTAGCTGGGATTACAGGCGTGTGCCTGTATTTTTTGTAGGGATGTGGTCTCGCTTCGTTGCTCAGGCCAGCCTTGAACTCCTGGCTTCAAGCGATCCTTCCATTTTGGCCTACCAAAGTGCTGGGATTCCAGGTGTAAGCCACCACGACTGGCCTACAAAAAAACTATTACAACTAAAAAAAAAGTCAACCAGTTTGTAAGATACAAACTCAATATACAGAAAGCAGTTGTATTTCTACACACATGTAACATGCAATCCAAAAATTAAATTAAGAAGGTATCCCATTAAAAGAGCTTCAAAAAGAATAAAATGCTAAGGAATAAATTTAACAAAAATAAATAAATAAAAGTCATACTCTAAAAATTATAAAACATTGTTCAAAGAAATGAAAGATCTAAATAAAATGAAAGATAGATATACCATGCTCATGTATTGGGAAGACTTAATTTTATTTATTTATTTATTTATTTTGAGATGGAGTCTCGCTCTGTTGCCCAGGCTAGAGTGCAGTGGGGTGATCTTGGCTCACTGCAACCTCTGCCTCCTGGGTTCAAGCGATTCTCTTGCCTTAGCCTCCCAAGTAGCTGGGATTACAGACATCCGCCACCATGCCCGGCTAATTTTTGTATTTTTGGTAGAGACGGGTTTTTGCCATGTTGGCCAGGCTGGCCTTGAACACCTGATCTCAGGTGATCCTCCTGCCTTGGCCTCCCAAAGTTCTGAGATTACAGGCATGAGCCACTGTGCCTGGCCCAAGACCTAATATTTTTAAGATAGCAATTCTCCTCAAATTCATCTACAGATGCAATGCAATCACTACCAAAATCCCAGTCACGGCTGGGGATGGTGGCTCACCCCTGTTATCTCAGCACTTTGGGAGGCTACAGGTGAGAGGATTGCTTGAAGCCAGGAGTTCGAGACCAGCCTGGGCAATAAAATGAGACTCCAATTTCTGCAAGAAATACACACACATTAAAAAAAAAAAAAAAAAAAAAACCAAACAAAAAAAACTCAGTCAACTTTTTTTTTCAGAAATTTGCTGATTCTAAAATTCATATGAAAATTCAAAGGACCCAGAATAGCTAAATGACCTAAAGAAAGAGGAACAGAACGGAGTGGAGCTCAGAGCTGTGGAGAGGAATGAAGCTGAGCAGCTGGGTTAGCCTGGCCAAACAAGTGGAGCACAGACGTGGGTCAAGCACTGGTGAACATACGCTTTTGACACATTAGAGACTTTTTTGATCATGGGTGATGAACATATGCCAGATTTTTCAAGTTTAAAGGATGAAACTGTTTATTGGAAGGAAATGTCCTTGAAGTACAAACATAGCTTCCAGGAAGCTTGAGATGAGCTAGTTGAATTTCAGGAAGGAAGCAGAAATTTAGAAGCAGACTTGGCAGCACAATTAGCACAGTCTGAACAAAGAAATAGAGACTTGCAGCTTTATAGCCAAAGTCTGAAATATGAAGTGGAGGCATTGACGGAAAAACCAGAACATCAATATGCACAGAGCTACAAGCAGGTCTCAATATTAGATGATTTAAGTCAGATGTGGGCCATTGAGGTGTGGTTGCTTAAGTATGTGAGAGAGCTGGAACAGGCCAATGACGACCCGTAGCAAGCAAAAAGGGCAATAATAGTTTCACTAAAAGACGTTGTTTTTGTTTTGTTTTGTTTTGTTTGAGACGGAGTCTCGCTCTGTCGCCCAGGTTGGAGAGCAGTGGTGAGATCTCGGCTCACTGCAACCTCCACCTCCCGAGTTCGCCATGTTGACCAGGCTGGTCTCGAACTCCTGACCTCAAGTAATCCACCCGCCTTGGCCTCCCAAAGTGCTGGGATTACAGGTGTGAGCCGCCACACCTGGCCTTCACTGGAAGACTTTGAACAAAGGCTAAATCAGGCCATTGAACGGAATGCATTTTTAGAAAGTGAACTTCATGAAAAGGAATGTTGTCGGTCTCTGTACAGAGGTTAAAAGATGAAGCAAGAGATTTAAGGGCAAGAACTAGCAGTACTGGAAAGCAAGTAACCAGAAACTTGGCTCCTACTTCTCCAACTCTAAATGGTGAAAAGATAGATTCCGCTGTCCAAGGATCACTCTTTTTGCCAGCCACTCCTATTGGCAAAGGAAAGGAGAACAGTTTTCCTTCCCGAAAGCTACACTAAGTGGTTTTGGTACCAGTCCACTAACTCCTTCTGCTGGGCTATCAGCATTAATGACCATGGGGGATCTCTTAGGAAAATTAGGGACTTTACAATCATAATTAGCAGCTTGCAGAAATTTTGCAAAGGACCAAATGTGAAAGTACTATATTTCAGGAAATGTTAACAGTGGGGTGCTGAATGCCAATTGTACAACAGTCTCCCAATCAGATGAAGGCCAAGAAAAAGTCATACTTCCGGCCAGGCAGTAATCCCAGCAGTTTGGGAGGCCGAGGCGGGTGGATCACTTAAGGTCAGGAGTTCGAGACCAGCCTGGCCAACATGGTGAAACCTCATCTCTGCTATAATTACAAAAATTTGCTGGGCATGGTGGTGGGCACCTGTAATGCCAGCTACTCAAGAGGCTGAGGCACAAGAATCGCTTGAACCCAGGAAGCAGAGGTTGCAGTGAGCCCAGATAGCACCACTGCACTCCAGCCTGGGTGACAGAATGAGACTCTGTCTCAAAAGAAAAAAAAAAAAAAAAAGGCCAGGCGCCGTGGCTCACGCCTGTAATCCCAGCACCTTGCGAGGCCAAAGCAGGCAGATCACTTGAGGCCAGGAGTTCGAGACCAGTCTGGGCAACATGGTGAAACCCTGTCTCTACTAAAAATACAGAAATGAGCCCGGTGTGGTGGCGCATGCCCGTCGTCACAGCTACTGGGGAGGCTGAGGCAGGAGAATCGCTTGAACCCAGGAGGCGGAGGTTGCAGTGAGCTGAGATCGTGCCACTGCACTCCAGCCTGGGCGACAGAGTGAGACTGTCTCAAAAAAAAAAAAGTCACATTTCCTACATTGTTCATAATGCAGTAAACGGCTTTAATCCAGCTCCTCCTTCTCCCGGTCTGCGCTCCTCATGCCTGCTGCCAGCACTGGGTATGCTGCCTTTCAGTGTGAGTGCTTGGCCTCCAAGTGGGGGCTCTTGTCCTCCTCCAACAACCCAATACACCCATGCCTCACCCCTTGGTGCCAGGGCCCAGCCCCATGCCCCTCCAACTGCCTTCCCACCGCTGGCAGGGGGCAGGCTGCATGCAGTGGCGGCTGCTGGGCCCGGCCTAGCCCCAGGACTCTGCACAATATCAATACTGGCTATTTTCTCTTCTTACCATAGTGAAGTTGGCTTCATATGATTGCACTTGTGTGGGTCACAAGGTGATACATATGTGTATTACTTGGTCACTGGATGGAGAAGTACCCATTCATCACACCTGCCTCATAGCCCCCACTCTGCTGTACTGACAGGATTTAGTTGTGTTTAGGACATTGCAAATCTTCTAGAAGTTCTCCACCAAATCAGGTCAATGTGTGCCTTCTTTCTGAGCTCCCACTCAAGCATCTTCAGTGCTCATGATCATGTGACCCCAACTCCACCCCTCACTGTTCGGGCCTGTTTCTGGCAAAAAGTCAGGAAGGTTACTGAATTAGAGAAAATTTTCTGGACCTTCTGATTTTACTTAAGCAGTTACCATTCCATGGACTTGCCTCCCAAAGCAGCAAAATGCCTGTCAGAGCCCCAGATGGCAGGAGCCTCTGGGGCCTGGGCACACAGGCTAAGCCTCTGTGCTGTCTTCTTCTCTGTGTGCCTCAGACTCGGTGGGTGGAGAGCTGGCAGGCAACCTCTCACCAGCTTTCCAGTCCTTCAGGTCTATGACATCTTCAGACCTTTTTTCTCCTCTGAGGGCTAGCCCAGTTGGTTTTGGAAGGGTTGAGTAGCCTGACTCCAGGGCTGGCTGGTGCCAGCTCCTGGGGGGCGGACTCACCAAAAGCGGTTCTCTGGGCATTGCTTGATCACTGTCATGCTGCATTTAGTGTTTACATTTGCTTCATTGTATTGGGTTGGTGCAAAAGTAATTGCGGTTTTGCCATTACCTTTAATAAATGAAATGCATTTTTAGAAAGTGAACTTCATGAAAATGAATGTCTTTAGACCAAACACCGCATGTTCTCACTCATAGGTGGGAACTGAACAATGAGAACACCTGGACACAGGAAGGGGAACATCACACACTGGGGCCTGTTGTGGGGTAGGGGGAGGGGGGAGAGATAGTGTTAGGAGATATACCTAATGTAAATGATGAGTTAATGGGTGCAGCACACCAACATGGCTCATGTATACATATATAACAAACCTGCACGTTGTGCACATGTACCCTAGAACTTAAAGTATAATTAAAAAAATATAAAAAAGTCAAAAAAAGTCTCAAATAATTAAATAAAGTCCTCCAGTATTTCTCATCCTCAAAAAAAAAAAAAAAAAGAAAAAAAAGAAAATGAATGTTGTTGGTCTCTGTACAGAGTTTAAAAGATGAAGCAAGAGATTTAAGGGCAATTACTTTCGCACCAACCTAATACACAGGTTTGTAAACATGACTAAGATATTTATATATAACTTGTGTTTTATAGATTTTATTTATTCAGAACTCATACGGCATGTTAATGACTTACGATAGTGTCCTACTCTGGGTAGCTGTGTAGGATCATAACACGGTTAAAAAAATACTTCCCCTCGAAAAAAGTCTTTTAGTGTAGAAACAATAAATTTCATAGAAAAAAAGAGGAACAGAGTTGGAGAACCGACATTTTCTGATTTTAAAATTCACTAGAAAAGTACACAGTCAAAACTGTGTTGTTTTGGCATAAGAATAAACATATAGATCAATGGAATTTAATTGAGGGTTCTGAGATAAACCTTTACTTTGATGGTCAATTGATTTCAACAAGGATACCAAAACAATTCACGGGAGAAAATAAGTAGTGTTTTCAATAAATGATGTTGGAATAACTGGATATCCAGCTGCAAAAGTTGAACTTAGACCTTATCTTATACCATATATGAAAGTTAACTCAAAATGGATAATAAACCTAAACATAAGTGCTAAAACTATAAAATTTTCAGAGGAAAATATAACTGCAAATCTTCATGACCTTAGATTAGGTATGATACCAAAAGCACAAGCAACAAAAGATAAGTAATAGATTAAGATTCATCAAAATTAAAAATTAAATATCAAAATTAAAAATACTGCCATGTTTTATATGTGTCTCTCAAAAGTTTATGTGTCAGAAACTTTTTTTTTTTTTTTTGAGACAGAATCTCACTCTGTCACCCGGGCTGGAGTGCAGTGGTGCCACTATGACTCATTGGGCTCACCTGGAATTCCAGGTGTCAGCCACTGTGCCTAGCCTATGTGTTGGAAACTTAATCCTTCTTCCCTCATGAATGGATTAATGTCACTATCATGGGAGTGGGCTTGTTATCATGAGAGTGGCTTTGCTATAAAAGCAAGCTTTCTGTGGCCTCTTGCTCTTGTCCTCTAGCCGTGTGATGCCCTCTGCCATGTTATGACACAGTAAGAAGGCCCTCACCAGATGCTGGTGCAATGCTCTTGGACTCCCTAGCCTCCAGAACTGTGAACTAAATAAACGTATTTTCTTTATAAATTACCCAGTCTGTGGTATTGTTATAGCAACAGAAAATGAACTAAGATAGATGCCATAAAGAAGTTGAAAAAGCAACCCACAAAATGAGAGAAAGTATTTGCAAAGCGTATTTCTGATAAGAAGCATGTATCTATAATATTTAAGGAACTCTTAAAAACTCAACAATAGAAAGTCAAATAACTCAATTTAAAATAGGTAAAGGATTTGAATAGATATCTCTCCAAAGAAGCTACATAAATTGTCAATAACGAAATGAAAAGATACTCAACATCATGTAATTGTGATATCTGTGACATTTGTGAAATGCAAATCAAATCCAAAATTATATATCACTTCACACCCACTAGGATGGCTATAATTAAAAATATATGCAATAACAAATGTTGGTAATGATGTGAAAAAAATTGAAGGCTTCATACATTGCTAGTGGAAATGTAAAATGGCATAGCTATTTTGGTAAATGGCTTGAAAGTTTCTCAAAAGGTTAAACATGGAGTAACCATAAGACCCAGCAATTTCACTCCTAGATACATACTCAAGAGAAATGAAAACTTATGTCCATGTACTACATGCAAAAGTTCACAGCAGCATTACTCATAATAGCTGAAAAATGGAAATAACCCAATGTCCATGAACTGATGAATGGATAAGCAAAGCATGGCATGTCTGTACAA